>NW_027526335.1:34696100-35296100 GCF_048455015.1 Haemaphysalis longicornis
CTTTAAGTGGGCTTGCTGTTCGGTTCCGTCACAACGGCTTTGCGCTGCTGCGGTGCGGCTGCTCCCTCTCTCCTGGGATCCGCTGTCAGTGTGGGGAGACGCTGGGTCGACCCCCAGATGTGCTGTTTCTCCAGCCTTGCACCACTGGTGCAAGATGCGCCTTTTTTGTTTTTTGTTTTTACTTTCTCGTCATTCTTCTTCCTTATTATCTATGGAACCTCTTTCTATCCTCGCCTACCCTCTCCCCCGCCGAGTAGCATGTCGTTGAGATTCTGGCATCTCTCTCCTCTCTCTCTCTCTCTCTCTCTCTCTCTCTCTCTCTCTCTCTCTCTCTCCTCTCTCTCTCTCTCTCTCTCTCTCTCTCTCTCTCTCTCTCTCTCTCTCTCCTCTCTCTCTCTCTCTCTCTAATAGAACGTTATACATCGAGCTCCTTTAAAGTCGACTTCATTATTCTGCACAGATGCATTGCTTGCGCGTGTATCCAAGGAGATCACGGCATTTTAGCGCGCAGCGCTTTGGCGCCTGGTACAGGGATTTCGCTGCGACGAAGGCGGCGGTGTCTGCGTAACCGAGCGGTCGAACGAGGCACCCAGGCAGAAAGAAAGCGAAGGAGAGGCGTCTGCTGAGGGGGAGGGCGGCACGCGCTGACGGCAGAGTAGCGCGCTCCGCCGTGCGTTCGCTGCACACGCGATCACTTTATGAGACGCAGCAGATATGTGCCGTGGCCGAGAAAGACTGCAGTTCGCGCTGCGCACAAATTTCGCATTAGGGAGTATAGTAGTTGGCAGTACATTTTTTTGTTTTATTTCTCATTTATTTTGTTATCCAGGTCACGGAAATCGAAGGTGACGGGAATGGGGTGTTGTGTGTCCAGTCAAGTTTCCTGAAGTTTGGAGGGTTGACGAGCTGCTGTGTCAAAAACCGTTTCCTAATATCCGCGGTGCCTTTTGCGTCGGTTTTGACCTTGTCTAGCGCTTTACGCACCCCCCCCCCCCCCCTCCCAAACTTTTTTTCGCTTTACTTCGCTTGTGATTCCGAACGAGGGGCGTTTATGGATGCAGTATGGATGCTTTAATGTTCCGCAGTTGTCGCCACTTGGCGTTGCCGAATCACTTTAAAACGGCTGTCGCCTGGACTGCAGCTATTTTATTTGCGTAAATTCTAGAGACTATTTAGTTTCGCTTAGCCGGTTAGTTTTAATGTGTTATCTGCAAGTTAAATAATCAAACGCTCGTCTGTTATGTTGCTGTCGGGTTCTGCGTCACATTTTGCGCCTGGCATCACATTCTGCGCCTGGCAAAAGTAAAACCAGTCAGTGCTGCACGTCGTGCAAGGGTGGATTGAAATTCTAGCTATAATTTCAAAAGCGCTAACCACATGGAGCGATTTTGCAAGTGACTTGGGGAGCGACGCGACTAGCGACGAACTACTTTTCGCCGCGGACCAAGTCACTCATCGAATCGCTCGGTTCTGGGACGCCAGAAACAGTCGCTCACCTCCCGGAAGTGGCCTCATCGACTAGCCATTAGCAGAGCCCCTACTTTAGCACGCAACCTCCGGTTGATTTGGCGCGCGCACAAAATACGCGTAGACGGCTTTTGCGATAGAGCGGCAAAGAAAGCTTTGCATGGTAAAGCTGGTGTACATGCTGAAGCAGAAGCAAGAAGGCTCCCGCACACACGGGTATCTCGAAACGTACATTTTAATGCTATCATCACAGCACGTGCGGATTGCATTATGCCACAGCAATGCATACAGTAGAGAACTTACTTAGGCTATGTCCTTTTTTAGGGGCGAAGCTCCTAAAGCCATGGGTCTGTCCATCCCTTGTGTCTCATGGTACGTGACCGCCGCATGCTTTCGGAGATGTCGCAAAGTGGGCCGCGTTGCAAGCGCAAGAACCGGCTGCAACCGGCAGCGCAAACTCGGCACCGGGAGCGCGAGCTTGGCTGTGTTCGCCAACGGAGGCGCGAGCGCACGTGCAGTGCGAGGGGGAGATCACGTAAGAGATCACGCCACGAACGCAGGCAGTCGTTCTCGAGTAAGATCTCAGATATAAGTGTCTGGGCCAAGGAGCTCTTACAAGACGTCGGAGACGCAGCTGAAGATATCCTGGAAGTTTTCGATAAGCGGCTACTAAACCTCTGGAAACGAAAAAAAACATTTGGAAGACGCAATCAAACGCTTCGAATTGGGTAGATCGCTAAGGAAAAAGCTCGCCTTACTCAATAGGGGCATAGAGCAACATGCGCTTAATCTCACGAAGCAGAACTGGGAGACCATTTGCAACCAGATGGAGGGAAGGCTAGGGGTAGCCAAGACCTGGCACCTGCTACGACACCTCATAAACCCGGAAGGTAGCAAAGCAGCCAACAGACAGCAAATAGAACGTCTGGTGCATCAATATGAAGGCACAGAAGAAGAACTGCTAGATGAACTCAAAGAACGCTACATCGGAGAAGCGGAAACAGAGTTTCTCCCGGCATATCAGGGCCTTGAAAACTCACTCCTGGACACCCCAATAACAATAGCCGAAATAAGAGCTGCAATCAATAAGCTAAAAACGGGATCGGCGGCTGGACCAGATAGAGTTACCAACAAGATGCTCAGGAACCTAGATGATGGGTCGGTGAGAAATCTCGCAACATATATGCAGGAATGCTGGAACACAGGCAGGGTTCCTCAAGAATGGAAACTGGCTCAGATCATCCTAATTCCAAAACCGGGTAAAAAATTAAGCCTTGAGAATCTGAGACCTATCTCGCTCACATCATGCGTAGGAAAGCTGATGGAGCATGTGGTGCAAACAAGACTGACAAACTACATGGATGATCACGATCTCTATCCGAACACCATGATAGGCTTCCGTCCGCACTTGTCAACGTGTGACATTATGCTCCAACTAAAACATGATATTTTAGAAAACAAGACAAGGGATACCAGAGTGATCGTTGCGCTTGACGTTGCGAAGGCATTTGACAACGTTAAACACGCTGCTATATTGAACAACCTCCAGTGCCTTAACGTGGGGGAGAAAATGTACAATTACATCAGGGATTTTCTCGCTGACAGGAAAGCAAATATTTCGATTGGACAAAGCTCACTTCATGGTATAAGCCTTGGCAATAGAGGTACTCCTCAAGGGTCAGTTCTGTCACTGTCACCCATTCTTTTTAACATCGCCATGATTGGACTCCCAGAACGTCTCGAGAAAATAGAAAATCTTAATCACAGCATATATGCGGACGACGTGACCCTTTGGATAGCTAGGGGCAACGACGGCCAAATAGAGGAAGCTTTGCAAACGGCAGTGGACGAAATTGAAGACTATCTCTCGGGAAAGGGCCTGAAATGCGCAGCGGAAAAGTCTGAACTTTTCGTCCTTCACACGCCAGGGTCAAGGACTAGTGACCGAAATCCGACTATCCAGATTAAAGCAGGTGGAAAGGAAATACAAAGAGTGCAAACCATCCGCATACTGGGCCTATGGCTTCAAGCCAGCGGCAGAAATAATGAGACAATAACTCGTCTAGACTGCAGTGCACAACAAACTAGTAGGGTCATTCGCAGAATTGCAAACAAGAATTCAGGCATGAAAGAAGCCAACCTCCTCCGACTTGTTCAAGCGTTTGTGATCAGCAGAATCACGTACGCAGTACCATATCTAAAGCTAACCAAGGACGAGAAGGACAAGCTAGACGCGCTCATTAGAAAAAGCACCAAAACTGTACATCCACGGACAAGCTCATGAAGCTAGGCGTCTCCAACACCATAGACGAGCTGATCGAGGCGGCAAGAATTGCACAGCACCAAAGACTGTTGTCAACCAAGGCAGGCAGGCATATCTTGAGCAAACTCGGCATTTCCCATGAAGCCACAGACGACCCGCAAGAGGATATTCCCCCGGACATCAGAAACAATATCCGAATTCCTCCCCTTCCAAAGAACATGAACCCAGCGTTCCATGAGGATAGGAGACAGAGCAGGGCTGAAGCGCTACAGAGGAAGTACGGAGGACGGTGCGATGTATTATACACTGATGCTGCGGAATACCATCGCAGAAGAGACAAGATTGCGGTTGCGTCCGATGAGAACATGGTCATACGCGCATGCTGCACGATCAGAAATAGATCTGTCACAACGGCGGAAGAAGTGGCGATAGCGCTGGCAGCTACGTTCAAAAATACCAAAGTAATTATCTGCGACTCCAAAAACGCCATAAACAATTATAACAGAGGACGAATATCAGCTCAGGCGGTCAGAATCCTTGCCAAAAACCCCATGGACCATCAGGTTTTACTAATCTGGACCCCGGCCCATCAGGCTCTCAGAGGCAATGAAGGAGCAAACGAGCTCGCCCGAGGACTCACTTTCCAGGCAGGCTCAGGCGCTCCTTCCACAGGACACATACTGTCTGAAAAAGACAGGATGTTCACCTACCGAGAAATAACTGAATACTACAGGTTAACAAGAAAAGAATACCCGGACGCAGACCGCAAACTCAGCAAGAAGGAAGAGGCAATCTGGCGAAAATTACAGGTTGTAACCTACCCAAATCCGCTACTGCTTAGTAAACTCTACCCAGGTCAATTTGAACCCAAATGCAAACATTGCGACAGCCTGGCAAGCATGGTCCACATGATATGGACGTGCCCACAGATATCCGATGGCACACATACCATAGACACATGGGAGGCTCTGATGCTCAGCTCAGACCTAGAAGGCCAACGGACAATCATCAATCAAGCTCAGGCAGCCGCCAGGTCCCAAGGGATACTGGCCGACTCCTAGCAAGGGTATTAAAAACCCAGTGATTCATACTAAATAAAAGTTTTTTTCATCATCGGAGATCGAACGAGACGCAAGGACCTTTGCTCGTTTCCTCTCGTCTTGTTCGGGCACAAGTTCGCCCTAAATAAAAGTTCTTTCTTTACCGTTGTGTCCCATCCTACGTGACAAATTGTGGTAAGTTGATTTGTACAATGTACGCACACAGTCTTACGTCTTTCTTAATGATGTAATGGGCGAACTTTCACGGGAGAGTTACGGTTACCGATGATCTCCCCCTCTCGAGCTTCGCCCCACTTATCATCATTCATTCCGTGGATATGGCGTGATTTTTTTTTTTTTTCTGTTTGCTTTGCGGGATGCAGGAAAGCCGTTGTTCACAATGAATTCTTGCTCACCAGTCGATCCAAGGTGTTCGGCGATACGACGCCACGTCGGCTCCTCTGAATGCGTCGCTTTATACTTTTTATCCGTGAAGTTCCACAGAAACTCGTGCTTTCGAACTTCTGCGATGAGCTTCGCGTTGAAAATTCTTTTCGTCGGCGTTCATGTTGGAGCCGAGAGACGAGGCGCAGAAGGAAAAGCGCGCGCTATCGCAAATCCAAACCAGTTTTAGGGATGCAATGAAGTGCGTAAAGCAAGGAAAGGCGTAATACATTTTAGTCGTGTTTTTTTTTTTTTTGACACATGAACAAATAATCTCTTGCTGTCGCTCTTATATTTGGGTTTAAATGTTTGTAAACAACCAGCGTACCAAGCGCGTTACTATGCGCAGTGTGGCAACATTGAAATCGCCGTCCTCAGTCGCTCGAGCCGTCGCTGTCATGCGGTTATGGTGGCTACACCGTAATGTGGTTGCCTCGGCGAGTGACTTCGGATCAGCGGGTGCGGATCTTAGTCGCGTCGCCGGAAAAATCGCTCCATGTGGTTAGCGATTAAGCTAATATTATACCCAAGAAATCACGAAAAATTTGGGAAACATTCGCTTAACGTCGGGTATTCTATGAGCAAGGGACACCGCCGTACGTGCAGTGGCCACGCGTGGGGGAGAGAGAGAGAGAGAGAGAGAGAGAGAGAGAGAGAGAGAGAGAGAGAGAGAGAGAGAGAGAGAGAGAGAGAGAGAGAGAGAGAGAGAGACTTTAACAGGCAGTACAGTACACTCTAGTACACTGTTAAGGGGGTGGTGTGGCCGATGGCATGGGCGTGACGGCGGCAGCGGTGGCTCGGTGTTCACCAAGGAGATATGGATCCCCGGATATGAGCTCAGATAATGAATGGCAGCCTACCATTGTCCCTGAAGAAGAAAGTGTATGACAGCTGCATCTTACCGGTACTCACGTACAGGTCAGAAACTTGGAGGCTCACTAAGAGGCTTCAACTTAAATTGGGGACAACTCAGCGGGCAATGGCGCGGAAGATGACAGGTGTAACATTCAAGGGACCCAGAAAAGCTTTGTGAAGGTGGCAATCAAATGCATTCAGGTGGTATAACACATAACGGGGGATTTCTAAGACTAGTGTGAGCGCCCATACGTTGTACGGATAATTTGTTAACAATTTTTGAAGATAGCCTTTCTCAGCCGATGAGCGCGACGCCGCAGCGAGCCGATCGCTGCTGACGCAACGGCGCGCCGCCCCTTGATTCGCCCAATCGCCGGTGACGTCACTGCCATTGGCTTACGGCTGCTCTTCCTCCTTCCTGCGCGATCCCGAGGCAAAGCGTGGGCAAAGGCGGGTCCGCAGCGATTGACGCGTGCCTAGGCGGCAGGAATATTGCTGGCGCAGAACGGAAGTCGAGCATCACGATGTCACATGGCTATTCCCAGTGTTTCCAGCTGCTTTAAAAGAAGCAGAGAGGGAGGAGGAATCGATCGGCAAGGGGGGAGAGGTGCATTTAATTGCGTCTGGCGCAACTAATACTGAATGTAGATCAATAATTCCAACGGCATTGCATCGCTATATTGGTTCTACGCGACAATACAGGCCTTTTGTAACTTTTACAAATGGCTTTTCTGGGTCCCTTAGGGACAACAAGAGAGCGGAGTGGGTGAGGGAACAAACGCGTGTTGAGGACATATTAGTAAGAACTAAGAAGAAATGACGTGGGCAGGGCATGTAATGCGAAGACAAGATAACCGTTGGTCATTAAGGGTAACAGAGTGGATCTCTAGAGAAGGCAAGCGTGGCAGGGGGCGGCAGAAAGTTAGATGGACAGATGAGATCAAGAAGTTTGCCGGGATAAATTGGTCGCAGGCAGCGCAGGACCGGGATAATTGGAAATGCATGGGAGCGGTATTTGCCCTGCAGTGGGCGTAGAAAGGCTGGTGGTGATGATGATACGAGCTACTCAGCGCCCTTTCCCATTGCTCTTCGCACCCCATGGAAGGGGGAGGGGTCACTAGGACGTGCCCACGTGGAGTGGGCCACGGGGGCCAGAGCACCGCACGAAGGGCAGTTGGGGGGAGGGAAATAGTGCGGGATGGATATGGTGCTGTACTGCACGACACGGAGGAGTGATGTGTGCTGTTTAAACTACGGGGTTGTTTTAACTGAGGTCGTTTTATTTATGTGATCAGGCCACACCTCGCAGCTTTGCTGGCCAGTCATTTCATTTTTTTAAGACGCCCCAGTAGAATACATACATCAGCTACAAGCAAAGTGACAATCATAAGTACGCAAATACAGTAAATAGTAAGCGATATGCTTTTATTGGGGTACTGCATCATGCCACCGACGCATTAGCGTAGACCCGCCCCCCACTTTGCAATGCATTGAAGTAGTGCGGCGAAGTATCGCATTGCTTTGCCTCATCGCAGTGAGGTTATGCGGTGAAGGCGGCTTCGCGCGCTGTGGTGTTGCATACACTAAAAACTGTGCCCTGACGCAAGGCCGTTACTGTCACATTGTTGAAAGCGTCAGTAACCTACGTTTTCACTTTTCAACGCTATCGGGAGGTGGCAAAGCGTTTTCACCACGATAGAAGCGGGAGCTAGTCATGGCAAAGACACCGCCCGTGCTCCGATGGCGTTTCAAACGCATTCGAAGCGAACGTCATCCGACTCGAATTACAGACTGCAGAATCCGCTGACCTCCACACTATATTTCGATGACAGTTGAACAAACCCGCCGCGGTGGCTCAGTGGCTAAGGCGTTGCGCTGCTGAGCACGAGGTCGCGGGTTCGATTCCCGGCCGCGGCGGCCGCTTTTCTGATGGAGGCGAAAAGCAAAAACGCCCGTGTGTACGAGATTTCTGCGCACGTTAAAGATCCCCAGGTGGTCAAATTAATCCGGAGCCCCCCACTACGGCGCGCCTCATCGCCTGCGTTGCGTCGGCGCGTTAACCCCCACAATCAATGACAGTTTAACAATTTATCATTCGCTCGCTATGTAACCTATGTTGCACTGGCTCTGTTGCCGTAAATTGACGTTTGCATGCCACAGGGCATTTGAAATCAGCGGTAAACTCTGGCAATGAAAGCATCGCCAACCGTAATTAAAATTGTTACAATGTTAGCTTCCCCCCCCTTCCCATGTGGCGCTGATAGTTTTGTGTTCAGCCGTGCAAGCCTGGCACGGCGGCGAGTGGCGGTTTGCGAAAATAAACAGTTCGTTCAAACGGCTCGGCATGTTCTCATGTCTTTCGCGGGCCTGATTGCCTACTCCTGTTCGCTTTAGTCACTTCCTACCTCTCGGCCATCCGTACTTCTACACATCTAACAAAAATTATTTTAAAATTTGGCAATTATTTCTCTTATAGATGGCGAACTACTTTCAAAATGTTCGCACTCAGCATTAGTAGGGTGGAGAGCACATGTCAGTAAAGCTATACAACGATTATTAAATCGATTCACTTTTTGAAACTCTAGAGCGCGAAATTTAGCATACTTTTTTTATAACTGTATCCCCTATTATTGCGACTGAAAACGCAGTTAAAAAGGTTTCCCACCTTCCGCTCTGCACAATAAAAGTTTTCATCATCACCATATCCCGTATGACGGAATTTAAATTGCCCGCGAAACTAGCTTGTTTTCTTTTTGAACAGATGATTACAGTGAAGCACGTGGGAATCACGCTATCAGCGTCGTGGCCAGCAGTACCGGTACAAGAACGTCAATCTGTGACATTACTTCGCTTGGCTGAAATGTCAAGGAGAAAACAATAATCACCGGGGGCCGAGTTTTATCGTACCTGTGGTCAAGCTTGACGTCGTCAGGCTTGGGAGGAGCTGCCCCTGCAAAAAGCAGCTTTGGGAAGGTCCATTAGCGTCGAGGAATAATGGCAGAATAATGACCGGTGTGGCGTAGACAACCGCGCGCTTGGGCTGAGTGTGCAAGGTTTTTTTATTATTATTATTTTGAATTCCTAAGGCGCCGAGCGACCTGCGTATCTTTACATTTTTTTGTAGCCCGGACCGCCTATCTTCGTAACGGCGATGACTGCTTGCTGCTTTAACTCCCGTCTCAAATCAGGCGGCACGCTTATGCCCTTTCCTCCATGCTTTTATGCCATAGAGATGGCTTATGTCGGGATGAATGGCCTGTCGAGGCTAGAGTTCCTGTATATAGCTCCCTGCTGGAGCTATATACAGGAACTGTAGTCGAGGCCGCTGAGGATTTAAGAAAGGCGCCACGGCATTTTGTATTCGCCGTCGACAGATGGCGCCAGTTGCCTGCGCGCGGAACTGTCACGTGATCATTTCCATAACATACGCAGATTGCGCAGATGGTCGATGGTGAGGGCGGGGACGATACGCTGATGAGAAGAACCGTTACATCTACTCGTGCGTGGCATTGTACGCGGCACCCATCATGTTGTTAGTGCCCGAACTGCCGCCGTCATTTCGCTGCCACCCTTGACAGCTAGCGAAAGTACTTTTGCCCTACGCGTCTGCGCGCTTAGTCGCTTGACGGGGAAAACTTTCTCGCCATGCGCCGCGGCGTGCGTTCTGCTGCTGCTGCTGTTGCTGCTGCTCGATGTTAGTGAGGACTGCGGCCTACTGAGTCATGGGCTTTCGTCTCGTCGACTCCGCCAGGGCTAGGTGGAAGCGTCTGGTCCTGAGCGGTACCCTGCCACACTGCATTTTCTTCACGACAGCGTTTGTTGTAAGTTGGCGCGCGCGCGCACCTGCGCACGCACGCGCGCGGCTCGCTGGCTAGGTTTGGCTGCTCAACCGCGCCTCCAGCTGCGAGTGCACCGAGCTTGCTGCACTACAACCGCGGTCGGTCGAAAGTCTAGCACATCGAGTGCCCACTGCACAAGCTGTTGGAGACGTCGTTGGCAAACTTATGGCTTCTGACTCGAACGATCAGCGCACGAACTTGAGCAGTTGGTACAGAGCTTATACGATCGTGCGGTCTAGATATTTCAAGATAATTTTTCGTTTGCAGTCTTATTAGTCATTGCCTTTTATTATCAGTTAGCAGTTACTATCTCTGTTATTGTTATTAGTCACATTTTCCTATCTGCATGAACGCCCATGGAGCGGGTAATCTTCCCGCACTTCGTTCGATCGCGAGCAACAACTACGGGAGCTAAAAATACATCGCCGCCCGTAAACATAAATCCGTAATTAGCGCTCCTTGAAAGGGCTGTTTTCGTTGAGTTCTTCCTGCTGCGCCAACTTCACGACGGGATGGTGTTGGCCCAGTAAGCTTGTTTCCGGTTATAATGCGTTAATTTTTTTTTTTTTTTTTTTTTTTTTTTGCTGTTAAAGTCTACATAAACCAATTCCTCGTGCACTTAACACGCCGGTAAGTATTCGGACAAATACGAAAGCGAAATCAAGGTTTTGGTAATAACTACCTGTTGCCCGCTAGTGAGCTGCTAGCTCACTAGTTCTACTAGAGTTCTGCTTCAGTGGTTGCCTCCGCATGCCGCAAAGAACTCTTCAGTGCGCTGAGTGTTCAGGTGCATAAGTTCTTGTATAGTAATAAACAGCCCACTCATTGTAAAGCAACTCGTTCTTCGTATGCTTTCTCAGCTACGTTCAAGCCCGTTTATTGACGGTGTGATGTTTAATTGTACTTGTACAGCTCTGCTTGCATCGTGTGGAGGGTACCATAAACATATATGCTAGGGCTCGGCTATCATAGCTGGAAGGCTGCCAGTTTTTTACTACAGAGTATCGGCGGCCTCTTTTTTGCGGAGCGAGGAAGGCAGAGGAATAGGAGACCTGAGTTGTTTTTTCATCTGCTTGCCAAGTTCTGCGATCACGGTCAACGTGTGAGCTCCACGAAAGGTTTTGAGAAATTAAAAAAAATGGCAGGCGCCTCGTAGGCGTTGTGAAACCCCCCCCTCCCCCACCACGAGACGGCTGCCGCGAGAGTAGTCGGTCTTGATTTTGCCTAACCGGCCAAACCGCATCCGCTCACTGACTATAGTCAGTGAGCGGAAGCGGTTTGGCCGGATAGGTAAAATCAAGACAGACTGCTCCCATCCAGTACAGCATTCCTAACTGGTGTCGTTTCGCAACTGCAAGTGATCAGTCTGTCTTGATTTTACCTAACCGGCCAAACTGCTTCTGCTCACTGGCTAGCCAGCGTCACTATCGATAATTAACAGTGACTCTGGCTAATCAGTGAGCGGAAGCGGTTTGGCCGGTTAGGTAAAATAGGTGCCTTCAAGGTCGATACATCACAAAAGTTCCTGTAGGAAAAAATATATATTCACTCCTGCATTTAAAAAAAGTGTTCTAGACTGTGTCATGACTTTACCATAATAGGATATGGGCAGACATTTTGTCATGAATCTTGCGTGTTTTATGCTCCAGGGCTCGTCAGCTGCTTAAGTGTAAACAAGATCTGCCTTCTGAGCTTCTGGCACAATTACCTTTTTATGCCAGTCTCATATTAAAAGTGGCACCAAAGTTTAATCACAGAACGGGATGTATGTCTCACTGCTGCAAAAAAACTGCCTATGCATTCGTTCGTACACTGAATCCCCCACCGCAACTTTACCCAGCTTGCTGTACCCTGCGTGGTGGCATGCCAGTTCAGGGGGAAAAGATTTACAGGGACACTGAAGGTAACCAGCAAGTCGATTTCAAACAGAAGTTGGGCCTTCCTATAACCATTCTAGCATTAGTTCGGTGGCAAAAGATGCCCTAATTGCTGAGAAATCGCTAATAAAATGCTGCGCAAGTGTGACGCAGACGGTGTGCATCATAAATTGGGAGCAAGCAAGGCAGTGGGGATGTATAGTGGTATGGAAGCCACCAATTGCAACGCTATCACACACTGAGCGGTTTGGTCAGTTTCAGTCAAATTAGTCCTGCTTTCCCGAATTTCGACATCCTTCGCAGCTCTGGAGCACTAAGCAAAATGTTACTTCATGGGCCCTGTGATCCGTGCTGATGCTTTGTTGAAGGAAAACCTGTTATCCATTAGAGGCCCCGCGAATGTTGGCGCCGTACCTACCGCTTATGTCGTGTGCTTCCTCAAAAGTTGGGACTCCCGCCTTATGTGTGAATGAGTAGCGGCATCCAGCAGCAGCCTAAGCAGTTCCGGTGCAAGTTGCGTAGTATAGCCAGTGGTGGCGGTACCGGTCTTTGCATTTTCGCTTTTGTCTACCTTACTTTAAAAGGAAGCTGAGTGTAAGTGTGGTGTAGTATTTGTGTTGTCGGTGAGCTGATCTATCTATGTAGAACAACTTCCGTTTTGACTTCAGTGTCCCTTTAAATACAAAATGTGGGGTGTTCTGCTGCTGCACAAGTTTGATGGGAATATCACTTGTGCTGCTACTCTACACGCCTTTCGGGAGGAAGTTTCATCTTACCATGTGGTGTGTGCCGTACTCAAGGAATCAGTTTCTCAGTACACACATGCATGCAAGTGAGGACAGTTTTCTTCACCGTGTGAGTGCGTGGCAAAAGCCACCAGTGTGCACTCCGGAGTCGTAGTGCCTCCTGTCAAGACCGACGCAGCGTGCATAGGCACTCTTGCGTATTCGAAGGCACAAAAATTTGCTCGCTTCCGCCAGCTGCACTCTGCCAGTAAAGCGCTGCAGGCCAATGCCTTTGCAGCATTCTTTTCACCCCGACAACCGAACTGTGGCAATACAGGCCCATTGCGACAGCTTGTGTGATTTGATTGATTGTGGGGTTTAACGCGCCGACGCAACGCAGGCGATGAGGCGCGCCGTAGTGGAGGGCTCCGGATTAATTTTGACCAGCTGGGCGACAGCTTGTGTGCATGTATTCCCCGCATTCAGATGGATCATCACTCTGAAAGGCGTTTTTTTAATGTTTTGATTCTGTCGGCAGTGCTAGTCGTACGTTGTTGGAACAATGAAATTAGAAGTGGAAAATATGAAAGGCACAATTTGAGTAACGATAGATCGGCACGCAGGGAACACATGCAAAAGCTGGTGCGTTCTGTACGTCTGTAGTGCCGCAAATTGCTCTTTGGGGTGAAAGCTGTTGCCGTGCAGCGCTTTAGGAACTGCGTCTGCTCCGAGTGTGTAAGTGTCCTTGAATTGCAACGGCCAATGGAGTGGGGTCAAGTTTTGTTGAGTGCGCTGAGCTGACCACGAGGTGGCGTCCCCCGTCCTCCTCTCCCCCCCTTTCAGCTGGCGGGCATCGCGGTGGTGGTGGTGTCGGTGATGCTGCTGCTGGACAGCAGCAAGTACCTGGCCAACGAAGGGGGCGGGGGCCAGGACAGCCAGCTGTACTTCTCCATCATCTACATCCTGCTGGGCGCCGGCTGCTTCATGGCCATCGTGGGCTTCTTCGGCTGCTGCGGGGCCCTGCGGGAGAGCCCCTGCATGCTCTGCACGGTGGGTGGGCATGGAAGGCGTCTCCTCCTCCAAGGGGTTTGCCTACAAACACGCGAAGGGGGCTTTTGGAAGCGTTTTTAAACACGGCAACTGAGCAGTAAATTATGGTCTCGTGGATTCGAGGGCCTGTGAGGGTAAATCTGTGCACAAGCATAGAATTGAAATAGCAGAAGTCAAAATATGCATAGCTCCAAAACAAAACTAACGATGCTCATCGTAATGGTTAACCGTAGTTCTAGTAAATATTACACAAGTGGTAATTACACCTTGTTCTTTGTCACGTGGCTAATTTTGTAACCATTCCCAGCAACTACCCTAGTTCATTCACTTCAGTTGCGACAAAAAGAATTGGTTTATTATTGTTGTCGCCGTTGTAAATTTAGTAATAACACCAGCCTTGTTCGCAGTGCACAGGTTGTTTGCACTGGTGCATCCCAACATTGCACTTGCATGTGTATCTTTAGGCAGCTTGGCTGTTGCCTAATGTGCCACTGGTTGTTCATTTTCAGTTCTTCATATTCCTGGTGGTCATTATTGCTGCAGAGGTTACAGGAGGGATCTGGGCTTGGATGAACCTAGAGACGGTAAGTTTTAAAACTATTTTGCACAGAAAGGGTTTACACAGTAATTCCCAAGTCCTAGCTGTCATCATCACCATAATCAGCATGTCTACACCCATTGCAGGGCAAAGGCCTCTCCCATTAATCTCCAAGTACCCCGGTCCTGTGCTAACTGGGACCAATTTATCCCCGCAAACTTCTTGATCTCATCTGCCCATCTAACTTTCTGCTGCCCCCTGCCACGCTTGCCTTCTCTAGGGATCCACTCTGTTACCCCTAATGACCAGCGGTTATCTTGCCTTCGCATTACATGGCCTGCCCACGTCCATTTATTCTTCTTAATATGTCCTTAACATGGATTTGTTCCCTGACCCACTCTGTTCTCTACTTGTCCCTGAACGTTACACCTGTTATCTTCCGTTCCATTGCTCGCTGAGTTGTCGTCAATTAGCTGTGTTTGTCAAATGTTGTATCGGAAATTCCCAAAAAATTCTTCAAGGCCATTCATTCTTGCTTTGGTATCCAGTGAGGGGCCGAAACCATTGTAGATAAGATAAATATTATCGATGTTGACCATCTTATCAGAAGTGCGGCTGTGTCCAACCATGTGAGTCATTGTCTTCAAGGTTGGGTAATTATGGGGCAATGTACAGCAGTCCACATCTTTGTCTTCATGTGACAGTATTGGTTATCAGCGCATCAGTTAATTAACAATTTTTCACGGGCAGCCCTTAAAAAAAAATTTCATTATAAGTTTTTTCGTTATTCATAACCGTACCGAACAAGCAAAACATTTTTGGCACTGGTCTGGAACAAAGAAATTGATTGTCGAAGGGCTAAAACAAAAAACACTTGCATAAGGGCCCTGCTGCATTGCCTGCTAGTCACTTTGGGGTGGTGGCTCTAGATCTGGTCATAATAAATACCACCAACCAATGTGTTGCTCAATCTGTCGGTTCAGATTAATTTTGCTATCTGTTCATATGGCTGTCAGCTTCTTTCTGCATATCTGAGGTGCTAAACGAAGCAGGTTCTTTTGTTTCATCTTGAGTGTGGCGAGTATGCATGCAGCCAGCTGTACACCTCCATGGAAAGCAGGCGTGCTGATCCCCCCCCTCTCTCCCCTGTGTTTGTTCCAGTTTGAAAAGGCTGTCAAAGGCCAGGTGCAGCACATGATCCACAAGGACTACCAGGTCTCCGAGGTCATCACCAAGACCATTGACACCATGCAGCACGATGTACGCCGGTGATTAGCTCGCCTTGTTCGGCCAAGTACATTGCATGCTGTGCCGCTATCGGCTGGCATAATGGTTGCCCGGCATTGAGATTGTGCTGCAGTGTTTGCCTGTTTAAAACCTCTTGCAATTTATTGTTTTATCATATGGTGGTCGCTGACACCTAAGTCGTTGATGAATGCACTTTGAGAGTAGTGTGCACTGCTCTGAC
This sequence comes from Haemaphysalis longicornis, assembly GCF_048455015.1. Taxonomy (NCBI): domain Eukaryota; kingdom Metazoa; phylum Arthropoda; class Arachnida; order Ixodida; family Ixodidae; genus Haemaphysalis; species Haemaphysalis longicornis. The sequence goes on from NW_027526335.1 coordinate 34,711,667, forward strand.
CTTGCGTGGCAGACTCAGCGTTGTGCATCTGGTTCTATAGCTGCTGCCGCTTGACATGGAGGACACAGATCTAGTGGAATGAGTTGGCATGGTGCCGTCACTATGGCAGCACTCCTGGTCTGCTGCTACCTGGTCTGCTGCGTGGACAGGGTGATTTCAAATTTTAGGGGTATTATGCACCGAAGCTACACTTGAGGTAACTCTGCTGCCTAAATGCTCGACTCTTATAACTTTGGCAGTTGGGACCGGCACATGAAGCGCAGCTCTCAAGATATATCGAGCTAGTGTATAAAAAATATCATTTTATGAGGCTGCAGAATATTTCCGTATTAAGGGGGCAGACTGGTCTTAGAGCTATTTTTTTTATTTACCAACCAATTTTAATGAAACTGCACTGCATTATAGAGTTCTTTGTGCTGATTTCATATCTGCCATTAATTTTTTGTAAGTTGATTATATTTTGAGTTAATTGGTGATTAATTGCCAATATTTTGGGTCACAGTTGCAAAATAACCACTCCATACAGAATGGCAATTACCACGTGGCTAGGCAGACAAATGACTAAAGAATACAACATAGGAAGAACTTTTTTGATTCAGCTATTTTTGGTCGTTTTACAGCACAGTGAACTTCACTTCCCCCGCGCTGTGCCAGAAATTGATCGCAGGTGGTGCCAATTGATCACAATAATAATTTTCCAAAGCCTCCATTTGAAAAATTTGTTTCCAACATTGTATTCTCCACACATTTTGGTATCAGAAGCAAAAAGAGTTACAGTTGTACCTGCTCTGGGTGCCGAGATATCTGAGGACGAAATGCTAGCTTTGCATTGCAAGAAAAGTGCCGTTTCACCATCGAATTCTGCGCCAACTGAGATGTAGAGTGCACTTTAAAAAGCTATTATAATATAATAACAAAATATGGTGCCTTTTGATGAGGAAATTTACAGACTGATAGAAAAATGGCCGTGGAGGCTGAAAATGCCATTTTTCCGAAAACACTTTTTTTTTACCGTTTTTTGGCCCCAAAGACCCAACTGCCCCCTTAACCCCAGGGTAAGAAACACGAATGCATGGTCAGCTTGGAAAGGCCAGGGGTGTGCTTTGCAAGCGGACGATGTGTGCATCTTCTTTGCTCGTGCACCGTCGTGACACTAACGTTGTGCGTGCGGTTGGCTGTGCAGCTTCAGTGCTGTGGAGTGGAGGGCCCCCAGGACTGGGCCGCGTCTCGCATCAACCAGAACGCGCAAGATGTCTTAGGTGCAGTCATGGAAGCCGGCATCCGGTCCACTGGGTTATACCAGGTGCCCAAGTCCTGCTGCGTGGACGAGGACAGCAGCAGCTGCGTGCTGGAGCGCCAGTTTGGCGGGGCCAGCTCAGTCTTTCACGGCCTGCACTCACAGGTGGGCACGTGTTCTCCAATTGGCGGTGACAAAACGAAGCTATTCTCACTGTCGTCGTACGCGTGGCAGCTTATTCTGCTCCTGTCCATTGTAAGCAATGGAACGAAGAGAAGGGCCAGCATCCTGCTCCTGTAGAGAAATTTGGGCAGTGGAGTAGAATGACATGTCCTTGTCTCCTGGGAGGAATGGGATTGATTCCTCTTCTCAACAGAACCGTATTATCTTCTCTTCATGACGTCATGAGGGTTGTTTGTGTGCGCAGGGTCATCATACAGTTAAACCTCGATATAACGAAGTCGTAAAAATCGGCACTATGCTTCGTTATAATGAAATTTCGTTGCATCGAAATTCGGTACCTACCAAAGCAATCACTCCTTTATTTCCTCTGGAAGTAGTACGTGACCTTCTTTCACCCGCACCCGCTTGTCGCTGGCATCCATGTTGACGCACAGAAGAGCCGTGTATGCAGCTTACTCTGCTTACCGCCGTGGCACCCATTCTCTTTCAGTGCTAGCGTCCTATTCGGCAGCATCTGATAAAAAAATCCTGTTTCGTCCGCATTGTAGACTTCCGATGGCTGGTATCGCGTCAATATTTTCGGCATTTCCTTCTCCAGCCAAGTAGCGGCTTCAGGCGCGTCGGCCGATGTTGACCAACCACATTTTGCAGAGCTGAGAATCACGTCCTTAGCTTTTAAAATTGTTGACAGCGTACTTTGTGATATGGCGAATCGAGCTGCAACGTCTCTCTTCTTTTTCCCTTTCGAAACGGCTTCCAGGATCGCCGCTTTTTGCTGAAGCGAAATAGCTTTCCGCTTACAGCCCCTCATGGCGGCGTCGCACGCGGGAAACAAAAGCGGCGAGAGAACGCACCAGGCGATGTGAAGGCACGAGAAAGAGGGAGGCCACTTTGGGTGCTTTGGGTCGCAGCAAAGGAGCATGGGGGGAGGAGGTATGCAGCGTCGCGGCGGCTCGGCCGAATCCTGCACCGGGTGAACGACCGACTCGCTGAGACGGCATAGGCGTCGCTTCGCTACGATTCGTTGGATTTGAAACTTCAGCCATCGAGAGTCCTGATTTGAGCGATTCAAACTTCTCTGGGCTCAAACGAACTTCCGGGGGTATAGAAACCCGCCCGGAGGCACTTATGACTTATCGTCGGCATTCTTCGGCGGCACTTTTCGGAGGCACTGAGTGGAGAGGTGCTGTCGCCTTTGTGCGAGCCATATAACGTTTGCTTACCCTTGTACTTACTGCATATAAATGTTGCTTCAACTTTTCGTCGACTCGAGAACTTCCTCGCTCTGCTCTACGCCGCGTCGATAGCGGACGGATCAAGGCAACGTCGCTACACCGGTGGCTGCGCTCGGATGGCCAGTCGCAAGAGTGGTGGCTGCGGTGAGCGGGCCCAGTCCTAACAGCGGAGACAGCGTCAGAGGATGGCTGATAAGCAACATCGGAGACAAGCTGGGATGGGAGTCGCAACCTGCCCATTCGCTACAGCAGGAGGATTTCGCTGCTTCTCCCTTGCTTGCCGCGCGCCCCGGGAGGCACGGCCGCGTGCGTTACCCAAGTCGCGCGCGCTGCCAACGCTTTCCCCTCAGACGTCATCACGGGGAAATCGTCCTTGTGGGTAAATTTTCTTCAAGTTCAGAGACTTCGTTGTAATAAAATTACAGCAACATTTGCTTCGTTATATCGAGATAAAATATACATGGTTTCCAATGGGAAGTAAATTGTGTGTGCCTTGTAACTTCGTTATATTGAAGTTCGTTATATCGAGGTTTAACTGTATTGTCACAAAGTCGGGGAAGATACCGCTACTTGAGTTTGTTGGAGCGAGCTTGTGCTCCAAAAGAAGCTACCTAAAGAGCAGACGTTGGAGAAGCACTCAGGAGGACATACATAGTCGGGAATCAGCGAATCGAATGCTGCTGTGTTTCGTGTACATCTATATTAGAGCGCAGTCCTTTATAAAGACATCTAATTAGATTGAGGCTGTTATCGACTAAGCCAGAGTAATTGAGGGGTGTGGCGAGCGCGTTATTGTTTTCCAATGAAGATGGTCTGCACGGCCCGTGGCCTGCAAGGATAAGCAGACGTTTAACTTTCAGAACAAAATAAGCAGCTGGATGTGCTTAAACACTGGCAACAAAACATACAGAATTGACGAAGTGCGCTTTGTCACAATATTATGTGTTCTCATTGATTCCATTGGATGATTGAATGATTTGTCATGCTGACCATTTCGTTTTTAAAAAGCCCACTATTTAAAATGAGAGGATTGGGGGTATTTGAACACAGGACACAAAACGAGACACAAGCTCACAGCAGTTGTTTTGGTTCTGAGGCCAGCATGAAATAGTGCCGACAAGGGTCTTGTTCTCGGTAATTATGGCAAATGGTTAAAAGTTAATAGGTAGTGAGAGGGCAAGAAGTCATTTGTTGGTGAAATTAGAAGTGTTAGCATTGCTCGCCATTGGCATGTGCAGGCTTGTGCGAATAGTAATATTTAAGTTCGAAGCGAATAGTCCTTGGGGTCGAATACTTTCGAAGTAAATTTGAATAGCTGTCAAGTGTCACTGAGCTTCCTGTCACTGAGACACTAAGTTTCCGGGCCTGGCGGGACCTTCATAAAAAGTTCTGTACAGTGGTATCTTGATGATATGTTTCTGGGTGTTACAAATTTCGGGATGATACGAATGTCTGATAAGTCTCGGCGAAATTGTATTGTTTGCAATGGAAAAAATTTCGGCTCTTACGAACGGACCTGCGCTGCCTGGCGGATGATACAAACGAGCCGGCGAGGCGCCCGACCGCCGAGCGAGCAAGTGGCGGCGACATACGGGCCCTCTCTCCCCTTTTGTCGAGCTCTTTCTCCAGGAACGGCCGGGCTGTTGTTTTCTGCTGTGAAAACGCGCCACACACTCCACAGGCGCGCAGACGCCACCTTGAAACCACCACTACGCGGGGCGCAGCCGGCCGTGGCAACATGGCGGCGGCGGCTTCGGTCGCGAAGTGGTGCGGGCGCTCGAGTTATTGCTTCTAACTGCTATTTAAAATGCCACTCAAAGCACACAAGAAATTTCTTGTGCGGTAAATGAGCTAATCATGTGGGCGAAAATGGTGCTTTAAAACATCATCCGCGCCGCTAGTGAGAGTGCCCATAAAATATCTGCTGGGGTGCTAGCCTAAACATCTCCGGCGGAGCCAGCGGCTGTCTCGAGCGCTTCGAAACTGCCGCCATGACGCACATGCCTCCCCTTTGTCGCAAGTCTTCAGGCTTCTCCCACTGCCGCGTGCAGCGTGCGTCATTTTTCTGAACGAGGCAGCAGCTGCCGCGCGTGCGGAATCGTTCTGTAATTTTTTTGCAGTGCAACATCAACTCACCCAGGAATGCGTACTCGTTGACGCTGGCATGAAAAAATCGCACATGCAACGTCGACGCGCACGAATCGCGTGCAAAAACGCGCCATGTAGTTCACGCTTTACGACGAGCGAGTAGTGCTTGGGCACGTCGAGTGAGAAGCGCAAGTCCAGAAAGGACCGCTCAGCGATGTTGGGGTTAAGAAATTTTTGGTCTGTGTAGGTTCATACGAATTTCGGATGATACGAGTATTTTTTGCAGTCCCGCGAGATTCTTATCGAGATTTTACTGTATTGGGTTGGCATTCGTGGACGCATTTGCCATGTCATTTGACTGACTGAAGCAACTGATGCCCACTGAAGTTCAAGAGCGGAGTGCAATCAGCACCTGCTCACTGCATGTGTATCACACGGTAACAAGACAAATTGTTTCGTTACCGTTTCATTGTTTGAAACAATGAAACAGGAGCCTCGACTACCTTGACGTACATGCGCGCGTAACAAGGCTACGACAGCGCTCTGAATGTGGCTTAGCTTGTCTTGTCTCCACATGTAATCAAGATGTAGGTAGGCCTGATGTCAATGGCATTTCGGCTTGCCTAACGAAACCGAAACTTGAACGCAGTTTTAATATTTGTTCACCCCGAATACTTCGAAATATCGGAAATTTTAAATTCGAGTGGAAGCGAATTCGAATACTGTAATATTCATTCAAATATTCGAAGCGCCCAAATATTCGCACAAGCCTAGTCATGTGTAATTTTTTACTGCCTTTTGAAATGAACGAATTGGCATTCATTTGGATGCCAATTGTGGCATACACATTGAGCGGCGTGTGTTCAACACACCGGTTTTCCACTCAATGTACAGCTTTCGAAAGTCTTTGAGCACAGTATTTTCATTTGTGCCTTGTGCACATGGCACTAGCTGCCAGCACGTTCAAGTGGTAGTATTATAGTGCCACAACAGTTTGCATGTTAGCTCACAACAGAACCAGTGCATAAGCATTTGCTGCTTCATTCCTAAGCAGAGGGGCTTAGAGCAGTATTTTTGTAAATGTAGGGAAGGTCTTTTTAAACTTCAACTTGGCTTTTATAAACAGCTGGCACCAATAAATCTCTCATAGTTGAAGCAGCCCTGCAGAGCAGTGTAGAGGGACTGAGGTGAGGCTGTTCATTTGAAAAGACATTGCTGTGCCAGCAGAGACAGTGTTTGGGCCAGCTACCTGAATCGTGTTCTGACACGGATTTCGCACCCTTAGCTTCATCATGGGGCCTGGCTACTCTCTCACAGTTGGTGTTTACGTGTATGTATATCAGTTGGAAAACTGACGTGTTAGCATTGGAGCTGAAGTGCACCATATGAATTGTTTGTCGTGCTAGAGGTTGCACTATTTCCTTGTGCTTGTGTTGATGTGGCTCTCGCATTGACACGAGGCATTCGTATAAATTCTGCTTTTTTGCGAGTAATTGTTTTGCAAGAAGTGACCATGTAGGCTGTGTTCGTGTTACGCTCGCCTTTTATGTTTCCCTCTTCTCCTTGCCAAGAAGCTGCCTGTAGAAGTAGGTGTGCTTAAAAGCATCCAAGCATCTGCCACCTCCAACTTTGCACCTTTGCCTCATTACTTGATAAGCTCCATCACATTTGAAGTGGCATAATTTTTTTGGCCACATTCTGAACAGCCCACAAAGGTCAACCTATCCCTTTGGAACCTACTGATAATTTTGTGTGGTTCTCAGAAGTGTGCAATTGTGCGTGTAATGTCTGGTTCGGTTAATTAAGTTAACACACACTCAACGGCCCTTCTCCATCTGCCCTGTTGCAGGGCTGTGGAACAGCCCTCTGGAACGGGCTATACAACAATCTCGTCCTCATTTGCGGAATCGGCCTGGGCATTGCAGTCTTGCAGGTGAGCGGCTGCTCTTCTTAGGTTGTATCCTTTGTTCTTGTTGCTGTTCACTGCCAAACGTGTACCGTTTTAAAGTCATCGCTCGATTGTGTAAGCAAAAGCTTTTGATTGTCGAAGCTTTTGCTGATGGGAAAAAGAGAATGCTGTAAAGAAAACAGCCTTGGAAAAACCTTTCTGTGGGCATGCTGTGACCATGCTGTGGGGCATGGTGTTTCCAGTAAATAGCAACATTTACAGTTGTATGTGCATTGTTGCCCTTATGCCTACTGTTACTTGTTAGCTACCATATTTATCCGATTATAAGGTGGTCACGATTACAAGGCGAGGGTGCAGTTTGGGAAGTTAAAAATCTCCCGTGCACGTGCGTGCGCGCGCGCGTTTTGAATATAAGGCGAGGTATGACTTTGAGACTATGTATGTTGGAAAAAGGCTCACCTTATACAGTTTAGTCTACTTATAACAATATGCAAGTGCCAAGGAAATCCCATCGTTATAACCGATAATTGTTATAAGCGGGTTGCAAAATACAAAGACGGAACAGAGCTCAAAACATTTTGTTCGCATGCCAGCAAGGTCGTACAACTACTAATTTGCGGAAAAGAAGCCACAGTCAATCAACTTTGTTTGCTGCGTGTGAAGCCAGCGTAAATCTTTTCCAGGAGCATCTATAGGTGCTTCACCTAGCTGAGGTAAATGTCCTTGGCGGAAAAAAAGTCCCCTTGGAACTGTGTCACACGTTGGGCCTCCTACGAAGACACTACCTGAGTAGGCTACGCAATCCCGTCGTTAGCCATCACTGTTGCACTTTTGGTGCAGAATATAACCGAATTCAATCGTTATATCCGATATCGTGGCCGTGGGGCATTGTAATAAGCGGCTTATCTTACCATAGAAAGAATACAAAAGTTGACGGTGCCATAGCTGTTCATCATTATATCCGATATATTGTTATAAACAGTATTGTTATAAGTGGACTCGACTGTATTCGAATAAATACTGTAGTTCCTTCTCAGAATGCATCTTTCTCATAAACGCTCCACCAATGCAATTTTGTTATCTGGCAGGTGCAGCTGTCTGTTGCTCCTTGCAGATTCAAACATAATCTTCCCTAAGCGTTTCATTCTGAAAACTTTCAATGTCTAGGTGTTGCATAGGGGCGTAGTAACCTTCACCGCCTGCTCTCCCCCTGGCTTACAATTATGCAGGATGTTTCCCATAACTTGTGCCTAGGATTTGTACCCAGCTACACATTATGCCTAGCTACGTAACCAGAGTTTTTACTAGGTAACTTGTACCTAGGATAGAATTTTTTTTTGTTTTGTGCCACATGTGTAGAGGCCTTCGCCTCAAAAAATAAAAATAAAAATAAAAGCTGCCTGTCAAGAGTACAAAAATAAGCAAAAACATCCATGGTGTGTACAGCAGTGCTTGGATCGCCTGCCATGTGCGAAACAGAGAATTGTGCTCAATGCGCCCTGAGAAACATTGTTTGCATTGAGAATAATCTGCATCATGTGATGTGTTTTTTTTTTCTTTAGTTTCCATTGCCAAAAGTGTCAAAGAGGAAGTACAGGTATTAGGGGTGTGTGAATAGTGAAATTTTATCTCTAATCGAATTCGAATCGAATAGTGTCAAATAATGGACAAAAATATCGAATATTGAATACCAAAGCTTTTATTTGGAAGAACAAGTACGTTGGACACTAACAAACACATGCTCATGTCCTTGAGCTCTAAATAGTAAATACGCTAAAAGGAATTAAAGACATTCCAAACTGTCATGTTGAAGGTATTACAAATTGTGATAAAGAAACACAATCTGCTCCACATGTATGTAGAAGTAGAGTGCAGCGCCGTGCTCTCTCCAGTGTAGCAAAGGGTCATTCTTCCTGGGGATCAGGGGCTCATTCAGGTACTTCTGGACCTCCTGACTTTGGGGTCTCGGGTTATTTCTCTGGCTTTTTTGCGACGCCAGCAGTTCAACAGTTTCCCAGACTGTTTGCAGGCTTTTTTTAGGACTGGTTGGTGCGTTGGACAGCTCCTGCCTTTCAAACTTCTCTGAAGGACAGTACACGCGAGCACATAGGACACTAACTTCTGCTGCAAGCAGCTTGACATCCTGTGTCTGGTCGAAAGACTTGGTGCAGAAAATAGACTTATACCTTGGGTCACACAGCGTTGCGAGCATCAGTTCCTTTTGATCCATAAAAAGAGGGAACTGGGGCTTAAAGATCTTAAGCAAGTTTTTTCTAAACAGACCTGCTTCATTTTCAATGTCACAGTGCCCCTTTAGAATTTGCTCTGTTCCATAGAGAAAAGGAACAACGGTTGAAATGGGGAACAACGGTTGAAATGGTACCATACTTCTGGCCACTCAAATCTGCTGTCACATCTACAATGGGCTGCAGGACCTGCACCAGGCTTGCTGCAACATTCCATTCGCTTGGCGAAAGGCAGCTCACACTGGTTTCTGATGTTGCCATTTCAAGGGACGCGGCATCTTTCAGATCTACCACACGGCTCAACATGTCATGTTCGCTTTTCCAGCGTGTTTCTACATCTTCAATGAGACTTACATCTGGCAGCTCCATGCGCTTCTGGCAATTTTTCAGTCTCCGAGTTGCCTGAGCACTATGCTTGTAGTGTTCCACTATGGCTCGTGCCTTCTTGCACAGCAGAGACACGGCAGGCATCTCTTCTTTGGCGTCCCTCACTGCCAGCTGAAAAGTGTGTTCCAAGCACTGCAGAGGGGTCCAATCCATTTGGCGTATGGCTGCGCGAATATTGCGGCCATTGTCTGGGACCACGTACACAGTCACGTTGGTAAGGTCGAGAGACCAGTTCTCGGTGATTTTGGTCAAGCAGGTCTTTATGTTGGCTGCAGTGTGGCTTTCTGGCAAGTGAGCGCACGCGAGAGTAAATGCCTTGATGGTGAAATGCGGCGTCATGTAGTGGCATGTCAAAGCGATGTAACTTTGATTGGCCCTGGAGGTCCACATGTCAGTGGTGAATGTGATCGACTCCACTGAGTTCGCCATGTCCGAAGCGATTTCAACCTTGAGTGAGTCAGCCGTGCTTTGGTACAGCTCTGGGGTTACGTTTCTTGAAAATGTAGTCCTGTGTAGGACCTTGTACTGGGGCTGCAGGTGATGCATCAAGTCTTGAAATCCTTTGTTCTCGACGAACTCGCACGGCTCCAGGTCCTTCGCGATCATGCGTGCAATGAACTTGGCTATCTGTTTTTTAGCACTCTCTGACAAGAGGCCTTTTCCCTTAGTCATGCCTAGCAAGGTTTGTTGGTCTGCGCCTTTAGGCCGCTGGTTTGCCTTGGCTGAATCTTCAATCTCCAAGTAGTGAGCGTGGTGTTTGCTCTTCAAGTGATTCAAGAGCGGGCTTGTCGTGCTTGCCAGCGTCTTGAGCGTGGAGCCGCATTTCTTGCAGATGGCAGAGGACAGACTTGCCTTCTCAAAAACTTCCAAATTACGCTTCTTTTTTCACCGTGGCTATTCATGCTGAATAGCGCGGCACGCGGACGTTACACAGGAGAAGAATCACGTGCATGGGACGACCATGGCGAAAACCATCAGATTGCCTATGAATAGGCATTGAGAAAGGGTCTAGGACAGGTGATGAGAGTGTGTTACAGCAAGGCCACAATCACAGAAATTTAACAAGACCATAATTCTATGCTATTTTGTGGCTGCACAGTCGTGTTATAAAATTAATTTCAATCGTAACAAAAGAAAAATATTTTATGGCCGACCATCAGGGGGGAAGATTCAGTGTCATGGCCATCACAAAATGGCGTCGTCGTTGTAATTTGTTCGTTTTGTCCTGAGTAAGACTCATCATATTTGTTTCCAATGACGTGAAAACGGCAACGCACCTCATTATTACAAAAACCCGTATGTGAGGAACGTTTTCTGCACGCTAAAGACTGCTGTGTCGCTCCTTCTTTCCGTGTATGCCAGTGACGCAAAAAAAATCAGCAATGAAGTCTCTGCGTGCGAAAAGGAGGAATATGTCCAAACCTCAAAGACAACTTTCCTGGCCGAAAACTGGTCGCTGGCAATTGTTTGACCAAAAACTTTCGATGTTAGGGTCAGTAAGGGCCACACTAATCTAGCCGCAACTTTGACAGCAATCGGAATATTCGTCACGTCGAATTATTCGAAAGTTGAATTGAAATATTCGGGCAAGAAATATTCAATTTGAATTCAAAAATCGAATATTCGCACACCCCTAACAGTTGTTTAAGTTTAGTACTAGAAAACAATTTCTTTGCATTGTTTCGACGTTTTATGAGTTTTCCAGGACTATTTTTGTGGTAGCTGCATACTTGGTATGCTTTTATTTATTTATTTATTTTTTTTTTTTTTTTTTTTTTTTTTTTTTTTTTTTGTCTGAAGAGCAGAGCTGTGCGATTTTCTATTTTTCTTCTTGTAGCAATATTGTAAATTTGTTAGGGGGCATGTATAAATTTCTATATTTAGGCCTCAGTAGCTAAAAAAATTGCTGAACAATATGCAGAAAAATGCTGGTGTTACACAGACGTATGCTAGCGATGTGTATGCCAAAATTTGTGTGCATTAGGCCACCCAAGAGATTTCTGCTAATATCTCTAGCCATTTTTCAGTTGGCGTATAAACAATCTTTGGCTCAATGGGAGTTAGCATCCGTAAACTATCTGTATTCACATGCATTCTATACGTATGCCTTGCCTCATCTATTTGGGCCATATACACTCAGACCTTGTGATAACGTAACAGGATATAATGAAATAATGGGTATAATGAAGTGAATGGAATTCCCCTTGAAATCTTCATAGAGAACCATACATTTTAAACCTCGTTGTAATGAAGTAAAATTTACGTGTCAATGGGTATAACAAACTGTATTACCGTATTTATTTGAATCTAGGCAGGCCCCGATTCTAAGCCGACCCCCGAAAGTCCGAAGCCACGAAAAAAAAAAAAAAAAAAAACTTACCTCGAATGTAGGCCGAACAAAAAGGCGCGGTCAGCGTTCAAAAAGAAAACACGTTTATTGAACATGAAGATGCAGTGCTCATTCTTAGTTATCATCGCTGCTAGCCTCTAAATGCCATCCTCGTTGCGGCGCACGCAAATGTCCTCTCCCATTGCGTCCTCCAACGACGGACATTTTTTTCATCCAGCCGAAGTCCCGCCCGGCTTGAACGTTCGACGACAACTCCGCGGCTAAAACAACTTTTCTTTTAAAAGCGGGACTATAATGGCACCGCTTGTTTGGTGCCATTGCGCTGTCAAAACCAAACCCCACACCACGCGCAGGCCACTATCCACACAGTTTAAAATGGTGGCATCGCCCCCAGCCCTTAAGCTAATGGCTCGTCTAGTAATGGCTACAATACTCTCTTTTCTGGGTGGCGCTAGCTGCACGCCACTTCGCTCAATTTCACTTGGAAATTGGTGCGTTTCAAAATTCTCGAATCCAAGCCGACCCTGGAGTTCAATATATCAGTATTTCAAAAAAACTATTGGCTTGGATTTGAATAAATACGGTAGTATCGTTCCCCCCCCCCCCTGCCCCAAACAAAAAAAAAGAGAAAGAAACCCAACCACGGTGCGTGAAGCATTCCGCGGAGTTTGGCACGTATTTGGTGCGTCTCTTAAAACTCCCACGGGCGGGCGGGCCACATGAGGGCAGTGAGAAGCGGCACACGGTGGTTCCTCTCAGTGGCAATGCTGACGCGGTCACCCCGGAAGAGTCGACTGGCGATGATGTCACCGGACAAACCGACGCAAGCAATGACGAAGGAGCCGTGGTCTTCCATGCATGCACATCCAACGTGTTAACATCGTCGCAGGCACTCAATGTGGTCGACCTTCTATGTTGTGTCTTTTGCGCACATGGCGACGGCGAAAACGGCATCGACGCGGAGGTCACTGGTGATGTCTTTCGCTTGCGATATCCGAAACAAAGGAGCATCCTGGACTTCTTCCCAGCTATGTCTATAGCGGACAATAAGATAGGCAGTGTGTGCATTGAGCAAGCAAAATATTTGTCTTCAATTCAATTTCCATCACATGGGGGGTGGCGTAGCTGTACAGTGGGCTGCGAGGCAGTTTCCTTCTGTGCATGCTTATAGTTGTGAACCCAACTGAACATACCTTGCCGTAAATAGCGAAATATTGGATATAACGAAATAATTATGGCTCCCCTTCAACTTCACTATAACGAGGTTTGAGTGTACTTGTTCAGCTCTCGAGCCGTGGAAGCGCAAGTGAAGCAAAGATGTGATTGGTCGTGCTTAAAATTTCTGCTTTTCTTCTAAAGCAGTAGCAGCTGAAACATGCTGTTCAACATCATCCAAAACAAGAAAGCTTGGGCTTTCTCATAAAAGATTAGTTGTGTACGTGGTGCAAGCTGACATTCAACTGTGGCCACACAAACATACATCACCCAGACTGGCTGCAGTGAAGCTTGAGCTTTTGTGTACCGAGGCAATTGTTTCAAAGGTAAAACAGATGCTACTGATTTTTACAAAAGCTTCGAGCTAGCATAATGGGCCATCATGTATTTGCTGTGGGGTAAGGTAAAGCTGTCTTGAAGCTGTTCTGCCCGGGCGGTGCCGTGTCTGCCCTGTTGACTGTTTTCGTCCCTCTCTCCCAGATTCTCGGCCTGATCTTCACGATGGTGCTGTGCTGTGCGGTGCGAAGGGACAGCGGGTCCAGCTTCAAGGCTTGAGGGACGACTCTACGCTTTCCTCTCGCCTCGCACGTGGCGCTTTCCTGCGGGTTCGGTGGCTGCCACCACTTCCACCCTGTGTTCCTCTTAATCTCCCCCTCCCGTGGGCACACAGCTGGGGAAGCAGCACCTCTGGCCTCCTCTTTTTGTTAATTATTATCATTTCAAAAGGGCTCTTGTTGTTGCGCAAGTTCAGAGCCTATATTGAAAACAAAGCTATCTCTCTCTCTCCCCCCCTTCGAAATTCTGTCACGGAACCTGAGATGCGGCAGTCATGCTTTTTCCTGTTTTTCCTGCAGTGATTTTAGTTATTTTTATCTCTAGGCAGCCTTCTGTCGAAGCTGCTTGCTAAATGCGGGATCCGTATTATTTTCTGTGTGTGTGTTCCTCCGGGTCCACCCTGAGCCATTCACTTTTCTTTTTTTAAGCCAGTAGTATTGAATGCCAGCGAGTGCCTACTAATGTCACTGCGCTCATCCTGACTCTTGTAATTGTGGCATAATTTATTTCCGTTCTGTATTTTGGAAAAGTAAAGAGTTGTGACATAAAATAAGTACACTTTTTTTTTTTTTTAGTTGAAAATTGGATAGGGGGAGAGGTTGCAGTGGATTACCCCTTCCCAGCAAGAAGAAAAAGAATCGCTGCTCTGACAGTTTCAGAGTCTGTTTGCGGAGAGAAAGCTGTTGAGGGGATCGACACCTCTGACTGCCACGGTTGTTGGTGGAAAAAGGTTGTAAAGGACCTTTTTGCATCCCTCAGTTCTGACTGCCACAAATCGGTTGTTTGCTTTGTACATTCTGCAGGGCGCATCAATGTTTCGCAGTGATCGCGTGCACAAGGATGTGTGTGTTCTCACGCTTGTTGCTAACTGTACTTACACTTGCACAGCTCCAGCCGTGCAGTCTTGGGAGTGCATTGCGTTTACACCAAGCTAGCTTAGCACCGCTGTGGCGTGGCTGAATGGATGTGTGCTTTATTTGTATGAATGCGTGATTTGCGATTGTCTTTCGCTTGCGAGGACTTTTATTGAACGAGCACAGTGCGTACCCATACTCACAGAATTCTCAGGGCAGCGCTGTGGCAGTGAAAGCCTAGCAATTGTTGTTTCACACCATCTAAGTTTTAAAAAGAGAAAGGGGAATTCGGATATTAAAAATAGTTAAGGATTATACTAGTTTCTGAAACTTTACCTGATGTTGTGTGTTGCTGGTTGACAGTGGTACAAATGGGCTGCAAAGCTTGTTGAGCAAGTTTAGCATTACCATAGCGAATGATACTGGTGAATTTAGGTTGACAGAAGCGTGTTGCGCTATTTAGTGATGCCCAGTTGTGTGAAACTGTCACCCTTGGGCAGCTGAACATGGCTATGATAGGACATGGCACATTTGTGACAGCCTGAATTAAACCCGCTTTTGTATGACTTGCAAGCACTCGGAGATGGGGGGCCTCTGTGAAATTGAGGCCCAACTTGGGCTCTACATATGGAAGGATTACTTTGTCAGTTCAAGGCTGAATGTTAATATGATATGGCAGCAATTTATGGTTGCATCCAGCAAAAGTCAGAATGTGTGCTGCAGTCTTGGATGCTGTGAACATTTATTTGTGTGCAGTTTCCAGTAACTATCAGCGTTGCAAAGTGATCCATCCAAAGATGCGAGCTTCTACTACTGCCGAAGTCTGAAATAGTATTCTCGCTGATACAGCTTGACAGCTCAAGAATGGAGGCAAGTAATCATTTGCCTCTTTTTTGGCATTGGGGAATTTTTGCTATAGATTGCATACTGTTGCAGAAAGAAAAAAAAACGTATCGTTGATAACTCCTCAGAATGATATACATGCCTTGTCTCTGGGATAAATTTTATTGCACCTCAAACATTATTATTTTTTTTTTTTAATATAGGGTGGTGCAATTGCACAGAGTGGGGAGGAATGGGCTTGTTATTTTGGGGCATACCGTATTTGAAAATGTGACTTGCCCCTGCATTAAGCAGGACAGCTGATTGCTGTTAACGCAGATGTAAGGCTCTATGTCTAACAAATGACTCCCCTTAAATGTGCTACTACTTACTTCAGTACTGAGGTTGTTAGACTCTGTAGCCCTGTCAGCTGGGTGCACGGCGGGTTAGTTCAGCGGAAGATTCTGTGATGTCATCAAGGGACACTAAACGATACTAATCGTGTGACACTAACTCTCACGCCGTGGAGCAGTCCTACAGAATGGCATATTAGATGGTCACCTCATTCCTTGTGCCATGGCAGAAATTGTCAGTAGTGTGAAGATGTCACGTAAATCAGGTATACCATCTCGAAAGCAAGTATATTGGGAGCCAGGTATGCAGTAGCAATGCCGATAGAATGGGTAAGCATGGGAATGGGAGCTATCATTGTCATTACGTTGCACGACAGTGCCGAGCCCTGTCAAGTTTTTTATGCGGCTTATACACGATAATGTACGGAGCATACTCTAATACATCAGCTTGCTGTTTCTGCGAAATCCTTGGCTGGGCGTTCAGTTCAGCGGTTAGTAGTTGTACTTCTGGGCTTTTACTCCACTTTATGGAAACAGCCACGCAGCTTAACTGTGGCACGTTTGAGATGTTGTTCTTGCAGCGTGTCTGCTGTCAAGTGCTCTGAGCTTAATAACCTTTGCCAGTCGTTTTTTAAAGTGGTGGGGCGCAGTTACGTACAGTGCTACATTAAAACCCTTTGGCCATTTACAAAAGCGTGTGAACAAAGCCATTACAGGGGCCAATGTGCGAAGCATTGGGGTGGAGGAAATTGCCCACAGTATTGTGGTCCTCTCTCAAGAAGTGCCCTGTACAATTGACGCTCGGAAGAGCTCAGAAAAGAAAGCTCGGAAAAGAAAGCACAAAAAAATGTTTGCTCAAGAGATACTGATGACTGAGCCGAACATTCTCCTTTTTCTCATGTTCATTGTGAAGTTGCGTCATCTTTTTGTGAAGTAGGCTTGCGTAAATACCTTGATAATTTACCTTTCTGTCTTTGTGTAAGTGTTGCTTCAGCTGTCTAAATGTTGCTGATATATCTCCTGCCAACAATAGTATTTGTTCTTCAGTTTGAGTATTTCTGCTATGTGTACAATGAATAGTACGCGAAATGCTGTTGCTAAGATCTTATGGTACTGTGTTCAGTCATTGTTCTCACGACAGTGTTGCCCGAGTATTGTGCTTGTGCCTGCCACGATGCATAAAGCAATTGCAAGTGTATGTTTGGTTATGATCTCTGTTGCACAGTTCTTTTTTATTGTGCGAGTTCTACAGCCCTGTACGATTGTGAGCATAATAAAATTCCTTCTAATATTCTACATTTTTCTGCAGCTGTTCTCAGTTTGTTTACAATGCATTTCAATCGTACTTCTCTGGGGATTTTAAAAAAATGCAGCTGGGATACTTAAAGGAACCATGAAGACAAAATACAAGTTTGTGGTATTCGAAAGATTTCGTGTTTTATAGTGCCCCCAGCGCTTGTCCGAATGCAAACTGTGCTTTATTCACTGAGAAACTAATTAATTTAAGTTAAAATTTTGATTTTCTCGCTAAATCGTGCGTTTTCGTGGTCTGCAATGACATCACAGAAACCGGGTGCTCTGAGCCGATTGGGAAGCCTTGTTTACCGTTAGTGAACCTGGATGGCACCACCATACCTTGGCAAGCCGTTTTCTGCCTTTGGTTTGTTTTTGACTGTATTTAAACCTGGCTTGTTTTTGTTCAGGGAGAAAATTTATTTGAGCGAAGTTTACATTAAAAGTTGTGTCAGCATGATTCTAACGAGGCAATCTCTTGAATTAACCAAACTTGTGTTTTATATTCATGGCTCATTTAAGTCCTTAACTAGTTCCATATGCAAAAGTGCACAAGGGTAAAGTGAGATGGCTTGCAACATGGGGCTTGGCAGAAAGTAAGACATTTGTTGCAAAATATTAGTAGAGGTCTCCAGTTGGATTTCATGTAAAAATTAAAAACTCACTCGAGTGGACTCAAGACAAGATTTCAGTGCTCATTAACTATCTCCAGGCAGTAAACTAATCTATAGCCCTCCACTAATAGGTGCTTCAAAGCACGTCTGTAACTTTGGCAAGTGAAACCGAAATTAGAACTTTTTGACGAGTGCAGGGAGAAAAGCAAAACGTGCGATGGAAAATTTGGTTGAGCGTATTTTAGAGATGGTCTTTCTTAAGCAACGTGAAGGAGAAAATTTTGGTGTCTGTATGTCTGTCTGTAACGCGATTCAGCCACCCGGCCAAAGTGAAACCTATAGTGCAGAATAGGTTTATTACCCACAGCCAAATCTCAATGTATAAGTCCGGTGACAATGTTCATATTTTTAATTAAACATGGTTGAACAAAAACGGAACATTACGCTAATGTGAGGCAGAAAATCATTGCATAAGTGATATTTGCAGTGTTCCTTTATAGCAAATTCATTGATGCTTGATTCAATTGAAATACTGCACCTATTGCATGAAAAAGAAATTACTCTGCCGCCCACGCCACTATAGCTTCTAGCATCATTTTAAGTAATCAAACGGACACAGTTACATTCCACGTTCCGCTTGGAACATACGTAGAGTAGGGCAACGTGGTTCTATAAACGTTGAAGTAGGGTGACTCGACCCACTCGCGTCTCCGCCTTACGGCAGCGCTGTCATCGAGGCACCCGGCATGGAGCAGTGGAACGCTGCTAATTCAAATCGACTGGAGCAAACCTCTAGATTGGTTACTTTTGGAAGAGCATGACGGGTCAGGAACAGCATGAGAGGTGAGCGGGAAAGAAAAGGGGGGGGGGCATTTACTTGGCAAATGCTGACGTCTTGTCTTTCGTCGACATTTGCAACAAAAGGAGCAGATACGTGGCCAATTTTTTATTTGAAGCCGTGTTGCTGTCTCCTAATTTTGGTTGAGAGTATTTTTATTTGAAGCAGTGTTGCTGTCTCCAAGCACTCATTGCCTCTGTCAGTTGTCATCCACTTGCCCTGATGAAAGGGTTGAGGACTTTGAGAAGGAAAGTTTCTTTAACATTGTCCGTTTAATCTGCTACGACTCCTGTGTTGTGTTTTCTTTTCTGTGTTGAGTTTTGTGTTTCCTGTGAGTATACAGACATGACTTGAGCCATTAAATTTGCCCTTTGAGTAACAAGTACCTTGAAAGCATAGCAGAAATATTTACTAGGCCCATTATTGCCGAATACATAGACGGTTCTCTTTTCTCCCTCCAAATAGAGGGCATGGCATCAACTTCCTTCGCCCATTAACTGTTTAAATTCACGTTAATCATCTAACCACCTGCATTGATGTCGGCATTATTAAAGATTGTAGCATAAAATGGCCTGCAAATTCATAGTTTTGTTTCCTTCAAAAGAATTGGGGATAATAGGTAGTGACCCGGTCATTTTAATTGACCATGCATGGATACTAACATTTTTTAGATTTCATCTCAAAATAAGCTGTCTTCATGTGTAATACTGTCATTTTAATTGACCATGCATGGATACTAACATTTTTTAGATTTATTTCGTCTCAAAATAAGCTGTCTTCATGTGTAATACTAATGACAAATATCCTTCTGGATACTGATAATCTGTTACAACTTTGCAATTTCTCAAACTGAAAGCTTTAAATAGCTTGGCGTTACAATTGCTTTACTCTGTCTGAACACATTGGTCCTGAATGCGTGGTCCTGAATTGGCCCTGAAAAACATTAACAACCTTACAAAAGCTTGAGGTATATGATGCCCAAAATGCAAAAAGTGCTCTGGAAAGCTTCTTCCATTTCCATTGTGTCTGTTGACAAGTGGTCCAAAGTATGTATTGTAAGTAAAAGCAAGTGAAGCAAAAAAAAAATTGTGTGATCAATCTAGAATAGGCCTGTTAAATGCAGTATGATGCAATACCAATTTTGAGGAAAGTTACATTTTTACATGACAGTGAGAATCGTGAGTGACCATTGTACAAAGGTGATTTTTATTTGCCTCATTACATGTGGGTTCCAGCTGCGTATGCAATCACGTTGGGAACTTTAGAAGCAAGTGTGTGTGTGCGTGTGCGCGCGTGCGTGAGTGAGTGAGTGAGTGAGAGAGAGAGAGTGTGATTTCATCATAATCATCACCATCCTATTTTTCATTTTTCTTCACATCCTGCGTAGGAAAACTCTTCGAACATATGGTCCACAATGGAGAAAGTTGTTAAATCAGCGCAAATATTCCATCCTTCCATTAGACATCAAACATGCTTTCGACAACGTACCACATCAGGCCATCCTGCGAGGACTCAGCTCAATCAATTGTGGACAATGCCTTTACAACTATGTCACCACATTCCTTACCAACCGTACCGCCACAGTGGGCATTGGGCACTTCCACTCAGACACCTTCACAACCATACCGCAGGGGACCCCGCAAGGCTCCGTTATTTCACCACTGCTCTTCAATATAACAATGAAGGACCTCCCACCACTTCTGGAAGTGATTTCCAACCTCCGACATGGAATGTATGTAGATTATCTCACACTTTTGACCCTACAGGATCCATCAGTGCTCAAGAAGATGCGCTCCAAACTGCAATATATGTGACAGCAGTACCTCCAAGCACGCGGTCTTGAATGTGCTCCAGAAAAATCGGTTTGACACCCAGCAAAACAAAAACCAAGGAAAACACGCAAGATGTACCCAACCCAGAACTCGGTATCAACAACCAGCCAGTCCCCAACGTCCCCTACCTCCGCATAGAGCCACTAAATAAGCTAACCTGATCTAGTGGCTCAACCTCCGCATATTGGGACTAACCATTCCAAGGGATGGCGCAGGTTCCCAAACGACCCTCCCCCTGCACAGCTCATGCACCCACGCACAGCTCATGCACCTCATCCTCATCAGCCAGATAGCATATGGTGCTCCATACCTAACCCTCAAACCAGCTGAGATCCTTAAAGGGGCCATGCAGACAAAACACTTTTGGTTCATTCGAAAGATTACCTTGTCAGCCTCATACTGACACCACTTTTAATGCACTGTGCACCAATAGGCCATAGAACTAGGAAAAAAGGAGAATGGCCATGCGACCCGCTAGCTCATTTCTCGCAACAGAACCTATGATGTCATATGCCCAGCTGTGCGATTGGCTGAGGCCGGCAAATGCAATTTAGGCAGGGCTTATAAGCTTGCCAGACGTGTTTTCTGCACTTAAATGCAATTAATTTTGCAGCAGTAAGAATGGTGGGACAAACAGTGGAAGTTACGAAAACACACATAAACATAGAAGTACCGATGCACACTGCTGTTGGTACTGGGCGCACTAAGCTTGTTTTGGCTGCACAGCAGTCCACCACTTTGTAGTTGTCTTGCACGACACTGGCTGATTGGCGTAAGCCAGAGTTAGTGGATATGTAACGGTTGCGAGACTCCCCATAGGCCCCATGTATCAAAAGCTGGTCTTCGGTTGCCCCCCTGCGCCGGGGCAAGCTTGGGGCAAGTTGACTAGCCTGTCGTCTGTCGGCAGGACGTTGAAGTAGTGCTCAAGTGCTTGCGGCTGCTGCCGTAAGTCATAAAAAGAAAAGCTGCCAAAACACTAGTCAATTTCACCTAATTCGTGTATTTTAATTTAAAAAGCAATCTTTATTTTACAAAAAAAATTTTGAATAATAACAGTCTAGTGAAGTTCGATTTTTAACTCCTAGGTGCCGCGAGTGTCGACTTGCCCCTCAGCTTTCACGGAGCGGGGGGCTAGCGTCTCCCGGATTCTAAAGCGGAGTTTTGCAACTGTATGTACTGAGTAACTCTGGGCGTGAGCGGTGTTGTCTTATGTGACCCTGTTTGTCGAGCATACCCCTTGCTTAATGAAACGATTACTTACTTCCGTTGCCAAAACAAGCCAGGTGCAAATACGGTCGGAAACAAAGCAATGGCAGATAACGGTTCGTGGCTATGTTTTGGTATCGCCCTCTGGGACGACTTACAGTAAGCAAAGCTGCAGAGCGTAAGAACTCACTGGAAGTTTGTTTGAATACCCCATCTCTGACTTCATGGCAGATGTCGCGAAAACACCCGATTTTGGGAGAGAATCAAAATTTTAACTTAATAAATTGATTAATTTCTCAGTGATTACGACATTTTTTGCTTCCGGACAAGCGCTGGTACACTATGAAACAGGAAATCTTTCGAATAAAATAAACATATTTTGTCTGCATGGCCCCTGCTTGACTCAGCGATCCGCTAATCATACAAGACAGCCCTGGGCCCCTCCTGAAGACTGCAACTACGAAACTCCTGCAGCTTGGGTCCGCAACATATATGGGAAGAAATAGAGGAAGCACACCACACCTCGCAAATACAGCGGCTGAAACTAACTCCCATGGGTAGTGCAATGCTCTTGAAACTACAATGCTCTATTCCACCCACCACGACGAGAAAATTTGCATCCCCCTGGCTATATGACAAAACACTCGCGTTGCTCCGATCCCATGGAACGTGCACCCCACATACAACAAAGCATGCCGAGCAGCAAGATCCCGCAGCATTCATAACCAATACCACCACCTCCCGTGCACCCGATATACGGACGCATCGCCATACCCCCACAAATCTGCATGAGACACCAGCATGGTCAATGCCAAAGGAACAGCTCACTGCGGTGACTGTTGTCACCAACTCCATCGAAACAGCTAAAGAGGTTGCCATCGCCCTAGCCGCCACAGCAGGCAAAGGATTTTTAACCATTAATGCTGAGTGCCAAGCCACTTGCAGGAACTACCTAAAAGGACGCATATCGCAAACCGGCTTGACGATTCTACAACAAGCGAAACCACTCCCTGAACTGCAAATAATTTGGACTCCGGGTCATGAATCCCTCGGGGGTAACGAGGCGGCACACACCGCTGCCCACACTCATTCACACCGGGCCGTTTCCTACGAGGGCCACGAACCCCCCTTTGAAGCAACAGTTAAGCCCACCCCACTGCAAACATACACGGAAATACTCGCCCACTACAGGAACGAGCGTCGCAAATACCGATTCCCCCCCCCAAACCTCTCTCGTGATGAAGCTATAGCTTCACCCCATTTTATTCATCAAGGAAAATGCCCTTTCCACTGGTGCATTTGTGCCTGGTGAGCACATGGTGTACTATAACATCGAAGTGCTGAAGCATGTCCTCTCACCGTTCTCCAAACGCAGAAGGGTGTGCTGATCGGCTATTAAGTTGGTACACCAATAACACGTCGGGAACAAACAAGAAACAACGCAGGCACTGTTTTGTATGTTTCTTGCTTAGTCCTGTCGTCTGCGCTGTTTTCTTAAAGTTCCTCAAACGGTTTCTTCTGGCTCTTCCATTCCTCCATCTGTTCACAAAACTTGTTGAGCTCTTTGCTTCATGCTTATTGGAGAATAAAAGGGGCACTAAGCAGACGAAGATGAAGTAGAAACACACCACGTACAGGCACAGGTATAGCTCGCTGGACAGCTTGCCACCAGACGGTATCTCTGGCTGCCTCGAAATTGAGCACCTCCAGTATTTATGGATGCGTGACGTTGTGCAGTCTCGATCTATTGTGCGAGGTCACATTGACCAGCTTTCGCTGCCGAGTGCCCAATTTGAATTTCTACCTTCACCACGCACGAATAGCGCACCTTCGGCCATATGCGATTTTTGTCAAGGTCCTGCTGTCTTGCCGGCGGTTCTCCTCTCTCCGAAATCGATTCCTGGAGGTTCCCCTCTGTCGCCTGGGTCTTTCCTTGTCTGTTCCGAATTTACTGTCATTTGGGGCATCGGGTTTAGGTTTCTGCCACAGAGATGTTTGTCGCACCCTTCACGCTTTTATTTCAGAATAAGGTCGTCTTACCCTGTTAAAACACATCTCGTACTTTCTTTCTTTTTCTGGTACGTGTACTATCGGTTTTTGCTTGAGTATGTTACATAGTTATTTCGATTTTATTGGGTTCTCAAAATTGTTAACATCACATCCCTCACATTCTCCACTATAGGCTGTCCCGTAAAACCTACTCTTCGCCACACAAATCGCTACCGAGGGATCAGGAAAGATTATTGCATGCCCTGCAGGTCAACACCTTCCCACATCCCACCAGACTTCACCTCTTTGACCGGATACACTTTTCTCCACTTTGCCGCTTCTGTGGAGAGCCTGGGACTTTCATACACATAGAGAAATATTTCTTTATCTATGGTTCTATTTTACCCTTAGTTTGAATTCTTAACCTTTTTACCAAATCTGACTTGGCCAATCCCCCAGAGTGGGTACGTGCCATTTATTTTTGGTACCAACCAACCAACCAACTAGAGAAAGGAGAGAGGAGAATAAACATTTAATTGAGCAGTCAATGTTGTTGGGTTGACCGCCAGGTGGGGGACCTCAGTCCAGGAAGCCCTGGGTCTTGGCAGCCTGTCTCGCCCGGTCTACCAGATGTTGTTGGTGATCCGGGTTGGAGCTGGTCAACCGACCCTCCCACTGCTCAAATGAGGGATTTGGGTTTGGGGCAAGGGATGGTGTGTGGCGGCACTCCCATACCATGTGTTAGAGTGTGCACGGCTCCATGCAGAATTTACAAGTGTATGTGTACAATGTCAGATGCATTGAGTGTAGTAATGTACCATGTAGAAATTTGTTAGTTTGTAGCTGTCTGTAGATGACCGTGTCTTCTTGAGACATGTGAGAATAATTTTTAATTAAATCCAGAAAATGCTTCAGAGAGGCATCCTCATTCCAGGATGCCTTGAGCTCGGGCCGCGTCGACAGCCCTTTCGATCAGGCGCAGCTGATCTTCGAGGCCGGAGCTGGCCAAGGCTCTCTCCCAAAGCTTCGTGGAGAGGCAGATGTTATGGGGGTCTAGGGTAGACTTATCGCAGCCGCTCACTATGTGTATGAAAGTCCCAGGCTCTCCACAGAAGCGGCAAAGTGGAGAAAAGTGTATCCGGTCAAAGAGGCGAAGTATGGTGGGATGTAAGAAGGTGTTGACCTGCAGGGCATGCAATAATCTTTCCTGATCCCTCGGTAGCGATTTGTGTGGCGAAGAGTAGGTTTTACGGGACAGCCTATAGTGCTGCGTGATTTCCTGGTAGGTGACAAGAGGTTGCATGCGCTCAGGCTCGGCTGCGGCTTCACTAGTGCTGGCTCGGCGTGTCAAATCTCGAGCCACGAGGTTGGTGATCTCGTTGCCGGAGATTCCGCTGTGAGCTGGTGCCCATACAATCCTGACCGATCTCATTGGTGGTCTCTGATTGATTAGTTGAAGTGTTGTGACGTGCAAGCGACCATTCGCAAAGTTGCGGCACGCCTGCTGGGAGTCTGAGATTATAACTTTGGCGTCGCTTTGGCTAAGCGCGAGTGCTATCGCCGCTTCCTCGGCTTGGAGAGGGCTGTGTCCGGGGATTGAGATGCTGCACCTGTGCTGCTTATTAAAAACGATGGTGGCTGCCTTGGCTGCTCTTCCGGGGTAACAAGCTGCGTCTGTGTGGGCGGTAGATGGTGCATCTCCGTACAACCTAAATATTGCCCGGGCTCGGGCTTCTCTGCGATCCTCGTAATGCACAGGGTGCATATTGCGTGGTAAGACGGGCACTGTTAAGTGTTTTCTAATGGAGTGGGGTACGTTTCCAGTAAGGAGAGGTGGGTGGCTGAGTGGGGCCGACAGCGCCAGGCGTGGGAAGATGAACCTCACCTTAATCTTTGGCTAGACAGGTGCGCCTCTATTAACTCCTCAGCCGAGTTGTGGATGCCAAGTCAGAGCAGTCGTTCGGTTGAGGTGCTTGCCGGGAGACCCATGGCTTGCTTGTACGCCTTCCTGATCAGGATGTTTATTTTCTCGAGCTCTGAGGCTTCAACCAGGCACCTGTATGTGGTGGTGTTGTTGTTGTTGTTCCTTATATTAATGGCGCATACCCAATCGGGATCGGCCAAACATCAGTCGTTAAACCAAAAGAGATTACTGACTAGGTTCATTACTCGAGGAAAATTAGAAAAATTTGGGAGCTTTTTTTCTTCTTGTGTTTGAGAAATCGAGTTAGAAAATTAGTCATCATTACAATAAAACAAAAAAGGGAAAGAAATAAAGAAGGAGGAAGAGGAGGAGGGAGACGAAATTAAACAAACTTATGACACAGATCGATCTTTGTGTCTATCCAAGCCTAACAATAAGTGTGCGCTTTTTCGATTTCTTCGATCGTGGAAAGCAGTACCCTCTCCAGATAATACAGACTCTGTGGTGCTATCTCCAGGTGAACTCGGAGTCCCTAGAGTCGATTGCTGGTGGGCTTCAAGCTTGTTTTTCATCTTCTTTAGCGGTGTCCTTTACTTCGCCAGACGTGGTAGACGACTTCATAGAGGTAACGCTCTCAGAGTTCGCTGACGTCATGACTAAATTGACTGCTGCAGCTCCTGGCCCAGATGGTATTACTACTGAAATGCTGAAACTATTATTTGATGAGGTTCCCAATCATTTACTCAACATGATCAATTATTCTATTAGACATGCATGGATCCCCGATGTCTGGCGTCTCGCCAAAATACTTCCTGTACTTAAGAGTGCTGGTCAAGGCCTCTTGATTGAAAATGTCAGGCCTATCGCGTTGACATCGAATGTGGTTAAATTAATCAAGCGGATCTTGCAGCAGTGCATAATGCAATTGGTGTCCAGTTCTAGAATCTTGAGCCCGAGACAAATTGGTTTCCGCCCTGGGTGTTCGATTTGGAGTTAGCATTTGGACCTTGAAAGCCGGATTAAACTAGCCCGTTGCACTAATCAATTTGCGGCTCTAGTGACCCTAGATGTAGCAAAAGCTTTTGATAGCGTGGAATACCCTGTGTTGTCCCGGTTACAAGTCTTAAACTTCCCAAAGTTCATTATAGCTTGGATTTATAAATTTGTGAGAGACAGGCAGTTCAGTTGTGTAAAATTTAATGTTACTTCCTCACAGCGGCCACAGTCTAGGGACGTACCGCAAAGGGCGGTCCTTTCCCCTTTTCTTTTTAACACCCTTGTGGCACTATTCCGGTGGCTTCTGGTGTCTCTACATATGCCTATGCCGACGAAATTGCGTTTTTTGCATCAGCACCTGACATTCAAGTACTTTACGCATTAATGCAGTCATATCTGAACGTTGTTGCCTCCTGGTTGGACAGTATTTGTCTTTCTAGGAATGTCAACAAATGTTCCTTATTAGTTTTTCCGATCTCAGGCCCTGTTAACATTACTCTCAGCTACCGACAGTGCATAATTCCTCAGGTTCCTTCTTTAAAGTATCTTGGGATAATATACACCAGTGAGCTTGACTGGACCCCACATATAGCCCTCATAGAGGCCAAAGGTGCACGTGCTGTTGGGAGGTTGAGGCGTCTCAGTCATAGAAAGAAGGGCATGCGCAGAGAGACCCGCCTTATGATATACAGAATGTATGTTCACCCAATTTTAGAGTTTGGGTGTGTGCTATTTGCTGGGTTCGCGGCGTATAAACAACATAGTCTGGTTATTCTGGAGCGGCAGGCTCTTCGCTGCTGCTTAGGGTTACCTTCGAATGCAGCTAATACAGTAGTTTACTTGGAAGCGTGCGATCCTCCCCTGCCTAATAGGTTCCGGATACTTACTGTGGAAACTTTTCTGAGAGCTTATACGCCTCGAGTGCTGCCTGTAGGGGCGCGACTGAAATCTCCCAGCGGCCCGTTTCGAAAGCAGTCGCGGGAGTTTCGGGCCCGCTCACCACTGTCGCCGTTGCTTTTGCGGCACATTCGCGACTGATATTTTCCATCTGTATCCGTTGAAAATACATATTTATGTGGAGCAGTCGCTTTTATCGCAGTTATATAGTGTATTTACGAGAGTGTAAATGCTTCATACGCGATGTTAGTGTGGTGCATTCAGTCCGCATAAGCAGGTGTGTGTCGCAGGCCGGCCTCGCAAAACCCGTATATGAATGTAGCTGATTGTAATTCCACGGCCCTGAAATCTGCTAACAGTGCCTGCCTCCGTATACAGCATTTGTTCAGATACTTATGCTACGTAAATCGGTTTCGTGTGCTTACATAATCTAGTGGAGCACAGCTCGCCAGTTACGCTTCATATCTCAAATATTGATCACTACCCTGAACAAGCCTATGTGGCATACATTTTACGGACATTCTACGAAATAAGTACGATGGATAACGCAAAATTATATAATGGAATCAGCACATGACAAAGAATTTACTGCTGGGTCGTCTTGTCGCGAGGTGAGCACTTGCAAACATTCTTTATCTGCTACATATATCCTCCACTTATATATCCGCGTCCGTGACTAAACGCTTCCTCGAAACATCTTCATATGACATAGGCAGCCTGCAGAATCTAGCAAAAAAGTGAAATCAGAGGGCCTTATCTTCCAACACCTTTTGTCGCTTGTTACTACGTATATAATTACTGTATACTTAGAAAAATGCGTCAGCTCCGAGTGATCAGCTGTTCGTTAAAGTCGAAAAACTAAATAAAAGTGAACGCGCAGCTTGTGTGTGTGTGATAACTAAAACACCCATTCCTTGATTTCGCTCCGCATTTGATCACAACGATCATGAATCGTCCCCCTCCCGTACCCCCCACCCATGTCTCTCAAAATAGCAGTGAATTTCGCATGTAGTGGTCTGGTAAGTTCTACCTGGATCAAGTTTCGACGAACTTCTTTAGCATTTCGGAAGCGACACTGGGTTTCTTAAAATTGCCGTATGAGGTATTTCGTTTCTGCTGGAGTTGCAGACCATTTATTTTGCCGTGGTTTCATTAACCCACATTGGTTTGTGCTATATGGCATTAATAGGTACATATTTCAGGACGCAGAGCCTTCTAATATACGTAACATTTTCGCGTGGCCTCTATTCCCATAAGAGGTGCACGTTATTGCCAGGTATTAGGTAATCACATCCTCGAACCATATTTTTCGGCGACGCATATATTCGAAACAAAGCCGCATTCGTTGTCCGCGCTGCAAAACAAACCAACCTCTCACTTTGCCAGTAAAAGGTCTAAACGAGGCAATAAAAGAATTCACTTCCATCTTGCGTATTAGGAGGTGACAGTGTGATATGCTGCGGCCGTCGCCAACGCCCATAAGGGCGGCGAAGAAGCACGCACTCCGCGTCCCCGGAGAGCTCTTGTTGGCGTTCAAGCGCTCTATCAGGGCGCATCTGTTTTTTGAAGTGCCCTAAACGTACTATTTGCTTACAGACATCACTATAACAAGTTGTTTAGGGCGCCGAAAGGCAAACGGAAGCGAAAGAGAACCAAACTACTGCATGAGCCACTACCAGCTGCGCAGCAGCCATCCTGTAAGCGCCGCGGAGAAGTGGCGGCAGGCGGCGCAGCGATCGCGAAGCTCGAGGCGGTGACGAAGGGGGTGGCCGTCTGATATGTGCGGCTTTCGCCGACCAGAGCGGTAAGAATGAGTCAGAGCCTTGAACGAACAACAGCAGAGACTTACATTTGGACAAGCAAAACACGGTACAAGCATGAAGACAAGTAGCGTTAACGAGAGGTGACTCAAAAAATGAATGCAATTGTGGGAAACAGTTCAAATACAAAAGGTACAACAGGGAGCTTTGACCAAGAATATTACGAGGTAAAAAAAGTAACTAAAAGAAAGACAGTTCGATGCATATGAGAGACAGAGTCCCATAATATTCACCGACCGGGCCGGACGATGCACCACTGTCGGAGGCGATTCGGCTACCTGGGAAGCGTGGCTTCGTCGTAGGCCAGGCCGTCCGAGACAATCACAGTGATTCGAGGCCTGGGAGTACGTTGGAGTCCTCCAGGGCACGGGTCGCCGATGGTGTGGTGCACAAACTGGCAGGTGCCGTTGTCACATCCCGACGTCCAAACGTAGCTGATTTGCTTTGACGCGGATTCTCTTTTTATAACTGCGCCGGTGCGGAGAGAGAGGGCAGGACACACAACGCACCAGCCGCCGCCGAGCGCCCAACTTCCCTCTTTCTCCCTTCTGGAATCATCGGCGCGCCTTAGCACTGGAAAAGCTACGCTCGTCCCCTCGAGAGAACTCGAAGCTTCGGTGAAAGCTGAGCGGCGGAACTTTTGCTTTGGTATTTTCTTGCCAACGAGCCCGCGAGTGGTCGCGTTACCGCCGCTTCTTTCCAGAGAGTTCCAGTGTTTTCTCGGGGCGAATAGAACCGAACTGAATGAATCGGACAACTGTAACAAGAATTAGGCGCTGTAGAATATTATTAAAAAACTATACAGTACTTTTAGACGTCGTACACTCGAATTTGTGACAAGGCGTATAGCTCTGGGGTGAACAGGGAGCAGTTTATCTTCATTGCTGAACCAGCTGCGTTTCTGGTGCACCAATGGTCCAGATCCTTACGTCCGCAACGCACTTTGGTACAGAGCCTCCTTTCTCCATTGGGTGCAGCAATAAATCGGGTTATTCCATATACTGACAGGAGTTCTCCTCTTTCTATCAATTTCCGGAATATTTTTCCCAAAAATGCTAAACTGTTACCAGCCCGACTGCTCCGTCTTCTCGAAGATTATTTGGCCTCCATGCAGCAGATGTTTCTCAATGAGAAGAAAAAACTGGTCCTTTTCGGTTCGTCTGGTTGATTTTATCCCCATATTCTTCGCGGAATTCCTGGCAATTGTCCTGGCATTACAAAAGCTGGATGCATCAATTACATCTCCAATCATAATTTCAGATTCTTTTTTCTTCCCCTAAAGACACTCCCCTTCTGCGGACGTTTCGGTCACTCCTGCCACCTTACCTCACTGAAATTGACCTTTTTTGGGTTCCTCATGCGGGGATCACACTCAACGAGACCGTCGACTCTCCAAGGATTGCACTTTCTGGGCCTGTTGTAGACGGGCGACACCACCGCAGCTAGGTACGGTAGGATGCTGAAACTCCAGGAACAGCAAGAATCAGTTTTGTTGTCGTTTTAAGATATTTTAATCATCTTAAATTCTCATGGAAACCTGAATGGTGCCCTTCACGCAACTTAGAGGTGATTATTACAGCCATACGTTGTCGATCTGGAACGAGTCTATACCCAAGCAGCCTTGGCCGACTGCCAACCATTGGCAACACAGTGGGTGCTGGTCGGTGGCCAGTGGAGTCGGCCTGCCGGTTCTGGTCAAACGTGGGGCTGTGGTGTGTAGCCAACCAGTCGGGCTTCAGGTTGGCCGAGGACGTTTTGCCAAGACACGGTTATACGTTGGGCTGCGGTCTGCAGCCAACCACTCGGGCTTTGGTTGGCCAACGACGTTTGGCGAAGGCCGTTTTTTTTTTTATTTATTTTTTTCCGCGGCGTTTCACGTGTAAGAGCGATGGAGAAGTTAACCGAACCTCGGGTCAAGCTACACGGCCAACCACAACCGCCACCAGCACAGCCCCCAATATTCATAGCCTTTAGGCCTTTATTTTGTACTTTTGAAATAGTAGCACGCTTCATCTACTGGTGGTGGGGGCAAGATAAGTTTAAAAATATATTTTTGTGCGGTTGTCATCCGTGCAGAATGCTACGCCATATTTCCTGGTGTGAATACATGCGCTAAAAATTAGACATATGTCCTGCATACATCAAACATACCCAATGGTTAATAGCTGCAAACAAAACTTGACGTCTTTTTTTTTGGTCAAATACGAGAACATCGGTCGAAATACAGCTGTTGACACTGCCTCGATCTGGTACAACTCTCTGCCGCGCCGATCGGTGGCGCTGCTGGCGCCACTGGCATTTCCGCATCAGCATCAGCATTCAGCATTCAGCAATCCGCGGTCGCGGTAGCAAGCTCTTTCCGGATCCCTCGTTGTGGCTGCTGAGGTAAGTTTCCTATTCATTTTTATTTAAAATAACCGCACAAATTAACACAATGCACACAGGCGAAGCCTCTGAAGGCTGAGGAGGTTCCGGAGCGTTATATTTTCTGCGGATTGGTTGTGATTGTGGTGTAACCCGGTTGAGCCTTACGGTGCTTTTTTTTTGTTTGGTTACAAGACCACGTTTAGCACCTGTTTAGAAAGAGGGATAAACTTTATTCCATCATGAGACTCAACAGCAGAGCTTAGTTTACCTCATTGACAGGCCTAAGGTGTTTGACGTCTGCTTGGTTTTTGTTCTTGCCGTGTCTTGGATTCACGTTTACTGGCGTTTCTTGGTGTCACGTTTAGCCCTTTCTACGTGGCGCAAATGTCGCCAGTGAATTCACAGCTGCGGCGCCGCTCGTGCGGAAAAACGAACTGTTTTAATATTTTCAGTGCTGCGACATTTTGCCAAATACCAAAAGGCATTCACGGTAGAAGTTTAGCTATTCCAAACATTTGGCAACTTGCCAAGTCAACGAGAATAGATCGTTTTGTCGCACGAACGGCGCCGCAGTTGTGAATTCGCTGGCGAAATTCGCCCCATGTAGAGCGGGCTTTCGTCGCCAAATACTTGTTAATTTGCTTGTATAACTCCTCTTAGCAAGTCTACTGCGTTTAGTGGGAGGTTTTTACTTGTGCGGACGGTCTGTCGTTAGCTACGGAATATTTGTTTGCATGCTGTCTTTTTAAAGCTCTAGTTTTACCGAATGGCACATAATCGCGATTTCACTTGCATGCTATAAAAAAAAAAACTACAAAACTTTTAAGGCTAGTAAGGGATGATGGTAGCTACGGGCTGCTGCACCTCTATAGCACCGTAAATAATGCATCCATTCGCCAACAGTCTCCTAAAGCTTGCAGCACAGGAGCAGGCATAATATTAGCTAATCATTGCCTTGACACATTGCCGTCATACATGCTTGGCTTCAAGAAAATTGAAGGGGTGACTGTTGCTTCATTTAGGCAGTTTTATTCAGGTTGAAGTTAGGTGGACAGAATAATTGCTGTTGGCGTTAAGTAAATGTAAAGCCAAATATTGTGCCTTTTTCCTTGTGTCTATATATTTTCTGAGCTGCGCCTGGAATTGTTCAACAGAGTGCACCAACTTGCCCCAATATCGATTCTTTTCTTGGTGGAAACTGATTTCGTCTAACTTCTGGCTAAAGCTATAATGCATAGAATATTTTTTTTCCCTGTCAGACAAAAGAAAAATGTTTGCTGTGAAATGTTTTGAATTTGCAGGTCAATTGCTCGAGGGCCAACCACCGCGAAGTGTCGCACTATGCAACCAACGTTGTGATCAAGCAGTGGCTCATTGGGGCTCAAGACCGGGAGGGGGGCAGCAGCGAGAGGCGCCAACAAAAGGTGCAAGAACAAGACATATCTGCTACGCCTTCGTGAAGTCCCGGCATGGCGGGCGTGGGCCCATTCATTTCAAAGTTGAACAAATAAACATGCTAAACGGAAAGTTTTGTTCATCATTTACTTGGGTCCACTGCATGATTGCATTTACCAGCTACCAGTCCGTCCTGGCTTTGTAAAAAAAAAAGAAAAACAAATTATTGGTAGTATTTTATACTAGCCAGCAAAAAGAATTGCCATGGAGGTGCCGATGAAGAGCCGACGACGACCCGCCATCGGAACATATGCGGCCCTGCTGTGGCCCGAGGTTCGCCAGGTTGGCCAGTGAAGTAGGCCCAACATTTGGTGCCATAGGTTGGCCTGCCGGAGGCCAGTGTCAATCCCCACGGTTGGCCCAACCTATTTTGCCGATCCCGGGCCAACGTCGGCCAGGTTGGCCAACGCCTGATGGCCCATGGTTGGGCCAAGCAAATTTGGTTGCTTGGGTAGAACGCTACCTCTTAATTGCCATGTCGACGTTTTTTACGACTCAGACGTCAGTCCCTGGACTCTGGAGGTGCCGTGCTTTGCAATTGGGGATTAGCAGTGCCGGCTCTACTATCGTTCGGGGCATCCGAAATGGGGTTCTGCCGCCGGGATGCATGCTCTGCCCTCCTGCGCTGGTCACACTGCAGCTAGGCCTCGCCTTGATTTTCCAGTTTTTTTTCTGTCGTTTATGGTACCAAAACTCTTAACGTCTCGTGATTAGATAAGAATTCCATTTATTTTAATCTTCCTGTGCTAATTGTCCGATCCCCTGATTGGGTATGCGCAACAACAACAAATAAGAAAAATATTAAGAAATGAAGACTTTTGGAGGGCTTTGGTGAGGTGCCAAAATAAGAATCGCATTACTTAGTGAATCTTTTTGAATTTTCTGTGTGTGTTTCTACTTCGTCTTCGTCTGCTTAGCGCCCCTTTTATTCATTCCAGCTCTTCATTTGTGACACAGCGCTTGAATCGGCCGAAGGCGAAACTATAGTGCCTAGAGCGAAACAAAATACCGTGACCGTCCCACAAGCAGGCTGCCGGGACAGCGGGACCACAGTCGCAAAACGGACGTCTGTTCACGTTAGGTATGGATTGTCAAGAGCAGCAGGTGAAGCGGGAAAAAAATTAGAAAATTGTACGTGATCAACCGAGAATGAAGCGCGAACACATGGAGGAAAGAGTCCATGGGCAAACTACTGTGTGTTATTCGCTCCACAGAGCGAGCCTACACTGTCCAAAACTCGCCATCAGCAAAAAGCTGCACCACTCTGATTTATAGTGCACGCAGCTGTAGCAGCTGCAACAGTCGCCACAGAGGAAGTTTTCTTTTTTTTTTCTTTTTTTTTTTTTCGTTTTTATGGTGGCGTCAGTTGCGTCGCAAGGCATCGCGCGGTTGCGTCAGAGCCGCATTGCATTCTGGGATAGCAGCCTGGCCTTCTGGTGTTCTGCAGCGAAGCGAGTAATTGCGTTCGCTTGCTGCGCGTTTAAAAAAAGGTGAGTACCCTTACGTCGATTGCTTGTTCCGTCGGCGGCCTATTAAAGCGCCGTGTGTAATTTTTTAGCAGCAAAGGAAAAGTGAAGTTTTGGGAGGTTTTCTGAGATAAAATCTTCAGCTATGAACTTCGTGCTTTTAGGCCTATCGAGTAAAAAAAAAACTGGTGCATTCGTTTTCTACATTATTATTTCGTACTCGATTGAATCATCAGCCACACGACGCGACTCATTATATGTGCACGCAAGTTACTAGGAATTGGTGATCGTTCAAAACTCTTGGTGGTTCAGCGCCGGCGGAAATATGGCGGCCATGTGCCGTTTTATGATCTGCTTCGCAACCAACGTTCTGATGTGATCTGCTGCGTGTCCTTTGCGCGAAATATCATAATCTTCTCGGTTGTCGGATTGTCTCGTTTTTTGCGCGTGTAACTTCGGAAAGGCCGCTTCATGTGCGAGTGCCCGAGGCACCCAGAGGATAGTACGGTGGGATGCGTCAGCGAGTGCACGCGGTTCTACGCTACGCTGTGTTCGCTCCGCCCGTTAAACCATTGGCCGTGCCGGCGGGTTTAGTACTATAAGTGCTATAAGCTTCACTGATCACCACGTAGACTTCACTGTTTTCCTTTACTCCCGCGAAGGGAAGTGCAAGTCTCTCACGAGACTCACGAGCAGACGAGAATTTCCTGTTAAGAGCAGTTGCGTATCCGGTACTCGCTCGCGAAGTGGATCAGGAAGTGCTGCCACATTGAACATGTTGCTGAACATTTACAACACCCGCTTGCGGTGGTGAAACTGTATCACGCCATAACGCACATTTTCCCTAATGTGAAACCAAGCCGCTACAGTTCGTGCAAAATGTCATGTACTGAAAGTTTACTGTTCTTTTAAGCGTCCTCTTTTTGTGTGGGGGCAGATATTGACGTTGCTCAGAAAGGTGGCCGAGTCGCCCTCTGTTATGGAAACTGTAACCTGGCAGGAGCCTGAGAGGGTTTGAAATCGCGAGAAACAGGTGCTTTCCATGCTGGCATGCGCGTGTTTCATCATTTTGTGTGTGTGCCCCTGTGTTGCGCTTGCCTGACGGCGTTCCATCGAACACCGGGGAGGGGCAGGGTTCGTCCGAGCAGCAGCTGTGCGGGCGGCGCGTGTGTCGCTAACGGCGTGTGCGTGTGTGTGTGTGTGTCGTACCCACCAGGACAGCTGCAGTGGATGTCCTGTGAACAGCTTTAGCCCCCGCCGGCAGCAGCGCCCCACAACCCAAATGTCCTCCTCCCGGGATTCTCCGCAGATGGCTCGCTACAGGGACACGTGTCCCATTGACTGCAAGGTGTACGTGGGTGAGTTGGGCAACAGTGGCACCAAGCACGAGTTGGAAGAGGCCTTTGGCTACTACGGGCCCCTGCGCAATGTCTGGGTGGCCCGCAGCCCGCCTGGATTTGCCTTTGTCGAGTTCGAAGACCCCCGGGACGCACGGGACGCCACACGTGCTCTGGACGGCAAGTGAGTGGGGTGGCCTTACAGCTGATTCATGCTACGTATGACTGCAAATCTTGACAAAACGGGCTGAGAAATTTAGTGCCAAATTGTAACGTGATCTGAAATGATGAATTTCTACGTTAAAAAGTGCTTTTCTGATTTGTGGCCAAGAGCGAAAACTCCCGTGCTGTGCTTTCGGCACGGGTTACAGACCCCTAGGCGGTCAAAATCAGACCGGAGCCCTTCTCTACAGTGCACCGCAAAGTGCAGGTGCAGCTTCGGTGCATTAAACCCCCTAAATCAACCAATCTATCGTTGCAAACCAGTTTGTGCTGACCCTGCCTATTCAATTCTCAGTTATGACGCTGTGTGTGTGGTATGCTCTAAAAAAAGCAAACTTCACTGGTTTACTCTTTTTGGAAAGTTCCCATGTGGCTTCCATTGACAAAGTTTCACTTTTGCAATGGAATACTTCTTAAATTGGTGCTGTGTGGCCTGATGGATGCATGGCTGTTTGTTGGTGTGGTGAAACCTTCCAGTTTCGCTCACAAAGGCACTGTACTCTTTCAGAATGCTTTGTGGCCGACGTGTGCGTGTAGAGCTGTCCACTGGAAAGTCGCGCAACTCTTACCGTGGCTCTTCGCGGCCCTTCCAACCGACCGACCGTTGCTACGACTGTGGAGAAAGAGGACACTACGCTAGAGACTGCCGGGTGTACTCCCGCAGGAATTCTTCTCGGTAAGGGCAACCTTCATCAGTCCACTTTTGGCGTGAACATTTGAGCACTGTGGGAGCATAGTTTTATTTATCTATTATGTTAGGCCTTGTTTTGGTGAGGGAAGAAGAATTGCACAGTTTGTTCTAGCTTATGCAGTGAACAGTGTTCTGCTGGGGAAGTCAGCACCTTGATTCCTAGATAACCTTGTTGCTAGACGTGCCAGTGCAGGAGAGCCTTTGTTTTGTCTTGAGCAGCCTGTGTCATGCCTAGTTTCGTAGCTCGAGAGGGGGCAGGCTTTGAAGTGGTGTGTCTGTGGTGCGCGGCGCATGTTTCTCCGGCGAGTAACGGTGGTGCCCCGTGTTTTGTAGGCCTGAGCCTCAGCCCCGTTGTCGTAAATGTCAGCGCCCGAGAGGCTTCGGTTGAGTCGGCGGTGGCTGGCAGCGCAGCACGCGACGCCAGCACTCGTCCCGCTACTGCTGCAGCTCCTAAAGGGCAGCTAAGAGATGATCTTGAGAGTCACACTGCTCCTCTGCAAGCGAAAAGGGGGCCGCAGCGACCGGCAGCACAGCCCTTCCTCTGCTAGCCTGCTAGACACACGGTGGGGGCGGTCACACGCTACTACTACTGCGCACTACTACATCCACTACTACTACTGAGCAGTTGTCGGGAAGAGAGAGTTGCCACTAGCGGCAAGAGATCATTGTCAGCGCAGTGTACGGCAGCTGCAGCTGCTGCTGCCCAAGGTGAGTCATGTCCCCGGGTCCGGTGTTCCCTACTTCTGGCCCAAGGAGTGTGCGAGGGTTCTGTGAGCCCATCGTGGGGCCCTGTCACGGTGGCTGTCTCTGTGGGGGTCAAGGCTGGCGCCCTCGGGTTTGGGTGGTTGTGGAAGGGGGCATGTTCCCTGGTGAATTGTGTGGAAGGCTTAAGGATGCATTGGGCACCTCTGGGTGGGACTTTGGGGCCGACTGGTGGGGTGGTTTTCGCCTCGGCTTGGGCAAGCCGCATGGACAGGAGGGGCCACACGAGAGCTGCCTTTGTGCTGAGGTGGATGCGGGGTTCGTTGGATTGGGAATCGGGTAGCTGGGGGTGGAGTGCACATTGCCTTGGGTGGAGGATTTTTGTGGCATGGGGAAATTTTTCAGCAGTATATGAAGTTTGTTTTGTTGCCAAAGTGTGACCTGTGCGGGATCAACTGCCCTTCAGTCAGTAACAATTTGATAACCGAGATCACCTGTCAAAAGTTGCACCGTTCAGTGTGTACACACTTCTAAGCTGGTACCAGCGACACCGACTGCCGAAGGTTGCTGTCCTCTGGGTGCACTACAGCAGGAGCGCAATCCTTATGTCTAGCAGTACCCTCTACTTTGCTTTACAAGATCTTTAGGTCTAGTCAGCACATTCTTTTGAACAACGATATTTGCACTTTTTTGTGGTCATTTTGCCTATTGACTTTTGGAAAGCTATGAAACAAAGCTGAATGCTCCAAGGCCCATCAGTGTGGGATGTAGAGAAGCTCTGCCTAGTGGCTAGGCAGAGCCAGGAATGGAGAAACTGCACCCATTCCTGGGTTGGTTACATCACTGTGTTCTGTACTCTGGACACCAGAATGCTGGCAATAGATCTTGGGAGAGGCAGTGCAGTGCAAATGTGCACAGATTGTGTGCGTCGTCTCCACATGTACTACTGCAGTTGTACAAAGGGATTAATAGTGCTTGTTGGTGCTGCAGGCATGAAGCACAAAAGCTTGTTGCTGGCGACAAAATTCAGTGCTCCCGCCCCATTACAAGGAAACGATTCACTCTTCACTTCTAATAAGTTAATGCCAAGTTGATTGTGCAAGATATTTAATGAGTGTAGTTACAAGCAGCAGTGTTTGTAATGAGACACTAAAGGTGGAAAAACAACTAAAAGCTAAAAGAAAACTAAAAAACAGCTAAAGGCAGATTAGTGTTTAGATTATGTATTTTTGCTTTATGCCTCATAAGCCGAGACAGTGCGTTGGCAGAGCTTGTTTAAGCGTGTGAGAAAACGACAGCCTGCATACATAAAATATGCAATTGCCATATGTTGATTGGTCACATGGTAGTTTGGGGTGTCCAGATTGCACCATACTCTGACTTTTTTGCATATGCTTTGTGATTCTTGTTAGAGAAGCAAAATATCAGAAGGGGAATGCTAGGCTTTACTTCTATACAAACAAGGGATTGTTTGACAATGAAGGAAATGCCAGAAGAGCTGTGAAGAGTGGTTCTATGGCCGAAAAGTCTTCCCTCCTTTTGCCTGTTTTCGTGCACTGCATGGACACAGAGTGGCATTGACTGTAGGGTCATGTGATGATTTCAGCAATGAGGCATCTAGTTATCTAGCTGTAAAAATCTGTAGTCTTGCCCAGTCATCCTAAGACATAGTTTACACATTATCTGTGCCCAAAAGTGTAAAAGGGCCCAAATGCCAGGAAAAAGAGGGTGGCATGTCTGTTTTAGCTAGGCAGATTTAAAGGCAGCTGCTGCAATCGTGCATGGTTGTTCTGGCAGCGAGACTGTCAGCACTGCATTATTATCTCGTTTGGCTTGCTGCTCATCAGGGGCAGAATCCAGGGGTTTTGTCTGATACTAAATGTCCTCTTTGAGCGCACCCTAATTGGCTGAATGCAGGCGGTGTCGTGTGTGAGGGCGTTGGTTCACATACGTCAGATGCCCCATTACTGGAACTGCATCGTGACTTTAAACACTTGGTAACTGGCACAACTCTGAATTCTGCCCCAGCTCTGATTACCTATTGGAAGACTGTCATTGCCACTTAGTTCTCCCATTTGCTTTACTGCACTCTTTCTGTCCTGTGCATCTAGTGTTGTGTGTTTGAGCTTTGCACGAGCCTGATTTTTAAGGCCCCGGCCTGACCTGGGCCAGTTACACCTAGCCCGAGCCCGGCCTGGGCCCGGGCGACCATAAGTGAGCCTGACCCGGGCCCGTTCATTTATTTTTAAGCCTAGGGAGAGCCCGCGTGTGTGTGACCAGGCCTGGGCCTAGGTGCTGAAGGTGTAGTGTCTTCATAGCGGGCAATATACAAGCATCTAGTCTGTACAAGCACGTCATAAACTGAAATTCAAGAAATTGGTGTTAAAAAGCACACGTTCTTTAGCTTATACCTGTGCTACACGAGTGTTTGAAAGGACATTTTAGTTAAATGGCCTTTGAAATTTCAAATGCCATTCAAACTGCAAGGAGTTTTGCCGATCTACACAACAATTCCCAAAGTTAAAAGTTTTCGCATGTGCCCGCCATGTTTTGGTGTCGTGACTGCTGCAAAGTTTCGTTCCCGTAAAATCACAAAAAAAAATTTCATTTGAAAGTTAAAATGGGCCAAAAAGTGCAGTTATTAGTGACAAAATTGATTATAACCCACATACACGAGTAAAAATGCACAACGTAGGCTTTTTTTTTTTTTTGTAGTAGCCGCTGTAATCTTGGACTTTGTAATCGTGGACCAAGGGATAGTTAACAACAACAAACAAAAAGTAATTAGGAGCTAGCTTTTCAAAAAACAGTTTTACTTGTAAATAATAATTTTTATAAATACGGCACCCAGAAACTGCATGCGACAGTGCAAGCATTCGCATTTCAACGGCATTTGAGATTCCCAAAGGCTTCTTCGACTCAAACGGAATTTTAAGAAAATGCCTTTGAAAAACATTCTGTAGCATTTCAAAGGTAGCATTTGGGTCAAATGACATTCAATCGAAAGGCCTTCAAAACGCTCATGTAGCACGGGTATTACACCATTGGCAGTTCACATCACATTGGCGTAATAATAGCTCGTATTCTTGTTTGAGAGACACCATCACCTTTGATGACCAGATTCTTGGCAACTTCATGTGGTTCTCTTTAGTATTGCTTAAATTTTTAGCTCCACGTTTGAATTCACGAGTATTTATGGGCATTGAAATATTTTACCTGCAGTGGTTGCTCAGCGGTGGTGTTTCTCTGGCACGCAAGTTTTATTCCCGGCCACGGCAGCTACATTTTGATGGTTGCGACATCTTAAACACGTGTACATAAACATAGGTGCAGAGCCCCAGGCTGTCGGAATAAATCCCTTCTCCGCTAGGGCATTCCTTGTAATCATGTGGTTGGTATGTTATACCCCAAAATATAAAATCTTGATGCAGTACATGAAGTCCCATTAAAATTACAGTAGTGAGTAACAGGCCTAGCAAAACACTTTAAAAAAAAAATGCATACAACTAACATCTAGAAGTGCGTAAAAATGAACTCGGAACATTCCTTTTACTGCTCTTTTCTACAAATCATGTCAGAACCATTAACAGCCGGGCCTGTGCATTCAAGCCCTAG
This sequence comes from Haemaphysalis longicornis, assembly GCF_048455015.1. Lineage (NCBI taxonomy): Eukaryota > Metazoa > Arthropoda > Arachnida > Ixodida > Ixodidae > Haemaphysalis > Haemaphysalis longicornis. Next base: position 34,752,365 of record NW_027526335.1, read on the forward strand.
CCCGGCCTGGACCCGCTGATAATCGACTTGGGGTGGCCCTGGCTTTCAGGTCAGCTTGGGCCCATGCAGTGCTCTATTGTGTGTCACAGCACCAGGGACACCTTGTTCATTTATTATTTGTCTCTTATCTTGCTTCAAAGGCTATAGGGTAGCCATTGACTTTGTAGTTTCCGTGCTGGTGCTAGGCTTTGTGAGGCTTTGGTGGGCAGCGGGGGCCAGACAAGGGCCGAGCTGTGACGACGTGTTTGTGACGCACGAGTCTGTCGGCACCAGTGACAGGTCGTGGCCCCGGGGGCGTCGTTCGCGCAGCCGAAGCCGATCAAGGTCCCGCAGCCGCTCGTTCAGCCCCCGCCGCGGTGGCGGCGGACGGTCCCGGTCCCTGAGCCGGTCCCCTCGGAGGTCGCCGCCAGCCGGATCTCGCAGCCGCTCACGCAGCCGGTGAGTGGCCCTCTGCGTGGCTGCTACAGGTAACCGCACACCACGACTCGGGCTCTGGGTGCATGCTGGCTGCACTGTGTGTCAGGTGGACAAGCACTCGTTTTGGTGGAGGGCGTGGCTTTGTCGACTCTTTTTACTCTGGTCACATTGCGTTGAATTGGTGTAATGTGAGTGGCCTTATTCGTCCCCGAAAAAGGCCCGCAAGAAGCACGTAATCGCTGCAAAGTGTCGAGGTGTCGGAAGCAAAACTGGGAAGAATGAAGAGCTGATGGCAATGAGATGCTGCTGCTATTGTTTCAGCTCGTATCTGATGATTGACCCTTATCTTAGAGCCCTTATCACAGGAAATAGGTGCCTATATCCTTGCGTTCCATGCAATACGTTTGCTTCAGGGAACAGCGACGACGGTGAATGCACAGTGGCAGTAAGTGAACTGTGGCAACTAAGCTCGCACCTGGGTAGTTGCATTGTAGTGCTAAATACGAAGCCGAAGCTTTTGCAAATTTGTTGCGAGCAGTCCCAATAGCAAATTGAACCAGCAGTGGCCTTTTATATAAAACACCGCACTCACAAAATGGTTTTACCCGATTTGCTATTTTCGAAAGACTATCCCCAGTCATGCTATTCGGAATAAATTGACTGTTCGGTGGTGATGTCTTGACAAGAAAAATCAAATGATATATAATCGCAAGAATAATTCAATGACGACCGCTCCCTACTTTGCCTTTTCTTTCTTTAACCCTTTTTTACATCCACTTCAGTGGCTGAAAATTTGTGTCCAAAATGAATTGTCGCATGAATGTGAGTGAATCGGATTGTGAAATGGAATTATCCGACAAGCACTAAATGGTGTTACTTCTCTTGCTTTATAAAAATTGTTACCAGAATTAATTCTAAGATGCAGGGATTGTGCCCCGAGTTCTTTTGGCAGATTTTCAGGTATTTTTTGCCTAGAAAAAAAAGCTTTTCAAGGTATTGTTCCCATTGTGTTAGCTTCCTACTCTGATTTGCCAACACTGGCTAAGATGCTACACTTGGGAGCCTGCCAGGGGTGAGACAGCTGTGCCGATTGAGCCACTTTCGGTACAGTTCGTTTGCCTGTGCCATGCTGAGCCCAAAGCCAGTGCTTCCACCAGTATGTGTTTGACAAATATACGTCAGTGTCCCTTCAAAGCAAACTATCGGGACCTAAACTTCCGAAATAAGCTTGTTACAGCTGTGGAGACACTAAACACTGTGCCTGCCATGTATTCCACCCATGTTCATGACCCGAACTGCATCTGGCAGAAGGGCCATGCTGATGGTATCGTTACGATTGGAATTGGTTGCTCTTTTAACTGCAGTGGTTATGATGTTTGAATTCCTTACTTGGTGCCCATGATTTTTTTCGGTGATTAGCAGTTCAATGTTTTATGAATTGTGTCCTTATCAAATTTTTGTAATTCTAGTACAGTAAGCATCGATCTGTCTTGAGTGCCAGGCGGCAATTGAGGTAACGCATGAAAGAAAGAAGTAAGGTTTATTACAATTGTCTCCACTAAAAGGGCATAAATGTGCCGATTCAGTATGCACCAGGTGCATGGTCATGTTGATGGCCAATTTTCCTTTTGTTTAGCTTTCTGAGCTTCATTTGTGGTTGGCCCTCGCAGAAACTTCGATCCAATTGTGTAAATAAAATAGTCACGGGTTTGACAAAAGTTTGTCTGGTCAGGAATCGGAATTGAGGATCCCGTATCCATTTCCGAAACATCAAATTGCTTTCGTACGTGGTCAGTGTTTGTGATTCATTTCTTTCTGTCATGTGTAGTGCCCTTGTGAGTGACCTAGTGAATTTGAAGGAGGGTGATGCCACAGCCGCTGGATGAGAGCGCACGCAAGGTGCGGCCTGCCGCGTCGCCCGGATTTCAACGGCGAGGGCGTGAGTGGCGGTGTTTACGTTTGCCGCCACTTGACTCCTTCGTTGCGCTAGCGTTCGGGGACTGATTTCGGGACGGAGCGGGGCGGCCCCGTAGGCAAGCGCTTGCGCCGACTGAGAGACAGCCAGCGCACGGGTTTTAAAAGATGTTGTCATTCCTGGGCTTCTCAACCGCGAAAGCTGTCTGTCCGTATGTATGTATGTCTGCCAGTCTGTCGCTCGATCCAACCGCCCGGCCGTGACTGAAGCAGCCAAAAGTTAAAGTAATTCTTGAATGAGATCTAGGCAATACATTTTCAATCTACCAAATCTAAAAAGATGCCCCATATTCGACAACATTGTTAAAAAAAGATATTATTCAACAAAAAGATGATAACCACCGGTTATCTTTGTCTGAAAACGTCTCACACACAGCACGTAAACCACGTTGCACAGTTTAAAGCCGCAAGTTGATTAGTTACAGTTCAAGCGGCAGGTATTTGGTGGGACTTTATTCGTCCGAAATTTCAAAAATGTCACCTTTTCTCGGGAAACGCGGTTTCGACACACGGGAGAGCGATGAATATTTGTCGGCGATGGATTAAAGCTTGCCTTAAAGGCACTTCTTTGCAAAAACATGTTGGCCGGGCGGAATGCACACCTTGTAAAACGAAGACACACGATAGGATGGTTGAAAAAGGATTTGAAAAGACTAGACATTTTGCTATGCGTGTCTTTTGATACTCTTATACTGGCTCGATCATGTCTTGCTGCGCATATAGATTTGGGTTGTTGCATTTTCGCAGGCACGACAATGCCTTTAAACGTGCTACTGAAAACTTGATTACGGAGGTTGTATAGAAAGAAATATAAATGCACCGTGCTGTGTTCAAGAGACAGTGCGTACGGTCCACTCTCCTAGCTGCTAAGCATTTTTCAAACTTTGCGATGAGAACTAGCGCTAGGTACATTTCCTCCGTTATTTCATCGCCGATTCAAACCCATATGCATTTATCCCTGAAGCTAACGGCCGGGCTCCTGGAGCAGCGCCAGTATGTTCTCAAATTAGCGCGTTCTAAAGACGTTGCGGTAGTTTTGCTCTGTGAACATACTGCGCTTCAATTCGATTTTCAATTTTCGTAGCGTAGGAAACTTTTCATACAAGTTATTATTACGTCAGCTTTCTTTTTTGAGTACCCAAGCATAATCTCTACGTAATGCAAGAAGTGTAATGCCTTGTATCTGCACAAATATGTGTAATTCACGCAGTTAGAACTATATTAATAGTTATGGTATTCAAGATGTAGATTATTGTTTTAAAATAGCAAAGAAAGGAAGAAAATGTGAAATGGAAAAGCGGTGTTTGAATGCTTACGCATTATTAGGCAATTTTTGGAATTTCTGTACAATTTCGCTTTTTTCTTTTGTGTCCGGGCAAAAATTTTGCTTGCCAAGCTTGCCTTTTTTTTTTTTTTCATTGACTCGGACATCCCATATGCTCTCCTTAAATTTTTTCTAGGCTACAGGGAACAAGTAAGAATATCAGGTAGAAACTGGAATTGCTTTTCATTCAACTGTGTATATATATATATATATATTGTCAAAATAACAAGGGCCGACATAGCTGATAGTAGTATTACTTCATAGGTAAACGTGTAATCAATTCATATGTGCTGTGAGATTAATATGAATTGTGGTGTTTTATTTAGTGCACGAGGAAAAACCTGCATAAAAGTTGGTTATGTCTTTAACATTGATAATTGCTGGCACTCGTAAATAACAAGCCCCGTTACAAAAACATTGTTTCTGTTTGTCCTGAATTTTAATATATTCTCTGCAGTCGCAGCTTGCAGACAAAATGTAAATCTCTGCTGGGCGTGAGGTCACAAAGAGCATGCCGGGCGATGTAAGACACAACGACACAGCAATGCGAGACAGAAGGCACACTATCAACGCATAATGCTGCTGCTGCGAACGGAATTTCACTTCCATCTTGACCAAATGAAGCTCGGCCACGGCTAATCGTGTTTGTCTTTGAACAGGCGTAACATTAGTGGTGGTAAATGCCTTAAGTGGAGCGTGGAACGCCGATGATAAGCCCGCACTTCGAAATAAGCGGCCCGAAAGCCGGCGTCCCGCGGGCCACGCTCTCCGCAACCAGTCCCGGAACGGTGGCGCCGCGGTGGCAGTATTTGGCTCTAGGCGCACTCGCGCTGCTTTGGAGGCACGCGGCAGTCCGCACGTCAGTGTTCCTTTCATCCAGCGGCCGTGGTGATGTTAGATTGTTAATTCTGCAACCCTAGAAACTTTTTTTTTTTTTTTTTTTGTCAGTGTTGTGGAAATAGTAGTTGTATTTCGGGTTGTGAATAATGGAGGTGCTTTCAAGAAGTCCTGGCTTTGAAAGCTTTTGGCACAGAAGCTTCTGGCACTTTTATCAGTACAAAATGTGAGGTAGTGGCAAAATGCTCCCCGTGGGACTTCGTTTCACTGCAGGGGTATATCTGACATGCCTTGAACTCGACTAATAATAGCTGGCTTGACTTGATAGGTATATTTTGCTGTTGCCAGACAAGCAACAGAAATACTGCCAACATTTGCTCAGACTTGTTCGCTATTTTTTTTATTATTATTCATGCAATACTCGCTCAAATTCTGACTTGGAACACTTGTCCATACACAGCGTCACTCGTACTCACTCATTGGAAAATAGCGTCTTAAGGATGGGACAGCTGTGCCCATCATTTTTTTTTTCTAACCGTCCCATCCTTCTTGCGCAGTTTTAAAGGTTAAATCTGTAATAATTTTTGCTCTCAGGATGATTATGTTTGGAAAGGAATCTGACATATTCAGAACATTTACCTTTGCTGGCCACTAAAATTATTTGATCTTATGATCAGTCTTTCCTTGAGTGCTAGTTTCAATTGTGACGCTCAAATGGCATAAATTAGTTGCTTATGCCTATGGCTCTGAGCTTATGCTTATGGCTCTGAAGGGGTAGATCATAATTTAGTAACTTAATGATGCATGCATTGTGGTGAACCTGCATTTTAGGTCGAAATTCGTATATTACGTACACTCTCCACGTCGCAAATTATCAGTGTGGTTTGGGTTGTACAAGAGGGTAATCAGCTTTTGCTTTCTTTAGCTTGTGCTTGGATGTCTTGGTACGCATGGTTCGTAGTGTTGAATGTGCCACATGTATGGCAAGGAGCTGAAACTTTATTTCCCTTGTGTTTCAAGTGTTGTCAACGTTTGTTGGTTTGACAAGTGAATTATCCAAACCTACTTTGCACGGCTGATACTGCATTCATTGGACCATCTAGAAGCATCCAAAATGAGTGCCTGTTTAAAGAGCACTTTTTCATGGCAAAATGGTAATATTTCGTAATACGTATCGTTATATTACATTGTTGCCTATGTGGCGTGTTTGCAAAAACAAGAAGGCCTTGCTGTCTCAAGGGTCCCCGGTGTAATCTGAGGACTTTCCTTCCTGTCAATTTTGTCTTTTTCCAGGTCCCCAATTGGCAAGAGGGGCCGCAGTGGATCAAAGTCCCCCAGTCGCCGGGACACCCGCAACGGAAGCCTTGATTGAAGTCATGAGTGTGTGGGTTAAAGAAAGAGTGCAGGTACCAGTCGCATCATCGTGGACAATTGGCATCACTGTTCTTCCCCTTCCGCCACTCGCTGTCGTGTCCTTTCATCCCTGTCCCGTCAGTTTAGAGAAGCTGTCTTTATCGTCTCCTTCTGGGATTCCTTCATTTTAGTCATCCAGCTACGTAAGTTCATTAGGGGGAGGGGGCGGGGGGGCAATTGGTGGGGCTGTTCTACGCAGGGGGACATTCCAAGTACAGAATCTGACATCGAGCTGCCCACAAGCATCTTGCCATAGGACATCAGTACCACCAATACGTTTGCCTTTGTGTCTCAAATAAAGTGTGTGGTCATAAGCTCCTGTGTGTGGCTGTGTGTATAATCACTGAGGAGCTTGTGCAAGGACATTTATTGCACATGGCGCTGTAGTGTGTGGGGTCTCGCCTAGATGGCGCCACGGCGACCGTCAACATCAGTGTACGAACTAGCACACTCTAGGTGCGCCAATAAAGCAAGCTTTCGCCGGGGGCGGGTTATGTTACTGCTGGATGCATCGTGTGTGTTTGTGGCTCTCAGGGCTGTGTGCTCTGCCGGGGCGGTCCCTCGGCGTACTCGCTCAGTCACCCTCGACAGCCGTGGCCCATGAACGTGTACGGAGAGCCGTTGCTGACTGCCCTAGTGACTCCCTCCCGTTGCCCCTACCCTAACCCTGTCCACGCCTCTCCTCAAATGCGCTGACATCCTCATTTACTCGCTACAGGCTACAACGGGAATACCCGCCGCCTCGCCACTCTCTCCAGGACGGACGCAGTTACACTACGCAAGCTACAAACACCTTCCCCCACAATACACTCTACCACGCCATGTCCACTACCCAGCCACATGTCAGTTCTGATGTCAGTTTTGTCCAAAATGTCATGGGAACTCTCTACCACATTACTGTAGAATGCTGTAGCACCCCTACCCAACTGCCACTCCCCAGCATTACCACACAGCAGTGGGTGGAGCTGCTGGCCAGCTCCGACCCCTCTATCCAGCCAGAGGGCAACGCGAGCAGGTTTCCTCCAAGGCGTCCTGGACTGAGGACTCCCCTCACCGGGCGGGCACCCTAACATCGCACTTGCTGTTTGCAATGAATTTTATTCAATCAATCGGTCCAAGTTTAAGGGACCAAAAGGATGGCTGAAGGACTCCACCTCAATCCAGGAGTAATGTTACTGGCATGTTAAACCCAGATTTCTCGGGAATGGCAGCAATTTTACCCGGCGAATTGGGAAGGGACGGATGGCCCGGTCGTTAAAATCAAGCAAACCTCGGTGACAGCCATTGGCATACGACTGCCATTCAAAGGCATAGCACATCCTAAATATGTAGGTTTAACTCTTGAAAAATATGGAACATGTTTGTACATTGACAATTAGCGCACCCTTCATGCCATAATGTAAGAGCTAATTTGTATTCCATGAGCCGGACACTGGAGTGCAAAAATATTTGGATGAAGGATGTGGAGTTCTTGAGCGTTGATCCTCCATACTATAGTGGGTATACCTTGTGAGCAGTGGTGAGAGCAGTGACCATGCAATTCTGGTGGTCCTATTTCCAGAATGCAGAAATTTTCTCATTTGGCTTTGAGCGTTTCCAATAGGCCACTAATTTTGAATTCAAAATCTGAAATTTTACGTATTGAATGGTGGCCAAGAGCAAGTTAGGGCCTGGATTTGATCTCCAAGAATTCGGTGTGCGAAGACAAGCAGCATACCACATAACAAATGGCTGTGTTTTTGCTGTAGTGGAATAATGCTGATCTGAATGGCAAGTTACAGTGGGTCACAACAGAGGAAGGAGCAAGTCTAGATTTTCATAATGGAGGCGGCAGCACGTGGCGTCGCCATTAAAGCATTCTTGAAACCATGGAGGAACAGAAAACGTCCCGGGCCATCTCAACTATGTGAAACCTAGGGGGAGGGGCAAAGCATGCCATGTGCCCACAGCAAAATCGCTGCTAATGGGTAGTGAGAGACAGGAGAAGATTTTGTTTCAACTATATACATATGTACATTTATTGCGAAGGAAAGTTTGACATTTGCCTGAATGCAGCCGTACAGGATTTTTCCTAAATCTGCTCGATTAACACCTGTCCATTACTTCGAGTTGTTGATCGTTCTCGCGCTACAGACGACTAGCCTCCTGGCTAGCTCAGTTGGTAGAGCGACTGCTCCGGTTAAGCGGTGGTCCCGGGTTCTAAACCTGAACAAGGACGAATTTTTCTTAAACTGCGAAGTTTCTGAGGAAGCTGTATAGCTTTCCTTTGTAGTCGTATGGCTGCATTCAGGTGGATGTCAAACTTTCCTTCGCAGAAACTTGCTCCACCTTGAGGGTTTCCCCTAAATCTGGTCGATTAACATATGTACATTTATTATATAAAATCAGCAATCACGTAGCTAATCCCAGTCAATATGCATAATGTGTTTCTTGGGTTCCCCCCCGTCCTTATGCTCCTGGTGTTGATGAGGTTCCTGTGCTTCCAAATCGTAGATCGTGCAGAGTTCAGGGTTTCTATCAGTTTCTATACCTTTCACAATTACTGCTTTGTGGTCTGTGCAATGGATAGTGAATGGTTCTTCAACTGGGTCTAATCTGATTTCAGTCCTAGGAAATGCACCAGACCGAATTGACATCATGAGCTGCATAATCCAGTTAATGTTCCCAACTACTATAAAGGGTAGCGTATAAGGGGAGGAACGACTGGAAACGCTGATTGGTTAACAGAAATCAACGCTCAAGAAGGCGATCCGTCTCCCTAGGCGACCCAGGGTGCCTAGGGAACCAAAAAAGGTCCCCAGAAAGGTCCCTGGCCGTACGGCTACAGTAGTACGGCGGCGCCACCGCGCTGCGGCCGCGGCCGACCCGCCGACGGGTGAGCCTCATTTCACACACGATTTCTATTAGCGTCCTCGATAAACACGCACCGGTGTTGCCCCCAAAACCGGCGCGGTGCAGAGTGCCCCACGACGGTGTGTACCGGCACGGAGCGTTGATCGAGGACAAACGGGGCGGTTCTACCCAGGCGCCATCTCTTAATCTAAGAAATCAACTCATAAAAACGTTCACAAGTAACAATACAGCACTGTAATGAGACACAGCGCTATTTGAAAGTGTTATTTATTGAAGGCCAATGATTATATGTACGCACAACTTAAATCCGTCACACATGCGGAACAACGTACCGCCACCGCTTCCACTAAACAGCTACATACAAGCTGCTTCTAATCTTCGTTTGAGCCATAATGCGAGTGCCTGTTTAGTTCCGCCCTTCCGTTACAGCAAAACAAGTAGGTCTTCATCGTCTAGGCACTCCGGTAACAGTTCATGATAATTCGATCGAACGAAACGAATGTCAATCCCCAACTTTCTGGCAATGCATGCAGCCGTCTTTGAAGAACACAAAGTTCGCGTCCTCATTTACCATCACTGGCCGTTGTTACCGCCCGTTAGGAGACTGTCGCATCGTTGCCCGATGAATTCACAAGCACGCCATCCTTGTCAGCTACAATACACAGCTCCGTCCGCCTTGACACGAGTGCGGTGATGCGCCGTCGCTGCAGCAGACGGCGGAGGAAGCTCCTTCGCCGGCATCGTCCGCGATGCATCTCGGGACTGCACGCCGGCGCACCGTCGACTCTCTCGGTGCGCGGCGGTGCAACCAAAAATTGCCCCGCGACGGTGCACCCCGGTTTATCGAGGACGGACGGTGCACACCGGTGCGGTTTATCGAGGATGAAAAAGCGCACCGGTGTGCCCCGGTGTGCACCGGTGCGGTTTATCGAGGATAAAAAAGCGCACCGGTGTGCCCCGGTGTGCACCGGTGCAGTTAATCGAGGATGCTATATGACACCCCCTCGCGCTCCTGTCACGTGATCATAAAGGTCGTGACGTCAAGACCGAACGTCACGTGACAAAGATCGTTTCGTCACTTTCTTGTTTAACCCAAAACAAATCGTGCGTGCGCGTTTTCTCTACGTTGGCGTCGGCGTTTGTCGGTTCGGTGCAACGTTTTTAGATACTTTTTCAGTTCCGTATCTCCCCGCCGCGGCCATGGAGAGAAGGCGGCCGGCCGCGACTCTCGCCACCGCGGCGCTGCGGTTGCGAGTTGCGCTAGGAGAGCGAGCGTCGTCTGCTAGCGGGGAGCGTTCCGCTCGGCGTCTCCGGTCCTCGCCGCTTCTGGCTGCGTACTGCAAAAGAAATGACTGTTCTCGGACGTTGCTCATCATTTTGCTGCGGCCGTTGTAGTTCTAGATCTATTTGAAACGGACGGTATTATGCAAGAAGTCGTGTACCTATGCCCAGGGATTTGAAACGGTGGCTAAAATATCAAGAACGACAGCGTTTTACATGAACGTTCGCGTAGCAGTGGCTCTCAAGCGTGCGCACAAATTCTCTTGCCATGCCAATTGCGCAAATTTATTGCATCACGAATGATATTTTTTCACACGACTGTTGGAGCAGCTTCCCGTTTCGTAGACAACATAGGTGATATCGTGTCGCGCAACAACGCTCTTCAGGATTGTGTAGGCCCCGCTTTCTTTCGGGCCCAGTAAAAACGTTTGCCGACGCTGCCCCGGTTCTTCTTCGAGTGCTGCCGTTCTCCAGTTTGCTGGGAGCCGTATTGCCGCACTATTCTCGACTATCTGTGCAAAATCGGTGTATTGCTGGAGAACAGGATTGTCGCTCCTTGGGAAAGTGCTCTCCTTTTGTAATCACCTAGCTCGTGCGCAGAAGCTACCTTTCTCTTTTTCGGAGACCGCCGCCGAGTCTCCGAAACTGCACTTTCCTTCAGTGCCCAGTAAGCCCGGCCGATCTCGACGACTTTACGTTTATGATCGCAATATCCTCTTCGAGGAAATGAAGTCCACATATATCTTGCGCGTTTTGCTTATCTCTTTGTCCGCGCGGGGAATCGCTCTTTTCTATTGGGTGAAAAGCTATGGATCCGATGACGGCGCTAAAAAGAGACACTTCTGAGTGTTGCTTCTGTATCTGCTCGTTCAGCCAGGTGCGGAGCACGTTGGCATTGCGGTAAGCCAGGCTCATCAAAGAAAACACAGCGTCTTGACGGAGTTACGAAATCCTCGATGAAATGGGCACTGTTCAATAGCGTCAAACTGAACGCACTGAAGGGGCAAGGTTCGCGCACAGGGGTCAAAAACAAACGCAAACAAAAGGAAGAAACTTGTAGAGACACGCAACTACGCCGAAACTTTGAGCATGCATATACGCACGCGCGTATATGCATGCTCTTCTGCAAAAGTGAACTCGGAAGAACCACACAAGTGGCAAACAATTTCGTTGTCTTCTGTTTATTGTAGCTGTTTGCTTTCAAGAATGTACACAATTACCGGATGTGTGCGCCCACCCACGCGCGCACACCAAACACGTGGAGCGCTTAACTAAGTGGTTTTCGCCTTCCTGCTCCAGTCGGAAGGAAACCATAACGTAAACCGCATGTGAGCGCTGGGATGTCAGCGCGCAAGAAAAGCTCTGTGCGCTTGAACCTAGAACAGGCACAGAGAAGAATAATCGGCACCTCATGAGAACGTCGACTTGCCGGAGAGCGCGTGCAACGCCGTGCAAACGCAGCGCGCGCGCGCGAGGAAAAAAAAAAAAAGAATGGCAGAAAAATATAACTTACCCCGCAGGAAAAAAAAAAAAAAAAACTAGTGGCGTAACACGTTACGTAGAGTTGCTGGTCACGTGATTTTTATCGCTCTTGGATTCCTTCGCCCTCGTGCAAATTCCGGCCCTTCCGGCCGTAGCGTTCCGCTTCGGCATCTCGGGTTGTGATCTGGCTGCGTACTCGAAAAGAAATAACTGCTCTCGGAAGTTGCTCAACATTTTCTTGCCGCGTGCGCGCTATTCTAGTTCGCGATTTATTTGAAACGGGTCGATTATGCAAGGAGATCTACGTACGCCCAGTGATTTTTAGCGGGGGGCCAAAATACCAAGAACGACGTACAGCATTTTAAATGAATTTTCGCGTAGCAGCAGCTGTCAAGTGCGCACGCGATTTCGCTTGAGATGCCAATAGCGCAAGTTCGTTGCAGCACGAATGATATTTCCTGATAACCATGCGCAGAAACTGCATGCTTTCTTTATGAAAGACATCCGCGTATCCTTCGTAGTTTCAAAGAAATCAAATTGTTGCGCGGGTAAAGCTAACCCAAAATCCTTGAGATTTAGATTTTATGTTTTCTAGTTATATTGTGTTAGCATTAAGAATTTTTATTTTTGTTCATTTGTCTGTTTTGTTTCAATATTTTTTTTAGCATGAGGTTACATTCCGTCCTCCTCTTGTACATTTTGTAAAGAGCATAAGCATGTGCCCCATGCACGACGCATGTGCCCAGCCTCCTCACAAGCATCACTGCTAAAGTGGGCTGGAAAATCCCGTACAGCCGACTGCGAGTTAAGCCAGTCGGCAGTGCACCAAGCCCAGCACAAGAAAGAAAACACAGCACGTTGACGGAGTCACGAAATGCTTTCACCCGCGGCCGCACTGCTCTATAGCATCTCAAAACGACTACACTGAAAACGGCAAGTTTCTCGCGCAAGGAAGAAACTTGTAGGGCAGACACGCAACTACACCGCGGCCGCAACTTGGAGCCCGCGGGCCGGCCGCGCACGCCGTCAACGCTGCCGCCGGAGCCGCCGCCGCAGCCGCCGAAACAGCGCAACTCGCGACGGGAGCGCCCTCTCAGCGCCTAGGGTAAAGTCGCGCCCGCTTTGGAAGGCGCAGTTCCGAAACTGAAAAAGTATCTATAAACGTTGGTTCGGTGCTATCCGCGTTTGGTGTCAAGGGCGGTTATTTAAAACAAGTGCAGCGTCGATCTGCAAACGTTTCTGTCAGGTAAATGAGCGAGCGAGACGGAGTTTTCCCCTTGTTTCCGTCGTTTCGTGGTTTCGGGCGTCGCGTTCGTGCGTGGCGGTCGATCGTTCCGAGTGCGCGGCTGGCCTTGCGCGCCGGGAAGCTGACGCCCACATGTATTAGTTATTAACCTTACCTAACCTGTTCTTGCTTCTAGCTCAGAGTACTGGAACAACGAGAAATTTCGCAGCTACTTTGAAGCGGTGTGGCTAAGTGTGAAGGAGCTGTGGGTAATGTTTCACAGGCTTGAATTTGACGTTGTTCTAACGACAAATAACGGCATTGAAGCCCAAAACAGGGTGCTCAAGGCCCACTATGTCAAAAGTGCGAGTGGAAAGCGGTCACTGACGTCTCGGATCGCAGCCGTTGTTCGTGGCTACCTTTCGGACAACGAGAAAAGGTTCCATGAGTCGACGATGAGGCAGTCGTCACTGTACAGACAGTACAGAGTTTGGCTGAGAGTTTTAGTACAGCCAGAGTCCTTCAATGCTTTACTGGTCACGAAACTTCGGCGCTCGCTTCATATAGGGACCGCGCGCGCCACTACAGGCGCCACCGCCGCACGAAGGTCATCCAGCCGCCGCGCGTGCGGCGTATTTGCCAGCTCTTGGCGTGCAAACGCTCGCTGCTTTTGGTGTCTGCGCGCTGATTAAGTGTTTTTTTTTCGTAGTAGTTAGCGATGAATAGTCCAGTAATTGTGTTTATCACCTGCCTTCAATGGGGTTTTATTTTTCGAAGTAAGTTACCGTAGACTTCGGCCGCGAACGGCAACGGCTTCTGTGTGCTCTGGAACAAGCGCTGCGCCGTCGTGTTTACGGATTTTTAAATCTATATTGCTTCTTTTCTTAAAGCAAAGTTGTAAATACCACACATACGGTAGCTGTGTAGTGACGGACTGCTGCGGGTCTATCGATAATACAATAAAAAACTGAAAGAAACCAAGTACGCGTCGTTCAGACTACGCTTAATGAATCCGTTTATTGCTCTGTAATGCACAGAACGCTAAAAGAGATAGCCCAATAGTATTGTCGTTTCGATGAGTGGGTACATACTTGAGAACATCTAAAAACGCTGCAGAAACGCGAAGGATCAAAACACGAAGAGATATATGTTACTCCATGTGTCTTTCTGCTTCCACGCTTTGCAATCCTTGCAAAAACAGGAAGCGAAAAAAGAACAATGAAACTGATTTTATCACACGCAACAAAAAATTTCTATGTTACGAAGGGAGACAAAAGAGCGTAGTCCAGCGTACAAAAATTTATTTTTTCGCGCTGCGATGTGCAGCACACGGAGGAAACAGAATATTGCCACGTAGCCAAGAACGACGCAAAGCTTTTCTGAACGCAGCGAGCTAGCGATCTCCTGCACTACAAAAGACTAGAATGAAACACAAACGTCTAAGAAGCAGTCCGCAGTGTGACGTGAACAGATGAACGTCGATAAAGTGAGTTGCGCGGCGTTTGCTATGCATGCATTACTCTCGGAACGTTATTAATTTCCGATCCATGGAAATAGGATCGAGAACATCGTCGAAGAAACAAAAAATCAAGTTAGCGACAAGGTACCCGCCGCGGTACAGTGGCTAAGGCGTTGCGCTGCTGAGCACGAGGTCGCGGGTTCGATTCCCGGCCGCGGCGGCCGCTTTTCTGATGGAGGCGAAAAGCAAAAACGCCCATGTGAACGAGATCCCCAGGTGGTCAAAATTAATCCGGAGCCCTCCACTACGGCACGCCTCATCGCCTGCGTTGCGTCGGCGCGTTAAACCCTACAATCAATCAAGTTAGCGACAAGGTGGCACCCTTTCCATATCACACAATATTGCCCGATGGGACGTACGACAAAAAGAGCAAACGGGCGCTCCGGTTGAAACGCCGGATAAGAAACCGGAATCGGCCACGCGCGGTTACAAACAAACAAAACGAACCCTAAGGGATAATTCGCGGAAATATGTAAAGTAAAAGCACAAGGATGTCCCAAAGATTTTTTACACGCGAGCCTGAGCGCAAGGTAATACAAGTTTGCAAACAGGTAATGAAGCACCGCTACAACCTGACTGATATGACAAAAATCCGGCTTTAAGTTAGCCTTGTACAATTCTAGGCCCACGATGCTCTCAAAAGGGCACATTGCTTTTTCCATTCTCACACACAGTCGCAAACTTATAATCGAAGCTGAAATCTCCCGTTGCTTGCCTTGGAATGGCACCCCTCCATTTCTCACACAGCTGCCTGTCGCTCGGTCAACACATCAAGGAAACATTTTCTGTGGCATCGTTGTACAAGGAACGACATCCCGGGACGCAACACATGTTCGGCATCGTCGTTGCACTACTTAAGTCGCACCACAAGAGCGCGATATGCACGTTACATTTTTTTCCCGCACAAAACAAACACAACTCGCCGCGGCTCCGCCGTTCGAGCCAGCGCAACGCCGCCCGAGGAGTGGCCTCAGTGAGAGGGTGGCGCCACCGCGCGGCGGCCAAATGCAGCATATGAAGCTCTCCCATTGAGTTACGGAGCAGTTTCGTGACCAGTAAAGCATTGAAGGACTCTGGTACAGCGGAAAGCACCACTTTAGCGCGCCCATTGCGTTAGTGGGCACGTTAACTGTCGTATAACGAGGTGTTTGAAATGGGCACTGAAAATGGTTCCTTGCCACTGGTGCCACCGAAGTTTAATGAGCCGTAAAATTAGTTCCAAGCGGTGCATCAAAAAACTGCTTCCCTTATTGCATTCAGCAGGGTTCATAGTATTGGAAAATATAAAGATTACAGTTTTGTGGCCAACACTGTTTTGTTAATTGGGGGCAAAATGGCTAATTATCTCTAATTATCTTGGGAACTAATTGACCAACTGAAAAAATACTGGCATATTTGAAATCAGTGGGAAAAAAGCAGCAAGACTGACAAGTTTCACACAGTTCACTTGAAAATAAAAAGTTCTTTTAAGACCAGTGTCCCCCCTTAAGCCTTTAATAAGGAGATCCGATTGCGATCCAGGAAAGATTCTAACCTTTGCCCGTCAGCATCCCCTTTTATCAAAACAGCAGTAGACTGCAATGGTCTGCCTGTGAACATCGTGGTCAACTCAAGTTTCATGCATTTTCATGAAGCCTTCGACAACCTTTCTATTGATTAACCACTGCAATATATGTAAATTCCCACCCCTCATGGAAAAATCACTGGGCCTTTTAGATACAAGGTAAATAAACTGAGTAATCTAATATATAGGCCTATTTGTGCTGCGGGTGGACACTGCACACACGAACAAAACGATGCATGCAAAACGGTGCACCGCCGCTCACCGGACCTCTCCCAGGTGATCGCTACGATTACGGAAACGCAAGCTAAGATCAGTGAATTCCTGGCGAGATCACAAACACCGGCTGCTCTGACACCGAGCCAACCGACAAGCTACATTACCCAAGCACAGGTCTTTCCGTCAACGAGCAACGAGACACTCAACGTACGCAGCGCGCACGAGCAAGCTGAGTTTTCTAAATTATTAAACGCTTTAAATTCTCATAACCTAGTTTCTCCTATTCGATCTCCATTCTAGCCACGACCTCTGCGCCATGTCAGCTTTAATTGGTCATGTACCGTGAGTCGTGCGATCCGTTGGTCGTGGCCAGCGTCTCTGGTTTGGGTACGATGTCGTTCTTGGGTCGAACCCCAACTGGAACAGCGGTCACGGAGGCCGTCGTGCGCGCAGTGCGTACCGGCTCAGGTGCGGTCCGTGCGCTGTTCGTTTCGTTCGCCATTCTCAGCTCCACCAGTCCGGGCTCGACGTCGTTCATCACCACTGGTGCATTTCGTGCACTTTGCGTCTAGTTCGTCGGGGCCATGTCCATCAATCTGAGGACGATGTCGTTCGTCACCTCGGATGCGCTTCGTGCGCTGTGCCTTTCGTTCGTACTGGCCAGCTTCACCGATCCGGGTGTGATGTCGTTAGTTGCGTGGACTGGGGCCGGGACAGCATGGGCAGAAAATTTCGTATGGACTGGCTCGGTTGCGTTCCGCGCTCTGAGCGTTTTGTTCGTGAGCTCCATCAATTCGGGTACGGTACCGTTCGTGGGCAAGGTCTGGACCGCAGAAGCGGGTGCCAGGTACGTGCTGCGTTCAATGCAGAAGCAGGGTTCAATGCACACATGCCAGCATCCTCCAGCCAGCAGGTGCATGCACTGATGTCATTGTTGCCCAAGGATAAACAGTTCCGCACCAAAGCTTTTCCCCAAACCAACTGTGCCACACATGATGGAACACTAATCTTGCAATGGCAGCCGGTGCTGTCAAACGAACAAGTCCCCTTCAAAGCAGTAAACAGATTTATAAAGCAATACGATTTTAATAAACAAACAAAATAATTGCAAACAAAGTGTACGCTGGCTCTGCTAACAGAATGGTTTTGCAAAGAACAAAACATAGGGTGCACACCTCAAGGAGAAAAACAATCCCTTGTACACAAAACTCGGAAACCAGCTAAACACACTAAAGTGCAGAGGAAAAAGTACACATTTGTGGAGGCAGTGTTCTGCACACAATAAACAAAACAAAGCAAACATTCTATATGCTTGAACAAGGCTGGTTTGCGAAAACTTCCGACCAATAATTAAGTCCATACAACATATTGCAGTGCAGATATGTGTATACACACTCAATATAATATTTTATTTTTTAGAAACAGTGGTATGCTCACCATTAAAATTTTGAAAATGTAAGGCACAATTTTAAAATGTAAGGCACTTTACCTACCGCCCAGCCTGTGTTGAAAATTATCGAATGCACTGGCATGAAAGTAGCTAAGGAATCCAGTCAGCACATCTGAGATGTATGAAATGAAAAATTCTTTTACTTCTATTGGTGTAGTTTGAAAGAAATTATTACACATGAATCATTAATGAAAGCCACACAAGAATGAAGACAGGGAAGGACAAAGTAAAAGCAGTGTCCTTGCACAAATCTGTTCTTTTTACCATAAACGAGATTTGAGGGCAGGCATTGTGTGCCACGGCTACCAGTTGGACACAAGAGGTGCAGCCTGTAAGCCCTACATCCACTAAGGCACATACTAATGATGGTCTGCCCTCGCTAGAGGAAGGCACACTGGCATCAGCTGGCCTCCTACAAAAGCGCTTGCATAAGTGCAGAGAAAACAGGCCAGCAGGAGAGGCACTTGTGCTTTGCACAGAGAGCCACAGCACCAGCCCATCTGTACATCCACATACAGCACCGTTCGAATGAGGCCACAAAAATTTGCACTAGGAATGTAAGCCATAGAAATCTTTCAGTGCACGCAAAAACAGACAGCAGCAAAATTGTAGCGCCCAGCAGGTGCACACAACGAGCAAGACTGCGCATGAAGAAAACAAATCAAGCTTGCTTTTAAATGCACAACGTTACTCTCCACAAGGTAACAACGAATAAGAACAGAAATAAGGATATGACTACCACATAGAAGCATTAAAAAGTGACGCACCGCTTTGAAATGAGGTACCTGACCAGATGCAATATGCAAGCCCAGCACGGTATGCATGAGACAAACTCAGTCAGTCAGAGATTCTTAGAGTGAATGGCAAACATATGATCAGAATTGTGGGCTAACTTGGGATATTCTGAGCAGCTTCTGTGCAGAGTTTTTTTGCCAACGAAAGTTTTAAACGTGGAGGGAAGACTAGAGGAGATTGGTGAAGCTGCATAATCAAGCGTGCCGATTGCAGCCAGGAGGGAGGAAGCCAAAGGTCCTAGGAGAGACCAGCTAAGTACGCGGCAGGCCAGCTGAGTGAGCACCGGGAAGCGTGGTGTGGCGAGGCAGCAGCTCACGCCATGCCCAGCTTGGAGTCGGGGGGCTGGTAGTGGGGCGGGGCCTCGGGGTAGCCCGGCTGGACCATGTAGGTGCTCGGCACGGGCCCCGGGGTCATGCCGACATGCGGTGGGTTGCGGCCGGCAAAGGCCAGCTGCTTGTAGAAGGACAGCACCACCAGGAAGAAGTAGATCTGCACACACAGACGGGCAGCTCTGAAGCTGGCACCACAAGCTGGCCTTCCGCAATGCCAACATACACTCTAGGGCACCCAATCTGTGGGGGTGGACACACTGAAGGAAGGGAAGGGGGGGGGGGGGGGGCAAACACTGGCTAGCTCTGTGTGGCCTGCTTCCCACGCAGCCCTGGTACAGCCAAAGCTTGTGACAGATTAAAGGGGTCCTGAAATACCTTCCACCGATGCATGGATATACATGTGACCAAATAAAGCAATGTATTAGCAATCTCTTCCCGCAAGAATTTTGTTAAAGCGATGAGTAATAGCTGAGAAATCGTAAATCAAAAACCGCTCATTATTGTCGTGCCGCGTTTCCTCCTCCGTTTGCTGTTGACGGCGCGCGAGCCTTCCCTTTCATGATGCTGCGCTCGTCAGCGGTGATCTACTTCCGCTATGGTGCTCCTCAGACTGCCGTCTGCTACGGGCAAGCTTTGTTGACACCATGAATCCCGCACTCTGCTGAAGGCTGGAAAAGCGAACGAAAAATCTGGCCGCATTTGTGCAGCGGCTTGGCCTTGCCCTTTCGCAGTGTACGTTGCTGCAGTTGCTATCGGCGGCACGCGACTATTTATCGGCGGCGAACTCGCAGCCGCTCGGGGAGGATCGTGCGCTCTGTCCCTTTCATGCACCGCGCACTGTTTATCCAAAAAGCGCCGTATCAGATGTGGCCCCGCTGGTGCCGGGTCTTATTTTGCGGTGGTGGTAATTCCTGCCGGCGGCATGTGAAAAAGACATTTTAAACCGATACAGAACCCGTGCACAAAACGCTTCAATCATGTGACCAGTTCAGCTTGGGGTGACGCGTGGTGGAGAGCGGCAACGTTGGCAAAACATGCTCCGCCGCGGCTCTGAGCTTTCTAGCGCTGGAGCGAGTGCCATTTCTTTGACAATCTCAAACATCGGTTGCCTTGGCAACAAGGCACAAACCTCTCCAGAAGTCAGTTACGGTTGCGTAATCCCGGTTCAGCTCGGGGCCCCACCTCGCGACATGTGGGCACTGCAGGCGTACCACTCACTCCCATTGGGAAGTACGAGATGCGTTTGGCATTACAGGAGGCGATGGTGTGTGTGTTGTGGACGCCTTTGTTTCGCGATGAAATGCGATGTTGTGCTTCTGCGGGTGGATAGTGCTTCCCATGGTTTGGATTATCTTTCTCGAGCGACGTATGACTCAACCTCGCATGGGGTATGTGCAGTGTACGTGGCTAAAAGCCATCTCGGCTTGTGCGCCAGAGTTAAAGGGACACTGAAGTGATTTGAAACATTGCGGGATTACTAGCGCAAATTGTAGTCCGGAGCCCACAGGCCATGTTTCGACCACTCTGAGCGCGTTTACGCTAATTTATTTAGTAGAAGAAGCAATTCCAAAATGCTGTCCTCTCTGCACCCTCGCCCATTTTTTGTGGAGTTTTCGTGTGACGTCAGGAGGAGACTAGCTGGCAATTGGCTGCGCTACTGCACGGTTCGCCGACCTTCCGATCGAGTCAGTCGGCACAGCATTTAGACCGCCGGCCGCCGACGGGTCGTCGCAATTGGCTCGCTCAATTGAAACTAAGCCACCACACGTCTGTGAATGAAAGAATGTGCCTTTCTTTACTTAGTTTGTACACTGTATCTAGCTCCAAGTCGAGTCAAGGTCGCCTCCCACAAGCGCTGCACAAGGGCACATGCGACGCTTCGCTGACTTTACACTAGTAGGAAAATCTAAGGCCACTTGAAGGCGGGAGAAGAGTCAACGAAGTTAATATTGGTACTAAGAAAATAAAATCAACTGAAACTTTTAGTGTACAGCGCAAAACTAGGGAGCAGGAAGCACTTTTTTGCGCTGGGTGAACAAGCACAGCGGTCAGCAGCACGACCGCACATCTGCGAACGCTTTTCCGTCCAAGAAATGCAATTGCTAGACGTGAGATATTGTGGAAGTTTGGGGGACGCTTACTGCACGGGCGCTATAAGACAAATAGTCACCTAAAGTACTTCAAATGATAAGGCTAAATTGATTGATTGATTGTAGGGGTTAACACGCCGACGCAACGCAGGCGATGAGGCGCGCCGTAGTGGAGGGCTCCGGATTAATTTTGACCACCTGGGGACCTTTAACGTGCGCCGAAATCTCATACACACGGGCGTTTTCGCTTTTCGCCTCCATCAGAAAAGCGGCCGCCGCGGCAGGGAATCGAACCCGCGACCTCGTGCTCAGCAGCGCAACGCCTTAGCCACTGAGCCACCGCGGCGGGTGATAAGGCTAAATAAAAGTGTAAACTGGTTATACATTATATACCTTATATATCCAGCCTCGACAGAGTCGGCTGTAGATAATTCAGGGCGTTTGATTTGCTGTGACCTTGTCCTTGGGGGTGTTGAATGGCATATCATTTGCCTCTATGCACCAGTTAATTGTCGAGAACATACCTTTTTCTTGTCGCTTGGGCAGTTCCTTCGAACACAACGAAATCTTCTCTTTATGGGCGATTTCAACTGTGCCTGCAGTGAGCATGATCGTTCTAGGCCAGCTGTGCGCTATGACCGCAGTGCAGCCACACTGGCCGATTTAGTGCATGAGCATGGTCTTGTTGATGTCGGTCAGATGAAAGGAAGTGCAGTGCACTTTACTCATTTTCAGTGCAGTTCAAATGCCCGCCTTGACAGGATATATATATCAGCAGAGGAAGTTTCTGGCGTTTCGGACTATAATGTACGTCCAATATTTTTTACTGACCACTGTATGGTCTCAATCTACTTCGGTAGGTCAAGACCACGTAACAAGCCCACTCAATGGGATCTGTGGAAACTTAATACCTCTCTACTGGCTGACGAAATTTTTTGCAAAAGGGTATCTGATTGCTTACAGCATATTCTAACAACTCCCGAACTATCTCTTTATCAGAAATTGGATCTCTTTAAACAGGAAATTAGGAATGACGCAATAGAGGAGTCAACTCGGCTTTCATTTTTAAAACGCTTTCATGTACGTGAACTTTCCCGTACATTGGTGGCGCTTCACGAACTGGAAGCAGTCAATGCGGGATCAACTTTGGAAGAAATTGGGATTGTTAAAGGACAATTGCAAAAATATGTAACTGAAAAGTATCATGGTGACTTAATTCGGTCCAGAACTGAAAGGTTCTTTGATAGTTATCCTTCTCGCCGGTGTCTTAGTGATGAGCGCCAATCCGCACTTGCAAAGGAGATAATTGAAATTTATTATAACGGTGTTAGGTATACTGAAGCTAATGAAATAGTCAGTGCTTTCCACGCACATTACAGCACTTTATTTGGGGGGTCTAGTATTAATACTCGGCAATTAAAGTTTCAATCCCTTATTGACTTACTTCCCAGGCTTACAAAGGACGAGTGCACGATGGTGTCAGGGCCTATTACACTGGAGGAAGTTAAGGATGCCATCTCCGCACTTAAGACTACCGTATTTACTCGCATAATCCTCGCACTTTTTTTTCGGAAAAGTCAATGCAAAGTTAGGGGTGCGAGAATTATGTGGGGAAAAAAAAATCCGGTGCACAGTGTTGCCAATTTGCCTTATGCCAATCCCACTAAATGTAGCGGTCATTTTTTGTATAGGTAAGCTCAGTGTTGCCAACAGCAGCTATTTCTTTTTATTTTATTTGTACAATGTAAACAGCCTCCCGTCGATCAGCGATCATGAAATTGCCGCCTTTGCTTTCTGGCGCGCGCCCTATCTCGTCGTATGTGCGTGCCCTACTCCAGTAACGCACATTGAAGTCGGTGATGCCGACGTGCCTGCCTGCGGCACGGTTGCCGTGTTCGATCGCGTACTCTTTCGCTTTCAATTTTAAAGCGGCAGTGTAGCTGGCGTTCCTCCCCATGGCGAAGCGGCACCAAGCACAAAGCAATTAGATCAAAAAGTTCTCAAAACGGCAGCAAGCTATCCACCACTGACGCGAGTAACTCACTGACTGCTGCCGCTCAACGGCGGGACCACGATGGCGACACGACGACACGACAGCGGGCTGCGCGAACACCGTCTATAACCGCACCGCACGCGAACACCGCACGTGAAACATGCGCGAAACCGGCTCAAGGACAGTGTGAGTAGCGTGTTAGGGCGCCTGTTAGAGAGTAGCCATGCAGGTTGTTAGGGCGCCTGGATGGCCTTGGATACACAGCGCTCTCCGCCGAACGGAGAGGCGGCGTGGGAGAGCGCGCGTTGGAGAGCGCGTGCACCATGCGGGTTTCGCGAGCAGGCAACTTTCGCCGCTGCAAAGTTGGGGGTGCGAGGATTATGCGAGGAACCAAAAAATTCAAGTTTTGGTGGCTCACACTAGGGGTGCGAGGATTACGCGAGTGTGAGGATTACGCGAGTAAATACGGTAACAAGACCCCAGGGCCAGATGGCCTTGGTGGGGAGTTCTATCAAAAGTTCTAGTATCCTTGCTCCAGTTCTCTTGGACGTATTTACGGCTGCCTATGATCATAATATCTTGCCGCCAACCTTTTATTCAGGACACACGGTGCTAATCCCCAAAACTGCGGATGCAGAAAAACTAAGGTATGTAGAGGGTTACCGACCAATCTCCCTCAGCAACGTTGACTACAAAATTTTTGCAAAAATTTTATCTAGGCACCTTCAATTTGTAATCACTAGTTTAGTGGGGTCCCACCAAACTTGCGGTACTTGGGGCAGGAGTATTCACACAAATATTCATATCGCTCGTTCTGTCTTGGAGTGCGTGTCCGATTCGGTAGATCAGGTGGCCCTAATACAAATTGACCTTGCAAAAGCGTTTGATCGGGTTTCTCATGATTTCTTATTCGCACTTCTGGCAGCAGTCAACTTAGGTGATGTGTTATATAAGGGCATCAAGCTGTGCTATGATCGGTGCAGTACACAGCTTATCGTCAATCGTATTCTGTCTGAGCCGATTGCGATCAAGTCGTCTGTCAGACAAGGCTGCCCCCTGTCACCGTTGCTGTTTGCATTGTACCTCGAGCCTCTTTGTCTCAGCATTCAGCAGAGTCAAAGAGTGAAAGGTTTTTGCTTACAATCATGCGAAGTTAAGGTGCTTGCTTATGCAGATGATATAGCTTTTTTTTTGCGCTGACAAAAGGAGTGTCCAGGAAGCCCTTACAGTGACGAAGCAGTTCTGCGATGTGTCTGGAGCGGATGTTAATATGGAAAAAACTAAGGGATTTTGGATCGGACAATGGGGAACAAAACCATCCAGATTCGCTGGTATTATTTGGGATAGCGCCCCACTTCAGTACCTCGGCGTGCCGTTACATCAAATACGGAACACAGGGCCTCATTGGTCATCAGCGCTCACGCAAGTTAACCGTGCATCGCAGGCATGGAATGGGCGAGACCTCTCTGTGTTTGCACGTGCAAGAGTGTGTAACGCCTTCCTTGCCACAAAGCTCCTTTATGTGCTTCAAGTGCTTCATTGTGCGCGAGCAAAAGTTCAGGCCCTACATAAGAGTTTTTGCAACATTTGTGTGGGGCTCTCAATGGGAACCTATGCGCAGGGACAACTTGTTTCTTCCTTTAAAGGCAGGGGGTGTTGGGCTCATGCATTTGTTTGTGCACCAACTCGTGTCTCGTTTTTTCTTCTACAAATTGGTTGATCACCCACTTTTACTAACTGTACTTCAGCAGCGCATAAGTTCCCATTGGCCTTTTTTGCTTGTATGTACAGGTGAAGTCAATAAGAAGCCTCCATGGGGATTTCTCAAAGAGGTCGTGGAGTCATTTAACTTTCTTACCGCGCGGTTTTCCTTGGAATATCTGTTCAGCATGTCGAGAAAAACTATGACGAACACTCTTATTGAAAGTCTATTCCCGGTGCCTGTTTATCGCCACAATTACTTAGGCCACCAGAAAAGCAATGTTTTAAAACGCGTAATGAGCATGTGTATCCCGCCAAATGCAAAAACATTTTTCTTCAAGCTTCATTCTTCCACACTCCCAGTTAAGACATGGCTACGCGAAAAAGGAATGTCTATTCCTTGGTCAGACAATTGTCGCCTCTGTAATCAACCAGAGACAATTGATCATTGTTTTGTGTTGTGCCGGGACGCTGTGTTCTTCTGGGACGTTTTGCAGCGGACACTAAAAAAGGACATTGACATCACCCCATACACCATTCGCTTCCTGCCACTTGAAGATGTTAATCGGGTGCCATATGACGTTTTCGTTCTCCTAGGATTGTTTAGCTTGTGGAAGTGCCGCATGACTGATCGGCATGCGGAACCCCCTAGGCCGACCAAGTGCATCTTTCGGGAACAGGCGGCGTTGGTGCGGAGCGTTTGTGCTGCGCAGAGTGATCCACCAGAGTGGCTGCCTCTTTGGGATGCGTGCGTTTGCTTGCCTGAGTTTTGATCTTTGTTCGACTGATGTCCTTGCCCTTTGCTGTGTGTTAGTCTTTATATTGTGTGTTAAGTGTCTCGTCTTTTGAAGTTTTCTAAAATTTCCATGCATTAAAAGAAAAAACAACAAAAAAAAAAGGCCTGTGGCCGAGTGGTCTAAGGCGCTAGGTTATCGTTTTTCAAGTCGCAAGTTTGAATCCCCGAGGGTGCATCACTTTTTTTTTTTGCCAGTTGATTTTTCCGTTTTCGGCCAATGTTTTCTAAACTGAGTTCACCATTTTTGGGCCGTAACGTTCACTGTTCCACGAGCAAGTTTGCAGAACGCGCGCAGACTGCCACTGACGCTCTAGCGAGTTCTCGTAAGCGTGCTGCTGCTTGCAGGCAGTGGGCACAGGTCTGAATCAGCACACCCTTGGCCTGGTGCGAACACGCTTTTTACGATACAGGAATGAGTGAGGCAAGCTCCGAATATG
Organism: Haemaphysalis longicornis; assembly: GCF_048455015.1. Classification (NCBI taxonomy): domain Eukaryota; kingdom Metazoa; phylum Arthropoda; class Arachnida; order Ixodida; family Ixodidae; genus Haemaphysalis; species Haemaphysalis longicornis. The sequence continues at coordinate 34,778,064 of NW_027526335.1, forward strand.
AGGGAAAAGCGCATGGCATTTGAGCGTCAGCGGTGACGCGGAGGGCGTCATCCACTGCGTAGGCCTCGGCTAGCGATTTCTACGATTCCAAGCCGTCCTGGGAGGCTTATCTAAGGCATTTTACAGCCGACAATACGGCAGAAGGGCAGTACGGCGATTACTGAAATATCGAGAAGGCCCATCCAACGATGCCGTCGGATGTCAAACATGTTTTACAGAACCGAAACCGAAACTTGTTTGAATGCTAACCTCGGACATCGTCCAATCACGGTGCCATTTCCTCGCGACGTCACAGCTTTAGTTGGTGCGGCCGCAACAGACCGCGCATGGTAGTTTTAGATGCAACGCATCTCATGCTCGCCCCTCTGTCCTTCCTGCGTCTGTCCGGCGTTGTCCGCACAGCTGCGCCTCTCCTCCTCTCCTCTCTCCGATAGCAAACACTCTCTCCCAAACAGCTGCGGGTTGGCGCAGCGCGCTCTCACTCCGTTGCTAGGCGCCGGTGGGTGGCGCTGCGCATGTTCAGTACTCTCTCTCCGCGCTCTCCTCTCCTTCGGGTGCTGTGAATATAAAGCGGCATACCGCGCTCCGACGGTCTCAGTCGACAGTCGTCCGCGTTACGCTTGCACTCTCTCGCAGTACTCGACGATTGCTTGATGCAATCGTCGAGCCCCTAACTGTGCACTTTACGGACCACAAGGCACTCATTCTCGTCTGCAATAAAGACCGTACCTGAGCATACGTGTACTGCATGTGCATTGCATGGTGAAAATGGAAAATTATGCCCACCTCCCCTTCGCGTGAGAATCCCTGCTATAAGCGTAATCAATACGATGGAAAACGCCAATGGAACCCCCCATGAGATGCGTTGCATCACACCAGGGTTCCAGCGAGGGGAGGTGGGCGTAATTTTTTTTCTTCTTTCCCGCTTTATAAAATAATTAACGACTTATCAACCGGATAAATGATGAAAAGTGTGGTAATTTGGTCCAGTCTACGCAGTGAAAGCAAAACCGGGAGCTTGGCAAATTCACTTCAGTGTCCCTTTAAGTGACTTGCTGTTCGTCCCCGCAAACCGCACGCGAGGCGAGTGCCAAATTTATGATGGGCAGGAGGAGGCAACCCATCGTCTGTCAATCGCGGTTCAGACTTCCAACGCATCTTGTGACGTTGTGTTTGTTCGAAACGCATCTATGGATTGTTTTGAAGTTGAATAAAATGTATCCGTCAAACCCGGGCATTCAGCTCAGGGCGTTCTCTGCGATTGCACGAAAGAAGTGCCACGGGGCTTCAACGCTTTCTTTATGGAATGTACTCAGGTAAGAGAATATCCATGTCGTGTTATGGCCGTGTTGCATTCAATACGAACGGTTAAGCGTTTGTTTACACTTGTTTCGTTTGTCGTAAAATGTCCAAGCACTCCGGCACTCCGCTGGCAAATCAGCCGGCGAGCCGACGCTGAGCAGACGCCTCATCTCTTTGCCAGAAGTGCGTGAAAAAGCCGCCCAATAGTAGGATGTCTAGCTCATGACTAACATCTGGGAATCGATGATGTAGACATGTGAAGATGGCAGCGTCCAAAAACACGAAGGGAAGGGTGAGAAAAAAGCGACAAAATTTGCAGCAAAAGTGTGAGCTTTCCGCTGCGCGTAAAAGAGTAATACTTGGCACCAGGGACGTACCCAGAGGGGCGGCCCGGGGGGCCCGGGCCCCCCCCGAAATTTTTTGGGCCATACCCCCCTTTCCCGCGCCACCTCTCATCGTCCCTCGCACACATTGTAAAGCGACGCCATACAAATCCTGGGCTTGATAGCTATTTCAGGCGTTTTTTATTTTCGGAATGAGCCAAATCTACCTAAGCAGAATTTGAGGGGGAAAAATGAAAGTTTGGAACCGGACCTAAATGCAGTGCTGTCAAAACTATTAAATGACATGTTTCACATGTCAGCTAGGGGAAATCTATAGCGACAAGAAATTAAGAATTATGCGGAGAATTTGAGCAATATTAAGATAAGTTCAGATTTGGCTCGTACTCATTTGAAACAGACATGTTGGTGCGGCATTCTTATGAAAACTTTATTGGAATCGACTTTCAAGAAAGGTACGATACAGTTTTAAGCAAAAAAGGCAATAAACATGCAACAGAGCTCAAAAAACAGCTCTTTTTGAATCGCTTAGTATGGTACTTTTTTGGGCACGCCTGAAAACACTCATAAAGCTCTTCATTGCCTTGCCATAAATTTCCAAAACGCTTTACAAGAAGCCTGCTCAAATCATCTTCCATGGCATGCCATGGCTTGTAAGAGGCAGCTAATTTGTTAGGTACGTAAATGGGAAATATGGGAGTAATAACAATAATAATAACAACCAGATTTCGTTCACTTCCGCTTCCGTTCACGTTATCGTAGTCGTGTGTCGGCAAATCATTTGCCGATCTCCTCATTGCTGTCTGAACTCATGGTAAGACAGCTCTCAAAAGCAAGAACAAAAATTGACGCAAAAACGCACAAAACAGCCCGAAACGTCACACCAACGCGAAATCCCATTGGGCAAATGGATTTGGCTCATTTTGATCCATGCCACAGCAGGGTCTGGCTCATTTTCCACACGACGTAAGATCTGCGTACACGTTTGCAGGGAATTGTCTCAACTATTTATTTGCCACATTTTTTTTAGGGGAAAGTTGCCGGGATTTTCTTGGCAGTGCAGTTTTACCCGACTTAGTTTTGGTTTGTGGATTAGGTTCATTTCGAAAAAAAAGATGAATCATTTGGTGGTCAACGTGGGATTAAAAAAAAAACAGGCGAGGTATGTTTGCTCCGTTTACGCGGAAGCCAGTACCGCTGTACACTGGCTTCGTGCTCTGCTGCCAGCCTGCGACTTGCAATTCGCTGCACCCCCTTTACCCTGTTTGTCTGCAATTGGTGCTTCGGTTCTCTCAGACAGCAGTAACTTATCGCTTGTTTCGCCAGGGTGGCGGTTTCAGCGGCTCGGGTCGCACGTGTTTTGGTGGGGAAGAAAATGTTTGTCTTTGAACATTCAACAAATCCCTCCATCCTAGCGCGCCGTGGTGTCGGCCGATACTATCGCCCATGCCTGGTGTTTGTGGCTCAACGAATTCCTTCCCTGAGCCGGACTCACAGCGCGTTTTTCACTAGTTTTCGTGGAAATGCTGCTTTTGTGTTTGTCGGTAAGAAGAATAAGAAATCTTCTTGCCGCCGAGAAACCCGCTGTAGGGTTTCTCTGCGCAATGCCTTCCAACATCGGGCTCGCGCACGTGTGCAGCATCTGCCGAACAAGCCAAGGCGACACAAGGGCTTGGAACCGGATGGCGACGAGCGGAGTGGCGCAAGGGGATGCTTGACCCGACCGTCCGGCGCCTCTAACATTACGCCCGCTTAGGGAAAGCTACCGTGGGAGTACAAAAGCCTTGTTCCACAGTCGGCGCGTCCGTCTGGACAAGAAGGATCGCTCAAAAATGAAGCGCAACAACGTTACCAATCCCGGCGACGGCAGGATGACAAAGTGAAGGCGCGCATCGCAGTTGTACGGCGGCAAGAGACACCGGCGGCATTCCGTTGGACAACTAAAGGCAGTGACAGCGGCACTGTTGATTGACAGCCATTGTGGTTAATGGCTGCTATGGACAACGGCGGTGTAGTGATGCCAGCGCCGGTGGACCCCGTCGGGGCGATGACCCTTCTCCCTTCTCGCCGCTTTGCCGTGTCCCCCAAGCCGTCGGCGGAGTGGCAGCCCTTTGGGACGGCCTTGCCGGCGACTGTCTACGCGGCTTTTGGGAAGACTCGTTTCCTCCCGACTTTCTGGGGCGGCGGACAGGGGAGAGGGGGGGGGTCAAAATCCTAATTGGTACGTGTGTTGCTGTGTGGAGGCTGCTTCGCTTGCGGCTGCATGTGCAATTTTGCTGAGTTTGTCCGGAGCTGCGGCCAAGAGCGGTCGCATGAAGACTTGCTCTCATGGCAGTTTCTGCGCGCCAGAGCCCCACGAATTTCTCGCCAACTGCGCAGCGGTTTGGCACCCGTTTTGGCCCCCGGGCCCCCATCAGGGATCATGCCGCGATACCCTTTTTATGCTCTGCGGCACCTTTTAATTGTAATCCAGTTTTCATTACCATGTGTCACCTTATGTGAATGCTTCGTCGTCTCCTGTAAATAAGTGTAAATAGACTTTTTCTTTATCATCTACTTGCCTCGTCCCATCATCGGGTCCTTCACCATCCTCCACGACGACACCACCCAGCTCAACAACGAACCAAACTTTACTGGCGGGTTTACGGACCCCGAGCTGCATTCCTATGCACAGTCCTGGAGAACAGCGGGCTTCAGCGGGGATGGGCACGGAGTTTAAGTGGCCAATGGTCAACATGAGAGAGATGGGGTGCCGCGGGTGAACGGTGAAAATGAACCCGGGCCGGACATCTCGACGGACCCCAACCAGACTTTTGGCTGAGAGAAATTTCGGCTTGAAAATTGGACTGCGAACTGTGTCTTTGTATTAGAGAGGTTATGAAACCCCGGGTACATAAAATAGCTTATTCTCGGGATGTCGGAATATCGTCGAGGTGTCGGCAGAGAGTAACGAGTTTACTTCACCAGGGGGCCGAACGAGAGGACAGAGGAGAAACTCATTCCCGCCTTGCAGGACAAGCCACGCTGCGACGTCGAGGAAGCGACAAGGCGCATCCCTGGATATAACAAGGTTCTTTACAAAACTGCCAGAGGTAAGCGCTGACGCGCTGGCGCTTGCCACCGCTTTTTAACTACATTTCCTGCAGTCCAGTGCGTCTCGATACTGCAATTTCTGAGGCCTGAATAATTGATGCTTTGAATGGCAGACCGTTAAACGTCGAACTCGGAGGCTGTTTAAGGTAATAACACACGGAATTAGGCGTGTGACATCTCCGATTTACCTAGCATTTTGTTTCCTTCCTTCTTAACTAGTAGCCACATGTTTTGTTTGGAGAAAAATATGGAAGCGCAAGAGGGTTGCCACGGAGATCTGAACTCTCGAGTGCCTATGCACTTCCGTTTCTGCCGACTTCCATTGCGTATAACGTGCGGGATGCTCCGGAAATGTATAGTTACTATGCAGTACGCGTATTTATTCCCGTAAATATTGTAATTACTGCCGTTCTTTTTTTTTTAATTTTGGAAACTTTGCGTAGGGATATTTAACATGCGCAGAAATCTCGAACATACGAGTGTTTTTGCTTTTCGCCTCCATCACAAGGGCGGATACAGTTAATTTCATTTCTCTATGCAGGTTTACGCGCATTTATGGTAAAAGCTGCGCGTTTATCGTGTTTGTACTAGTAACGGCAGGCACCCTTGCCCTCTCCCCTGATTTGCACAGAAAAGTTACCTCGGGTTGGGCCCCCCCCGAAAAAAAATCCTGGGTACGTGCCTGCTTGGCACAGATGACGTTGACGACCCAATGTAACGATTGTGATACTTCATTTAGTGTGCTCAAAACGCCTTTCAGGGCTCCTTTAAATGGGCAACAGAACCAAAAGAGGAGGTGCCACAAAAAAAGCAGTAGCGCCAGCAGACTACCCTAAAAGGGTTAAATGGCGCTTCCCATCATGTGGACATCATGGCAGCACAGTGCCCATTCTAGAACCCCTGGAGCAGAGAGCCCATTCTGCACTGTAGCTAGGCTCCCTTGTTTGTTCCTGCTGCCTGCCGTCAGTGGACCGTACCTTGTGCAGCCTATGACCATCCCGCGCATCTATCTTTCAGTGATTACTGCTCACACCCTGGGACAACTGGGTACTCAATGCAGCCTCTCTGCATGGCTCATAGAGACAGGAGGGCTGGCACAAACTTAAGGCCCACATCAGGGCTGGCCGTTCTTTCACCCTTAATTCCCCAAGGCCCTAGAAGCCCATTTCCCAAGGCTGCTGCTACTACCACCGCTGGCAAAAAGCTGCACCCTCACATCTGCCCATCATATCGTGCGGAGAGCAACTTGCATGTCACTGCACACGCAATGGGCTGTGCTCCGCACCACCACTGGATAACTCACCTGCAGGGCCAGTGTCAGCATCAGGGAAATGAGGAGCGCAACCAGCTCGATCATCCCCTGCAAGGCAATCAGTGTGCACACGTCAGGAGATGCTGGGAAGAAGATTGCGCGTGCACTCCAGATGCAAGGCAAATCGCTCCTCCAAAGTGTACGCATAACAATGTACAATCTAGGCCCCTGGGGTCCTGACCGAATTTTTCACAGGTGGCACAAAATGAAAATCTGCCGCTACATGCTGCTTTTTAAGTTAACTTATTTAGGGAGACACTTAACACTGGTTTTACAATTTCAATGGGTGGACTTGTCTTGCCTGGCTGCAGCAATGAACTCTCAAATTTGGGTTCATGCTCCACAATGTCTGGGTCATAAGACATCCCATGGTGGATGCCTCAGGAATACCGTATTCACTCAATTCTAAGCACCCCCTTTTTTCCTTGATCATGATGCCCCAATTGAAGGGGGTGCTTAGATTCGAAAAGCCTAAATTACTCCCCTCCCCAACCACTTTTTTCGCAGCCATATCTCAATGAGACAGGCGCAAGAAATACTGTTTTATTTGGCAAACATTCAAAAGAAAAATAAGCACAGACAGAGAACCTACTGCTGACGCCCGATACTCAGTCACCTTCACTTCCATTCGAGTCTTGTGCCGCTTGGGCCAACGCTCACAGTATCCCCTAGCAGGCTGTGCGCTGTTCTGTTGAAGCGGTTTTGAGTTGAAAACTTTATAAATGACTTGGCCACAATGTCAACTTGGGCCCGCTTCCACGTGTCTGAAATCCATCTTGCAATGCTTGCTTAGAAAGGGGGTTGCATAGATTTCCATGAAAACTCCCCCCCCCCCCCCCCCATTCCCCCCCCAAAGTAGGGGAGGGTGTTTAGAATTGCAAAAATGCGGTAATTCAAGAGCCAATGTTTGTTTGATGTGCACCAGGCATGCACAGTCGGCCAAATCTAACTAGCGTGCACGAGCAGCGATTTTTCTGTCTTATGGCGGTCTTAAGAAGGAACAGCCCAGCAGACAATGGGCCCAGCTGAGCGTGGGTTCTGAGCCTAAATTTATTCTTCTCGACCTGTTTGCAACTTGGCTTCCGTCATACGGCGCTGACGCATGAAAAGTCGCCGCTCGCAAACGCCAGTTAAAGATTTGGCTGACTGTACATAGGCAACCCTGCTATTTCATCTCAATGAAGTGGTTGGGCTCTGCAACAACCTCATGCCCTGCAGCATGAGCCACAAGAGGCATTCACTGAGACTTTACGAGCCAAGCCAATAACGAAGCAAATGGAAATCTGCACTTTTCATTTAATTCCCACGGCTACACGTGGCTGCAACGTCAGTTTCCTTGCTAGTATATTTTGCAGGAAACTAAGAGATGGTTCCCAGGCTTAAAGGGCCCCTGAGATGGATTACAAAGCGGTTTTGTTTGTCAGAAATCCACATTCCGTTCCTTGTAGAGGCAAGCCCCCCCCAAAATAGTAAGGATATTCGCTCACGCTAACAAAAGTCCAACAAGACAGAACTATTTGTTGGCCTGGCGACTTGCGACGACGTAGTTGTCAGACCTTGTCCAAGGTGCTCTCATTTCCTGGTCGGCCGCCTGAATTCGCTTCTATGTCTGCGATTTTCGACAGCAGCGCTTCTACCCGCAATTGTGTACAGCGTCGTTACCAAGTGGGTCGCACATAAAACGACGGTTTTTCTTTTTATTATTATTTATTTAGCTAGCTTCCCAGTTTTAACGGACTGAGAAGGAGGTCGGGAGTCAACTGTGGATGCACGAGATTTACCATAAACAGTAACCTACCGGCATAGGTTTAAAGGAGTAACCACATGCAGTGACGGCGATTAGCGATGCAAAACATAACTCAATCGTTAGAGCAAACAGGTAGGCAGGCGGCAGCGACCAGAATTTTTTAGACAAGTCGCCGGGGGTGGTAACAGCGACGCGCCTTCGCCGTTGCTCACCTTTTGCCGGCCAGAAGCAGTCCACAAGCAAGCAACAACAGATGGCATTGGCGGCAGTGTATTAAATGACAATTTTTTTCAGATGGGCAAGCGAAATCTCCGCCCCCACTCATGCTGAGCCTTGCCCACCTCAAACGGTTCAGATGTGTTTATGAACTTGCAAAGCTCACTCACGCCTTTGAAACTGTTCTAAGCAAGACAATATAGGTTACTGCGTAATTAATACAACATATTTTATTCATTTTATGGAGAAATATTCAGAGGAGGTGTGAATCCTAGTTCGCATGTTATTTGGTGGTAACTGTTCTACTAGATGGTGGCATCAACATCATGTTCTTTTTTTTTTTTTAAAGCTCTCCGGGAGGTGTGTACAACTATTTTTAAAGGAACATTGTTGCATTGTGAGAGTAACCTAGAACGTCCACAATTCAAGCTATTTCAAGTGTAAGCGAAAAGTTCTAGGCATGAAACTTGTGTAGCTTGAGACCAATTCGCTTTTGCTACTTCCATTACAGCAGCCAATAACCTGGAATGCAGAAACCACAAAAGGAGGGCTAACATGTCCTTTCGTTTTCAGCTGCAAACGGAAACTTGTTTCCAGCAATGCGGTAAACGGTAATGTGCGCAGAGGACACTAGGCAACATGGTTCGCTCAGAAGGCCGAGCGCATCCAACCACATTTTCCCACGATCATGACTTGATGGGAAGCAATGAAACGAAACTCCTTGCCAGGAGTTGTAGTTGCCACAACCACGGGCTACGCATGCTCTTTACTTCTATTACAGAAACAACGTTGATGCTACGCTCAAAACAGTGAATCATAGAAAAGAGTGCCAAGAATCATTCTGGGTAAAGAAGCGAAGAAAACAAATGGAACCGATGACACTCTTGTGCCAGAAACGGAGCGCTGATCGCTCACGCTGCACGAGTCGTTTCTCTGGCGCTCACTGTATCCTTGATTGTAGGGTTTAACGGGCCAACGCGACACAGGCGATGAGGCATGCCAAAGTGGAGGGCTCCGAATTAATTTTGACCACCTGGGGATCTTTAACGTGCACCGAAATCTCGTAGTTTTCACACGGGCATTTCTGCCTTTCGCCTCCATCAGAAAAGCGGCCGAAGCGGCCGAGAATCGAACCCGCGTCCTCGTGCTCAGTCACTGCATTCTTCCACCAAGAACAGGTGAGCATCGATCCAGGCTTGCAATTGCTTTAAACTATGGTATAACACAAATACCTGCCACTGTATAAACGCAGTCACACATGAAAGGTGTTTTTTGTAGCTTTCTGTTTTTACGCTCAAATAATTGCTTAAATCAAGGTTGGACTAGTATGTCAGAGATTAGTTCAAGAAATAGCCGTTGCGGTCCGACACCATCAACCCCTAAAAAAACCACATCCCAGGGGTAAATAAGAGAGACCATAAGGAAAAGCTGGCAGTAGTCGATATCTGCAAGTCATCCGAGCCCAGCGTTCTGTGCAGGTGTGTTCAGGGAATGTTGCTCACTCTGCAAAGAAATATTCTCCAACTGAAAAAGAAAGGTCTTCCTACACTCATAGAAGTTTTTATGCTAAGCAAATATTTTTTGCACTGAGCTGTGGTGCAATACGTTGGGGTGTAGGACCCCGTCAGGAGTGTGACCAGCTTGCTTGGAACCTAATTGTGGGGTGCAGTTCGGAGGTTTTCGGCAGGCAGTGGCTTTTGAGAGTGTGTCAACTGCAACAACTGACAAAACGCTGCCGACCTCGACTACTTACATTTTGTATCAAATACAGCCAAAGCTTCCACAGCACAAACAATGTGTTGACTTGCACAATATTTTTCACTGATGCTAAATCATGCGAGGCAATCTGCATCGCAGGCACTGCTGTCGCCGAGGTATTCTTGCAACAATATGGGACATACCAGTCCAAACTGGCTCAAAGAAGGGATGCCAACAACTCTGCCAGCACTATCCAAGACTCTTCACATGTAAAGAACCACTTTAAATCACCTCAAGGGACGCTATTTTAGCTCCGCCTTCCCCAACTGTGAAACCAGCAGTTCGTTTGCGGTTACCTGTTCGCATTTTGGCCATTTCGGTTTACAGAACAGTGAGGCTATGCACTTTTAAGTGTTGATCCCTCTGGGGGGAAGAGAGAAAGAAGGAAAGCCAGTGCATCCAGAGAAACAGGCACACTCACAACGCCCACGATGGCAACGATGAGGATGATGATGGTGATCCCCAGGATGAGCAGCAGGAGCCCCTCGAACACCAGGTAGGGAAGCAGCAGGTGGCGCTGATCCTGCACACACACGAGAAACACCGCAAAGCTGTCACGGCAATATGCCCCTGGAGACCGAGCAGGTGCACCCACAGCAGACATGTTGCCAGAAGTAGCCTTGTTGAATGAAGCTGGCTGGTAGCACCCCTCTTAACCTGGGCCGCTAGGAGTTCAAACAATGAAACAATCTGCGAAGGAAAGTTTGACATCCAGCTGAATGCAGCCGTACGGCTACAAAAAAAAGCTATACAGCTTCCTCAGAAACTTCGCAGTCGAAGAAAAATTCGTCTAGCTAGGAATGTATAGCTTTCCTTTGTAGCCGTACAGCTGCATTCAGGTGGATGTCAAACTTCCCTTCGCAGAAACCTACTCCACCTTGGGGATTGCCCCTAAATCTGGTCGAATGAAACAATCTGTAGAAAGAAAAAAGGATGTGCTCAACTTTGAACGGATTTAAAGATCCTGGTGCAGTAGAGCCTAGCTAACTCCAACATGGTTAACCCATGTGACTTGTGTTTTTACCCCTCTGAGTCACTCGAAATATACACCGCTAATGTATAGATATCCACCCTCCCTCATTAACCGTATTGGAGCGGGCTATGAGGCTGTGGGTTTCTTTGCCCAGACGTAACATCACAGAAGCAACTGATATTGAGGACGATTCAACAAGATGGCACAGCGCTCACAGCAACGTGAGCGTGCTCCCAGTTTCAAGAGTGTTGACCTTACACTTGCAACGCTGGAATGACCTCGTTCCCCAATGGCTTCTCTCGACTGCTTTGTCAGCCTACTCAAGCACTTGGTGTTTCTTTCCTTTGTTTCCATCGCATTTCCTGTGACAATCCGCCGTTCTCGGCGCTGTGTACCAACCTCTACTATGCCTGAGCCTGTACGCACAGTTTTGACGCTTCTTTTGTGTTTTGAGTGCGTGTGAAGTTTGAGTGACGAACTTAATGCCTGCATTTTTGTGGCACCAAACCGGAAATAGACCCCTCCACGTTTCGGAGAAAAGGGTGAAAACTCCCCGGCCTGTCGTATATCAAAGGCGGCCGAAAAGACGCCGCGAGCCGCCCCCCTCTCCGGGAGAGAGCGCGCCGCTTTCGTCGCGCTGTCCGCAGTAGAGTTGAGAGGGAACAATTATGCGCGATTTCTCATCGAGCGTAGTTTCAGTGATAGTGAACGGATTTTCACAATTCTTGCAGGAGGAGATTGCTGGGACAATAGACTTTGCCTTCAAATACATTCAGAGTAGTCGATGGTAAGTGTTGCAGGGTCCCTTTAAAGGTCTCCCGCACTACTGCTGATAAGCCCTTTTACTTTGCTCCATGCCTAGAAGCACTTTGAAAGCTTTAGATGAGCAGCTTGTCACGATTTCATCATCGCAGCAGACATCTCTTCTAGTTTATGCTTTGCTTTTGTTTCGATTGCCTTTCAATGGATTATTAAATGCTGCAATTGTAAGGACATTCACCCAACCTATATTGCGGCTACTGACCATGTCACTGAAATTCATGAACAATGACCAGACCAATAAAAGAGGGAAGAACCGGATTATGCACAAAAATAAATCAAAATCTGTGCTCTTATGCACCTGGCTTTTACCATTTCTTTTATACAAGAACTTTTGTGTTAGTTCTTCAATTATGAAACTGGTTTATCCAGGCTTCAGACACCCTGTCGAGGCATTTTCAAGGGTGCAGAGCAGCATGACACAGCAGCAACTTTTACAGCATCAGCTGTATTGAGAGTGCTGCGCCAAAACAACCTGCTATCGACTGTAGCAGGCACTGGGAAGCACAGAAGATCAGCACACTACCCTCACCCTTTCACTGAATCAGTGGACCAATGAGTGGTCTCGGGTTCATGTGACCACAGTACCTTGTTTCTTCCCACGTTCAGAGCAAGTCAATGTGTGACCATCAGTTCCACAGACCGTTTGCACTTCTTGGTAAAAAACTGCCCGCCAGCTGCGCTGAGTCTGAGTGCACGAACTCAATCTTTGCAAGAAATGGGATTTGGCAACACTTGAAGCAGAAATGGCTAAAGTACAAGTTGTGCACGTCAAGACATTTCCGAAAAGCTGATAGTGTCCATTTGCATCGCACTGCTTAACCACCCACCCAAATGTGTAAATGCATTCCGCTAAAGTGTAAATGACTGCTTACTTTAAAAATGAACGAAAGTATGGCCTCCACTGCATACTTTCACAACAATTTGCCCCTCTGCAAACAGACTAATTTAGAACAGACAACCAGTCTAGTTGGTAGTGGTTGCAGAACAACTTGACATAGCGCACACTTGACACAGACACGAGAAGGGAGTAAACAAACCACAGCACTGACTCGCAACTGAAATCTGAATGGAACTGACAGAATCATGTGACCGCGCATAAAGACGTCACAAACATGCGTGTTTTTTCCAACGCGTGCCAAGCACCAACCACATGTGTAAGCTGAATGCACCATTATTTTACAGAGCATTCTAAAAATGCAAACCCACTTTTTTGTAAATGAAGTGAAAGCACTGATACAGCCCTCCCACATTTTTCTTATATTGTACGCCTCAATGATTTCTCTTGTCAGCTGATCTCTGTTCACAGAAAACAGCTGTGTCATGAACAGTGCTAAGCCACTGGTGCTTTAAACGGTGCTAAGCCACTGCAAGTAGTTGTTTCCTTGTAATACACTTATGCTGGGACAGCCTAACATTAATGCAACAACTGGTCTATCCTATACACAAATGACCACGTGGAAATGGTAATGCAGTGGAACCTCGTTGATACGTTTAAAAAATAATGCGAGGGAGAAACGTACTATCCAGGAAAACGGACTATTTGGTAAGAAATGTACTATGGGGAATTTTTAGTGTTCACAATTGAGAGCGCACTAACAGGGAAATCTTATGAACCAAGAACGTATCAACGGGGTTCTACTGTAGGTAGAAAGCACCCGTTTTGCACGGACAGATACACGTCGCACCTTGCATTGTCTAGTTACTTGCAAAAGCACTTGCAGGGACTGTGCATTAGTGATCAGTCTGTTGTACGCAACTCTGATGAGCTTGTCAAGTGGCTTGTCAACTCTAACCCTGCGTCATGCAATGTTTTCAGTATTGATGTACGCAACTTGCGCGTTAAACTTTCAATCCCAAAAACGATGACGAGCTTCATTTTTGTGATAGTGCCGGCATATCTGTCAGTAGTTTTCTTAAGATTCTGACCTTTTATTTGAACTCCACGTTTCTGTAATGGAAATGAAGTTTGTGCTCCGGTGCATGTATTGTGTTGAAAATTGCATCTGCACCGAGTAACATTTTCCCTAAAAGAGTAGACAAATGTATCCCAAGCAATGTCAATGGTCTGGTCCCTAACATGTTCAGATATGTGAACGATTTCTTGCTTTTGTTCAACACTGAAATTTGGAAAGAACTTGGTTAGATATTGTTCAGGTTTTCATGGATTGTGGTCTAAGGTTAGAGTTCACGCAGGAGCTACCACAAGACAATCGGCTACAGTTCCTTGATGTTTAAGCTAGAAGTGAAGCCTGCCAATATGTGTTGGATGTATAGCCCTCGTATTTGCAGTCCGTGATATGAATGTGCTGCTGTGTTAAAATTGGCGCTAGTTGTTCCGATCAGCTGCTTAAGTTAAAAGGTGCCAGTTTTTTCAAATAACGCCCTCCGTCTTGCAGGGCAGAAGCTGATTAAGCGGGTAAAGATCGGTACATGTGCACTGCATGATGACAAAGTACAGTAGGAGAAAAATTTCCCGCAGTATTTCCAGATGTTCACAGATAGTTTCATGGCCTGAAGAGTGTCGCTAGTCACTTTGGTGTGCAGGTTGTTTTTACAGCACACAACGACTGAGCAAAATTTGTGAAACCGTACATAGAAAGCTCGAAGGCTCGTCACGTGGAGTTGGAAAGGTGAAGCTTTGGGAAGGCTGCATGGTAAAAGATGAAGCGTGGTGTTGCGGGGTGAAGCACGTGTACCCTTTTGCACCGTGAAAAATGGGTGTTGTCTACCCGTTACCGTTTCCATGCGGTCAAGTGCACATAGGACAAATCAGTCGGTGTGTTAATGTTAAGCTGCCACAGCATAAGCGCTCTTTGCTAAAAAACACTCGCATGTGACTTAGCATTGTTCAAAGTGCGGATGCGAGCCTGAGTTTCATGACACAGAGCTATTACACTAATCCACTCACGATGACACCAGATATAATGCTTAAAACAGTCACATTTCTTAGATTTCTAAATTTCCCCATTGCCCCTATGTAAAAGTCAACCTTATATAACGATTCATTTATTAGCGACATATCAAATACTACGATATAATTCTTGCCACTCAGAAAGTGTTTACCATGGAATTTGTAAGTCTGATAAAAATATAACACTTTGAAAAGACTACAAAAACCTGTCAAAAGTTCCACAAACAGAGCAGCATGGAGAAATCCACGAGGAGGATTTGCAGGCGGCCTTAAAGGGACACTGCCGAGAATCTACATATACCATTCTCGCAACTAGCAGTTTAATAAGACAGAAAATGCCAGAAACACGCAAACAGGACGACCCATACGCTCTTGGGTACCACAGTTTGCGACGTTACGAAAGTGATGTATGGCGAGAGCTAATTGGAAAATCATCTATAGAACACAAAAGTGTTACTTTCCAAGTTCTCCTGTCTTACTGCTAAATGGCACGTTTAGCGCAATGAGAAAATAATGCACTGTACACAATTCTTTAAAACTTCTGTTTTAGGAATACCACTACTGACATTGTAAATCTGAATGCCCATAGCAATCACAGATTACAATGAAAATTGCATAGCCACCGATAGTGCCAGCCATTAATTGGGCCAATAAAAGCCAAGGATGGAACAAAGCAGCACAAAACGGCTTCTCTGCTAAAAGGACCAACTTTGTGGTCTGCAGGTCAATCGTGACAGCACCACAGCGAAGTGCTGCGGCAGACCTGCCCCAACCTTTCATCAGGCTCTTTCGAAGCTCCGCGTACACAAGTAAGCCCACTGAGTAGGTGTGCACAGCCAGGTGGGCCTTACGACGAAGGCAACTCACCGTGTATGCGCCTCGGATGCAGAGGGCGGCCACCGTGAGACCAACCGCACAGATCACCGCATAGGCCACAAACAGCCCATAGCTCGCTGAAAGGAGAGCACCATAAGGCAGGAAATCGACACAGCAAGACTCTGCCACACTGGCCTCTGCCATTTCACAGTAGCCAGACACACATCTGTAGCCCGGAGCCACGGTGCAAGATATACTATTAGGTGAGGCCACAGCTTGCAAAACAAACTTGTACTCGTCGTTTAAATAAAGTCGCCAAACTGACACCACTGACTGCAGCGCCCTCCAGCGGCAGAGATAAGAAGCTGCCTAAGCACGGGCCACTAAGAGGTGTCCGGATCTTTTCAGGTCCTTGTCGGGCCTTCTCGGCAGCTTCCATAACCGGTCGTCTGCTCGATGTCTGCTTGCCGTGGCTTGGCCGATTCCGTTGGCCGGTGGAGCAGACGATAATGTGAATAAAGCCGTACGAAAGCCTTTGCGCTCGCCCCAGTGTTTCAACGTGTTCTGGGCATGTGTTTTGAGTCGGTAACAATCAACAGAAGGTATAAAACACTAAACCGAAGGGAATGTGTGCGCGGTAGCCGTTGAGCATTCACACAAGCAAGACTTCATGCTCGCACAAAAAAAAAAAAAAAAAAAAAAGTGTGCAAATGCTTATTGAGTACATACTGCAACAGCTGACAAATAAACATGACATTAAGGTTCCCTGCAATCCTAAACAAATGAATGCCTACTCTGCAGCCATCCCCAGCAGAAAATGATGGTACTTGCAGTCAGCATTTTTCCGAGTGCAGTTTGTGCAAAAAGGTACTTTTCAGAGCTTGGAGGGGAAGTACTACTGAATGTCGAAGAGGTGTGCGATCGCAAACGATTCAGTGCCGTCGATTTTACCACTGGCTACAGCACCCCTAGCTACTCAGTACAAGCAGCGGCAAAAAGGAAGCGTCCACTGCCGGAACGACGCCCCAACATACAAAGAAAGTAGCTCAGTTTCTGAAATGGATTAAATTAGTGGTGAGTACGCTGATGTTTCTTCGTCGTAAATGATGTTGCACAACTCGGGTAAGTTTACGCACGAAGCAGCGGAGACGAAGCGATGTTAAGTTCGCTGCCAGTGTCCAATGTTTAGAGAAGCTGTGCGCGCGTCTAAATGAACTTAGGACTCCTGAACACTTGCAGCTGTTCTAACAATGCAATAAATTACGCAATAAGATCTCATTGTGTGAGCCCACACAAACAACGTTTTGCACGCATGCCGCTGGTGCCTGCGAACCACCTTGCTTCGGATAGTAGTTGTCTACTTGAAGCCCAGGACGCTGCGAAGCTTAGTTGGGAGTTCTGCCACCAGATGTCCTTTCAATCAACAATCTACGCGCGGTGCCACAAACTATTTCACCGATTTTCGGGCTGCTGTGTCCACACCTAAAAAGTATCTTACACCGTGCCTGAAGCCCAGCGACACAGAGAGCATGTAATCTGCTCAGACACAAAGCAGCATACTAAGGTGGCCACTTCTCGAAATGCCCACTGAACTGCAGCAAAGGCCAAGAAGAGCAGAAGTAAAACAGCAATTTAATAAAATGCTCTCACAGTCCAAGCACCAGCACCTGAGACAAGGCTCTTGCTCCTGGTGAGAAACAGGCCCACAACTGAGCTGCTGCTGCAGTATGGTGCCAGTGCCCTGTCCCCCATGCACGCATTCTCCGCAACATGCAGCTCAGGCGTACAGCACACACAAAAGGGTTCCTGGCAGTTGGCACCAATGCATTGCAGGAATAGCGCAGGCGATTCACGCCCCATCACAGTGAATTGAGAGGAAGGTCCTCTGGCAGTGCCCACACGCTTACACTACAGACTGAGGCCATCTCATGTGTGGCCGCCAATAAGCACCTAGCCTGTCAACCTGCAAGTTACACTGGGCCCCAATGAATACCAAGATGAGCTCCAGACAAATAATTAGAACGCAATTATACTGACCGACTCGTAAGCTGCATGCCGCAAACTTTGCTGATGAGGTGGGGCCAAATGGTTGCAGAGAGCATAAAGGGGCCGCGAGGTTGCACCAAACAGAACATGGGTCATGCGCCACTGTTCCAGGTGATCTGAAAAAGTTCCTGTTGGTAGGCTTGAGTACCAAGAATCGAAAAATGCCCCGGTCCTCTCCTTGTATTGAGATTTGCAGGAAGGCTTTCGGAACTTTTAAGTTGTTGTGAACCACAAGAAACTAAGACGCCGTGGTTGAGCAAAACTGGAACACGCTTCCTCTCTTATTTACTAATGATGATAGTGTGGACCTCCTCTACTTCCACAACAGCGTCTTTTCTTGAACGCAGATTACTACAGCGAATTCAGAGAACTTTCAGGATTGATGCAATGCCATGCCGGGATAGCAGAAGCTCCAACATTAATACACAGTAAGTTCAGTTTATCATGGTAATTAAAGGGACACTGAAGTGATGTGTAAACATTGAGGGATTACTAGCGCAAATTGTAGTCCGGAGTCCATAGGCCATGTTTCGACCACTCTGAGTGCGTTTACGCGAATTTATTTAGTAGAAAAATCAATTCGAAAATGCTGTCCTTCTCTCTGCATCCTCGCCCATTTTCTGTGGTGTTTTCGTGTGACGTCAGGAGGAGATGACTTGGCTTGACGGCGCTACTGCACGTCTCGCCGACCTTCCGACACAGTCAGTCGGCCCAGCCTTTATGGTTCAGCGCTTAGTCCGCCGGCCGCCAATGGGTCGTCGCAATCCGTTCGCTCAGTTGAAACTAAGCCACGACACATTTGTGAATGGAAGAATGTGCATTTCTTTAGTTTGTACACTGTATCAAGCTCCAAGTCCAGGTCATTCTACACAAGCGCTGCACAAGTGCACATGCGACACTTCGCTGACTGGTAGACTAGCAGGAAAATCTAAGGCCACTTGAAGGCGGGAGAAGTCAGCGAAGCCAATATAGGTACTAAGAAAATAAAATCAATAGAAACTTTTACCGTACAACGTAAAACTAGGCAGCAGGAAGCACTTTTTTGTGCTGGGTGAACAAGCACAGCGGTCAGCGGCACGACTACGCATCTGCGAACGCTTTTCTGTCGAAGAAATGCAATTAATTGTTGCCAGATGCGAGATATTGTGGAAATTTAGGGGGGGGGGGCTTACTGCACGAGCGCTGTACAACAGTCACCTAAGCTGCTTGAAACGCCAAAACTAAATAAGTGTAAACAGGTTATACATTATATACCTCATATTTCCCTCGCCGGCAGCGCTGGCCCGTGGCCAAGTGGTCTGGAGCGCTAGGTATGCTATTTTGCAAGTCGCAAGTTTGAATCGCAGAGGGTACATTCTTTTTTTGTAAGTTGATTTTTTCGTTTTCGGCCGATGATTTCAATACTGAGTTCACCATTTTTGGGCCGTAACGTTCACTGCTCCACAAACGAGTTCACAGAACGCTCGCAGACTGACACTGACACGCTAGCAAGTTCTCGTCGGCGTGCTGTTGCCGTAAGCACCGACTGCATGCAGGCAGTGGGCACAGACCAGAATCAGCAGACCCTTGGCCTGGTGCGAACACGCTTTTTACGATACAGGCATGAGTGAGGCAAGCTCCAAATATGGGGGAAAAGCGCATGGCAGTTGAGCGTCTGCAGTGACGTGGAGGGCGTTCATCCACTGCGTAGGCCTTGGCTAGTGATTGCTACGATTCCAAGCCGTCCTGGAAGGCTTATCTTAGGCATTTTACAGCCAACAAGATGGCAGAAGCGCGGTATGACGATTACTGAGATATCAAGAATGCTCATCCACCGATAACGTTGGATGTCGAGCATGTTGTTTTACAGAACCGAAATCGAAACTTGTTTGAATGCTAATTGTGGGCATCGTCCAATCATGGTGCACCTCCTCCCGCCGTCACAACGTTTAGTGGTGTGGCCGCCGCAGACCGCGCATGGTAGTTTTTCTTCTTTCCCCGCTTTATAAAATAATTACCGACTTGTCAACCAGATAAATGATGAAAAGTGTATTAACTTGAGCCAGTTTACGCAGTGCAAGCAAAAACGGGAGCTTGACAAGTTCACTTCAGTGTCCCTTTAAGAAAAACATTGCACTATGCCAGGAGCTTTCCCATACCGGCCCCAGTGATGTCAGACACCAACATGCATATATTTCCTAATCCAGGTAAAAACAGCCACAAATTAACAATAGCTTTTTTCATTCTACCCATCGAGCAACAACCGAGTTACATTAAGGGAACTTAAAGGAGCACTGACACGAAAATTTTATGTTACACTTTTATTGCTTTTATCGATGCTTAATGGTCTGGCGAACCTGAAACAGCACTTCAAATACTTCAGCGCGCGATAGTTAATTACATTGAACGACCTGAAAATCGTTTGTTTCAAATTCCCGCGCTTTCATCCCGAACGGCGCATATGACAGCCTCCCGGTTTGACCTCACCGCTTTGTGCGGACGTCACCGGCGCCCTCTTGAGAGGGTGTTGCGCCCGCTCGCCGCTCGTGGGGCCGCGCGCGTGAAGTGACGTCATGAGTTTTTGACGAGCGCTGTCGCGTCACTTCTTTTTCCTCTCCTGGAGTGATGTCACGCTGATGTCCATTTGCTGAGTGCCGCTCCGCGCCCTGCTCCGTCGGCGCAATAAATGCGATCCAATTGAACTATGTTCTTCGCGTCGCAGGCCGCTCATATTTCAGCCAGGGTATTCTGTTGAGTGAAGGAAGCGAACTGTGCAATAATATTAACGCCGAAAATTGGTGTCAGTGCTCCTTTAAGTGAAGCCACCACAGTAATACACCTAGTCACCAGGTACAAGGTCCTTCCTAAATTTCCAGCACGCCTAGCTGAGCAAAGATCAAGACTGCCAATTCTAAAAAATGGCCATGGCTGCACATCTTAACAGAAGCAAAGCTGTGCCGTATTTTCCGGTCTATAAGTCGCACTTTTGTATAAGTCTCACCCCCCCCCCCCCCCCCCCCTCAAAACGGCAGTTTTTCCAGAAAAAAAAAAAAAAAAAACATATAAGTCGCACCTGTGTGTAAGACCCACTGATGCACAAAACGCACTTTTTAATGAGTTAAACTCATAAAGGATCAGTTCGTTAGAAAGTGCAGCAAAAGTACATGGTTGTGGCAACCGCCGCCTCTGAACGCATCGCCCGGTAAGCAGTGCTAGACACGTGAATCTACCGTCCAAAGTCTAGACAGAACTAACTTCTCAAAAATGGTTTATTGATACACACAGATGGCATGTACTTACAGATGGCATTTAGGCAAAGCCATCGAAGCCTTCTTCCTCCGACTCGCTAACAAATAATTCATTCATTAGGCCATAGAGCTGTCTCAACGTGCGCTGACATCATGCAGCACACAGGCACCTTTTCGAACGCAGGACCACGTGCGGCTGCCACGTACCAAATTTATTCCGTACATAAGTTGCAATGGTGGATAAGTCGCACCTACGAAGATTTCAGAAAAAAAAAAACCCACGACCTATACATCCGAAAATACGATTTTTTTTTTTATCCCCTCAAGCATCCCAGTGCAAAATTCTTGCCATTAGTAGCTTTTGCTCAGTTTTATCACTAAGACACCATGACATTTGCTCTAAACTTGGTGACTAGTGCCATGGTTTTGCAGCTCGTCACAGGCCAACAAAAGAAAGGAAGTGAACGACTGAGGCACCACTTGGAGAGTACGCCGGCCAGCTCCTGTCCTGAAATGCAGCTTTGGCTCGCGCAAAGGGCGAAGACATCCCGTACCAACGGAGCCTTGAACTGAAAACCCCAACCGCAAAAATGCTCGCTTCAACTGTAAATAGTCTCTCTCTCTCTCTTTCCCTTCCTCCCCACAGGGCAAGGAGCAGCGCTGGCCCCTCGCTGGTTGCAGCAAGGCTGGGCTCCGTCCCCTCCTGCTTGCACTCACATTTGACTGCATCTTGCAGATCCTCGTTGTAATCGTAGGCCTGCAAAATCTTGTTGAAGTTCACACAGATTGCCGTGTAGGTGATCAGGCCAATGGAATACCCAATCTGGAAGCAACAGGAGAAGGCCCACATTAAACGCTCAGTACCAGTCCATGACTTGTCTACAAAATTGCACTCTTCCAAGTTCTCCTTCGAGGAGAACAATCACCTTCACGTTAACCGTGGTGTCGGTTGTAATTGAACTCGAATCATTAACGCAAAAGCTTTGAAATGCCATGAAGACAAAATACACATTCGGTTTATTAAAAACGCTGTTTCATCCCCATAACAATGATACAAATTTCCTCACAAAATTCAAACGAATAATGGCGATATGAATGAAAACCAGTGGCGACTCCCCAGCCCCTTTCCGACAATTTCTCTACGACATCACAAAATCTTGTTTGTGAAGTCTGCAGCCGCTCACCAAAGCCATCCCCAAGAAACACGACTAGGAAATTGTAGTGGGGCTTCTAGTTCAGCTAGACCATATCGCTTGAATACTAACCTGCAGATAACACGCTCATAACCATGTTTTTAAAGGAGCACTGACACGAAAATTTCATGTTACACTTTTATTGCTTTTATCGATGCTTAATGGTCTGGCCAACCTGAAACAGCACTTCAAATACTTCAGCGCGCGATAGTTAATTACATTGAACGGCCTGAAAATCGTTTGTTTCAAATTCCCGCGCTTTCATCCCGAACGGCCCTTATGACATAGTCCCGGTTTGACCTCACCGCTTTGTGCGGACGTCACCGGCGCCCGCTTGAGAGGGTTTGCGACCACTCGCCGCTCGTGGGGCCGCGCGCGTGAAGTGACGTCACGAGTTTTTGACGAGCGCTGTCGCGTCACTTCTGTTTCCTCTCCTGGAGTGATGTCACGCTGATGTCCATTTGCTGAGTGCCGCTCCGCGCGCTGCTCCGTCGGCGCGATAAATGAGATCCAATTGAACTATGTTCTTTGCGTCGCAGGCCGCTCATATTTCAGCCAGGGTATTCTGTTGAGTGAAGGAAGCGAACTGTGCAATAATATTAATGCCGAAAATTAGTGTCAGTGCTCCTTTAATCCTTGCCCGTAATATGCCACTCCTGCCCATATTATGTCACTATCGCAAAATTTTAGTGCCAATATTTCAGTATTTTTCTTGGTTAAAAATGAGTCTTTCATGGCTAATGAAGCCTTACGAAAGGCTAGTTCTCTCAAATTGAATAAAGCGGTATGTTGTCTTTGTGGCCCCCTTTAAATGGCCAATTGAGCAAGAAAGCCTACACCTGTAAACAAAAAACAGCTCTTTAAGGGGAGTTTCTTTGAGCACGCATTTACAGCGCACATTTTATAGTGCATGGTGTTCTATAGCGCATGGCGTTCCACAGGGAGAACTTGGTGACCATGAAAATGATTATTTTACTGCAAAGCTAGTGGCAAGTTGGTCTGAATTTTTCATGCCGTCCCTCTAGACTATTTTGCTAAAGTTCTGTAGCCCTCAAACTAGACATCTTGGAAAATTTATCGTGCAACTGACCGCTGAGACATTATCATTTCACCGAGTTTTGCACACTAGTCATAATTAGTGCACACAAGTTGTAAGTGTTTCAGAATTCCCATCTGCTGTAAATACATGGGCTCCTACAGGAAAAGTAAGGTTACAGAGAACATTCTGAGAACGGCTGTACAGTGCACGTCAGGCTTGTCTAGGGCAAGCGAGCGTGCATATCCGGAGCGTGCTGGCGACATCTGACGTATCATTTGACACGTTGCACCATCACTGCAGGCAGTTACGTTATCTCGCAAAACAATGTGCGCTAATCTTCTGAATCTTACACGTACCAAACGAAAAGCATGCAACAAGAATGCACCGCAGCGCTTTCCACCAAACATTTCCTGCAATTATGTAACTTCCTCTGGTGATAATGAACAGCGTCAAATTACGCGCTTATCTCTGGTGTCACCGCTTACGGCCGGCGCTGCAGAACAGAAATGCCCCTCGCGGGTGGCGGCGTCTGAAAATTTGAGAGGCAAGCTAAACGACGACCGGCCTGAGCCTGTCCGAGATCCACGCACGCACAATGGCAAGCCATCTCTAACCCAGAAGCTATCAGCAGATGTCGCCGGCACATATCTGGAGCCATGCGCTGGCTTGCCCTCGACAAGCCTGACGCGCACTGAACCTCATGTTACCAGAGAAATCCTGAAACGTTTTGCTGCTCAGAAGACTACATAGCTGTGGGAAAGGAGCCAGTTTTGGGGAGCTCTGACCGGGCAACCCAAGAAACCGTGATACCCAAAGCCAAATGAAGTGGTACTATTACTATTACTAGCTGTTGGAAGTTTTATCTCATCCAATAAGTCTTTCAATACAAATAACACGATGACACCACCATTTGGCAATGCCTTCATTGTGAGCAAGGCATACACGCTAGAAGCCGAAACGTCAAGAATGACATGAGAGTCACTCCTTTGTTGGCAATGACGCAGCCATTTCAACAGCTGCATCAAGTCCGGTAAAACCACCGACCCATCCACAGTTGTCTGCGACAATAAAAACATCCAATTTTTCTTCAACCAAGTTAACTGAGAAGCACGTTAAATCGCAACAAACTAGAAACAACCAGGCTGCTTCCTGCCCGTTTCGTAAGGATCAGTACGCGCCAGCGCAGATTAAGCGCGACGACGCTGTCTAACGCACGGGACGCGCCAGCACATGGCAAATGCTAGCCGCAACCCTCCCCTCCATGCAGGGCCCGCCGGATGTCTGGCACGGCGTGAAATAAATTTCGCAACCGCTTGTAAATGCGCCGCAAACGAGGCCGTCCCCCCCCCCCCCCCCCCCCCCCCCCCCCCGCGCACATTCATTATTCGGTAACGCTCCCAACGAATGCGGCATTACGCCTCGAGGACGCAACGAACGCCAAGTCGGAGAAAAAAAGCAACTAAAATGAGAAAAAGCAGCCGCCGTGTAAACATGTTTCCAAAGCCCACTGAAAACTACGGATCACAAAGCTACGGCTCGCGAGCTTCGTTGCGGCGGGAACGGAACTCGGTGAGCAGCATCGTTGCAGTGGAGCAACCCACGGCTGTTTCGCGCCCACTGTCGATCTCGATCCTTTTTTTTTCAAGCGGGCTGCACTTGTTTCGGGCACGGGTAAGAAGACAGGCGCGTGCAGCTTGCCGTCACACCCTCTTCGGGAAACGGGCGGCGTGGAGGGTTGGTACAAGTGAAACGCGATATTTACAGCTACGAACGGTATGCGCTTCGCGTTGGTCGCGCGTAGCCAAGAAAAGCTTTGTTTACGTTGCACGCAGAAGAAGTCAAGGTCCAGGCGGGACACGAGGCGGGATGTTCCCTCCCTCTCTCTCTCCCGCGCGCAAGCACGTAAAACCTGTAAACTGCGGCGGCGATGCAAAAGTTGATCACCTTCACGTATCACTACACGGTTCTGGCAAAACTGCATGGCTGAAGAAAAGCGACGCACAAGTCATGCATTCACGCATGCCTGAAAAATAAGAAAAACACTGAAACGGTACAGAGAACGCTTTTCTTTTTTTTTAGAGGCGCAACAGTGACAAAGAGAAGCGAGAGGAGAAGGCGGGGCATGTTGGCTGTAGTTCAGACAGCGCAAATTAATAAAGGTACTCACCACGCCAAGTATGGCCAGCACTTTGGTACCGGTTTTAACTGTCATGCAACTGCAACAGCAGTGGGTCATATAACGAGCCATGGCACACACTTGCCGCGACCCAGGCTTTGGCAACAACTACAAGACAACGTGACCACGAGCAACTCGAATGTCCGCCAAAAACTTGCCGCTCCCGCACGTGCGCTGGAGTTACGCCCTTTCGCTGCCGATCCACGGAACAGGGTTGCCACTGAGTTTTGGGTCAATATCGCCAGACGGCCAGCAAAAAGTCGCCGAATGTCGCCATTTTTGCTTTAGAATTCGCCAACAGTGTCGCCACACTAAATATCTACGGCAACGCCTAAAAATAAAAGCTCCCAATTTTGTATAACCCCATAAAAATCAGCAACGTTCAAAACAGTTATATTAGGTCCCTTTGATTTTACTGCACTCGCTGCACTCATTCAGGTAGTGCAGCACTCGTCTCTTCGATTTTCGAGTGCAGCGCGCGGCGCCTGCACTTTTCTCTTCGATTTACCGACGGCGCAGAGAGTGCAGGATGAGTTCACGCTTTCCCTGCACCTCCCAGGAAGGAGGTGCAGAAGCAGACGACAAAAGTGCAGGACCGGTTCTGCAGTGGCGGCGCCTGCGCTGAACTGGCTGAACTCATCCTGAACTCATGCAGAAAGTGCAGGCCAAATCGAAGAGACCTATTGTATTGATGTTTTTCAATGCCAGTCGTATGGTACGCTTCATAATGCCTGGTTCTTCGACTAGCCGTTAGCCGGCGCCGCAGGAAAAGCCCACTCTGGAGTCTGGAGTAAGCAGCGGCTGTAGTATTGGTGGAAAAAAAGCAGAGAAGTCGATAAAGTGTCATCCCAAGCAGGGGTAGCGGCAGGGCAGAATTAAAAAGAAATCTGAGTTGAGGGTCTATATCCAGTAACTCTGAGATGGCGCATGCCGTTACGTCGATTCAAAGGGGAGGCCTTTGATCACCATCATCATCATCACTTTGGCGGGAAAAGCCTACTTTGGCGGCGGTTTGCGCGCAGGCGGCCGCGGCCGCGGTGCAGCAATCCTCCCTGTTCTGTGAGACTGTGGCACAACCAGCACAACCACAGTTTGGGGAGCGCGCTGCTCTTCGAGGCTCGAGCGGAAGCTCTCCGTACTCTTGTGCGCTCCGTACTCGCCACTATCGGGGCGCGCGGTAGCCCCGCGCCGTTTCACACCGGCTACGTCGCCGCTGAAGGCCTGGGTCGCACTAGAGAGGCTTTCTTGTCGCACAGGCCACCCGTTTTCGGGAGCAACGCGGCAGTAGACCATGTACGCTGTCGTAGCCTACGCGGGGGCAGCGGAGGCTCGGTAAGCGCCACTCGCCAACACCAGCGGGCTGGGCGCACGAAATCTCCGGACAATCCGGCCGCCGAGCCACCGAACGACCAGCGAGAATTTTCTCGCCCCGCCGCGGACCCCTCGCCGCGCACGCAGTCGTTCCTAACGGAGATGCTCCCCGAGATGCAACCTCGTTGTTGCAGCAAGCCAGTAGCTTCATCGAGTCCCTTTCAGGCGCTCTAAAAGTTTCCCTGGAGGCACCGAAGCTGTCAAGGCCACTGGTAAGGCTGGAAATACCAGTTTACCGCGGTTACGAGGATACCATCAGCGTGACCGACTTCACTATATCAGGGGTGAGACAGCTGAACCAGATTTGGGAGCAGTTTTCGGAGCAGCAAAATTTCGATTTTGGAGCAGGAGAACCTTAATTTGGAGCAGAAGAACGACATTTATTATGTCAGCTTAGGAGCCTAAAAAACCAAATTTCTGGCAAATCAGGGGGGGGGGGGGGAGGAGGAGGAGGAGGAGGGAAGTGCACTTTTTAATTGGTTTTGAACGTACATAACTCTGAAACAGCTATCAATAAAGTTTTTCTATCAGAGTATCACAATGTACGACAGCCACGCTATCTATGCATAGATAGCGTGGAGCGCCGTTGAGAATATCGAATTGGAAAACTAAGCAACTCCAAGGCATTTTTATTATCATGTGAATGCCTCAATTATTATTTTTGCAATCCCAGACCCGGCTTTACGCACAAGCGTAGAGCCACGGCAAAAGTTGCGCAAAGCGAGGTGACAGTCGTCGCACAACCCCCCCCCCCCCCCATTTCAATCCCCAAGGTACACGTTCACTACGATCGTAATTTGAGTAACGTTGGTATGTTTAGCCACCTCCCCCTTGCGGCGATGTAGCCTGCGCCGCCACTTCTGCAGCGCCTATCGTCCCATTCCCGCCGCTCGCAAGCTTGCTGTCAGAGGCAGCAATAAATCAGCGTTTTATAACACCACAACGAGTGCGAAATTTCACTTCAAGCACGCACCGCGCCTCACACTCAACGCCGAAAGACGGCGAATTCGCCGGCACCACGTTGTTTTTGATGAACTCTCGTCTTTCGAGTCGCGCAGCTTCCCGCAACAGATGAAACGACTAAATGTAAACCCAGTCACCCCCATAACCAAAACCACGGAGCAACTGCTTCGCCCGGCGGCCATGTTTAGCAATCTTCACCACACCAAGATGGCGGCGCCCGCTGAACGCTGATGTCGTTCCGAAGATAAGACGCTCCGAAAATTGCCGTTTTTTCGTCAACTTGCACAAGTAGTTTGTCGCCTCAGTACGCATAAGCATTTTTTCTACAGGACTTTGTGGAATGGTTTTCGATAGGGAAACTTTAAAACTCGCAGAATGTAACATGTGCAACCTGACGTGACTTTCGAAAAAAAAAAAAAAAACTATCTCGGAGGCAGTTTTATGCGGTGTTTTATTGAATGATCAATCAACCAAACCTTTACAAACAGCATCACCTTGGGGGTGCTGGAAAATTATGCCGTCAGCAAGCATTTTTCCCCACTAAGACTGACGGGAGCGTTAAAATCCTTGGCTCTCAGACTGTTTTGGAGCACTTTGGCGCAATTTTTGCGATTTTCAAGCTTTTGGAGCAGCGTGGCGCAGGAAAACAAATTTGTATCAAAACTGCGCAATATGCGCAGCTGTCTCACCCCTGCTATATGGGACTCAGCGACAGCGATATGCTCGCTCGTGTCGTGCCAGTCGTGCTTACGAAGCGAGCAGCGCAGTGGTACCAGCAGGGCTCGCAAGCTTGGACGTTCCCTGTCTTCCCTATAGGCGGCGTAAAAATCGACGCCCCACGTGACCAACCTTGACCAACCTAAAGCGCTGTTTTCGACCATCAAGCCCACCAGACGGCGCAGGCAAAATGTTACTTTTGGTATAGAATACAAAACATTCATTCCGTGACTCAAAGAGCCCACACAGTTCGCTTACAATGTGTTATTTAAAAATACTATTAACAAGTTCCGCATCAAACATCTGTTGAGCAAAAATGTACGCAACTTTTTACGAACAGCCGACTGGTGCACCACCTTGTTTCTGAATTCGCAACCACAAAGCCGCCAATTCAAATTGAAACCGCTGCAACGGCCGACCGTTTCAATGTGCGCGGAGCACCGGTTTCGTGACTGTTATTGCTGTTATGTGCTTTTGCGTCCATCAGTTGTTGAGAGGACTGGCAAAACACGAGAATTGAGTGCTTGTGGAATGACAAATGTGGGAAATTCCGCATCGGAAGGCAGCTGTCGAGGCCAGAATATTCGATTCTTCAAACAGAAGGTGAGTGTTATGCACTCCGCTAGAAAGACGGTGCAAAGGAAACCGTTGTCGCCGTCAATACTTCATTTGTGCCCTTCGTTCGAAATCTTAGCGCAAGTGAACGAGTTGTTATGGCAAAAAAAAATGTTGTCACGAAAGCGACGTACAATTGCAGCGATCGAAATGAAATGATGTCCTGGCCTCTGTAAACTTGCGGATGTCAATAAACGATTTGTTCTCACTTGCTGCTCACTGTGGTCTGTGCCAGTCGAGGCCATCTGGTCACCTGGCGTAACATCACTTCACTAGCGCGGCGCAAGTAAACACGCGACCAGCGTGCCAGCCAGGAGCCAGCAGGAGCAGCCACGGCCGGACTCGACGCCCCTTTCGCGCGCGGGAGGAGGAGAGTCGAGTCCGGCCGTGGAGCAACGAACCGGCGGCCGCCGTGCGAGGGCAGCCATGTTATTAAGGAGCTCAAGCGGCCTGTGCAAAAAGCATCCGCCATGTTTACAAAGCCGTGTTTACAGCGCCATCAAGCGGGCGTACTGGGTAGTTCACGACGCCGCCACTACGCTTTTTCTGGCACTACAGGCAAAGCTAGACCTTTGCTTCTCTAAAATCCTCCCTGTTCTGTGGTACCAGCTTGCCGGTCACCGATCCGCCACGTTCACTGAACTCAAGGCGGCAATCCGTCGCTAATTTCTTCCAGTGGAATGCCATCGGAGGACGCGGCGTGAACTGGAGCTGCGCACACAAGCTCCCTAGGAATCCCTCCTAGTGTTTGTGCGGAGTATGGAGAAGCTATATCAAATCGCCGAACCGACAGCCCTGAACGATGAACACGTCGAGAGGGTTATCAGGCAGGCGCAACCCACTTTTGCGGCGTACCTGCGCGGCGCTCGGTTCCGCGACCTGGAGGAGCGAGCCGCTGAGACGACGTGGATACAGGGCCACATACTCGCTTCCCTAGCGTATCGCCCTCTTCCTCCGGCAAGCGAGGCTCTTGAGCCCCGCTGCGCGTGGAAGGGAGCTTCCTCTTTTTCTCGCCACCCGCCGGACGCCGCCCACGCAGTGGGAGCGGAAGACAAAGGTCTGTTGGAAATTAGCGAACGAGCTTTGGACCCATACACTTACGGACGCCACACGGCCAATGCCAGGAAAAAGCCTGCAACAACCGCCCTGAACTCCCAGGTCCGGCGGCAGGCGGAGACACTCCAAGGGATGCCAATCGCGGGAATACCCGTGGTGGGCTGCGCTGTTTTCGTTGCAGAAAAGAGGGCCACATGAAGCGCAACTGCTCCCAGCCGCCGGCGCAGTTGGGAAACGCAGGTGCCGGCCGAGCGGGAAAGCCCGTTCGGCCGAAGTAATTCTGGCCCCTCCCTAGGCCGCCCGGGTTACCCCGTCGGAGGGCCTGCTCCGTTCATCAGTGTCGTCATTGCGGGCCGAGAATCCCGGCTTTATTGGACACGAGAGCTAGCGCTTTGTTCGGAGACGAAATGTTGTACGTCTTGCAACAGCGTTCCGTTCGCCTCAGGGAGTGCCGAGCTGCGTTCAGCCTTGCCAGCGGTGTTGCGCGTGCCGGCGGCGCCGCAACGTTGACAGTTCGATGGTGCGGGCGGAGGAGTCGATGTCGTTTTATCCGCCTGCCAAGCCAGAGTGTCCCCGTGATTTTGGGCCGCGACTTTCTTCGGAAGTCCAGAATTACGATCGACATTACGATCCCGCTTTCTGACCCCCGAAGCCAACCCCCTCACCGCCGCCTCGACATGCCCACGCCTCGGGCGAAATAATACACTGAACAGAGACGACTGAAATTTTCGAACACCGCATGACCGCATCGCGCGCAGAGGTATTGCGGCCGTGTCAAAGCAACACCGACTAGGCAGATCAACGCCACCTAGACTGGAAATAATTTCCTCTAGGTAGCGTTGGGCAGAGCCGTCGGGACGGACGGAGAAAGAAGTGGGGGAGCGAGAGTCCCAAGCCGAAATTCGCCATAAAATCGCCATGTCGCCATTTGTGATTTTCGGTCGCCACGGGCCTCTCAAAGTCGCCAATTTGGCGAAAAGACGCCACCAGTGGCAACCCTGCCACGGAATGCGGCGGCGGCCTTGGCGCGTGAGGAGGACCAGAACCCGCGGCGAGTCTGCTACACCAGCGCCCCTATGCTAGTAAGACGGGAGGACTACGCCCTATTCTAGTACAAACAAAAAAAAAAAATTAGAGGAGGCACTGGATTAGTTGGCAAAAGAAAAAAAACAAGCAAATATACTAAGGTGAAAATAAGTGGGAAAATATTGCGGCACAACCCTAGCATAACCAGTCACTGATAGCGTAAAACCATTTCCTCCATGCGTAAAACGAACGGCATGTTTGTAAACAAAGTCCGACTGAGGCCAAAACACAAAAACTGCAGGCATCAAAAACCGGGTCGTGCTTGAGATCGATATTCATGCTCTACGTGCCATGTACAAATGAAAATTATCCGGAGCAGCTGAATTTGCGCTGTGAACGGAACGCGAACGGCATACGCAGATACAGGGGAGTCTGCCGCGAGCGCGAGGCGTGCCGGCACAGCTGCCCTGGCTGTCGCGCTTGCACCGCTTGCACACGCGTGCACGAGCCGACGTCTTGCGTCACTCCATTTCTCGGTCCCGCCTTCTCCGATGTAGCAGCGCGCGATGCGCCCAGGAAGCCGCGCACTGGCTCGCCCGCAGGCAGGCACCGAGCAATTATTTTGATGGCAAAAGTGAAAATATTGCTCAAGAATTCTGTCTCCCTGCTGGCTAGCGGTGTCTAAGTGGGGCTGTTCGATTTAGCCTCGGACTCACCGCGGATAGCCCGCGGGTAGTCCAAGGATTCCCCGAAGCCGTAGGGTTACAAGTGCTTCTCGGGGAGTCCGCAGTGAGTCTGGCACTAAATCGAAGAGCCTCGGTGTCTCACACGTGGGTCGCGTGACACTCGTTGGTCGTTGGTCTCCGACCAGTAGCCCGCCAAGTGGCCTTTACGCACAGGCTACTCGTACAGGACAGGACGAGCGCTCGTCCTGTCCGATTTAATTCGTCCACGTCTTTTTTCGCGCTGTTGCCCAGAATGACGTCATACCAACTTGCCCAGCTCACTACTCTGTTACACTTCATTACCAACTAGACCACAACCAAGACCTGCCATATCAGTCAGCCGTGACTCAGGGCTGGATCCTCAGCAGAGCGAGTATAGTCTGATAGAGTGTACTATAAAAAAGGTCCTAGTCCTTCTAGTACACCCTAGAGCGAGGGAGGAAGGAGTGAAAGAATGTGGAGTACAGTAGGTGCCTTGATGCTCGCGCGATCCGCTGAGCGCCGCTGAGGGTGAGGACAGCCGCGTCGTCTGCTACGGTATCCGCCATTACGCCTCCCGCCGCAGCTGGGTAGCATGCGAAGCGCGCGACCATTTGCGGTGCACGATACGTTCATGAACAAGAGCAACAAGAGCACGTTCGCAAGCTTTTCTATTTTGCGAAGCTTAGCCAGCACTTAGTGCTGTTGTTGCCTAAATGCTTATCAAAGGAACGAAGTATGCCTTGTAAGCTAATGGCATGTGCCTGTGTTTAGCGTCAGTGATTGAAGAAGACTTGGATATATAAAAACGAAGCATTTTCCTTAGGCGGGAAAGAACAGGTGTTCGATAAGTCTAAACCTTTACCTATTTTCTTTATAAAAACGTTGTTCCAAACACGCTACCCATCGTTTAAAACACTTATATACATGCTGCCAGCAGCCGTAGATGTACCTCAACGTAAAAATTTCAGTATTGTAGAGCTAGCTAGTATTTACAAACCATGTTTACAAACAATTTATTAATTTTCTAAAACTGGCATCCTTGCATTGCACGCAGAAAAAGCGCCCCCCCCCCCTCCCCCAAGGAATAAGGTGCCGAGCGGATGTAGTGTGTTGGTAAGATGAAATGTGAAGTACTTTATTAGTATTCTTGTGGAAATTATTCAAATATTTAATTTTTTTTGTGGTATATAAACACCTGTTTTTCCCTTATTATCTGATTGATACCGATCCCTCGCCTCACCTTTACAGAAGATACTTTACGGGCACACATCAATACATCACATCCATATTGTCGCTCTACTTTTACGAAAGAAAACCCGGGAATTCCAGTGAACATGTGATTTATTCGTGTACACAAATGCTGCGCCTACAGAAGCAATTTCACTAATAAAACCCTACATGGAGAACTTGCTGAGGACTGTCGCTGACTCGCTGTTATCTTCATGACTGCATTCCGTTTCAGCCTGTCCCAACCATCCCGCAGTTTCATTCATAGTAGTTTGGTTCAAAGTAAGCCTGCAAAGAAAATTTCAATTGGATTTCAGCAGACTGGCAAAATAACGATGAATGTACGTCCTTTTCATTTAACCAAAACCTCATTTATGCGCTCTGTATGATCCCCGGCAAGAACTAGCAGTCTGAGCGAGACAGAGAGAAATATTTATTCGTTGGAGAGGTTAGCTCCACGGGAAATTTTTAATCATCTGATTTCACGTGCATTTTCCCGTGAGCCGTTTCAATGAGCGCGACAATGGACCTTGCCTGCTGTTAGGGTAATGCTTTAAACCTTTGAACTGAAAATTTATGCGAATCAAAACAATCAGCTGACGAAAATAAGGTCGCTGGGGCGATACTTTATAGCAGGCATTACATATTTATTTCTATGAAAAGTTTGTAGCAAAGTTGTGATTTCCTACTAGGACAGAATTTAATTATCCTGTAAAAATGACACAACACTGCGCAATAGGCCTGGGCTTGTTTTTACTTGTCATTTAACACTGCTTCACAAGAACGAAGATGGCGGTAACCGACCCGGCATCGTAACGCTGAACATTTTTCGCAGTAACCGCATAAGTTTTGTGTCCAAACGTTCTCATTAAAGAAGAGGCATGCAAGTTTTGATGAAGTTGTAGAAAGCGTGCACGAATAAATATAAGTTCTGAACCCAGGGTGAAACTTTCCCCACGCAACGACAATACTCTGAAACCCTCGGTAGTACTTGTGAGTGTATCAGAATACTCGGGGCCCTTTAAGCGGCGCCAAATATTGCCCACACGGGTGCTTTTGTATTCAATACATACTCCGGCCTCCTATTTGGGGCATTTTCTCACCGCGCGGTCGTTCCCCAAATTCCCTGTACGCTCCACGACGCTTGGCTGCCCGATGTTTGCCCACTCCCCCAAATAAAAAATAATGGTGCGCTAAATATTTCTGGCTGATGAAATAGCTTCGCGCTCAAAAAAAAATGTTTACTTACGATACAAATGGATGAGGCTTTGGTGGATTGCCGCTTGTAGCGCTTGATAACGCTTGACCTTCAAAAACTGGCCGACATTTGTGGTGATGAGGCAACGTACCTAGGCCTACATTTTAACCCACAGAAATCTGCAGTCATGGTGTTCAACGAGGAAGCTCATACAGCACCAATAAGAATTCAACAGGAAGCCATACCATTAGTAAATAAGTACAAATACTTGGGGATCTGACTTAATGAAGGAAAAGGCTACCTGAATGCCCATGAAGAACACCTCAAACTGAAAGGGAGACGAAATGCAGCAGTAATGAAACATAAAGCACTTTGGGGTTACAATAAGTACGAGGTATACAGTGCGAGGCATCTGGAAAGGGGTAATGGTGCCGGCGCTCACGTTCTCTAATGCCGTATTATGCTTAAAGTCCGATATCCTGTCGGGACTCGAGGTTAACCAAAAGGCAGTCGGCAGAGATTAGCACTGGGAGCTCACAGTAAGACTACAAATGAGGCGGTACAAGGCGATATGGGTTGGGCTTCATTTGCGAGGGAAGCGCAAAGTAAGATACGTTTTGAGGAGCGGCTTAGACATTTAGATGGGAAGAACTGGGCAGCCAGAGTGCACAGGTACGTGTACCTTAAAAGTGTGGACACCCAATGGCGGAAGAGGACCGCGGCAAATAAACAAGGGGGGGGGGGGGGCAGTTAAAAAGCAAGTGAAGGAAACAGAGACGCTCATGTGGAAAGAGAGGATGGAAAATAAGGCATCGCTGGGAATCTACAAAGCAGGGAATAAAGAGATCCGGAAAGAGAACTTTTATGACAACAATAAAGGTAGTGCGTTGCTCTTTGAGACGCGGGCTGGCTGCTTGAGAACTCGAACTTACATGAGCAAATATTCGTCCCAGGATGAGACATGTGTTGTATGGGGCAGGGATAAAGAAACAATCGACCACATAGTAATAGGATGCCAAAAGATTCAGCCGGATAGAATTGGGGGGAAAGTCCTACTTCTTGAGGCACTGGGCTTCGCAATAGATGGAAGCACTTGTGGAAGCATTAACTGGTCAGCAGTAGGTATTACTAAGCAGCGGCTACAGTATTGGTGGAAAAAAAGCAGGGACGTCGATAAAATAACATCCCAGCCAGGGGTAGCGGCAGGGCAGAATTGAAATCCGAGTTGAGGGACTAAATTTAAATTCAAACTACTAAGATAGGCTAGATGGCGCACGCCGTCACCCCGATTCAAAGGGGAGGCCTTTAATCATCATCATCATCATCACCAAAGAAGCCTCCTTTTCGATCCCTGGGCAAGTGCTGGTGTTTTTAGCCATTCCTAGAATAGTATTTGCCCTGCGGCCCGCAGCACAAGGGCATGGTGATGGAAACGATCGCATGAAACTGGCGGGGAACGAGCATCCAGCGAGCAACATGCACACCAAGCGCCGAGGCCCGGCCGGAGGAGTCAAAATGGCGGCCACGCTGCCGCCAAGGTACACCTTAGCTATAGTGCCTAGAATATTCTAGGCACTATACCTTAGCCAAGGTGCTCACTGCGGAGCGCCCGAACGAGGCGCGCTGAGGCTGGCGGCGTCGAGAGAGAGAGAGAGAGAGAGAGAGAGAGAGAGAGAGAGAAGTGATTTGGTGGAAGAAAGGAAAGGAAAGTGCACTGGGGATATTATTGAGCTCAGTAGGGAGCTCACCTGCATACAACCCAGTGCGGTGGGGAGGGGAAGAGGGGATAAAAGACTTGGGAGGAGGTTAGGGGTGGAATAGAAAAGGCGTGAAAGAGAAAGACAGGCAGAAAAGAGAGAGAGAGAGAGAGAGAGAGAGAGAGAGAGAAGAAAAAGAAAAGAGGCGGCGTCGACATTTGATAGACATTGGATAGTTTTCGCCCGCTCCGCTTGGTTGGCTTGGTGTCGCTACGGTTCAAACCACGGTAGGGGAGCGAATTTGTTTTGAAGCGTTATTTTAATTGCCTGCGTCCTGGGTCTGACCGACCTCATGCTGTGTTTCTTTTCGCGAGCTTAATTCTTTCTTTTTTAAGGTTCAACCTTACTTTGCACCGAACCATCCTATGATTAAAATGAATCTTGCCTAGCACCTTTACATCCTGCAAAATACGTGCGTTGTCAATTAAAATGACGTCAGCTTCCTTTTTTGTTGTACGGTTGGGACTTTTCCATGTCCATTTCCTATTCCTTCGTTTGTAGAAGAATGTGTTCATTAACCTCAAGTTATTTCTCTCCGAAAGTACAACCAGCGTATCTCCTTGACTGTTGCATATAGTGCCTATTTCAAAGCTTCCCACTGACCTTTCTCCTACTATTTTTTCGCCTACTTTTGCGTTAAAGCCTCCCATCACAATCGTGAAATTGTGTTGTTCCCTTATTCATCGCTGACTCGGCGTCTTCGTTGAAACTATCTACGGGTCGGTGCGTAGGCTTGTGCTATCATTCACGTGTATCGCTTGTTTAGCTTGATCACAACAATTCCGACCCTTTCGATAATACCGAAGAATTCCTCCACGTTCCTTGCTATCTCCATGTGGATCGAGGATTACACGCCGCGCTCGTTCTTTTCCTGCACGTCCTCCGAAGCACAGTACATGCCCACTACCCAACTCCACGAAGCCTTCTCCTGTTCTTGTAACCTCACTTAGCTGTATGATATCCCACTTCATGTCCGAAAGATTGCTAATAGCATAGCTAGGCTTCCCTCGCTAGAGTTCGCGCTTTGAACGTTGCCAAGTTCAAGCTCCCGAG
Organism: Haemaphysalis longicornis; assembly: GCF_048455015.1. Lineage (NCBI taxonomy): Eukaryota > Metazoa > Arthropoda > Arachnida > Ixodida > Ixodidae > Haemaphysalis > Haemaphysalis longicornis. Next base: position 34,814,726 of record NW_027526335.1, read on the forward strand.
GCGGCCTGCCCGGACCCAGAAATTCTTAGCACCCTAGCTCTGCTGTATCGCTGACCTAACCGCCACCGTGGTCAGGTGCTCTACAGCTGCTGGGGACTGAGAGCCGAGAGTTGGTCAATCCATAAGGAACTCTTTGAGTCATCATGGGAGGTGAGGGCCAACTACTACACCAAAGTGACCAGATCTTTCGCGGCTGTTTGTGTCCTAAAAAGCCTTCTTAGAATGGTTGCACCTATCTAGTTTAGCCTCTCAGGTATACGGGATGATGGTTACTTCCGGACCCACACACAACGATAGATGCTGCATCTCGGTGAATAGCAAGTACGTCCACAAGCATTTTAATCACTCACGCAGAAGACCAACTTTCTGGCTTTCGAAGCGAAAAAGCCGCATCCTCTGCTGAGTCTGCACCCTCCCGCCATGAGGGTGATGACGATTGTTAATGGTATCCCTTTTGTAATGGGGTGGAGACACGCCATCTTACTAAGGAATCTAATATATCTATGTTGCTCTCTTCGTTTAATTCTAGCGCTGCTCTTAGGTCAGGTTCAACATATTTTTCTGTTACAGGTCGCGCAGCTGTCCCACCCTCCATTCTCTTCCACCAACATTGTAATCTTCCTTTGGCCGCCTCGACAGCTTTGAAGTTTCCTCCATCGGTTCTACCCTTAAATCATGGGCCTTCGGATAACTTTGGATGGATACACTCACATTCCAACACTATGTGCCGCATAGTTTGTGTTTCTTTTCCGCAGACCATGAGATCGCCGCCAGGGGGCCGACACAGGCGCCCGCGCCCCGTTTCAACTCATGCTTTTCACCTTCTATACATGATCACTCCACGTGCACGCGTTAGCCACCACCATCGATCGATCCCTAGGCATCTCAGGAACCGACGGACACCGAGCTTGACCCGCTCCGATCATCAGCAGCGATACAAACCAACCGCAAAGTCTGTTAGCGTCGCCACCGCTGCTGGGCGTGCCTTCAGGCCTAGCACGAGCGGCCGCTTTCCAGCCGTGCCGCTGCAAGAACACCTGCTCGCACCCGCAGCCACAACACCGAAACACGTGCTACACGTGCCACCCGCCGCCTCCGCCGAGATCGAAACGGGGTCCGACTCCCATACGCCTATGCCTGCCGACGCCGGTATCGAGCTCCCTCCACTAGAGTGAACGTTCTAGTTCACTCTACCTCCACCAATCACCGACCCGCCGCCCGCCACCTCAACCGAAGAAGACACCGCTCAACAAATGGACTATGACCGCCTCAGCGGCAGAACATGCCCCGCCCAAACACCTGGATGGAGGTCATTACGCACGCCGCAAGAAGCCGTCGACATCTACGCCTACGCCACCCCCTGCCACCGAGGCACGCCTCCAAAAGCGGTGCGTACAATTCCACCACCACGCTTCCCACCGACCCACTACTCACTGTCATTCGCCCACATGATGGCCTCTGGGTCGGCGACTGGTCTACCAGCGACGTAGCACGAGGCCTCGCTACCGCAAGTTCCATACCCGACTCGACCTTCCGCACCCGTGTCACCATCCAAGCGCGACCCAACACCAACCTCATCGTGGCTGGTACCTCCGACCCCCACCTGGCCGACCGGCGCTCCAAAATAACTCAACCCCCGCCAGACCACCTACGCCGGCAACGCCTATGAAGCCCCCGCCAGGCACTGCACGCGGCGTGATTCATGGAATCCCTGAAGGCCTCACTCAAGAGAAACTTCTCGAATACTCAGCTACCAACCGCCCCTACCTCATCCATGACCGAATTATGGGCAAAACCAGATCAGCACTCCTTACAAATTTCGCCGGAACCCGCATTCCTTACTATAGCAAGGTCGACGGACCCCATCCAATGGCCCACCGCGATTGCCCCAACAGCTACCGACCCATTCCTCTACCATCCAAGAAGCGCCAGCTTGACTTGTCCAAGACCTCCAGCCGGTCAAGCACCGATGCTCGCATATCTCCCGCCACTCTCGCCACCGCAGTAATCGCCCACCCAGCACCCTACTTGGCCTCCCGCAGCACAGGTGAGCTGGTCAGATAAATTACTCGCGCCTCCCACTGCTCCTACACCACCACCCCCTAGCCCGTGTCCCCCCTTCCCCTCCCCCGACCCAATCACCGCCGCCCTTGAAAAATTCCAACACTTCCAGCAACAACTTGACGAACTTAAAAAACAAGTTGACGCCCTCATGTGACTCCCCCCACCCCAGCCCACCCCTTCCTCCTTCTCCAAGGACCGCATCATCGAACGTATCACTGAGATCGTCAGTGCACGCATGGCCGCCCAAATTGAAGATGCCGTAGCCAAAGTTTTAGACGCCCAAGCCCAAACCCATGCTCCCCGCGTCAAAAGCTTCCAGCTTCTTGCAAAACGCCAAGCCAAATTCTAACTCGCCCTCCAACGCACCCCGGACAGCTTCTCCCTGTCCTCTTATAGAACCACCAAGAAAACCATGCTCCACCCGTATCATGCCTAACACCCCCATTTGCAACATAACTGTCTATCAGTGGTACTGCCGCTCGTCCAACAGCAAGCGTCAACGGATCTCCCTCTTCACCCAAAACGACCCCCCCCCCACCCCGATGTCATCGCCCTGCAGGAAACCAGCACCTCCACTCCCCGCCTGTCACAATACAACGCCTCCACGCAAGATCCACAGTCCCGCACGGCCATCCTTGTTCATAACTCCCACCCGGCACAACCGCAAAGCCTCAGCCAAACCATCCCCACACCTTCATCAAAATCATCTCGACTCGCCCCACACGTCCGAGCGTATACATCCTCAACATCTACAGCCCCCCGAACGACCACCTCAAGACCATAGAACCCCTCTATCAAGAAGCGGTACAAATAGCTGGATCCCACCCCCTTCACGTTATTGGTGATTTAAACTCCTCTCACTTGACTTGGGGCTGCCACTGCGCCTCGAAAAAGGGTACCGCCCTGCTCCGGGCCATCCAAGATCATCACGTTGCCCCCCAAAACGACCTAAACGCCCCGACCAGAACCGGCAATAGCGGTAGCCGAGACACTATACCCGATCTTACTTTTACCAGACACTGCCCCACAGCCCAGTGGCCCCGTTTTGACAAAAACCTCGGCAGCGATCACTACCTTATCACTCTCCGCATACCCTTCGTTCGCAAACCCCTCCGCAGAGGCACCGCATGCCTCACAAACTGGCCCAACTTTCGCAAGGATCCTCCACCCTTACAACCTATTGGCCAAAACCTGGACGACTGGGCACAGGCCCTAGAACGCCGGCGGCCGATCCACACCTTCTCCACATGTGGGATGCCCGTCGGAGCCTTTATAAAAGGTGGAAGCGCCAGAGCCACAATCACCCTCTCAGAAAACGCATAGCCCACCTGAACCAACAGATCAAAACGTACTCCAGCCAGCTTCACGACAAAAACTGGCGGGACTTCTGTACCCGCCTGCGGTACCCTCCACATTTGCAAGACCTGGCACCTCATCCGCTCCCTCCTGGAAAACCACTCCACTCAATGTCAATCAACGCACCACATTTATCAACTCATCCGCAACCATTCGCAACCCCCTCGCGAGCTTCTCTGCATCATCAGACAGCACCTCTTTGGTGCTCCGGTCACCCATCACACCACTCCGGGCAGAGATCACATTACCTATCGAACTGTCCGCAACCTCCCGGGCGATACCCTGGAAGATCTCCTCACTCTACAACCACTGGGAAGCCGGCACGTACCCCTCGCAGTGGCGCCAATCAGATATCACCGTTATCCCCAAGCCCATCTGCGCCACCACCCTCTGACCCATCGCCCTCACCTCCTGCCTCGGCAAAATCTACGAACACCTAGTTCACCAGCGCCTCGCCACCCACCTCGAGGATTGTCATCTGTACCCCTTACTATGTTCGGCTTCCGCCAACACCTCTCCAGCCAAGAAGTCCTTTTCCAAATCAAAGAACAGCTCCTCGACCACCGCAGCCGTGACACCCCCAAAACATTCCTCACCCTCGATGCCAAAGGGGCCTTCGACAACGTTACGCTCCAAGCTATCCTCGATAACCTCAACCACACCGGTTGCGGCCACCGCACCTACCAATTCGTCTCCGCGTTCCTGCGGAACCGTACTGCCACACTCCGGCTCGGCCCTCTCCAATCCCCTACCTTCCATACCCCTGTCAAAGGCACATCGCAAGGCTCCGTAATCTCCCCCTTACTCTTTAACGTCGCCCTCCTCCAGCTCCCCAACCTCCTGAATGCCATCCCCGGTATCAACCATGCGCTTTATGCCGATGACCTCACTATATGGACTACCAGCGGCTCCAGCGGCGCGCAACAAAATGCCCTCCAGCAAGCCATCGACACCACCGTCGCCTACCTCCACCCCAGAGGACTAACGGTCGAACCAAACAAGTCAGCCCTTCTCGTCCTCCAAGCGCGCACCCGCGGCCGCCCCCCACAACCCACCCCGGACCGACAAATGACCATCCACGGCACTCCCGTACCCCAATTATCACCAACCTTCGGGTACTCGGCGTTCCTTTTAACTACGACGGCTCTGGCACCATTCTTCTCCCACAGCTTCACAAGACGATCACGCAACTTACGCACCTCATTCGGGGCATCCGCGGCTCCACCTACAGCCTCAAAGAATCAAACACCTGCAAACTCGTCCAAGCCCTCATCAGCTGCCCTTTTGTCATCCTCAAGATGCAGGAAGCTAACAAGCTGGACGCTCTGATCCGCAAGACCTACAAAGCAGCATTGGGCCTCCCTTCCTACACCTCCAACACACGCCTCCTTCAGCTTGGCCTCCACAACACCCTCACATAAATCTTGGAAGCCCAACGCACTTCACACCTGCACCGACTCTCCCTCACATTGGCCGGTCGACGGGTACTTCAGCTCATCGGACGCATGGCCCCTGCCACCCCACACGCGCCCCAACATATTCCCCTCTCCATTCGTCAACGCATCCACGTCCCTCCCACACCCAAGCGTATGCACCCTTAACCGAGGCCGCCGCAACGCCCGCGTCCGATTCCTCGACAAACGCTACGGCACGGATCCCAACACCCGCTATTCCGACATCGCCCAGTCCTCCACCCGCCACAGCAACCCCATCGCAGTCCTCACCAACGAGGGCCGCCTCCCAACCGTGGCCTCCTACCGCCACATCCCCACGCTCACCGCCGAGTCCCTCGCCCACGCTGCACTAGCCCACTGCCACCAACCATACTAACCATCACCACCGACTCGCAGCAAGCCTTCCGCCTCTATAAAAAAACCCACCTTCAACGCCTCCTTGAGGACATTGACCTCCCTGTCGTCTGTACTCCCGGCCACTCCGGCCTGGCAGGAATGAGGCAGCCCACGTACGCCGCAGCCAGCGCACTCATTACTTGGGCACTTCACTTGCCGCGCCTCGACCAAGCAACTCCCCCACCTCCTGACCCCACGTACAACTCCATCCCCTCCCATTACACCAACTCCCGATGGCGATATCCGCCCCCTCACCCTTCCCTCACCGCCCAACAAGCCTATATACATCCTCCGCCGACTACAGACCGAAACCTACTACAACCACATCACCCTATCCCACATTTCCCCTTCCCTCTTTCCACCCGACTGTCCACATTGCCACATCCCCCTCAACACCTACCACCTCGTCTTGTCCTGCCCCCAACACTCACATCCCCACCCCTCCTCTTCCCCTGAGCAGTGGGAGTCCGAGCTGACCAGCTCCGCATCGGAGCGCCAGGTCCTTCTAGTGCGGCGCGCCGTGGAGGCAGCCCGGACAAGAGGCCTCCTGGACTTGGGAGGCTAACCACGCCCTTCTACCCCTTTCCTCTAAGCTCAATAAACGTTTTACCACCACCACCACCACCGCAGACCACGCATACCCCATAATTTTACTCAGTCTGCGAGCCCCGCTAACTACCGATACCAGAGTCCCCATGAAATTCACGTTCTTCTCATTCGCCCTTTCCCGCGATACGTGCACCCGGTACACAATTTAAAAGCGCAGTGAACGAGCCCGAACTCTAACCGAGAAATACCCAATCAACCTAAGCATGGTATACAGGTGGACGCGGCCGACTATAAGCACCACGCCGCGTATGCTGTGACCCGAACCTGCGCACGCGCAATCCGGCAACGGCAGAAGAGGCGGCTATTGCGCTGGCGCTAGCTCACCGGCCGACCCCCACAATCGGATAATTTCAGATCCGAAAACGGCCACCAAAAGCGTCTCCATAGGAACTAATTCCACTCAGGCACTCGAAATTTTCGCCCAGAACCTTCCTGCCACCGAAAGTAGAATCGATATGGACTCCTGCCCATACAGGGTTTGGGGATAACGAGGCGGTCAACAAAAGCAGCTCGAGAGCTCAATTACCCGAGCAGATCAGCCCGCGACAGCTTATTAAGCTATCAAAAAATCACCGCACACTACCACCTCTCCCGCAGAATGTAGCCACACGTACACATCTGGTTCGTACTAACGCCGAAGAACGTCTGTGACGCCTACTATACTGACAAACACACTGTCATGTCGCTCCGCACTGCACCATATCCACCCGACTTTATATCCGTCACCATGATTGTCCTGCGTGGTCCGAATAATGCAGTCGCCCATATCATATGGGCATGCCCTGAATACCCCTTTCCCTTGATCCCCTCAGTCGAGCTTTGGGAGAAGGCGCTGAACAGCTCGGACGAGCAGACCCAGAAGCCTCGTACGAACGAGCTGCCAATGTGTACACTTATGTATTTACACTACGTATTTGCAGCTCTCAAGGCTCATGATCGCATAAACGAGGTCGGGCAAGCCCGCGTCGGGCGGGGCTCGCCGCTCTCCTCTTCCTTTCCTCTTCTCCCCTCTTTTTTGCCACAAACAGGACGTCACAATTTGAGAGTGAGGATGGCTCATTAATTAACCCACCCTAGGCCACTGATTAGCCACAGTGACAAATTTAGTTGAGTGCAAAATAGTCACGTGACCCACCTCTCACGAGAAACCCGGAGGTATTCCGCAAAACACAGATATCACACAAATGAAAACCAACCAACTAAAAGCAGACTTAGCGGCGGCCATCGGTTGTCGGGTAGCTCGTCTTAAAGTAGTGTCCATACCATGCTCACTTATAATTGTGCCCCGCGCCGCCAGATTCCTTTGCTTTGTAAACACATCGAGCGCATAGCAATGCCTGATCGCCTGCCCATTGACGCATCCCAGCCACCGAGTCGCCAGGGCCAGACGTGAAGCGAATGCAAATTTTGCCCAGTATACTTTGAGCTGTGTACCCGTGGTAGACAGAACGTCTGGTGACCCGCCGCGGTGGCTCAGTGGCTAAGGCGTTGCGCTGCTGAGCACAAGGTCGCGGGTTCGATTCCCGGCCGCGGCGGCCGCTTTTCTGATGGAGGCGAAAAGCAAAAACGCCCGTGTGTACGAGATTTCGGCGCACGTTAAAGATCCCCAGGTGGTCAAAATTAATCCGGAGCCCTCCACTACGGCGCGCCTCATCGCCTTCGTTGCGTCGGCGCGTTAAACCCTTCAATCAATCAAATCAGAACGTCTGGTGCCTTCTTCCCACCTTTATTAACGTCTTGAACGTCTTAACTTTAACGTCTGGTGCCTTCTTCCCACCATCTTCCCAAATATTATCAACGCGCCTATTCCGAGAATCGTTCCACATCCAATCAACCCCGCACGCTTTTAATCGAACACGTGGGCCCATGCCTACAACATACGCATGCGCTTTGCAGTTCCACGTATAAATACGGCCGATCCGCTTTTCGTTTCATATGTGAACAACGGACCTGTACGGGCCCCGAAACGTCATGTTTTTATATTTTCTTTTACCTTTTTGACAAGTATTTTAGCCCTGACTGAGTAAACTTTGTTGAAGGTGGAGGAAAGGGGAGAAAAAATTCTGCAGAAATTCAGAAAATTATCTACTAATGCGTAGCATTCTTATGCCGCCTGTCTTGAGTGTGAGTTTTTTCCAGCCAATTTTTTTTTTGTTTTTTTTTCTAAATCCTGTCCGACCAATTATCTACAATTACGCTCTTATAACGATTGCAGGTGAAAATTTTGCGAACTCTTCATTATTGTGGAAATGCAGAGCGTTGCACGGTTCGCCATTTTCCGTATTTATTCTAATTTTTTCTTAATTTTTTAGTTTTTAAATTTTGTTCGACCGATTATCTCCATTTACGCTACTATAACAATTACAGGTGAAACTTTCGCGAAATCTGCATTATTGTGGGAATGACATATGCATTATACGTTTGCCATCTTCCGTAATTTTTTTTAAATATTTTTCTCATTTTTAGTTTTTCAATATTTCGTTCGACCAATCATGTCCATTTACGCTATTACAATGATTACAGGTGGAACTTTCGCGAAATCTGCATTATTTTGGAAACGCAGGGCGTTGCACGTTTCGCTATTTTCCGTAATTTTTTTATATTTTTATTTTTTCGAAATTTCGTTCGACCAATTATGTCAATTTACGCTATTATAACGATTACAGGTGGAACTTTCGCGAACTACATTATTTTGGAAATGCAGGGCGGCGTTGCACGATTCGCCATTTCCCGTACTTTTAATATTTTTTTTAGTTTTTCAAAATTTTGTGCGTCCAGTTACTCCATTTACGCCATTATAGCGATTACAGGTGGAACTTCCGCGATATCCGCATTTTTGTGGAAATTCAGTGCGGTACACGGTTTTGGCTGTGGGGGCACCCGGCAAAGAATGCTACGCATTAAGAATGGCATAATCACAGGCGGAACCCTTCGTCCAGGGTAAGGTGGCTTTCACACCTTCTCATTGTAGTCACCTTATCCGGGGCTCCAGTGGCAATTCTGCTCCTCTCTTCGCCCGCGGCTGATTGGGTCCTTTTGGATCTAAGTAGGGGCTGACGAAGGCGGCCTTCCACGATTCTCGTGAAGTCAGTGGCGGGTCCTTTTGGTGTTTGGCCCAGACAACGATGAGCGAGAAGTGTGGGCCGGCCTTTCAATCGGCGCCACCGGCCGCCGTCGGTGGGCTTCATTGCATGCGGTGCCACCGCGTTCGTTGCACTAGCCAGTACACGCGATTGTGCGAGTCTTGGGTCACGCACGAAACAAAATCCCATAGAAAGAGAGAAAGCATGGGCCAATATTTCACTGCAAGTATGTCCTACCCTGTGGGTGAGTATGCAACTCTTTGGATAGTTTTGGACCGCGCACGATGCAAAAAAAATATATATATCATGGCGGCACAAGTCTGCTTACGGCGGAAACCTGCTACAGTCAAATCTGGATTTAACGAAACTCTATGTAACGAATTTCTGGATTTAAAGAAGTTTTCCAATTCCCCGTTGCCACCTTCGTTGAGGCCCATGTGTTTGCCACCTCTATTTAACGAACGAATTGCGACGGTCAACCTCGATGTAACGAATTTGCTACGCTGATGAGTCAAGGTTTCTTGGCCGTTTTCTGAAAAATCTGCTGGCAAAATGCACGAATTTAACGAATTTTGCCCGCACCGCAGTCTCTGGTGCGTTTCCACGCGTGAGTGAGGTTTCGGTAAGGTGCTAGACCTGCCTGTTGTCGTGTGGTCTCGTGTGTCCCATGATATCTCTGGTAAGGGCTCGTGGATAATTTCTGCTGCCTGAATAAGAAAAGATTTGTCTTTTCAAGACAAGCTGTCAATTTTTAATGCCGTCTCCGCCCGCGAGAAAGAAGAACGTCACTGTGCGGTGCAGTGTCCAAGCTAGCATCCCTTCAACAATTTGGACTGAAGAAAATTCCATGAAGTTCACAAAAAGGCGCCCTTTCAGCATAAGTTTGGTTCTTATGGTGACTGTGAGAGGGAAAGAGGTTCCCAGCCTGCACCACATATTAATCGCAGGGGGAGAAAAAAATTCCCTCGCACTTCCCCGAGGGGGAGAGTGTGTAAGTGCGAATGCACGGTTGTTGATTGCGCGATTACGGTGGTGCATTAGCCCTTCTCACGCCCGATTCCTGGTCAATCCCTCACGTGGGTATGTGCCATGAGGAGGCGCCCAACACCCGCAGTCACTGAGCGGAGAGAGGAGGAGGAGAGTAGCGCGCGCCCATCTCCCCCCGTTGCTAGGGAAGACGAGGAGGAAGACGAGGAGCGCGCGCACCCGCAGCTGTTGCTATGCGGACTACGGCGGCGGACGATTCAGGCTCGCTTAAGAAGTGCATTCGCACTTAAAACTCCCACCTCCCCTCGCGGGAACCCCTGTGTAGATGCGACGCATAGAGGGTTCACGTTGCAGCGTTGGACAGCGGAGGAACGACGCTGGAACGATGGAGCGGAGCGGCGCAGGCACGGCGTTTTATAGCGCGCATAACGGTGAGGGGACGCGCCGGCGCCAGTGCGTCTGCCGCGGCTATGACGCAACACAATCCACTTTAATCCAATCCAAATCCAAGCCAAGCCAAGCCAAGCCAATCCATTCGAATCCAAGCCAATGCCCCTCGTGAAAGAGTGTTCGCTATCGAAGAAGAGAGGGGGGGAGCGGCGGCGAGCGCAGCTCACGCGGCGAGGAGAATGGGGAAGGGGCGGACGCCGACAACGACGCCGACGCCGGATGCAGGGACAAGGCGAGTGAATGAGATGCAGTCGCATCTAATAGGGAAGGGGAGGGGTAGAAATATGGGTTGAGGTAGTGGTACAAAGGTGGTTGGGGCAGGAAAAGGAAGGGGTAATGGGGAAGACAAGATAGATCAGCACCGCCCGGGAACGGGAAAACTATCAACGAGCTTTTTTTTTTTTTTGAACATGCAAGGAAAATTTCCTTGTTTGAAACGAAACATCAGAAAGCTCTACAAGTGTTAAAAGAAAAATAACAAACACTAAACCATCGAAAAGTATCAAAAAGCAAAAGTGATACTTAGTTACGTTTGTGAATTCGGTGGCCGTGTAGTAGCAGCAAGCGCAAATCGCGCCGTTTTTCAGTGTGAAATATATCCTTGAACAAGGGTGAGTTCAGCATCACTGATGCGTAGCATATTGGTTGCGTTTCTGCTTCATGCCCGCGAAATTTTACTCGAAACCTGCATGTAACGAAAAGCTGGATGTAATGAAAAAATGCGATTTTTTGTCAACTTTGTTATATCCAGGTTTAACTGTACATCACATTTGCGCCTTTTTGCTTTCGTTTGACCTTTCGCGCGAATTTCTTTGACAGGTTTTTTTTCTGCTACACCATGTATGGCGACCTTGCCAGACCTGCTGTTCCCGACGGGCCCCAACGCCATCCGGCGGGAAGCCTTCCGACTCGCCCTGGCCTTCCTCGAGGAGACCGACCTCATCAAACAGATGTAGCACCGCACTGCTTCTCTATTTGTCTTTCCTCCTTTGTTCTCACCTATACCTTTTGAGTATGCTGGTGAACTCCCAGATGAGTTAAAGGAGTACTGACACGAAATTTCTCGCTTTCAGTTTTTATGCTGTAAAGAATACCTATTGGCCCAGTAATTACGCATATCGAACCGAAAGCCGTCAGCCGCCAACACAGAATTAATTATAGCACGTTTATTGCAACCAATGTCAAATTTGGTCGCCGCGCGGGAAAATGACCGTTCGAAGGCCATCCTGCAAGCGTGCCAGCCTTACGTCACGGTCTCACCCGTGAGGTCAGGGACGTTCGCCGCGTCGTCTGCTATGATTGCACATGGTCCGCACACGCCCGTGCAGTCGACATGTCGTCTGAATCGTCAGACTCGGATGAGTCGCTGCCACCCGACAGACAGAACAACTTTATTTGGCCAGGCGATTAGGCCGGCGATGTCTTCGCCGTCGTCCGTTTTTTAATATCACTGCGGCTCGAACCGGCGCAGACCGTGATAGCAACAGCTTGTCGCCACTCTTCTAATCAATCTGATCGCGAAAAAGAAGTTCCACATGCGAGAAAGTAGATGTTAGTGGAAAGTGGAAATTAATTAATTTCCACTTTCAATTCAAATCACTCACTCACACTTTTTCGCATTCGTTTCTTCATCATATGGCCCGAATACCGTCGGCAAGCAGACTGGCACCCGCCCCAGCTTTCCTCGATTCAGGGTTCTGCGCGGCTCGTGCGCACCTGTCTTATTCACGTGCCATCACGTTCGGGAGTCACGCTGCATGTTCAACTTTTGCGGTTTAAAATCACAGTATTGTGAATTTCGTGAAGAGGGCACATTGCCGGCCAATCGGGAGGCGGCGATTGCTACGAAGATACACTCCGCTGGTAACGTGCGGAGATCGCAGAGTTGGTAGAATACTGGACTGTCAGTGTGCAGACCCGGGCGCAAGTCCCATCGGAACACATGCATGTTTTAACAGCGGATCTGCTGTTATTGAGCGTAAGTTCGGTGTTGCAGTAAACTGCCCGAGAGGAACGCCGAGCGCTCGTAAGCGCGTGCCTCATGGCGGCCGCTGAGCGTCCCCGGCACGCGAAGTCGCTTTAGCAGGTGTGGTACAGGGTACATCGGTTTGGGAGCAGTCCTGGGAGCAGGCAAAATTGCCTTTTGCAGTAGGCTTGAAGCAGCCAGAAAGGCCTTTTGGGACAGGTTTGGAGCAGCCAGAGGGCTAGCACAGGCTGCTGTGGCCGCCCCCTGCCCAGAATATAAAAGTTTAATCTGTTTACTATATTGGGCATCCTCCCTGCGGCACCCCCCCCCCACGCCCCTTGTCTACTACTTAAATTTAACCCATTTATATACTATATCAGGCATTCTACCTCGCACTATAGAACCTACTACAAACCAGGAACGCAGTTCTACTATATCTCAAAATTTGCAATAGGTGAAGTTATCTACCTTCGGACCCAGTCACCATTCAAAAGGAGGAGGAGGAGGTAGCCTTTATTGTGGCAGGAAGACTCTACGTCAAGTGGGGGAAGGGGAAATAGAAGGGGGGGGGTTGTAACTTGGGACATCTTAAATGCGTACAGTTCGACCCAAAACAGGTGGGCTCCTTAAGAATGCTGAAGAGGCTGCGTGGGGTGAGGAGAGCAGGCTCACGACTCTAGACGACTGCTCGCGCTAGACCGCTCTTTAGGGAAAAGTGTGCAATTAAAGCCAGCATGGAGGGTTCCAGTGTACGAGGGTCGATGTAAAGAGAGGCTGTATTTGGAGGAGGCTTGAAGGTTGTGTAGCGCACGAACTTCGGGCAGTGCCAAATTAGGTGCTGGAGATTGGCGGGAGTGGGGGAGGCGCAGAAGGGACATCGAGGCGGTAGAGACGGGGTGTACCATTTCCGGAAGGCCTCAGGGTAAACCTCACGCACACAGTGGAAGGGGACCAGAAAACATCACTTTGTGTCTGGTAGGCGGCGAGCTCACGGTGGCATTCTGTAAAACAAGTCGTTTGCCTGCATTTTTCTCTATCGAACGGCGATTTCGGCGCTTGCGAAGCAAAACAGCAAAAACGAACGTGTGCCACAGACTAGGTTCGAAAGCATGTTCGAAAGCGTAATTAAAGCTGGACCTTCCTCCACATAGGCGAAGCTAACCCCAAAGTTCACAGGCAAAAATAAGCAACAACCTCACTTCAAAGGCGAAATGAATTAACAAGTAAGGAAAAAGCGTCCGAAGCCCTGCTACGCTCGTCAAAAAGGGTCGACGAAATTTGTCCACCTCCAATAAACTGCAACCTTTCATTGGAATATTATAGTTTTTTTCTCTGTTTGCGATGTGACACAAAAACATTCCCCTTGGTTATATTCCATTGATTGTGGCGCCACGGCTCACACTGGCAAACAGAACCGTGCAAATGGTTTTCAACGTTTGATTTCTAGTGTGTGAGTGTTTTAATGCTGGCGATCGTGCGTGTGTAAACGTCGTCTGTGCGGAGAGGTGGAGCTCAGAAAAGTAGTTCATGCCAATGCTTTTTGCACGTAGGGCTTCGTCACCTGGCGCGGCCCCAACGCGCGCGGGCAAAACGTTGTGTGTGGTTGTGTGTGGTTGAGGCTGCCGAATGCCGGAGTGTTTCGTCGTGTCGTGGGCAGTATTCGTTAAGAACAGTGCCATTTCTGCTTAAGGTGACGCGACACCCTGGGACCAGGACCTCGGAGCAGGTTCGTCTTGATGAGTTACCCTTCGCGGGCGACTTTTCCCGAGGTTGTGCGCATCGTGGAAGCGGCAGTTGCGGCTGCGTCGAGCCAAGATGGTTCCTGTGACGGAGAGCCTGACGACAAAGAGAACGATGCCCGAGCTGCGAGTAATCGACCTGCGCAGTGAGCTTGAGGAGAGGACTGGACAAAACTGGAGTGAAGGCGGCTGTCATCGAGTGGTTGGCGCAAGCCCTTCGAGACGCAGGCGAGGATATAGACACGTTTGAGTTCGAGGTGCAGGTGGAACTTATGCCGCTACAGCCCGCAACGCCGACATCGGGAAAGCCGCTCACTAAGCGCGTTAAACAGTTGACCCAGGACAACGAGGAGACTCAGAGTAATGGAGACGCGCACGAGGCCGGTAAGAGCGGAGAAGCGGATGAGAGGAATCCGCATGTGAGGTGCGACTCCTGCGGCCGGTGGGTGTTCCTAGATGAAACCCCATTTGAGGACTTGACATCGGCGGCAAATGGTGATCCGTTCGTCTGTGCAATCTGCCTTCGACTGGCTGCTCTGGATGCCCGGGTAGACGCAGGAAGAGGAGATTTCGCTCGGCACGAGGCTGGGGGCGTGGAGGAATGGCAGCTGGTTATCGCCAACCTGACCAAGCACTTGGACATAGAAACAGCAACGTGGGAGAAAGAGAGGAAGACCCTGGAGCCCGAGATACAGGCAGAGAGACGGGAGCGACAGGCCTTGCAGGCAGAGGTGGCACGTCTCAGGTGCGTAGTCGAAGGCCAGACGACGGATCGTGACCGAGCGCCTGGAATTGTAAAGCACGGGGGAGTGGAGGCTGCCAACACCACGGACGCTGGTGGGGCTGCTGGTGACCCCGCTTCCCCTGGCAGTGGGGCTCTTCATCTCTCAATGTCGGGGGACGGGGACGGCAGGAGCACTCAACTGCTGGCAGTTTCTGGTGACAGGCAGGAGGTGGGAGGCGGACACGCAGAGCATCGGCCGATGCAGTTCCGGGATGAAGCCGAGTGGAGGAGTCGAGCAAGAAGCGGAAGGCGCGGAGACCGAAACAACCTCTGAGACTGAGGAGGCACCCGAGCGAAAGCCCCAAGAGCAGTCTGAGCCGACGCGCAAGAACTCCCCACAGCGGGTGAAACGGGGAAGGTGGGTGTTTGTGTTTGGAGATGAGAGTGCCCGACGTCTAAAACACCATGCGCTCCGGACCACCCAGTGGAATGACCACGTCCAGTTCAGGATCCAGCAGGATGCCACGATCCACGAGGTGGCGAATCTGGTAGATGGGGCTACAGACCTCTAGAGTGTTTCGGAAGCCATGGTAGTCATCCAGGCCGGTCTGAGGGACATCGGGCGCACCGACATGGAACTCAACACATTGGTGCAGGCTTTCCACTCCAGTTGATGAAATGGATGAGGCGAGGACCGCAGTACCACTCAAGGCTCTGCCTGAACAGTCAGGCCCGGATGAGAGCATTTCCAGTCGTTGCGAGCAATGGAACAGTTTGATAAGGGCGGCATGCAAAGAACTGGGAGGAAAGTGGAGTTCATTACCACAGGCCGAGTGACAGAATCGGGGACGCAGGACACAGGATACAGTACAAGCAAGGCAGAGGTCCTAAGACAGCGGCTCGGCCATTGAATCTGTGTTTTTTTAGGGCTGCGCCCCTCCAGACGTTTCCGGCACGGTTAGAGGCCGGCCAGGCACCTAGAAGTATCGATCGTAGAGGCACTGAAGCAAGCTTTCCTGCAAATGGAGGGCAGACCACGGCAGTGGGGCTCCCCGAGGAAGTAGCCCAGCTGGAGGATTTGGTGACCGACCCTGTAGAAAGAATGCTGCGACAAGATTTGGTCAGCCGACGGCGCAAACGCAGAGGTCTACGGGGACGGGGAAGGCAATCTGGCCAGCGACCACAACCGTTTTCGTCTCTTCTTTGGCCAGCATCAGCAGAGTGTCCCACAGCCTGCTCAAAGTGGACCGCGACGACCGAGTGAACGTGACCTTGAAAGGATGGCACCTGTTCTGGAAGACAAGGTAGATGAAATGGCAACATGTGAACAGATGATAGCTGCGCTCCATGGACCACTAGCACAGTGCTCTACACAGAAGAAAGGCCGGCATCGGCTGAAGGCGTGGTGGACGGCCCAAGTGGCAGTGGCCATTAAGCGCCGGCGTGAAGCCAGCCGCCTACACCGGCGGCTGAGCAAGCACACGGACCATGAAGCCAGAGCGGATGCGTGGGCAGAATTTCTAGCGCGTAAGCGAGAGGCAGCAGCTCTGGTGCAATCTCGAATAAAGGATCTGAACCAGCGTTTTCTGGCCGATCTACACCGCGCGGGGAGGCAGGCGCCTCAACGTTTCTGGCGCCACATTCAACCGGGGAGTAGAACAGCTCCACAGGGCCGACTCCGCGCATCAGGGGACGAACAGACACTGGAGGGAGCGGCTTGCGTGCCTCTGCTCGAAGAATGGCTGCGCGCGCTCCAACGGTATACGAGGACACAGGGATCTCCCCGAGTGAACCCGGCGAACAGGTGGCGCAGCCGACTGGGAGAACTACCACCGTCCACGACGACAGCATTCTGCCAGCCGACCTACGACAGGTACCGACGGACCGCGAACTCAAGCAAGCTACCCGAAGAATGGACGTGAGAACGGCCTTGGGGGTGGATGGCATCCCCGTGAGTCTCATCAAGGCGTTGGGCCCGAAAGCCAGGGTGCGAATGGGGGACTTGCTGTCACGGGTACTAGTGGAAGCAGAGATTCCTCGGGACTGGAAGCGCAGTAGGGTTCGCCCCTTGTATAAAGGCACCGGGGATAGGATGGACCTCAAAAACTGCAGACCTATAGCCATCACTCCGGTGATGTACCGAATGGCCATGCAGGTTGTGAAGAGCCGGCTGCAGCGCTGGGCCGAACGCAAAGGTGTCTTGGGGGAGCTGCAGGCAGGCTTCCAGGCCGGCAGACGCATTGAGGACAACTTGTTTGTCCTTACGCAGTGCATAGAAATCGCCCTGCAGACCAGGAGCCCGCTCTATGTGGCGTTCCTGGGTATCTCCAAGGCCTACGATCGGCTGAATCAGGAGATGCTGTGGGAGCTGCTCTGGGAACATGGCCTGGAAGAGTCAGATCTCTACCTGCTCCAGGCACTGTACGAGGACATCACAGCACAAGTTGAATGGTGTGGCAAGACTACAGCGCCAGTTGACATACAACGCGGTCTGCGGCAAGGATGTCCTCTCTCCCCACTCCTTTTCATGTTGTATGTGGCAGAGGTGACGCACCAGTTGGAGTTTTCGGGGAGTGGTTACCAGCTGGAACACCGGGTAGAGGGGCAACAGGTGGTCCATCGAATCCCAGCCCTGTTGTACGCGGATGACTTCGCCGTCATGGCAGGATCGCCGGAAGAGCTGCAACACCTGCTGGACATCTGTGGCTCAGAGATAGCGAAGCTGCAACTGCGGTTTAGCTAAGCTAAGTGCATGGTGATGGTATGGGGGACGGCTCAGGTACATCAGCGGACATAGGCACTGCAGGGGGACACAGTGCACATGACGAGATCGGCGAAGTACCTGGGTGTGCATTTGAGCACAGGACCGGATTACTTGGCGACACACGAGCGGCACATCAAGACCAAAGCTGCCAGAAACAAAGGGTTTCTGGGCCAGCATGCACTTTGGGCGTTCAACCGCTACGAGGTGCTACGTGCCTAGTGGAAGATGGTGGCAGTGCCAGGGCTGACATACGCTAATGCCACGCTGTGCCTCTCTGCTGGAACGCGTGAATTCTTAGAGAGGAGACAGAGAGACGCCGGCAGAATGGCCATGGGCGTCCACAAGAACACTCCGGTGGAGGGGATCCAGGGGGACCTGGGTTGGTCGTCATTTACGGCGCGGGAAGCAGTGGCAAAATTGAGCTACGAAGGTAGGCTTCTTCGGTTGCCCGACACTAACCTGGCCCACCAGACCCTGATCCACACCATCTATTTCGGGATTTCGACACGGTGTACCCGACGGACGGCGAATCTGTGGCGACGTTATGAGGTATTGCCCGAGTCTATCGCGTCAGCTGCCGCACAGCCCGTGAGCACGAGGGCGGCCAGTATCCGGGCTCAGGTGACAAAGGTGGAGGCGAGGGAGTGGCTCGAAGGTGCAAAGGCGAAGCCCTCTCTGGACCTGTATAGCGCCACCAAGACGACCATCGGCGGGGGAAGTTTTTTGATAACTCTCTGGGCAGTGGCCTACTGGCAGAGGCCCGTCTCGGCGTGCTGCGGACACGTGTGTGGCGGGCTAAGTTTACTGCCGGGCTCGACACAACTTGCACCACCTGTGGAGCTGCAGAAGAGACCACCAGCCACGTCGTCCTCGAATGCCCTGCGGTTACACCTGCCCCCGAGAGCCAAACCCTGTCAGCAGCTCTCGGTTTTGAAGAGGCTGGGGGTGAAGGGGGGGGGGGGGAGGGGGGGGGACAATGCAAAACGACGCCTTGAGGTCTGGTGGCGACATGCGGCGTTGCGACGGAGAGACGGCTGGAACAAGGGTGGCAGCATGGAGCAATACGGAGCATGTTGCGACATTGAGGACTGAGTAGTGGTGGCTCGTCAATTCTTGTGTGTTAGGAACAGTTCGTCTTTCTTTTTCCTTTCGTGTTACCGGCCAATGACGGTCGGTTTTAA
The DNA here is from genome assembly GCF_048455015.1 of Haemaphysalis longicornis. NCBI lineage: Eukaryota > Metazoa > Arthropoda > Arachnida > Ixodida > Ixodidae > Haemaphysalis > Haemaphysalis longicornis. The sequence continues at coordinate 34,833,499 of NW_027526335.1, forward strand.
GTATGAACCGGCAATTGGCCCGCTGATTAAAAAAACCGGTCGGGCCGGTCCAAAACCGGGCAGGTGGCAACCCTACAGGCTCTCTGGGATTGTGGTGCTGTGTGGGAACACAATACTGTGTATTAACACTCACACGAAACAAACCTCGGGAGTAAGTGATGTCAAGCTACACAGTACGTAGCTTTAGCGATGTTCGTAACGACTCACCAGCAGTGCTAAGTTTTTTTTAATAAGGACCGGTACGTGAATTCAGTTGTTTGTGGGGTTTAACACACCATAGTGGAGCGCTCCGGATTAATTTTGACCACCTGGGGATCTTTAACCTGCGTCTAAATTTCCACACACGGGAGTTTTTGATTTTCACATCCGCCAGAAAAGCGGCCAGGAATCGAACCCACGTCCCTGTGCCCAGCAGAACAACGCATTAACCACCGAGCCACCCGGACGCCTGTGAATTCTTGACTCGAGAAACTTCAGCTCTGTCCGTGCGGATCGTTAACAGAAAACTCCGCTCGGCGAAGTAGAGGGGGCATACGCTACGCCAAAAAGTGGTGAAGAGGCAAGGACCCCACGAGCTCATGTGGTCTGAATCGAGCCTACAGTTCATACCACAAGCTAGCTTCAGCACTGTGGAGGCTACATTGTTATCAATAATGCGCCCACTGAGGGCGCCTAACTCACCGTGAAAGGGGGTCCTGAAAGGACATTCACTTCTCCCCTTTCGGCAAGTGGCACCGCAAGGCCCCAGCGCCTTTTGTCGCTTCCTTCGCGGTGAGTTAGGCGCCCTGAGGGGGACGACAATGTAGCCTCCACAGTGCTGCAGCTAGCTTGTGGTATGAAGTATTTTGGCAGATTTTGACAGAGCACACGTCCAGCTTAAAAAAAATGGGTGGTGGAGGCGAGCAGCGCTATTGTGTCATCCAGATAAAAGTTCCATACAGGAACGACGCCACGTCCTTCTCGATTTCACGTGTTTTTAACAATACCACCCGGTTACAATGAACTACCTCAGCGGCGACTTTCGATTTCATCAACAGTACAGAAGCGGCCCTTCGTGAAAGGCACGAAGTACCAAGTAGGTAGACTGCATACTGCGCCTAAGACATACCGAACCACTGTAATTTACGATAAAATGGGTAGAGTATTGATTTAGAACATCTTACACAAAAATAACGCGACCTTAAAAAATATATACAACATGTAGGTTTGCGGGGGCTCGCAGCAGTATTGGCGGTGAGATCTTCGAGTGGCGCCCCCTGGCTCTGACGTCGGCTTAGGGATTCGCGCCGCTGTCGTCTGCTACACTCCGCTTGTGAGGGGCAACAGTGCCTGGGCTAGAAATCGCCCGCTTCGTTGCTGTAGTGCGTTAAAAAGCGTATTTCTAGCGACTCAGTTATTTTGCCAGCTTCTGACGCATCTGAATAATTTGAAGCTGTATCACCCACAAGTTTTCAACACACGAAGAGATAGAGAACAACTTTCTTCAGAGTATCGGTCAGAACATCGTGTGTAACTCGTCCTTTCTTGCTTATTCGCGAGGATCAGCGATCAGAGCTTCTCGATAAGTATTCAAAATTCACAGGCTTCCCTGCAGTATTTTTGAAATGCTCCTATGAAGACTGAACAGTCAATACTACGTACCAAGCAGCGGCCTCTGCAGTGTCTACACGCTCATCGCACAGCAGGAAATAAAGCGGCTTTCTTCTGTTTCTTTCGTTGTTATCTTGTATGGGATCAATGTTTCTTGCTTTTTTTTTCTGCCCAACGTATTAATTTTTCTGCGCCGTCACCAATTTCTTATTAGGAGGTTTCGGGATGTTTGGAAGCCACAAAGGTCGTGTGGATATTTCCTTCATTTTGTATGGCATACATTCCCTTCACAAATTTGCTTCCATTACGGCTGCGTGCAAGGAGGTGCATATCCGCAGCGTGCTTTGTTTATTCACATGCAAATACAATGAGAAGGTTTGTGCTACGCCACCGCGATCGCGCCCTAAACAACGTGGTCCACAGTACTCGAAGGCGGCTTTTGTGCTCCGAATTTCTATCGTAATTATATCGTTATCATAACGAACTGACTCTCAACTCGAACAATGATGACATGATTACGGTGTTGAAGGCATGATATACTCGCTAACTAACGTAATAAATAGTATACCTGCATATATTACAAGACTCGAAACCGAAGGAGAATTCCAAGTAGCTCTTTATTGCTCTTCAACCCTTCCACGCGCGAAGAACAAATCCTATTCTACTCGGGATGGCGTTCTATGATTTGAAGAAAATTACTTTTACTCTCTTGTCCTGGACTGAGGACCTGGCCCACTAACCAGATCGATTTAATTGCTAAACAAAATTTTCCCCTCCTCCCCTTACTCCTCCTGCTCCTCTTGAGTGCAGTTTTCCTATAACGCATATCCGAATATCGGGAAGATATGGCTGTGCAAAATGTTCCCAAATATCCCTCCAGGTCTTAAACATATATGTGTTACTATAAATTTAACGAAGACGTGACTCGTTTAGCTCAATAAACCTCCATACTGGTTAGATGCCTGGTATAGAATCAGCACGCGCGTATATACACACTGGGTTATTTGGAACTCAACCGACAGTTTTTGCAGTCTATAGTGCATGTTGGCAAACTTTCATGCCTTCACAACGTAAAGTGATGTGACAAAACGCGTTCGAGCGTACGGCAAGGTTGCAAAAACTGTTTTACCTTACATATGATTACCGAGAATCGTGATGCCTTCTGCCAAAGCCGACAGCCCTGAAGGCCTAGAATTTGTTTTGGTCTTCCATTTTCGCTGTTGTCGGTTATTAGCAGCTGACTGTTCCTTTTGTTCGAATGCTTACACGAGAAGCTGACGCCTAGCTCCGACTCTTCGCGCTCCGCACAGGACCGGCTTCGCAAGGAATGGGGTGGCGCCGGCAATGTTTCTCCCGTAGCGGTATCCAAAACTATACTTTGACACCATGAGCTAGTGTAGGCGATTTTAAGCCTATTATGATAAAAAGTTACCCACACGCCAATTCTGGTGCGGACAAGCATCAGACGTCGACCGAGCGCAAAGAAACAGCAAGGAGAGCGATCCTGAGTGAAGCAGACGACAAATGCGAGAATCCATAAGCTGACGCCACGGAGGCGCGCTTCGCAGCGCCGCTTGTGTTCGCGCTCACCGCCAGCGTCTACCCGATTGCTACAACTGCATTCGGCTCGCAAAACATTTCCTTTGGGTTCATAGCGCGGGCGTTGGCTTTAGAATTTTGCTGAGTTGAAGTGGACTTTCGCAGTTTGGATTACGGACTTCACGTGAATGGATTGCCAGTGAAGACCACCAACCCCACCGTTTCCCCGGTGTTCGCATGTCAATTGCGATGGTGGCCGAATTCTTTTCAAGATGTACTAGCTCAATCTAAGCATTGTTCTCGTAAATAGTTTGGTTGTTGCAGTCAGTTTAGGAGCACGGCACATCAACAGTTCCTGATGGCGCCGGAAATACCGGGCTTGTACACATTTCAAAACAGAATATTGCACTTCAGATGCGCTACGCGTGTCAGATATGTTATTTGGGGCAGAGGTAAACAGCTTTGCTTTAGAAGTAATGGCATTAGCACAACCGAAAAAAGTTCGATCAACTAACAGAAACACATTATGCTGCAGGATTTTTTTTCCAACACAGCAAAAAATGGCATCACCCATCTTTTCTATCTTTCCATCCCCTCGCCATTGCCGGTTCATGTCTTGAACATTTTTAAATGCATTCGGGCAACTACTGTGAGCAACTCACCAGGAAGTGAAATCTGCCCTTGTGCCATCCTGAAAATGCAATTGCAGAACCATGCTGTCAATGCAAAGCATCTTGCATTGCAACTAAGTGTACATCCTGCCGAAGCACCCATAGACGCATGGTGCACTTTTGGATAGTGCACCTCCCAGGGTTTTCAATTGGAAGTTCTCAACACACGAGACAGATCCGAAAAGGATTTTTTTATTAAATAGACATCCGACCGCCTCTCCACGTACAAAATGTTTCGATAACAAAAGTGCCACAGCCAGCCTCAAGCCCAGTTTGCTTCCATGAGAACTAGCACAATATCTAGCTTGTGGTCATGCCATAGAAAATAGAATCAAGTGATACAGCACAGGTGCAGGCATTAGCCAATCAGGTCAGCCCACATCATCTCTTTGACAGCTTGAGTTTGGCAAATGCTGCTGACAGTACTGGTGAGCACAGCAGCAACAGAGGAGGAGCTGCTGTAGCACCTCTGTCCGGTAGAATTTAAAGCTACTAGAAAAAGGGGCTGGTGTGGCCATCAAGTTACAAGAGGACGCGCGCCCAGGATGAAGAAAACAACACCCCTGGCAGAGTATACAAAAGAAAGTGGGACAGGAGAGATACACATGACTGGATCTTTGTTTCTCTTGGCATCGGTTGTGTTGGCAATTTCTGTGGCGTCTCACGCAGCTTTCTCCTGGTCTATGACTGAAAAAAGAAAAAAGAAAGACATGCACATGCAGTAAGAGCTCAGGCCACCATGACGTTCTTTCCAAAACCAAGCGCAAGACTCTTACAGTATAACAGTGCGGACATTGATAGAATTTATTGGGAAATGCAGAATATTGAACTTATTTGCTGTATAGAAGGGAGAGGGTACAGCACTACACAGGCACGGGCTGACCTAAAAGCCCAGGCCTGGCTGAGCCGGGCCTGGGCTCAAGGCTGCAGCCCGGGCCGGGTTCAGGCTTGATTTCTTGGACCTGGCTGTTCATATTTTCGATGAGAAGTGCAAAAAGACATTAAAAAGAATGTGCTTGCTGAGTTTATTTCCACACAACAGTTGCAGGCAGAAACTTGTTCGCTAAGGCATACCCATATAACCCACCTGTTCATTTCCACCCAGAACACATTCAGCAGCTTTGAAAATTTACTGGCTTATTGAAGCCATTTCATATCAGCGAAGCCAAGAAATTAATTATGGTACATTTAAATTCTAGTTTCTGAAGCCAAAAAGATTTCATGGCCTCATGGCTTTTTTTTTCTACCTCGCCTAACATTTTAGCCTGGATGCCATAGATGTAATTTTAAAAATTGCACCAATTTTGAATGACAAGTAATACTGCCCAGCCTCCCAAGTTCGCACATTAAAAGCGCAATGCACATGCAACAAGGTCAGCCCTGGTCAGTCTACAGTGGCCAGGTCCTAACTACCATTCTCTGTTGACTGCACTTTGAATTACAAGGTACACAAATTAGACAAATTCCACAGGAATTGCAAGGTACACAGATTGAGCTGCCCCGAAAAAAAAAAAATGCAAGTGGGCAGCACTTTAATCACACAAGACCACCAGCTAAATCTGGGAAGCCTCCGACATTCCAACCCAGCAGAGCTCATGCTCAACAGCGCTGATCCCGCCTGAAATAAACCTCATAAAAAGAGGGACATAGCAAGAAAGCAAAAAGGAGAGGTAGGGAAAAGTGTCACGCACAAACAACAATGTTACTCGAAAACCCTTGCCAGATTGTGACTTTTTATGCGTGTATCAAAGAAAAGTTTCTTTACTTTCCCCCTTTCCATTCGTAAGCAAATATTGTACTTGTAAATAAATCAGTCGCTAGTTCACACTCATGCTGTCTCCTTCGTTCGTTTGTCCTTCCTCTCCAGGTTGTGTACCATGTCATTCAAAGCACAGTCAACAACAATTCAAAACCAACTAGCCCAACTCCTGACCTTATAACGAAATAGCAAGTACTACATTTATTCTATGGAGCTCAGTGTTAGCTTTCTAAGGAGGCATTCAGCTACTGAGAGTCCATGCCAGAGCCACCCCTTAATGAGCCACAAGTCAACACGCATAGCACGGCTAAGGAATGCCCCTGCGAGCACAATGCCCGCATGCGTGTTGGCTCTCACTGCACAACTGGGTAGGCTGGTTAAACATGCCTCACACGAGGACCACGTGTGTGTTATAGCCTTCCACTCCACCTAGATTCACTTACACTGAAGGCAGCCAATCCGGAAGCAATTGATACCTCCAATCATGTCGAATCTTGCTCTGGAGCCAGGGATAATTAGAGAGAACCCCCACTACCTTGCCTAAGTGCGCTTCATTTGAGTACTTCACAAAGATATAAAACGAGACAAAAGCAAGGCAATGAGCGAGAATCACTGTTACAATCTGTTACACTGCAATAGCCGGAAGTCATACTGTATATGCACCACAGCTTATCACATTTAGATACCACAGACATTTCCTAGGTTTTATGATATAGATATAGAAAATGTCTTGCTATAGAATTTATTTCTCAAGCATCTCAGAACCTCTACAATTCTTGACTGCCACTGTGGCATATCCGCAGAGCCAAAGGGTCACCTGAGGTTAAGGCGCTTTTGTGGGGATCATTCCCTTCAACTGTAGCACAACTTTTTCCCAGGATATTGTGGCTCCCCTAATGGCCTTATTGGTTAATTATTCTCGCGTAGGGTGGGTGCACATTTGTATAGGAAGACTCCAACTCAAAACAACTCCAACTCGTGAACCAAAAAAAGAGCTACAATTAAATTTCTTTTGCGTGTACTACACGTACTTTCACGTATACTAAAAAATACATTTAAAGAATGCAGAACAGTTAAATCTGTATATAACAAAGTTGACAAAAACTCAATTTTTCGTTACATGCAGGTTTTGAATTAATGCTAGCGTAAATGAAGGAGAAACGCAGCCCAAATGCTAGACATCAGTGATGGTGACCGTACTGCTCAAGGATTTATTTTACGGTAAAAAACTGGGTGATTTGTGCCTGCTGCTTCCCCACGAGCTTAGGCACTACATGCCATCCAAAGAATCAAGGTCACTTACCCCCGCAACCACAAATGCAACTTAAGTATCCCTTTCGACCCTTTTCGGTGCCTTAACCTGTTTCAGGAAACAAACTGATGCTGAAAAGGCGCCTTTTTGCGAACTTGCTCATTTCCGCACTCAAAATTGGTGAGAGGGTGCTACCTCGGATACTGCACCGAGCTGCGACGTTCTTTCCCCCCGGCAGAGACTGCATTTACAATTGCAAGCTTGTCTTGAGAAGACAACTTTCGTTTTGTGGCAGCACAGCAGAACTCCTCGCCCACAATCCGACACCACCGATAGCAGTAGAGACGTGCGAGTACACGCCGACAGGCAGGGCCAGCACCTAATTGACACCGCACTTACACGTGGAAACGCACGGTAGTTTGCGGCGCAGACGAAGTTTGCTAAATTAGTGCATTTCTCCAGTCCAATTTCTCAGAAAGTGCAGAACACAATGGCTCATCGGCGTAGCGAATTTGTTACATCAAGGTTAACTGTTGTGATGCCTTTGTTACATAGAGGTCGCAAACACATGGGCTTCAATGGAGCTGGCAATGGGAAATTGAAAAACTTCGCTAAATCCAGGAATTCGTTATAGAGGTCCGTTACATCCAGGTTTACCTGTATCTGAGAGGTGCACAGTAGTGGATGCTACAGGTTAGAGATTACATGGTGCTTTTATATCAGTGAAATGAATCTGCACACACCTCATTGTGCCTCAGGAAGATGAGAATCTAGCTGTCAACTGATCTGTAGAAGCACAGGAAGTTTTAGCCTAAACAACCCCAGTGCAAAATTCACCCCTTCAATTACTGTACATTTTGTTTGCAGACAATGCAAACATCAAAATTTGTTCAAACGTCACAGTACAATGCACCATTGAGGTGGCCAAGATCTGCATTTCGAGATGCACTTCTAACCTGAACGTTTAAACACCCAGTGTCGCACACCAGCACATGATCTGTACAACCTTAACTGTATAGATGCCTCATGACAAGAGCTCCATAGTGTGCTGGTCACTAAATTTGGTGACACCATCAAACTGGAGGTCCATGTAGTAGAACAGCTAGGGTAAATTTGTTGCTGCTGTGAATATAAAAAGACGGCCACATACTAAGCAAGTGCTTTGAAGCCAACTACTGCCAAAGAATTGAGGCTACATGCCGTTTAGACAAACCAATGAATGGCAGCTAGTATTCCGTTACACCGCAGTTGTGCCATTGAGGAAAAAGTCTCCACTGATGTGCAAGTGGCAATAATCGTGGGCAAAACAAGCAACTGCATCCCAGCAAGGGATTGCAGAGGCAAAACAAAACCCACTAACCCTTCCAGGGTCAATGACGTACGTGTACATCATTGATTATATGTTTAGAAAGCGCGCCTTTTTCAATCATTTGGCATGTGCTGCCACACTGTGGCAATATGCGAAATTTGCACGGATGGTGGTTTTTATGCTTTACTAAAGTGGTGTGGGCTACCGCTTCCACATCCGGTAACACACAGGCGCACGTTTCATCCTTGCACTTAACTCCCCCCCTCCACACACACCCGCGAAGCTTTTAAAATTTTTCGCGTTCCTCACGAAAAAACCACGATTATGCAACAACAAATGATTTTTTGTCACTTTAAAGTCGCCCTAAAAAATGCATCAATTTTTTCTTGGTATAGAGTCATCCGAAGAATTCAAATCAGCAAAAAAAAAAAAATGTTTAGGTAACTTATTGTTTGCATAAGCACAAAACAATAGAGCAGCCGCGCAAGATGAGAAAAATATTGGGGCAAAGAAAAGCTGCAACTGTATGGCAGGAAACGAGGCAACCCAGGCAGAAGATGGCAGCACGTTAGTGCAACAGCCCACCCAATGCCCCAGCCGTACCTTCCTTGGTTGGCAATGGGTTCTTAACGCTGGTCTCGGCATGCTTTAGCTTGGAAGGGTCAAAGGACTCGATCCCCTGAATCATCTGCTTGTGCTCCTTCTCAGACTCAATGTCTGCAAGAAAAAAAGGTCAGAGTGAGTGGCGCACACACGCCTATGAGGAGCGGAAGAGAGGCATGCTTCCAGACAGCACACAGGGGTTAGGAAGACGGGGTGGACAAGAGCCCCGTACAGGCCAGCCTCTGGGTCAACACTACTGCGCAACGTGGGGCTGCTGCCCCTGGCAGGACACACCAAGCTGTGGGGGTGGGCAGGTAGGTAGGTCTCTGCGAGAGGAGCATGCAACAGCAGCACGCCCCAGCTAGCGGGGAAACCACTCTGCCATGCCTGGCGAACCTTGTGCTGTGGGCTTGAACTGTTTCACCTTGGTGACTGTGTGCTTTAACCGGGATTTCTCAAAGCCCTTGATGCCACCTAACAACGCCTGCCTGTTGTTGTCCATTGAGACACTGCAGAGAAAGACGGGCACTGCCTCAGTGATGGAAGAAAGGCACCACAGAGGAGGAAGAGGCACGCTCGGTCTACACGCTTCAGCTGTCGCCTCGCATCCATCCTTCCCACACACGCCCGTCACAACCACCACAGACTCGCCACAACCAAACAGCCCGAGACACAGTAGCGCAACACCGTCTCCAATGGCCCATTTTCGCTAAGCAAAATGTGCGGGTTCCACATAGACACTCAGTTAACGTTGTCACTGCTGTTACAGAGTGGGCACACAACCTTTAGCACATTTCCATGCATGGAATACTTATGCCACATTTTAAAGACCGGCACTGAACCTGAATCAAGTGCGCAGGATTACAGTAAACTGCTCAGTCACAGCTGGAGACCCTTGTGGACAACAAAGGCCATCAGTTGTTCTGCCTCTCCAGGTAAGAGGAAAAGGCAATGCAGCTGCTTCCTAGCTGCACACTACTGCACAGCTAACTTCACCACATTGGCATTTTTTCTTCAAGATAAACTGCACCACATGAAATGTATGGAGCTCTGCAAATAATGCCTAAAACATCCTATATTTATCTGTCATAAAGTACAGCAAATTATAAGCAATACAGTACATTCAGATTGTACGCAAGCCTCTTGGGATAAATCTGCACTGCCACAAGCTCCCAATCTTGCAATACCACATGCTACTGCAACAGCCCCTTAAAGGGACCCTGCAACACTCTGAGCAGTGCAAGTAAACCTGCGTGACGTTTAGATTACACTGCCAGGAATACCTGAGCCAAATATTACACGTGCACGTGAAGCGGTGAGCGCGCAATTCAATGTGAAAGACGCGGAAAAACCAACCGCTCTCTCTCTTCAGTTGTCCTCATTATGCAACCCCTGGCATGGCCTAAGGGACGTCACACAGGCCATGGCTGCCCGATCGGCTGTCACTGGTCAACTTCGCGGCTAGATTCTCCCATTTCCGTCGTCGTCATCGCTGTGTACGAACCTCTTCTATGCCTGAACCTGTAGGCACAGTTTTGCCGTTTCTTTTGTGTTTTGAGTGCGTGCGGAGTTTGAGTGATGAGCTCTATACTTCTTTTTCAATGGAACCACTCAACTACAAACGTTTATTGCTTCAAAAACGCCCTACCAGCCCGAGCGCGCACTTGCGAGCAGGCACCCATGCCTGCTTTTTTTGTGGCACCAGACCGGACATAGGCCCCTCCGCGTTGCGGAGAAAAGGAGAAAACTACCCGGCGTGTGATATATCGAAGGCCGCCGAAAAGAAAGCCGCGAGCCGCCCCCCTCTCGGGAGAGAGCGCGCAGCTTTCGTCGCGTTGTCCGCGGTCGAGTTGAGAGGGAACGATTATGCGCGATTTCTCATCGCGCGTAGATTTGTTAATTGTGAACGGATTTTCATAATTCTTGCGGAAGGAGATTTCTGGGACAATAGACTATCCCAAAATACATTACTAGTCACTGGCAAGTGTTGCAGGGTCCCTTTAAGGAGTTCGTATAGATGTACTGAGCACTAGCCCACTTTTTTTTTCTTTCATTTCAGTTTCCAAAAACTACGAAGCTTTGCATTTGGTATGCAAAGTGTGAAAGCGGCTTTAAAAATGTGAGGCCTCAGTACTCCACAGTACATAGAACTTGGTACACAAGTTTTGGCACGTGCCCAAGTGCTCTACAGCTCAAAGCACAGTAACAATGCTTCATGACAAAGCTTAATTCTCAACATAGCCCATCTTGAGGCAGTCGGTAAGAGGCCATTAAACAAAAAGTAGAGGCAAAAAAAAAAAAAAGAAAAAAAAAAGAAAAATTCGTAATTGTAGCAGGCACATTCAACCTGCCTGTTCAGGTAGGGGGACATTCTCTACAATACGGCATGCTGAGAAAAAGTGTCCAGTTCTTTTTGCATGCAAGGGAGAAGACAAGGACAATGCAGGACCCAGCCACCAGGACATATACAGGAAACAACCTGCTGGTGCCACCCCCAAGTCAAAAGAGACTCACAACTCCATTCACGTCTGCGCACGTTTCAAATACTACCATCGTGAAGCGATAGCTTGACTGCACATCTTTACACAATATAGTCCCAGAATTGGACGACTGCACTGTTTCCAGCTGAATGTAACCAAGCACCAGATAAATGTGCCAACGTGAAACACCCCACTGCCAGGGGAACAACTTGCCACAAAATAAGCTTGATTCGGCAAGCAACCCTGCATGACCAGTAAGATTTTAAAGCACAAAATATTCCTACATTAATACCCTCCTTAACACTTCACACAAGAAGAGGACTAAGTAGGGTTGAAACAATTTCTAAATGCAGTGACCACCCCTATAACAAGCTTTGGTGAACAGCGAATGCTTTGGTCCCTGTGGAAATTTTTTTATCTTGAGAAGTTCCGGAACCAGAAATGAAACAGCAAACACACAGGACTGCTTGTGGAGAAGCTAACCAAAAATGCACACCGGTCGCTATAGATTCTGTTCCAAATAAAATAACATTGCATTTTGCATTATGCAGTTAAGAATAGAGTGGGCTAGCGGCTGAGGCAATGTGCCATGAAGGATTACAATCATCAATGCCACCCAACTCCTTTTTGCAGTTCCCATTTTCATTGTTTCCACCCTGGCTAGAACCTCACAAGTGCACGGCTCCTCTTCCTAGCACACATAACAGCTCCTTAAACCAAAGCATCCTTGCCAGCAGCAACGAAGCCCAGAACAGTGGACAAAGGCTCGCTATTGCACAGCTGAAGTAATCAGGCACATCTGCCATGTTCCTCGTCCTAACATTATCCCACTCTGGGACCGTTCAACAGCTTTTATGGACTGATGCTGCCACTACACTAACACAGTGACAATTTGCGCAAAATAAAAAGCCCAAGTCAAACCCTAATTCAGCCCAAAACCAAGCCTACTGGTAAAAGCAAGACGATGCCTTAGGTATGTTTCCTGGTGATAACGGCCAATTATGCATCGAAGGAGATTTCCGAAAGGGGGAACGCTGACTGTTCGTCTGGCAAAAACGTGCGCCACCAGCTCAACGAGACTAGTCCCAAAGGGACCGAGGCAGGCATGAAATGTGGGGTGGCACCAGCAGCGGCCGAGTACCTTCTTTCTTGGGGAGGCACACTTTCTCCTGCGTGTGTGCATGCTTCATGCTCGTCTTCTCAAACTGCTCCACACCTTCCAGCAGGCTGTTGTGGATTTTCTCCTGCTGCACATCTGCACCACAAGGGGGGCATGCAGGGTGGCACCTTACCTTGCTTGCCAGCGGGCGCCAGCCACTCACGACCACAGAGACACAACACAACCCCTTTCATTTGAAAGCACCAGCCTTTGGGAACTACGGCCAAAAAACAAATTTTCATGCTTTGTGCTACACGACGTCGGCGGTCATGCAAAAGGGAATGCTAAAAAACCGCAAGTAGTGTGGTAACTGCAGGTAAGCATTCAAGTGATACGATGAAACTGATCTAGAGACCACTACGAATAGCAGTCCCTTGTCTAATTGCACAAACAAGCCCCTGCCGTCATAAAGAACTAACGAGTGAGATGGTAAGTGGTGGCCAACGCCTTATTTGCTAGAAGTTTGCGCTAATTTTGTCAAGTTGTTAGAATGCAGTCTCTTGAATGAGCCAAACTTGTATTTTGTCTTCAGGGCACCTGAAACATGGGAGTCTCGCTTGAAAGTAAACACCCACAAAGCTCTCGCTGCAAGCCCACTACAGCAGTGTCAAAGCCATTACTAGAAGACACCTCAACTCCCTCGCAGAACCTTCACACCTAAATGTCAGCTAATCAGTAAGGTTCTCCTGCCCATCTCCTGTTAACAGCTATTCATATGGGCAACCGAGACAAAGTCAAAGGAAACAAAATAGGGAAGCAGGTAACCAAGCTCCTAATGCAAATGTAACTTAAAATTACCATTGGCCATGTCAGTAACGCAAAGCAATTGCAGCAGGCCAAAATGCATGTTTGGTCAGTTTATTGCAGAAAGCAAAAATTCAGAAATAGCAATGTGCACCTCTAGGGGACCTGAAACAAGCTTCAGAAACGAATGGCACGGCGCGAACTTTAGCTTTTTCGGCTACAAACTTCCAGGCACTACCCACCCCTGCGCAACCATGCTCCCTGAATTCCTTTCGGTGCACACTACCTTGCCTTTTCAATGCAAAGGGCATTTCTTTAAAACAGGGCTTCGTACAAACCCTACCAGCAGGCAAAGTAAACACAAAACACCGTGCTGTCTCTTACAGAGACAGCACGACACCCCTTCTCAAGCCAGTGCGGAACGAGCCGCTGTTCTTAAGACTACGCGTCTCACTGGACAGCCTCAACTCCTGTCAGTAGCAGCTCAACTTCAGAATTCTCACCTAATTGCCCATGACAACCATTCTCTGCTGAAGCAACTGGACGGTGACAATACTTTTGCAATCCCCCAAAAATGGGGGGGATGACATAAGAGCAGTGTACCAGTAAGAAAGAATTGCAAAGTGCATGTGGAAAGCCTCACCTGGGGCAGGGTTATTAAAGCACACAGCAGAGCTAAAGAAAACCAAAGTTATGACTACGACTTCTGGTTATCACTTTCAAGCGACTCCAACTGATACTGACAATAGCATATCATTCAGTGTCTAGAGTGCTACAGCACCGTCCAATTAGATAGAATATTTAAGGCTACACCGAAACAAGGGCCAGCATCTGCCGTTGTGTACAGGTTCCAGCTCAGCTTGTTCCAAAAGGCAGCAGATGGAGTTTGGCTGTAGGAGATTATTTTTAATCTTTATTTTCAATTTAAACTTTTATGGCATTGTTAGCTTTCAGTGTTTTAAATTTGCTTCTGCTCATGTGTTGGTTAGGTTAGTTTACGCAACGTTACATTAGGGAGAACGAAGTGATGCCAAGCGCACCACCCCATTCTGCAAAACCCCCTTGGACGACGCTTTAGTTGAGTGCCCATAGTGGAGTCGGACAGCACTCCAGACAGCTTATTTTATTCGCACGGGCACTCGTTCCCAACACGCCAAAAAAGAAAATGCGCAGCAATGACCCGCAAGAAAAACCACCATCCAAAGCTTGAGTGTGTAAACCTTGAAGGCACAATCCTTTTCAGTATTTGTTTACATTCTTCCCACTTCAAGCCTCAAGAAGATTCTTGTGAGATGCTGAGAAGGTAGGTGCCTTAGGTGTAAAGCACCTGTAGCGTTCTTGAACGTTGTTCCAAGGCCCCTAAAGTGGCAGCAGTATCTATTGGTAGGCAGGCATATGGCCGTTCTTTCACGATATCACAACTCATGGTGCTAATGAAACTAGACGGCACTAAAGGCACACATGCGTAACCAGAGCAGCACTCTTGCAGAGAACAATGTGCCACCACGCCCACTCTGCAGGCAAAGGTGGGAGGGGCTGCAAGCACACACACCTTCCTTGGAAGGAAGAGTGACCTTCTCCTGGGTCTCCGTGTGCTTCAGAGAGGAAGCGTTGAAGCTAGCCAGCTCCTGCTGAATCTCGTCGGCAACCCTGAGGGGGAGGAGGAGGGATGCACATGCAGCACACATCGGCACACAAGGCATGCTGCTCTTGCTACAAGTCAGAAGGTGGTTCGAAGAGAAACTGAAATCGCCTTGGCCTTTACGTGGCAGACAACAGTGCAGTAATACCACTTAAAGCTGCAGCAGTTAATGAGGAGAGAATCCCAAGAGACGTATCGCAGCCCCTCACTTTTTTTCCTACACTGCAATTTGATGCAAAAATCTGGCTTCCTCGATCTAGCCCCAATTTCCTTGCCCTTCACTACGGCACAATGGTATGAAATAAACAAACCAAACAGCACAGATGAATGGTTGAAGCAGGACAGGCAGATGTTGACAGATCATGTTACAGCAGGGGAAAGAGCCGCACGCAAGCGAATGTCAGATATGGCAGTTTCGACTTAGCACATGTTAATCTCAGCCACTTGACACAAAGTAGGCTTCCCCACTACAACAGGAGGTAGGGCTTGTTCCCCATGTATTTGGCAATTTCTGCTCAGCGTGTGCTTCGAGAGACAAAAATCTCAACTGTTAAAATAGGCTCCCTCTACCGCAGGCAGTAAGGTCTGGATTAATTTCCATATTTTCCCCCGTCAAAAGGTGCATGTGCGTCAACACAAGAGCTACCATGCCTGCTTAGCAGCAGCATCTAGACATCGTTTTGCAAAATTTATTACTGGCCCTATCAGGATACGCTGTCGGGTGCCAACAACTTCAGATATCTCCGATTCGGCTGCACTTTCTGGCCTAATTCAAGCACCGCAGCACTCAAATTCAGAGCACAGTGCACTTGTCTCTTCAAGACACTAACAATGCATTAGAAGACAAAAAAGGGGAGGGGGGCAGGCACTTGTGCACAGTGGCTGCACTGAACTGTCATAGCTGGTCCAGGGAGTGTACGCCAAATCAAAGAACCTTCCATGGGTGGCAAACTGTGAGGCTATTTCCTACACCCTCCCAGTGGCAGCACTACATGGGAGCCCCTGCTCTCATCTCTACACAAGGCTCAGCAGCAACGAGCTAGAGGGGCACTCTTGCATGCAGGAGTTTGGATGGGCCAACGACCACCCAGATGGACAAGACAACTCAGCGGTGCACTTACTTGGGAAATTTCTCCATGGCCAAATCACCTCTGCGTCCATGGTGGCCAAGGGGGGGTGTACAGGCGTGAGGGAGTGAGCGTGCGCACACCGTTAGTCACACACTCAACATGCACATCGCGTAAAGCACACACCTCTGCATGTTGGGAGCCCAGCAGGCAGCCCAAAACTCTGCAGACATTGCACACTCATGCGACACCAACAGAAAGAACTTAACTGCATTCACTTAATGCACTCTACGGGCTGTCCGAGATGAGACCAAACAAAATGGGTGGGAGACACTGGAGTGAAATTATTTTTTAATTAAGGGTTCATACAGTTAGAAACTGGCGCACCAGTTGTCGTGATGCTATAACAAACCCACACACCCTAGCAGTGTGCCAAAAGCAAGCTGCAAGCTGTACAAGCTCCTATTACAGTTAAAACCTATCTTACGAACTCACCGGGAACCAGGAATTATTGAAAACTTTATAAAATCTGCGCCGTCATTTTACAACCAGTTGATTCAGTAAATCTGATGGCTAAAGGGAGGCACATCCCAGCAGCTACCACGACATCGCAATTGCGGAGGCTGCGGCACTCGTCTGAATTATTTAGTAATACGCAAGAAATCCGCGGCGAAAATAGTAGCAATAAAATACTAGGGGTTCTGGGGAAAACTTGGCAAAAAAAAAAGCCTGTGATTTTAGTCTAAGTGCGCTTTGTTAGCATTGGTTGGACAGATTTTTTGTAGCAGGCAAGTGCATTCAACGCATCCTTAGTTCCTTCATGAGCCCTTGGTTCTGGCACGCACAATAATCTTCGTGACAATCTGACTGAACACTTTCGAAATTGCCCCCTCTTTAAAAGCGTCTCTTTCTCGAAATGCTCCATTAAATTGGGAATGGCACTGAATCTATTCCGTTATCGTTTGAGTTCATAAAGGCATTAAGCCGTGTAGGCACCTATGAGGGAATTTGAATTCGTCACATTGGGAAATTCGCAAGATCAGATTTCATTAGAGTTTTGACTGCATTTACATCACAGTTGCTTTCAGATGCAGAAAGCACCACCAAGTGGGCGTGGCAAACCCACACACACACACACACTCCACTTGCTTTTGTTTTACATTCTTTTACCACACAGCAGTGGGTGGAATTGCTGACCAGCTCCAACCCCTCTACCCGGCGCATAATGGTAGAGAGGGCAGCGAGGGCAGGTCACCTCCAAGGAATCCCAGATTGAGGACACTTCTCACCGGGCAGGCACCCTAACATCACACTTGCTTAGTTTACTCAATCAATCAATCCTTGAAGGCGTCACCACTTGCAGACTCCGCCCAAGGAACTAGATGTTGCCGTCTTGACTCGTAAACTGTACATTATTACGGCCAACTGGTTAGATCCCGTTTACCAGTTGGCTGATCACTGTCAGGCACAAACATTACTGCCTATGCAGCAAAGTACCATATACAGGCTCTTTCATAAAAATTATACCTTTGCTACACAGCAACTTTCGATTGGCGGTTGAACGCTCACCTTCAAGTGCGCCCTATGTATTTACAATGGGACACTCGATAGACAATTGGTTCAAAGGCCTTCGGAAGGCCTTTGAAACGGCCGTGTAGCACAGGTATAAGACATTTAAAATGACAATATTAATGCTAATAGGGTGCATTGCAGGGAAAGGAAATGGAATATTTACACCTAACAGCCAATAGAATCTTGTTTGCAAACATTCTCTTGCCTCTACTACAAGCAAAAGCCACCACAGAAGGGAACAACAGGCTTGACAGGGCCCACTTTTTCGTGACTCACTCATCCTACACTTCACATTGGCTTGTAGTACGCTGCTGCTGACTTTTGTGCTCCTAACACTTTGTAAACATAAGCAATACGCAATTCCTTTTGTCAGATGCCACAAAAGAACAGGGCCCAATTGTGTGCAATAAACTGCTGCCACAAGAATGCATTTGATTCAGGTATGTGCTCAACAGGTTTCGGCAAGATCTTTCCTAAAACCACAGGAACGGTGGTCGTAACTAAGAGAAGAAGTTACAGGCAGAGTTCAAACCTGAGGAGATTAGGAGAATCCCTCACCATTACTTCAGTGGCATCCACAGACCCCCGGATGCTTACAAGAAAGGAATCCTGCAGTACGTGCACTGCAAATGCGGTATGCACCGCAGTATTACCAAAATTGCCTTTCCTACCACAATAACCCCTGTGCACCTTCCACGGCTAATAGCCAGCCTAACGAGGCAAAGAATGCTCATCCCACTAGAGGATTGAGCCAGCACGGAATATGCAGTCAGGTAAAAGTTTGTGCACTGCTGGAAGCAACACCCAGAGCTCCTTTTGTCATACCTGTACAGCGAGTGCCCAATGCTCCCAACAATTTCCCGTCATGCCACTGCCCAAGAACGGCACCGTTACCGTTTTAACCTGCCATTTCTTTCACGGACAGAAACAAAAAATTCCTCAGCAGCCTGGCAATGACAACTGCACACCCTGCACTGTGTTGAAACAACAGAACCCCGATTTGTTGAGATTATAGCACTGTCAAAACAGGCTTTGGCCATAAATTACACCTGTTGCAGATAAAAGCTCTACAGCTTTGGAAAAAAAAAAAGCCAGCAGTGCACACCAAGCCGGAACTACAGGCCCCTTCCAGTATACCCATTTGTTGAGCTTGTGGCCACGTCAAAACAGTCTTCAGCGATAAATTGCTCTTGCAGCAGCTGCAAGCTGTGCAAGTAGGGGGAACAAAAAAATGCCAGCAGCCCAACACAGACATCCCGTTCCACTGCACTGGCAGCACACTTGCCCACCTGCCATAAAAAAAAGGCAGTGGTGAGGTTCCAGTTTAAACCTAGCAGACTGCAATTTGTATGAGGAAATCCATACCACAGCTGGTTCTGCAGTAATTTTCTTGAGCAGTTTTCCTAGCAACTGAAAGGTTCTTTAGCATATCACTAAACGACAGTCTACCACAACCAAACAGGTCTACCACAACCATGAACCTGTTTGCTGCCTATAAACAGTTCAAATGAGGGTAAAAAGGAAAACAGCACTGTTTGGTTACTCTTAGCCACATCAAACTGATACAATCTGGCGCAGACAGTTTCGCAATCAGGCATCTGCGAAGAGATGCATGCCTTTGAAGCTACCCATTGCACCTTCGGGTACTTTATGATGAGTGGTGCACGAAATATCTACACCCTCCAAAACTGAACATTTCTGTAGTGGTGGAGAGGCATGTGCAAAACGTCTGGAGAATTCTCAATGGAGGCATGTCACAAAGAAATATCTCAGTTTCATGGACAAAAGCAGGTCCAAAATGGAGGGCAGTCCAGACTCCATGATAAGCGCATATTGGTTCCTCGAACCAGGAAACAAAGGCCAGCTATAAGTACTGTACAGCTCTTCCATCGGGAGACTCCACCCAAGTAATTCAAAAAGCAGCAAGAGAAAATGCTGGCAGCTACCATCATGCAGGTCGAAACTGCTGCAAAAGTCTATATCTTCCTCTGGCTTCCACAAGAGAAAAAAAAAATGCGTTTGAAGTTTTTTTTTGTTTTAAGACACAGGAACGCCAGCTGCTCCAGACAACGGACGAGTCTTCTTTCTGTGGCACATTTGTCAAGGTCAGTATAAACGGAGAACGGAGAGAGGGGGGCAGATTATCGAATTCGCCGCGGACAGTGACAGGGTCTGCTCCGGGAATGAAGTGTAAACGGGAGAGGGGGCACTACCGTTCAGCCTCACGAGATTGCAGGCGGCCGATAATGACGGCGGTAGCCCCTCGCAAGGAGAGCACGTAGTCGGCGGCGGAATAAAAGGCTGCTCGGTAATCGGAAGAGCGGCGCCGCCGACCGGCACAGCAGAGCACTTGTGCCGGGTCAGGCGTTGCGCCTGGACGGGCCGTGAGGCCGCGTCGCAGCGGGCGAGCCGGAACAATGGAGCAGCCCCGAAACTTGCCCAGTCACGCGCCTTACGTCGCTCCAGGAGACTCGCCTACTCCACGGGGCGCGTCGGCGCGGATAGCGTGCTACGACGGGGGTGCAAACCTACGGAGACAACCGAGCGCGAAACTCACGACTGTGGCTCAAGGTCATTGACGTCAATGGCCACTACGAAGTATTTCGGCGGCGACAGTACGTTCGAAAGCGCGCTGAACGGCGAACAGAAGGGTTTTTTTTTTTTTCTTTTTTCCCTCTACGCAGGGGCCGAATTATGGCGTCGTCGCAGCGGCGGCCTCCTCGCGCCCACGCGCCCGTCGCGGCAGCTATTTTGAGGACGTGGCAACGCGGCGGGCCTCGCGAGAACATTGGCAAACAGGGCCAAGCAGCAGCGGCTACAACGTCATGGGTGGGAAACAGTGGGGGCAGTGTGCGCAGGCGGCCTGGCACGATACCACTACTCGCACCGGCAGGCCGTACGGCACATCGCGACGGCCAACGAACGGAAATTGTGAAAAGGTGCCATGGGCAGATAAGCCGGCCGTTGCAGTACAGGAAAGCAATGCGCTGTTCCGCCTCCGCCGAATACCTCCCGGATCAGCCCCATCGGTAACAAGTGACCTGCCCACGCTGCGCGAGAGTTCGAAATCTGACGTGAGAATCGCTTGTAATCACGATCAGAGACCATGGCTAGCCTAGACCTAGTAAAAAAAGGCATATGTGCGTCCGAAATCGGCGCAGACTTATGCGCTACGGGTGTGGGAAAAACTGGCTTTAAACTGCAGTCGAAAAACGCGGCTTTGATACGCGCCTGTATTGCGCAACACGCGTAGGTGTGGCCTTTACAGAATGTGTGGAATGAAAGCAAATAGACGCTCTTCGTGAACGCAAGTTTCCCTTCATAAACGTGGACGCTGCTGCTGCTGCTAACCGTGATTTAATTTCCCCAAAATCTTGATTTTCTCGGGAAATCGGTTATTTGGCTCCTCGACCTCGCGCGTGCGTACGCGCTTAGGAAACGTTCACCCAACCATTGACCTGGAAAATCTTATGCCGGCATCACAAGCTGCGCATACACCAAGGCAACAGATGATTTGTTTTAATAGCCCCTTCGCGCTTATCCCTCGGATGGTGGTGGTAGCCGTCGGTCAAGCCACCTGTAAGTATCGGACCTGGGCGAAAGATAAGGCCACGCTGAAAGGGCTTTGCTAGCGCAAGTCAACGCGCGAGGCAAAAAGCGACTGCAAATTTACCAAACCGGCTATAGCCTGAACACGACGCCAAGAACCGGCATCGGCCCCTTGCCAAAATCTTGCCTCGCATATAGGTCATCCGCACCGCCGTCGGCCGCCGCCGCCGCCGACTATTGGGGGAGGGAGAGAAACACGTACGCGAACTTGACGCGCCCGCCAAAGCTAATGCGCAGAAAAACCAAACACGCAAGTGACAGGACGCACAACGTGACAGTTCAAAAACAAACGCTAAACGGAAGCTTTGCGAAACGACGCATGGCGAATCCTCGGTAAAACGCCTGCGACACTGGTCTCGTATTACAAAAGCACGAAAAGAATTCTGACATAACGCGGCTTTCATCGCCTGATATAGAAAAGATAACGTTTATATCAAACAAGCGTAACGCGACAGCAGAAACAGTAAGAACGTTGTCATCCCAAGCGCCACCATTCGGCGTGGCATCCGAGGGAGAAAACTGGACAGCCGAACGGACAGCAGCCGACGCCCTGCCCACACCGGCGAGTCAGGCCTAACTGTTGCCCAACCAAAACAAAGAGCAGACGACGCCTGTGCACAGCTCTCGTCGTTTTGTGATAGCGAGCAAGCTAAAAACGCCAGGAGTGGTACCACTCACCTAGGTTTTGTCCTCGGGAGCTTCAAGAGTGGGTCCCGCGAGCTCAGATTCCTTTCGCTCCCCTCCTGCTACGGCACCGATACTAGCTACGTCAAAACCGGCGCGGCCGAACACTCCAAACTGCGGCGGGACTCTGCCGCCAGAAGCGCGGATGGGTTCCAGGGTGCGCGGCAGTGCCAGTAGTTCGAGAGTAGCGTTCACTGCGCCTGCGCTCACGCATGCGCGCTGTTACGCAAGCTCTACGCGCGATGAGTCACACCGGAAAGAAGAATGTGCGCTACGTGCTGTCTGCCGTTGCACTGGCGTTGCTCTGGCGCTGCGAACGACCCGTGCATCGCACTTTGGGAATTTCGCGCTGATATCACCCGTGGCGGTGGCGTCATTTGGTGCTCAGCGCGTACCGTGTTTGACGCGTGGTCTTTGTTCTGTGGTTTGCTTTGTTTGCTGGCGCGTGTGTATGTGGTGCATGCGACCGATGGAGCACAGAACTGATTGTTCGGGGCATAATTTTGCATTGTAGAGCTGAAAGATGGTCGCGCAAGCCGCTTAGCCCAAGGACGCGGTCATAGCGAGCGAAATACGAGCCACCATAGAAATACTGAAACAAGGCTCCCGAATTAACTAATGTACGGGTGGGAAAACTAGGCACAGAGAACTCTTTCGCAACTGGCGTACGGTAAAGGTGGAGCGGAGGGGTCCTCCTCCTCCTCCTTTTCCTCTCCGAAATTTTTAAACCCGGGAGCAGGGGATTGTCTGGCTAACATGAGACCACTAAATCTGTCAGTCATCATCAATTAAATCACGACAACCAGTAACAACATTTTTTTTTCTTCGTCAACCCCAATGATCAGCCATTGTGCGATGCCCCCGAAGGAGGAAGAAACTTTATTTTTATATTAGTTCTAAACAAATCGCTAGCTGGGAAATAAAACAAGAACCATACGCTGACCCGATTGCTAAGTTGTTGTTTTTTCGTTAATAAATTCCCTGTATTTTTTTTTCCTCCGTTCTCCCTGTCCAGTGCTCTCGATATGCCTCTCCGAAATGAAATATCCTGTTTGTCAAGCCTCTGGCTGATTCATGCTCATCCGAGCGACCCACACCCCGATACATACGCAACCTCCGAAAGGCCAATTTGTGTACTTTTGATAGACAACCATGGATCAGATGACGCCGCAGTATTTCAGGCAGAGAATATTAAAGCGGGGTCTCTGTACGCGTCAGAAAGCAACCATCACAAATTTTGCGCGCTCTCGTCAGTCTCCCTCCCCCTTTTTCGGCACGCGCATGGCGGGCGCATGCCAGCGGAATAGACCTCGAGGCGCGGAAGCGGCGTTGTCGTCGAAGAAAGCCCGTCGCGAGGGTTGGCAGCGGCGGCGGGCTGAACAGGCGCGGCAGCTGACGCTTCCTGCGGAAGCCCTGGCAGCCACCGCGCCGCGCGTCCTGCGGCCACCCGCGTTGGTTTCATCCGGCCGGGAAATAACGCCTATCAAGAAGCCGTCCACAACCTCCTCTCGTATCGCCTTAGGGGGACGATGAAGTGACTAGGTCGAAGTTGTGCTCGTTATTTGACTATGACGTCACAGTGGGTCGCATTCATGGTATCCGACTCCTCGCAATTCCGCGCGTCCACGTGCAACATCAACATATGCTTTGTTCGCGTCCTTGTTTTGCAAGCCCTGCGTAGTTGCCCCATAGCGGACGTTAGCAAATCGGCGGACAGGAGGGAAACGAACTTTCCAAAATGCTCGCAAATCGGTTGGGAAAGCTCAGCACTTTAGTGTCCCTTTTAAGCGCCGTAACTGACAGCTACGTGTGCGGTGGAAAGCCCGAACAGTTACCACTACCACTAGAACGGGATTATTTACTGGCGTATGAAAGGGAACATTCAAGCACAACTAATCAGGGAAAAAAAAAAAAAAACCCCGCCGAGCTTCAAACGCTTCAATCCGACCTCCACTTTCCAAATAACCTCTGGACAGTGGAAGGGCCACCTGGCTAGAGGCGACCTAGGTGACCAGTTCGGGCTGATATCCCAAGCGTAACTGGCCGCACGTGCCGCACGTGCGGCCAGAAAACTAGTGCATTTCCACATTGGCCGGTTGGCCAGTATGAAACTCTATGGGTTGGCCGTCCGAAAAACTTTAAAGATCTCTGCACACACGCAGCGTGCACGTGAAACCGAGCTTCCATTGTATTAAAAAGCTTACTTGAAAATCTCGAAGGGGCGGTTCTAGGTAAGACTAGTGTCGCTAAATCTTTTTTAGTGACACTAAGTAAGACAATACACGAACCGATGAAGAGGAAGGGGTGCAATAGCGTACGTTTATCTCATTAACCACGTATCGTTCGTAAATGCGTTTACTTAGAGCGCGAAAAATAGTCGCATGGGTTCGTCCTTTTTTAGCGCGCGGCTTGGGTCTTGGAAGGCTTGACGATCGGTTGAACGCACTTTTAGTTCAGCGCTTCTCTCAACTTTCTTTAGGGATGGAGGGTAAATTTTTACACTGTGCAGGGGTTGTTTAAGCTTGTCACTGTAAACGCTCCAACCGTCATGATTCTGCGGTCGATACAACGAAAATAAGCGCCACTAGAATGACTTTAAACTAACATTTATTTATCAACTATACGGGACTCGAACTAGCCATAGCAGCCATGGTCATTTCGGCCAACAATTAAGGATCGCTCAGCCCCAATCCCAACCCTTCCCCCGAGCAGTGGAAGGTCCTGCTGACCAGTTCCCGCCACGCTGACCAGATCTTTCTGGTCACCCGTGCCAGGGCTGCAGCCAAGGCCCAAGGGTATACCTGGACTGAAGAGAACTCACCCCACCGAGTGGCGGCTGAAAGACCACCGTTTGCTCTATTAATCGTTTATTCTCTACTTGCGCGCGTATTCACGGAAGGGGGTTGGCCAGTGGTTATTACGATTGAGCTATTTAGGTAAAAGTGCGTGGGTGAGAATGGGGAAAGAATGATCAAAAACCCCTGTGCTCGACCATGGTCCTGGCTGTCCAGGCAGTATGCGGATGATTGAAATATGGTGCGGCTCAAGAGATTGCGCCTAGGACGTTCGGATGAATCCCATGCAGCGAAGCACGTTATTCTTTGTTTATTTCCCGCCTGGTGCAAGGTTGCTAAAACCTAACACCCAGCCTAGAAGGGCAGACGTGTTTCCTGCATGCAGCATGCCACGGGCTTCAGTGTTTTCGCTTTTATAAATTATACGCTTCGTGAACTCAAGTGGGTAGCCAACAGCAATCCTCAGCGCTCGCTTGGAGCTTGCGTGCCTTATCTTCCAGATCCCGGTTCGCCGCGTCATTCTCCCGCGCCCGCCAGGTGAGTAATTACTGCCTACTTCCGCTCTGGCAAGCGCTTGTGCGCATTTTCGCCCATCCTATTGTCGTTTCCCACAGACGTAATTTCTTTTCCTAAATTCCCCGATGCCGTGATTGCACATAATACCGTCAGATGCGCGTAAGTGTATTGCCCCCCCCCCCCCCCGGTCTTATTTTGGCTCATCTTATAAGCCATGCTTTAATTATTAGCACCCTTCACTTGCACCACTTTGGAAGTGGTGAAACTTTCATTAGCAGGGAATGCCGGAGCCACGAAGGCAGAGAAGGCGAAAGGAAAGTGATACGAGCGTCTTCAGAGAAGATTGTAGCGGGTCTGGGGGTGACGCGTTGTAGGGTTGTTCGCTTTCGGGTCAAACCAGATTCTTACACACCGCACATGTTTCAAAAGAATCGGGTCAAACCCGATTTCTCCCGAATGGACCTTCTCGGAGCAGCGATTTGCACAACCGTGCGCTGACGGTCCGCCGTTCTCGACTTGCTGGAAGCAAGCCACAAAAACACAGCTTCCGAACTCATTGAGTATTGGCATCGCTCTACCTCGCTACCTAACATAGGCGGAGAGTTTTAATTTTCCCAGGGGAGGCTCTGCCACCATAGACAAACTCTATGTCTGCCACCATAGAGTTTCTCACTCTGCCACCCCTTGACTTGCAGCCCGTGATGATGATGATGATGATGATAAAATGTACCCATCAGCATGCATAAATATACATATATATGATACATTATGTGATGATACGATGATTATGATACATACATACATGCATACATGCATACATACATACATACATACATACATACATACATACATACATACATACATACATACATACATACATACATACATACATACATACATACATGCTTCTAGTGATTTTCTAGTGCGCTTCTCCTCCTATGGCAAGAATGCAAAGGAATAAATGGAAAGTCTGAAAGTAAGCCGTCCACGTCTGCGTCAATTCAATGATGCAGTAAGCTTTGAGCCCCAATGAAATTTTAAGTGAAAAGGTAGAGGCAATCCTAAAGAAATGTCAACTGGTAATGGCACTGGTAATGGCACTTGGGGAGTAGGGGGGCAGGGGTCAGCATCGCCGGGGGGCTCTGCAGAGCCCCCTTCGGGAACCCCCCCCCCCGTAGTCTCCGCCTATGCTACCTCAGGCTGGCAAATTCTGCGCTGGCATTGTTGTGCCTATCTAATGGAAGCTGTGTTGTCTAGGGAACTTCCTGTTCAGCGATCGCACAGGCCTCGAATGAAGACCGACATGTTGCGCAAGCATGCAGATGATAATGTTTGGGAAAAAGGACGAATAAAAAATCATCACCGGCTTTTTGTGAATAAAACGTTTCATTTCTTAGAAGTTATCAATTTTCTTTATTGTCATCATTTCTGATTCATTTCCAAACAAATGCCGAGTTTCGGACAGCCTTTTCCAGAAAACCCTGATGTTGTGCCCCCGATTACCAGCTTGAAATGAACACCAATTTTAACGCTTTAGAGTTAAGAAGATCGTGATACTGCCTAAAGTAAACTGTGTATTATTTAGTACATCTGTTCATTTAACCTGAAAAGCCAGAACTTCGGAATGGTTTTGTGAAAAACCCGATTTCTACCCGATTATCAATTCGAAAATTACACCATCTTCCCGTGGGGAACCCTGATGAGGATGCGAAGCATCGTGGCGGTTCCGTGTGGTTCCATTGTGTTGCCGTTATGTTGAGTGATCTGGTTTCTACTAGCGCCAGAGGGAATTCCGCGTCCGGGTCCACACCGGTGGCAAAGGCACGCAAGTGCTGTTGTGTTACGGTGAGTAGGCGGTGGTTGTCGAGGCGCCGAAACTCGTCCATCATGTTCTTGTCGATGTTGTCTCTGTGGTAGAATCGGTAGTCTCCGTCAGCTTTGGTGAGGTAAAGGTTGTTGACATTGGTACACCGGCTGAGAGCAATGTACACGCCCTCCTCTTCGCAGCTTTGTTGTTGTTGTTGTTGTTGATCCTGATAATTAATGGCGCATACCCAATCAGGGGATCGGCCAAACAACAGAGGATTGTAAAAATCAATGGTACTCATATCAATTCAAGACACGCCTAGGAAGGATAATTTAGATCAGTTGGTTTTGAGAAGAAAAAAAAAACTGAATCTTTGTCTTCTCGTTCTTCTTCTTCAGCGGTTCCCCTACGGGAAGATGACGACGGTGGTTGAGAGAGAGAGAGAACAACTTTATTTAGCCACACAAAATTGCGGCGACTACGTGCCGGATGGGGTGGTTCTCTCTTCACGGGACCCATATGCTACCGCGGCTGCCTGGCCCCTGGAGATCAGGACGAGCTGGTCTTCCAAGGCGGGGCTGGTTAGCAAGGTCTCCCATCGCTCGTTAAAGGGTGTGGGAAGGGTGATTGAGGGTTGGGTAAGGGGTGGAGGGATTGCCTCGGTGAAATCGCACTCTCCGATGACGTGCCGGAGCGTGCCCAATTGCCCGCAGAATCTACACTCTTTCTCGTATATCTCGGGGTACATTCTGCTTTGGAGATAAGGGTGCGAGAAGGATCCTGCTTGTATTTGGCGATAGATCGTTTGCTGTGTCCTGCTGAGCGACTTGTGCGGGTCAGGGTACCGCCGTCTGCCTTCCCTGTAGTGGCTGGTGATCTTGTAGGTCGTTATGGCCTGCGGCTCGTGCTCGTCTGCCCGGTGTTCAAGTTCTCGGGCAAGCTGGTGGGCGAGTTCGTTGCCCTCCAGCCCTGAGTGAGCCGGTGTCCATATAAGTTCGACTTTCTGCTGGGGGATGCGGCGTATTCCTCCCTCTAGTATTCTGAGTGCCGTCAGAGACACCTGCCCTTTTCTATAGCTGGCATACGCTTTTTGCGAGTCTGTGATTATTTTGCTCGCGTTAGGCAACGTGAGCGCCAAGGCTATTGCCGCCTCTTCCGCTTCTTCCGGGAACGCCGTTTTGACAGATGCGCACGTCACCAGAGCGTCTTTCGTCGTGACCGAGGTCGCGGCTCGTGTCGAAAACTTGGGTAGAGAGGCGTCCGTGTAGAGGGTGATCCCCGTCCCACCTTCTTGTTCTTCCGCTTGTCTCAGCGTTTCGATGAGGGCCTTGAACGCGAACCTATCCCGTGATGGATTCTTTGGTTGGCCAATCCCTAGGGGCATCCTGCCACAATCAGCATCAGAGGCGCTGCGGACGGGGCTGGTTGAGCTGCAAGGCGCGTGGCGCTTCCCGCCACAGCTTTCCCACGGGAAATTCAGCATCCCCCTCTAAAGTTTTTTTTTTTTTTTTTTTAAGAACGTTTATTTTGCCACAGGGCATATATATGGGATTATGAGGTGATGGTGATTAGATGAAAATGAAAATGTTCGCTTCGCGGATGAAGTCAAGGAGTGAACGATGATGGCGCCCATGTATCCATGCGGCGTATGCGGAGGCGTCGTCTGCGCGGAGGCCCGTCGCCGCAAGTGCCGCAGTCTCGTCGGCCTCAAGGCGAGGCAGGACCACAGCAAGTGGTGAAGGTCGGCAATCGCGTCGCTGCGGTGGCACACTGGGCAACCAGGGTTTGTAAAAGAACCTCGGTATTGAGGCCAGTGGCGGGTCACGGCGGGAGTTAAGGCCACCCCCACCCGAATCCTCCTGAGCGCAACCTCCTCTGCACGGGTAAGACCCGGGGGGAGGGTGGCAGCACACGGTGGAATGAGAGCACGTGTGCGGCGCCGGAGGTGTTCTTTTCTCGTCACCAGGAGAGTGGCATCATCCAGCTCTAACGGGGAAGTCGGAGATGGAACGGATGCTGCCAGTCGGGCTGCTACGTCTGCCTTGCAGTGTTCTGCGAGTAGGTCACGTGGAACCCATTCAATCAGGATCTTGTGAGCGATTCCTGCCGCAAGTTGATGAATACTCTGAGCCAGCACAGGGCTACGACTAACTAACCGTAGTAGGCGGACTGCTTGTAGAGCATCGGTGCGAACTACGATGCGCGCCCCGGGCTGCAAAGTGATTCCGGTTACAGCAATCAGAGCCTCTCTAATGGCGACAAGTTCTGCACAGAACGATGATGGAGGTTCCGGGACCTTAAATCTGGACGTCTTGCTGAGGGCTGGATGGCTAGTGCAATGAATGGCAGTGACAATCACAGTCTCTTGTATACTGGCGTCAGTATATAATTTGATAGAGCCGGGTGGAAGGAGGCTATCCGTGTCGGCGATGCGTTGTTTGAGGGCAGACGCCGAAATGTTGGAATCTGGACGACGAAGGTCAGTTGGTTTGTTGCCACTCAATTGCACGAACTGCCACGGGGGAAGTACTCGCTGCGGTAGGGCTGGTAGCGTATGAGAGACTGCGTAAGCTATTAATGCTCGCGACGAATCGCACAGTGCATTCTTCAATTTCCGAGCTTCGCGACGTTGATGAACAAGTTCATCCAACGTGTTCAGTTGGGCTTGTTCCTGGAGAATAACTATAGGGGTGATGCGTGGAAGCGCAGTAATTGCTCTCATAGCGTCTCTGTTAATCGCTTCCAGTCGATCCCACTGTGTTGCCGTCAAATGCTGGAACTGAGCAGAGTACACCAAGCGCGGTTGTAAAACTGCTCTCACTATTTGTCGCGCCACGTGTGAGCTGGCTACACCAGCTTTGGGAGCAATACGGCGTACTAGTGACAGCGTTTGAGCAGCTTGGTGTTTAGCCTGAGCAAGCCAAGCTGTCGCCGTTCCTGACTGGTGTATCAGCAATCCCAGGACTTTGATTGCTGGGCTCTCCTGCAGTGGTTGCCCAGACAGATGAAGGCGGATGGGACAAGCAGCAAGCTTTCGGCGGCCCCAGCGGTTTGCAACGGATGTGTATGTTGCTTTACTCGTTGATAGCTGAAGGCCCACCGAAGAGGCAAGGCTGCGGTGACATCCAGGGCTGACTGCAACGAACTCGCTTGAGTTTCCAGGTCATGGTGAGTGCTCCACACGGTGATGTCATCGGCGTAAAGGAGAAATTTAACAGCCGGTACATCATGAAGGCGCCATGCCAGTGGTATCACGGCCATATTAAACAAGGTCGGAGCCAATACCGATCCTTGGGGCACACCACGTACAGGAACGAAGGACCCAACAGCTTGTCCGTGAAGGCGTATGGCAAATGTGATGTCTTGAAGGAATGACTGGACGAACTGCCGTACCCGCATGGGAAGGTGGAGTATATCAATTGAATCCAGGATAGCAGCGTGACTGATGTTGTAATACGCTTTTTGGATGTCCATTGTGTTGCGACCGAGTGGGGGCACCCGATCCGAGCTCCGTGGCCTCCGATATACGAGTGGTAGCGTGTATGATGCGAGCGGCCAGCCGCTGTTGCAGCCGTGAAGAAGTCCAGAAGCCGTAGGCTAACGTAACTGTTTACTTCATAGCGAGAAGTGAGCCGAAGCCAAAGAACAATGCCCCGACGGGCGAGGTTACAATATAGGACTCGAGAAGAGCGACGGCATGGATTCGCTGCTCTAACAGGAATGGTTTACAACGCTTGCGGGGGTCTATTTATACCCAAAAGCGGTAACGGTCAAAACGCCAACAAGCTGGAACACGCCACGAACGTCACAGACACACACAACGCTCTTTCCAGAGTTCGTAAACCGTTCATAGCCTCGGCGCACGTTGAGTCCGGGAGAGGGGAGAGAGGAGGGCTCCGCTGAGTTCGCGGGGCCTCTGTGTCCTTGAAGAGCGTGGAGACGAGCCTCGCCGGCAGCCGCCGAAGTTTTGAAATGCACCGAAAGCGAAGCGTCTGACGCGGCTTGTCGCAACTTGTCACCGACATGGTTGCGCCTGTTTTCAAAGGCGCACGTAGTGGCTTCGCCGCACAGCCGAGTGATGCGGGGAAGTACTGCGGCGCTGGCCGATTCGTAACAGCTTCTCCGCCGGGGGTCCGAGATCCCGATGGATAAGGGTCTTCAACCGTTGTCCGGAGGGATGCTGTCGAAGTGAAGTGCTAGGCAGACGCTCGACTCCAGGCCTGGGCTGTGCGACACCGTGCTGGAGCTTCACCGGGTGGGTCACTGGACGAGTAGTGGCTCCCCAAGAACGTCTCTGGCTTGGTCAGGCAACAGAACAACACAGGAAGACACAACCGCATCGCCGGCAAGTGCGAAGACAAATCCACACTGAAGATCTACCAGGCTTTTAGTTGCGAAAAAGTACGCGAATAACTAACTACTCTAGTTATATTTTTGCCCAGCAGTACTTTAGACAAGTGACAAACTTGAAAGGTGACATTTCGCGTGATTGGAAATGTCCCACACAAAAGAAATGTAATCGTAAAGGGCGAAACCTGCTCCAGGAAAAACAATGAATTTGAGAAAGTCAGGCGTCTACAGGCCACTTCTCGCGCTGAGAGCCGCGATTTGAGCTCTCGTCATTGCTCCGAGCTTTCCCGTTCTGTACCGCACTTCAGGTGCGCCTGCTTCCTGAAAACGAGTGCTGCGACCGCGTGAAAGGGCACCGGCCGTTGTTTTCGACAAAGGCCCGGCGCGCGGAGGAGCGAGCGAGATTTTCCAGCGTTCGAACGTAAGGCGCGCACTCCTTCCTGGAGGCGGCGTTCCCTTGGCTCGATGCAAGCTCACGGCTTTGCCCCTTGGCGTGCCCGCACTGAAACACGCGCCACAAGTACGTTTCCCTCTATCCTTCGAAATTTTCCCTCTATCCTTCTTGCTCGCCTTTTCACCAACGCGTTCGGCAAGCGAGCATCGGAACGCGTTCACGTTCTCTTCTCTAGGCTGGTCGGTTCCCGACTTCGGCTCAGCCACAGGCGACACCGGGACCTCAACTAGCTCAGCCGATGTTGGCGTATCGTCGAGAGCATCAGCTGGGAGTGACACGGGCACGACGAGCTCTTTAGACACCTTGTAGTTCCCAACAGTCACTACCTCGTCGTCCCTCGCGCTTTCAGCGACAGTCTTGGCACGCGAAGACCGAAGCGTGTTCCCGTTCTCCTTCCTCACTGCCAGAACTACACAACCAGGCTGCCCTGTCTCAAAAGACGGCTCAGCTGCCTCAGACACCTGAATCTCTACGAGCTCGGCTGGCCGTTGCTCGAGGTCAGCTACCTGAGCTGGTGGCAGGACGGAATCGGTTTGCTCAGTGGCGAGTTCGTCATGACTCCCAACTGAACCGTGCAAACCGTTTGCTGCCTCGGCTGCAGGCTTTCCCACCCCGTCGCTCGTTTCCGCACTACCGTCCGAAGGAACAACTTCCGTTTCAGCGGACTCGTGCGGCCTCTCAGTAACCTCATCGTTTACGCATTCCTGCGAAACGTCGCTATCTCGCGAAATGTTCACGTTCAAGTCGGTAGCCGTTCCCAAGGCCTCCCGCGAATTTGAACCATCCGAACACTCCGCCGAGATCTCCAAAACAAACGCCGACACATTATCACACTCAGTGGACACGCACTGCCCTCTGCCGCCTCTGTCGACAGTCTGAGCTAATGCGCCGTCGTTATCTCTCAGCAACCTTGCCGCGCTGCTGGGCCGCAACCGTCGCCTCCGACTCGCGCTCCCGAGCGTCTGCTAGTGGCAGCGCCGGCACGGTGCTTTCCTCGACATCGAGGTCTTTTTCGAGCAACAATTCTAACTCGGGCTTCACTTCTTCCTGCTCGAGTTGAATTTCATGCTCTAGGTACCTGTTCTCCCGTTGGAGTCTCTCTCTTTCGAGCTTCTTTCTTTCCCTTCGGATTCGCTCGATATCGAGGGCGTACCATCGCATCTTTTCCTCGTGTTTGAGTTCCAGATCGCGTATTCTTTCCTTGCGTTCCTGTTCTTGTTTCTGCCACTCGAGCTCCTGTACTTGCCTTCTTTCCTCGCGTTCCTGTTCTTGTTTCTGCCTTTCGAGCTCCCGTTCTCACTTTTTCTCCTCGCGTTCTGCCTCTGCTGCTGCAGCCTGACGTTTAGCGGTCTCCCTGTCATTGATAAGCTCAATGCACTCAGACAGCTCGTCATCGTCAGCCCCGACAGCGAGTATAGCCTGTATCAGCTCTGGCTTTCTCAGCGCGTCCGTAACATCCAAGCGCAACTCTTTTGCAAGCTCCAACAACTGCGGTTTTTTCAACGCTTTCAAATTCATGGCCGGTCTAGAGTACTGCTTTCCCACTGCTCCAAAAATGTTTTGCGCGAATAACCCACGCGACAAAAACACACGCCCTACCAGCTATCCTCAGAAGCCTGGTAAAACTCAGTGAAGAAACGTCCCGCACTCACCCTTGACCGCCGTGAATTCTGCGAAGTCTGAAGCCGCCTTGACGTCCGTGGTGTTGGGTCTCACACCACTGGCTCCAGGTGTCACGAAGTTGTCATCCCACCGCTGCCAACCAGTTGTTGAGACCGGGAAGGCAGACTGCAGCCGGGAAGACGTCCAGAGCTGACAGGCGAACGTAAACTGTTTACTTCATAGCGTGGGGTGAGCCGAAGCCAAAGAACAATGCCCCGACGGGCGAGGTTACAATATAGGACTCGAGCAGAGCGACGGCATGGATTCGCTGCTCTAACAGGAATGGTTTACAACCACAGAACAGGGAGGATTTTAGAGAAGCAAAGGTCTAGCTTTGCCTGTAGTGCCAGAAAAAGCGTAGTGGCGGCGTCGTGAACTACCCAGTACGCCCGCTTGATGGCGCTGTAAACACGGCTTTGTAAACATGGCGGATGCTTTTTGCACAGGCCGCTTGAGCTCCTTAATAACATGGCTGCCCTCGCACGGCGGCCGCCGGCTCGCTGCTCCACGGCCGGACTTGACTCTCCTCCTCCCGCGCGCGAAAGGGGCGTCGAGTCCGGCCGTGGCTGCTCCTGCTGGCTCCTGGCTGGCACGCTGGTCGCGTGTTTACTTGCGCCGCGCTAGTGAAGTGATGTTACGCCAGGTGACCAGATGGCCTCGACTGGCACAGACCACAGTGAGCAGCAAGTGAGAACAAATCGTTTATTGACATCCGCAAGTTTACAGAGGCCAGGACATCATTTCATTTCGATCGCTGCAATTGTACGTCGCTTTCGTGACAACATTTTTTTTTTGCCATAACAACTCGTTCACTTGCGCTAAGATTTCGAACGAAGGGCACAAATGAAGTATTGACGGCGACAACGGTTTCCTTTGCACCGTCTTTCTAGCGGAGTGCATAACACTCACCTTCTGTTGGAAGAATCGAATATTCTGGCCTCGACAGCTGCCTTCCGATGCGGAATTTCCCACATTTGTCATTCCACAAGCACTCAATTCCCGTGTTTTGCCAGTCCTCTCTACAACTGATGGACGCAAAAGCACATAACAGCAATAACAGTCACGAAACCGGTGCTCCGCGCACATTGAAACGGTCGGCCGTTGCAGCGGTTTCAATTTGAATTGGCGGCTTTGTGGTTGCGAATTCAGAAACGAGGTGGTGCACCAGTCGGCTGTTCGTAAAAAGTTGCGTACATTTTTGCTCAACGGATGTTTGATGCGGAACTTGTTAATAGTATTTTTAAATAACACATTGTAAGCGAACTGTGTGGGCTCTTTGAGTCACGGAATGAATGTTTTGTATTCTATACCAAAAGTAACATTTTGCCTGCGCCGTCTGGTGGGCTTGATGGTCGAAAACAGCGCTTTAGATTGGTCACGTTGGGCGTCGATTTTTACGCCGCCTATAGGGAAGACAGGGAACGTCCAAGCTTGAGAGGCCTGTTACAACGCTTGCGGGGGTCTATTTATACCCAAAAGCGGTAACGGTCAAAACGCCAACAAGCTGGAACACGCCACGAACGTCACAGACACACGCAACGCTCTTTCCAGAGTTCGTAAGCCGTTCATAGCCTCGGGCACGTTGAGTCCGAGAGAGGGGAGAGAGGAGAACTCCGTTGAGTTCGCGGGGCCCCTGTGTCCTTGAAGAGCGTGGAGACGAGCCTCGCCGGCAGCCGCCGAAGTTTTGAAATGCGCCGAAAGCGAAGCGTCTGACGCGGCTTGTCGCAACTTGTCACCGACATGGTGGCGCCTGTTTTCAAAGGCACACGTAGTGGCTTCGCCGCACAGCCGAGGAGTGATGCGGGGAAGTACTGCAGCGCTGGCCGATTCGTAACAATTGCTAGGATGGTCCGAACAGCATGACTTCGGGTTGACGACAGTGTTGATGTTGCCAAAACGCTAAGCCCGTCATCCGTGCCAAGTGATGGGCGAAAGCCGATTTGCGCGGGGTGGTAATACCCATGCTGTTCAAGCCACCACGACAAGCGAGTGGCTAGCATTTTCTCTGCAAGCTTGCAAACCGTCGCCGTAAGTGATATTGGCCGCAGGTTTTCTAGCATCATCGCTGGCTTGCCAGCTTTTGGTATGGGAACGACGTGCGCTGCTTTCCAGCTGCCAGGGACGACTCCACTAAGCCATACCTCGTTGATGGAATCGAGGAGCTGAGCGAGCACATCATTGTTCAAATTCTTGAAGGCTTCGTTCAGTTCGTCGTTTCCGTTGACGTTCAGCTTCGCGTGCCTTCGTTGTATCAGTAACGAATCGGCCAACGCCGCCGTATTTTCCCGCATCGGCCACCACGTGCGACGCCACCACGTGTGCCACAGCCGTCAGGCGCCCGTGTGTCGGTGAATCATACTTTCGTGTCTCCACCTGCCCGGCTCGGACGCTTCGCTATCGGCGCGATCAACATTCGGCGGCGCGCCCAGGCATTCTTCTCGGACGTGCGCCCAGCCGTCAGGTGCCAGCACGTCGGTGAGTCACGCCTCGACATGCCCGGCGAGCCATGTCTCAGCATGTTTGAAGGACACTCTCTCCCCTCGCTCGGACTCCACGTGCAACGAGGCCATCGATGACTCACGAACTGTGGAAATAGCGTTGTGTGTGTCTGTGACGTCCGTGGCGTGTTGCTACTTGGCGTTTTGACGGTTGCTGCTTTTGGGTATAAATAGGAGCAGCCCAAACGATTAAATTCATTCCTGTCTGAGCAGCGAATCCATGCTGTCGCTCTGCTCGAGTCCTGTATTGTAACCTCGCCCGTCGGGGCATTGCATGTTTTTTTTGGCTTCGGCTCACCTCCCGCTATGAAGTAAACAGTTACGTTGGCCTATCAGCTCTGGACGTCTTCCCGGCAGTCGGCCTTCCCGGTTGCAACAGTAGCTTCTTGACGTAGTTTGAATGAGTCAAGGACATAAGGCGCGTTCGTAGCACTTTCTCCTGTCCCGGATTTGTAGCGTAGTGGGAAGAGCACCGCGTACCTCCCGTTGCGGCCAGATAGTCGTGGGATCGAAACCGGGCGCCGCTAACTATTTCTTTTTTTTATAGTGTAGTATCGCGGAGCTGTGGGTGTAAGGAGGAGAGTTGCGCATGGGCAGTGAGCGTGTGGACGGCGCCGCCATCAACGACGCAGGACAAGGCGAGCCTAAGAAATGCTCCGCATTTAAAAAATAGCACCCGAGTTTTACCCCCCATTAAAAAAATTAAACCTGAAAACGAACAACCCCAGCTATAGGGCACTCTTTACGCCGTAAGAGCATCGGACACCACGTGCGGTACCCTCACATGTGAAGGCAGGCATTAAAATAATTAGCAATGGCTTAGCTCGGCTCTGCCAGGATATACGAAGCGTGAGCTGGTTCAGCTGGTTATTCTTAGCTTTCCTGGTTGTGTAGGATTAGCTTGATTATCATGCGTACTGCTGCTTCAATGACACGCACAGGGAATACGCATTATGTGACACGTGTATATTTATCAAGCGGCTCCGGTGCAGCGTCACCAATCGCCCCAGAGCTAAGCTGGTTCCACAGGCGCACGCCGGTGTTGCTGCGACGCACAAGCAATCGGTTCCACACCCGGCCACCCCTCGCATGATCATCAAGTGGACCGGGCCGCCACGTGCGGAACGGATGTCGGCGAAGACGCTGGGCGCGTGGGGTGTGTGAGAGACGCTGGGCAGCGAGCAACGTTCTGTGCGCCGTGTGACGTCACTGCTCCTCGCGCATGCGCAGAACGGCTCTCCAGGAGCCACGCGAAACTGCTCAACCTCGGCCAGTGTAGCTCACGCTACAGAATTGGCCGCGTATCTGCTCACTTAACTGCAAATGTCGTCAAAAGACGTCTTTTGCCGCCCCCGCCACGTTCTCTCTCTCCTCTCTTCTATTTCCCCGCCCCCCTTCCGCGCTCTTCCCCTCCCGTCTCGGTCATCCCACGATAAACACGGTGGGGGTTTGCTGAGGTCAATTCAATTGTTCCGCGTTCCGCTGCTCGCGCGCCATTTATTGTAACATTTCGTTATTGCTGGGCTTGGAATGCCGCCACAGTGTCCAGGCTCGGGAGCGAGCTGTTTTTGTATTTTCGACCGCAGCTCTAAGCGCCCGCTCCTGTGCACTTTCAAGTCGGCGTCTGTGTCGGTCTAACCGAGCGAACGAAGAGGACACTGAAGATAAACGAGATAGATCGCGCAGAAAGTGGATGAAGAAAGCATTGCGAAAGTATACGAGGGGGAGGGCGGTATGCCGAGACCGCGCGAGACATGCTGGGCGGCGGAGACACGCTGCGAGATAACGCCAGGGCAGCGTGCGCCGTCGTGCGTTGGCTGATGACGCGATCACTTACTGAGACGCAGCAGCTCTGCGCCGTCATCAAGACCAGTTCATTAGGGTCTATCTAACGAACTACCGTAATCGTGAGCCAATTTTTTGGGTCAAAATATTGTTTTCAGCGTGTATTTTAGCAGAAAAGCGATTTAAGCTTTTGGTTCCGCCGTCGAGAGTTGCCAGAAAAAAATACCAAGAGAAAAGACCGAGCGCACGTGAGCGTGCGCCCCGTGAAGAGCGCCCGGCATAGGCCAGCTGACCTTCGAGAACACTGCCCAGCGTTCGTGGCGTGATCTCTCGCCTGCTGTTCTCTTCGCCAGTTCACGTGCGTTCGCGCCTGAAGTGGGGAGCATAGACGCAGAGTTCGCGCTACAGACGCCGAGTTCGCGAAGCCGGTTGCCGCGGGTTTAAGTGCACGCTAACGCAGTCCACTTTGGGAGAGTGTGAAAGGCTGCGGACGAAACGATACGGGCCTGCCAGTCATGGAGAACTGTCAGCGGCAAGTTCGGAAATCCACGTGAGGTGCGACAGCCGGGTCCCTGACGAAGGAAGAGAGGCCGGTTACAGTAAATTCTGCCATGTTTGGCGTAAACACAACTATAGTGGTCATGCGACCTTATGTGTTGTAACGTTATTTCTTGCAGAGATCGACGTCGATCGCGGTGTTGACGCGAAGTGAGATGAGTTTTGTCCGGTGCACTGGATGAAGAGCTTGGCGATGAGCAGCAGGAACATGAATGATGAGTGGGGGGAGCCCATGATGGCAGAGGGGGTCTTCGGTACCCCGCACCTCCACCACTTTTGTAACGTAGAATTCTGGTTACATTACTTTCCGCTACTGTAGCATGAAGATCGGAAGGAAAAAGTCGAGACGTCGAAGAAGTTTTAAGGTTAACTTGTTTACTTTACTGGTAAATTTGGTTACATTTAGCACATACAAACTTGAAACAATTACACTTATTACATAGATGAAAAAGGCAGTCAAAAGATTCAGAGTACTCAACGAAACATGGTTGGCGGGCGAAGGGCTCCCGGCGTCTGGCCCCGACGATCGGCAGCAAGCGGCTCTCCTGGTGTTGCTCGCTTTCAATCGCCAGAGGGGCCGCGTTATATTTGCTTTGGGGGGACGCATTGGGGGAAAAAGCGCATCCTAGCGTGTGCGGACCGTGTGGAAAAAGGCTAAGGCACACCCGCAGCCAATCAGGAGGACGCTTCTTAGCTCCAATCAGACATGTCCCCGCCAAAGTGAAAAGACCAAAAACACAGACACAAGGTTTCGACTCGAAAACGCGCGCCTGGAGAATTACGGGCGTAGAGCAAGTAGTTAGACAAAACGCACTAAAGTAAACAGGGTGAAAGGGAAAGTCGTCGGAAGAACACTGGAGACACGGAGCCCGAACGCGACCAGCGCACACGCCACGGGGGGGCATGGAACGCCGCGGCCGAGGTAACAGAAGCCGAGGCGCCTGCTCGCTCCCCGTCGTCTCCTGGTCGGCCGACGGGCCAACACACACTCAGCAACAGAAAAACTGGGCCTCGGTGGCCGAAGAGGGATGCTAAAAAATTGAAAAAAGCAAATGGAACCGGGGCTTCGCGACAATATTGTCGCGAAGCGGAGGTCTGTTGATGTTTTCTGGTTGTTTTGAGTTCTGTGCCCACCGCCAAGGCTCTTGCTTCCAAGTGATTTGTGTGAAAGCGGTTCGGACGCGGCGATGCCCTGGCCCCCTTTTTTTCTAAGAAGCGCATGCGGAGTGTGTCTGCGCGCTGACCGACCGGGAAGAGCGGATGTTGAGGGGCGCGAGCCATCGTCTCGGCTTGTGTTACCGCGGCCGCTGCGTTCCATTCTCCCTGTGGCCTGTGCGCTGGTTGCGTTCGGGCTCCGTGTCCTCAGTGTTCTTCAGACGACCCTCCTTTTCTTTCCCCTGTTTACTTTAGTGCGTTTTGTCTGAACTACTTTCTTTACACCCATGGTTCTCCGAGTGCGCGTTTTCGGGTTCGGCCTTGTGTCTGTGTTTGATTTTTCCTTTTCACTTTGGCGGGAACGTGGCTGATTGGAGCTAAGAAGCGTCTCCCCGATTGGCTGCAGAAAGCCT
Organism: Haemaphysalis longicornis; assembly: GCF_048455015.1. NCBI lineage: Eukaryota > Metazoa > Arthropoda > Arachnida > Ixodida > Ixodidae > Haemaphysalis > Haemaphysalis longicornis. The sequence goes on from NW_027526335.1 coordinate 34,873,172, forward strand.
TGTTCCAATGCGTCCGCACGCTGCAGGATGCACTTTTTCCCCCAATACGTCCCCCACCGGACCGCTTGAAGCAAATATAAGGCGGCGCCTCCGGCTATTGGGAGCGGCGGGCGACCTGCACCAGGACTCACTTCAGAAACTCTGCCGCCCGTCGTCGTGCCCTCCCGCCGGGAGACCGCGATCCAGTCAGCCATGTCCCGCTAAGTACTCTTGATTATTGACTGTCTTTCTCATTTATGTAACAAGTGTATTCGTTCTGATTCTTATGTGCTAAATGTCATCAATGTTACCCGTAAATTAAATCAGTGAACTTTAAAACTTCTTCAACGCCTTGACTGCTTCACTCCGATCGGCATGCTACCGTAGCGGCAGGCATTGGACCAAATTACGCCTTTACAATATTATCGCTGAGCAGATAAAAACGTGGGTGTGTTTCCGGACGGGCGGTACGCCACTGTAGGTGAACCGCTACATAGCTGAGATGACGCGCTACGTTCACCTCTGACGGGCGCAGTGATCTGCTCGCTCAGTGCACGCTGACTGGCTCTTCAACGCAGTGTGCTGCATGTAGCTCCCTCGAGTTGTTGCTTGCCTCGATCTCACCTTTCCAAAACTCTGTGGCAATGGCGTGACTGGCCTGGAAAAGTGCGTATCGAGTGGCACGCGGCCTGCCAGCGGGCCCGCAGTCCGGCAGCCGCCGCGGTGGCTGCAACCCAAGACGCTCGCCCGACGCAACCACGCAACGCTGGAAGCGTTCCGGCGAGACAAGGGGAAAGGGCGAGCACAAACGCAGTGACGTAAATAGGGGAAAGGCGGCGTTGGGCACAAAAGCAAAAAGGAAACAATGGCGTCTGGGCACGCGTCCCAGCCCACTCGCACTGCTGAAGGCGACAGTTAGGTAGTGATCCCGACAACCGAAGTTTAAGTAGACTGGAACCGATGCCACGCTTGTTTAGAGTGTTTAAAATATTGACGAATAAGACATCCAGCGTGACCACGTTTCGCACAATCTGAATCAGACAATACCTACTATGTCGGGCAGTCGGGAGAGGAAGTAAAGAAAATATATAGCAACAGTGCAGAAAGAGGTGCTTGCTCACCCGCGTTTTACCTGGCTTCAGTGACTGATTTTAAATGCAGAGCATTTCTTTAACTCACGATGTCACCCGGCGTTGTCGGCGTGCCTCGGCGTCCGCAACGGCCGTTCCAGGTGCGCCCTCTCCCCCACTCCTCCTCTCCCGCATCACGCTACCTTCCTCGCTCTCAACAACAGGTCCGCACCCCTCCCCCTACACTATATAAAAAATAATACTTACCGGCGCCTGGTTTCGATCCTACGACCCTGCGGGCGGAACGCAAGGTACATGGTGCTCTACCCACTGCGCCACAAAGCCGACACAGAATGGAAGGCTACGAACGCGCCTTATATCCTTGACTCATTCAAACTACGTCAAGAAGCTGCTGATACAACGCATTCACTACCTGTGGGCGGAACGCGAGGTACATGGTGCTGTTCCCACTGCGCCACAAAACCGACACAGAATGAAAGGCTACGAACGCGCCTTATATCCTTGACTCATTCAAACTACGTCAAGAAGCTGCTGATACAACGCATTCACTACCACCAACTCCCCAAACACTAAACGTTAACGCAATACACCCACCCCCTATGCGACGCATTTACTCGAGTCCCCCTCGCGGGGAGATGGGCCCTTTTGAACTGAGCATCGTTCAGGCAACGAGGGATGCAGACCGCGGTACCGCATACTCCTCTAAAGGCAATCCAGGGGATGCTTTGTGCTTCGCGCTGTTCTACCTCGTGCTGAAAGGATGTATAGACGGACAAAAACTGTCTCTGACCTGAGGGTGTCTCGTAGAGCTCAGAAACTTGTCTGCAGTGTTAGTTAGAGATGCTTGGCCGATAGCGCTGGAAATCATTTTGTTCCAAGTTAAACCAACGGAACCCACTTTCTAGGATATGGCACGTCGTTCGTACATCATTGCCGCATACACCCACTCAGCAGCATCGTAAACCGACCAGCAGCAGAACTGGCCGCAGAACACCGTGAAGCGCTCCTCACCATTTCTTGCGAGAGGCCACAGCAATGGATTATCTTTTGTGACTGCACGTACTAAGGTGTCCAATGAAGCGAGGCGCATATGATCAGCTGTCCACTGATGTCGCTACCCTGTTTACAGAGTTGAGTGAAAAGGGCCACACGGTGGTGCTTCAGTGGATACCAAGTCACTGTGGCATCGCTGGAAATTAGTTGGCGGATGCAGATAGGCACACCACAATGGAACTCTCTTGGCTATACCCACCACGAGGCAAGATGCCAACGCGATACTCTACCGAGCACGCAAACAAGCTGCAGCCTTGCATTTGTCTGACCCGCAGAATCGACATGAGAGGCTTCACAGGCTCGATCAAGATCAAAATTTCTGGCTCACTCATGCTCCTCAATTTCGCAGAAGTCAAGCGACCTTGCTACACAGGCTGCGACTTAAAGTAGCACTGAGCCGAAAGTATTTCCACACAATCGAGCGCGAAGACAGCCCGGACTGCCTTCTGTTCTGTTGCCCTGAAACTATCGAACATTTGCTTAGCGTTTGCCCAACGTACTCTAGTGAGCGAAGGAACCTTGAGGCAGCATTACTACAAGGTTGATTACTACGCGACACTCGCCCTCCGTCCGAACAAAATATTTTGGGCACGTGGGCTGACAACAGGAAGCAAAGCTTATATTCCTTGGTGACTCCTCTCTGAATTCTCGGCTCTAGGTTGCTACAAAATTTAACATACTGCGGAATAATGTCTCATATTCTTTTTTATATGGACGATAAACATGTGCTGAAAAGTGGACGGTGATGATTCAGCGCCCCGTTGTATGTGAGACGCGTATTGGTCTTAGTGCATAAACACACTTCATTCGTCGATTTCACTGTCATTTCTCATACCTTCCATATTCATTCCTTTATCTTTTGTGCCCAGTACCCTCGCCCCAGTGGGAACTAGTAGGCCCAAGATCAGTTTCTCAGGCCGACCTCTTCTCATTCTGTAGCGTAAGCTACACTGGCCGAGGTTGAGCAGTTTCGCGTGAACCTTGAAGGATCGTTCTGCGCAAGCGCGAGGAGCATTGGATTGAGTTGGATCGGATTGGATTGGATTTGGATCGGATTGGATTGGAATAAATTGGATTGTATTGGATTGGAATAAATTGGATTGTATTGGATTGGAAATCTATCCGGGTGTGTAGAGAATTGGGTTTTGGGTCTGCACATTCGCCGGTCTGCGTATTCCAGAGGAGTGACGTCATAGCCACGGCAGCCGCACTGGCGCCGGCGCGTGCCTAGCTGTGCGCCTCCGTTGCGCAAGAGCCAAGTCTGACGCTACCCGCCGCGGTGGCTCAGTGGCTAAGGCGTTGCGCTGCTGAGCACGAGGTCGCGGGTTCGATTCCCGGCCGCGGCGGTCGCTTTTCTGATGGAGGCGAAAAGCAAAAACGCCCGTGTGTACGAGATTTCGGCGCACGTTAAAGATCCCCAGGTGGTCAAAATTAATCCGGAGCCCTCCATTACGGCGTGCCTCATCACCTGCGTTGCGTCGGCACGTTAAACCATACAATTAATCAATTAAGTCTGACGCTGCGTCGGAGCCGCTTGATAGCCGTTTCGTGTGGCTCCTGGAGAGCCGTGCTACGCATGCGTGAGGAGCAGTGTCTGGACTGGAATTGATTGGGTTGGATTGGATTGGAAATCGTTTTAGCAGCAGTAAGCATGATAATCAGCTAATCCTAGACAGCCAGAGAACCTAAGAATAACCAGCTGAACCTTAAGCTCACGCTACGTATATCCTGGCATAGCCGAGCTAAGCCACTGCTAATTTTTCAATAAACATTTAACTCTCTCCCTTTTTTGTCATCACCTTCTCGGTCCGCTAAACGATGTCCACATACTCGAAGACGTTCGGGTTTAACCCTATAATTCAGGTGCTAGATGACGGTGCCTGGTGAAAAAGGCCGCTGGAAGCTTTCTAAATGCGCTCTCAGTGCCAGAGTTTATCACAAGTTAATCTCTCAAACCACGTTCCTAGCGGTGCCCGCAAGAGGGCTATACGCTACTGGAAAAAAGTCTGGTGGCCCTTTGTCGGATTCGAGATAGGACAAGGCGAGATGACGGTCGTTTCTCTCGATGGCAAGACAAGTCACTTTTAGAGGAAGGGCTATTTTGAAGGCAAACACTCCGCCCTGCAGCACAGACATGTTACGCCTTCAGATGTAAAACCTCTTCGTTATTCCACGCGACGTTTAAAAATCCTCTTCCAGCACTCAACTGACGTTTTGGCGCTCCCACTGGCCCGAAAGGGCTCTTTTTAGTGTCGGATACTTTGGTGCAGGACGTGACGGGGTTACGGTGAGGAAATTTCGGTGCACGGACATCGTCACCGAATGTCCCAGGCATTATTAATTAATAATGCCTGGGACATTATTAATGCCTGGGGCCCTGGGCTCCATTAATGGGGCCATGACGACAAAATACAACTTTGCTCAATTTGAGAGAACTGGCCTTCGGTAACTCAGCTCAAGAAGCGAGAGAAGTATTAAAGAACTTCAAATTTTACAGTATTTTTTTACAAATTTTCACAGCGCTGCAGTGACGTAATACGGGCCAGCACTAAAACACAGTTGTCGGTGTGTTAACTGATCGTTCGCATTCAGTTGATATGGTCAAAAGAAACTAGAGGCCCCATTACGGAGACCAGAGAGAGAGAGAGAGAGAGAGAGAGAGAGAGTAATTTATTGAACGGGATGAAAACACAGAGAGATCGGCCTGGTTGTATTGTCTCTGACCTGCTACTCTGTGGGGGGTGGGGGAAGTGGGAAAAGAGCATAGATAGAGAGGGCGACAGGTATGATGATGGGCATAGAGGTGATAGTATAAGTATATTCAATATGCCTATGCCATGTACAGAGATGGGGCTACTATCTAGCTGATGGAGACCAAAATATGTATGAATGAAATACGATCACGGGTATAAAAATATGCACCTGAAAAATGTGATCATGGGTATGAAAACATGAACTGAACTTTCCACGAAAATCTTAAGAAAGGCACGGTGCCGAGCGCCGCTGCGATGTCCAATTGTAGCCAATTTTCCGTGCACCGAACATATGTCCATGTCACGTGTGCGCACCAAGTATGTATGTGCAGCAGTGTAGAACTTTGTCTCGCAGAGGAATGGGCACGGCTCCTCAGTCCAGGAGGCCAAGTGACGATTCGACGGTCTCTGCAGCCGTGGAGACCTGCAGCAGTCGCTGGTCGTCCACGAGCTCTAAAAAGGAGCTCGCTTTGAAGAAACGCGGTAGCGCCACGCGAATGCATGTATTCTTGGGTTGGGGCATCGCTTTGAGAGGCGGGGAAAGTGAGGCGAATAATCCCGATGAGACAGTACACGAGCCGCAAAGCGAAGCGCGAAAACGCAGTGCGCGTCGCCATGCGTGCTCGTCTCATTTCCCGCCCCTCCTGTGCCTGCAGCGGTCGGGGCCACTGCACCGTCAGCGTTCGGTCCGAACGCTGACGAACGCTGACGGTGGGTTACCAGATTGGGTTACCATACTGTCGTCGCCAGGGGCGCTTGGCCATTCATCAGATGCACCGGTTTTGGGCATATCCCAAGCAACCACGGACGTCCGTGGGACGTCTGAAATACAGCCGGACATCCAAGGCCCAGTTTGGACGGCTATTTTCGGACGTACAGTGGACATCCAGAAACGGATGTACAAGTCCAAATGACATCCGCCAACGGACGTAAAAAGCTACTATGAAGCATCAAATAATGACGTAAATTGGATATAAAAGCAACAACGAAAAAGCTACTGCGCTTTTCAATTAAAAAGATTTTGTACATCAACACTCTGGCTTCTAGGTTGCAAGTTTCATCTGCATATTTCTAATATGAAGCCTAATTTTTAATTTTTTTTGAAGCACTTCACCATCCAACGATGATCTCTTTGGGGAAGGATATATAAGAATTGAGGGCCGCTAACGAAACATGTGAAACCAGTTGACTGTGTTCATGTATGCCGCCTGCCTGGTAGTGCGTTAGCCTTGCGCGGTGTACTGTACTATTCATTGTAAGAACATAAGCTCGTCGTCTGGAAATTTTTACTGAACATCCAAAATACAGCCGATTTAGGACGTCCGACTGGACGTACGGAAGTGTTAAAACCGGACGTCCACGGACGCACATGGTACGCCCATCGGCCGTGAAACGGACGTCATACGGACGTCCGCTTGAGCCGGAATGGACGTACGGCGGACGTCCGTCGGACGTCCGGTGGTTGCTTGGGATACCACGTGCACTTACTAGAGAAGCGGCAATTCTGAGTGCAGAGCACTTTAGGGGCTTGCCTTGCTGTCGTAGCGCGCTCCCTGGACCCAAGTAGAGCCATATGGCGTTCTGTCGTCGCGGCGTCCCGCAGAGGTTTCGAAAGTCAAGCGGTTATAAGCGTTCGAAACTCGTGAACCGCTGGTACAGTGTAATTATCATACATCTCCCCGTTGTTTAGCGAAAAGAAATCTGCAGGTACATTTGAGGCAAAATCTGTGTATATAACCCCCCCTTCCCCCGTTCATTAAGTAGGAACGCTCGTTGGGTTATTTTTTACGATAACAAGCAAAAAAAGCGGCCGCGCAAGAAAAAAAAATGGCACTTCGAAATGACGCTGAAAGGCTCCAGCCGCGCAAGAAAAGGAAATTCTGCAGAAATCCAGAGAATTATCTACTAATGCGTAGAATTCTTATGCCGCTTGTCTTGAGTGTAAGTTTTTTACAGCCAAAGTTTTTGGTTTAAGCTATTATAACGATTATAGGTGAAACTTTCGCGAAGTCTGCATTATTATGGAAATGACATGCGCAGGGGTGAGACAGCTGAAGCAGATTTGGGAGCAGTTTTTGGAGCAGCCAAATCTCGATTTTGGAGCAGAAGAACCTTGATTTGGAGCAGAAGAACGACGTTTATCTTATGCCTTAGAAGCCTCAAAAATGAAATTTTTGGCTACTCGGGGTGGGGGGTGGAGGGTGGGGAGTGCACGTTTTATTCAGTTTTGAACGTACATAACACTGGAACAGCCTTTCAATAACGATTTTCTACGAAAGTATCACAAGGTACAAACTGCAATACCTTTTTACAAACCATTTTTAAATTCTTAGGCTCTATGCATAGATAGCGTGGAGCTCTATTGAAAATATCGAATTGCAAAACTAAGCAATCGCAAGGCATTTTTATTATCATGTGAATGCCGAGATTGTTATTTTTGTAATCCCAGACTTGGCTTTAAGCACAAGTGTAGAGCCAAGGCAAAGCTTGCGCAAAGTGACATGACAGTCGGCGCACCATCCACAACCCCCTCCACCCCCCCTCCTCCTCCTCAGCCCTCCCATTTCTATTCCCACAGTGCACGTTCACTACGATCGTAATTTGAGTAACGTTGGTATGTTTAGCGACCTCCCTTTCGGCATTAAATTTCACTTCAGATAGATGGACAATTGCAATATTACTAGCTTGCAATAATAGCCCGTCCCGCAATCGGACACTGCTTGAACATTTTGCGGAGATGTAGCCTGCGCCGCCACTTCTGTATTACCGATCGTCCCATTCCCGCCGCTCGCAAGGCAGCAATAACTGAGCGTTTTATAACACCGCAATAAGTCCGAAATTTCACTTCAAGCATGCCCTGCACCTATGAACTCCCGTCTTCCGAGTCACGCAACTTTCCGCAACAGATCAAACGATTGAATGTAGACCCAGCCACCCCCCTAACCACAACCACAATAGAAATCGGCAAACAGCACTCTGCCTGAACCACGACCACCTGCTTCGCCAGGCGGCCATATTTCCGAACCTTCACCACACAAAGATGGCGGCGCCCACTAACGTCATTCCGGAGATACGGCGCTCCAAAAATTGTCATTTGTTCATCTACTTGCACAAATAGCTTGTCGTCTCAGTACGTATTTTTTCTACGGGACTTTACATTGTTTTTCGATGGGAAAACTTTGAAAACGCACAGAATATAACATGTGCAAACCTACATTGTGACTTTCAAAAGAACTATCTCGGGGACAATGTGGGTTTTCTTATTGAATGATCAGTCAATTAAACCTTTATGAACAGCACCATTTCGGGAAAATTATGTCGTCAGTAAGCATTTTTCTTCACTGAAACTGAAGAAGAGTTAAAAGCCTCGGCTCTTTGACTGTTTTGGAGCAGTTTGGCGCAATTTTTGCAATATTCAAGCTTTTGGAGCAGTCCGGCGCAGGAAAACCACTTTGTATCAAAACTGCGCAATATGCGCAGCTGTCTCACCCCTGCATGCGTAATATGTTTTGTCATTTCCTGTATTTTCGCACTTTTCTTATTTTTTAGTTTTTCAAAATTATCTCCATTTACGTTATTATAACGATTACACTTGGAACTATCGCGAAATCTGCGTTATTGTGGAAATGCAGGGCATTGCACGGTTCGCCACTTTGCCTTTTTCTTATTTTTTTAGTTTTTCAAAATTTCATTCGACCAATGATCTCCATTTACGCTATTATAACGATTATAGGTGAACCTTTCGCGAAATCTGCATTATTGTGGAAATGCATTGCGTTTTTTGCGTTACACGTTTTGCCATTTTCCTAATTATTTAATATTTTGCTCATCGTTTATTTTTCAAAATTTCGTTCGAAAAATTATCACCATTTACGCTATTATAACGATTATAGGTGAAACTTTCGCGAAATCTGCATTATTGTGGAAAGGCAGGGCGTTACACACTTCGCCATTTCCCGCAATTTCTTTTATTTTTTTATTTTGTTTTTCAAAATTTTGTTCGACCAATAATCTCCATTTAGGCTATTATAACGATTTTTGGTGAAGATTTCGCGAAATCTGCATTGTTGTGGAAATGCAGGGCGTTACACGCTTCGCCATTTCCCGTAATTTATTTATTTATCTTATTTTTTAGTTTTTCAAAATTTAGTTTGACCAATTATCTCCATTTACGTTGTTATAACGATTATGGGTAAAGCTTTCGCGAAATCTGCATTATTGTGGAAATGCAAGGCGTTACACGTTTCGCCATTTTCCGTAATTTTGTTATTTTATTTTTTAGATTTTCAAAATTTCGCGCGACCAGTTTCGCCCTGACGAGGTTCATAGCAGGGGCCCTATTCTCGACTTCGTGAATTCTCCATGAATCCGTGAATTTGTCGGAAGGTTTTTCTGATTCGTTTTCAGTTTCGTCACGTCCTCCCAGTCGACAAAATGGTTGTGCTTATTGTCTTTTTGACGTTTCACGACTTACTGCAACAATCTGCATTTACGGTACTATAGCGATTACAGGTGGAACTCCCGCGATATCTGCATTTTAGATGCGACGCATCTCTTGCTCTCGGGTATGTCCCTCCGTTGTCGTCGCGGCGTTGTCCGCACGCTCACTGCACATGCGCAACTCTCCTCCGTTCTTCTCTCCGACAGCTGTGCGCAACACTCTCACTCCGTCTCATAATCATAACAACAGCTGCGCGTGTGCGCTTCGCTGCTCTGGGTGCGCGCATGCGTGCAGGCGCAGTCGGGTCCCGGCCAACACGGTACGAACGGAACAGACGGCGCATACGGAGTGGAGCACACCCACATTCTGCACACTGCAGCATGTTGGGTGGGTGCAGTTTGTGCGCGCCCCGCAACCGGGGTGGCAAGGGGAAAGCAAAAAGCGCAGCCCGATGCCCCTTCCCCATTCGATCACATGGACCATGGTCCATCTGGGAGGGGAGGACCCTGCCCGTGGTCAGTACGTGTGCGCGAATCCCGTGCGGGCCGGGACCGGGCGCTGCAACTGGTGATGATGGGGGGACTGCAGGCACGATTCGGCCATTCGTTCCCGTTGGTGGCGGGTGGCGTTTGAAAGTAGGGCACTGGAATGATCTCGACAATCAGTGTCCCTGTGACTGAGGTAACCGCGTTGCACGGACCGGACGTACGCCGAGACGCTCTCAGCGAGACAACCGCAGGGGGGGACGCACCTATAAATACAGGCAGGGCGGCAGGCGCGAGCGTGACGCAACCTTCGCGACGGCTATTCTCGGGGCGCTGGGATCGCGGGCATTTATAGAAGGCCAGCGACCCGCGCGATGGCGGCCACTCGTTCCCCGGGCCACGAGGAGGGAGGTGCAGCTTTCCCTGCGGGCTGCAGCTCGACCCGCGTGAATGGCAGCCCGTGGAGCGCACACGCCGCAGGCCCGCGCGACCAACTCTAGGGCCACACTGTTGCAACCGCGCATGCGTAAATTCTGCTGGCGCTCCTCACTCGCGCACCACGCGGCGACGTCAGTTGCTATTCTCGACGTCGCTGGGAGTCGTGTCGGGAATCCGCCATCTTGGAAGGAGTCAGTTGGCTGTGAGCAGCGGAGGGCGGCAAGCTGTGCTGAAATGACGATATTTAGAAATTCTTGCCCTTTGGGTTCATTACATACACTGTTGAACGCAACGCGTGCAACGGATGCCTTTTTGCGACAAAACGGTCCCTTTCCAGCCCACAAATGAAGGTATTTCGTCCGGAAAAGTGCGCATCCCGATTCCTGAATTCCCGGGACTAAAAGACATTTTACTTTGGTTACGTTGGCTTACAGGCGAGCAACAAAGCAGAAAATAATTCACACCCCTTTGGGCAAGAAGAAGAGAAAGGCCGGCTTGGTCAGCTTTCCAAAAGGCGCGCCACATGCAGGCGTAGAGCTTGTTGCAACGAAGACTGCACCGCCGCCACGTGCCTGACGCGGCAGTGAGATACTACTGCTGATAAAGGAGGAGGAGGAATAAACATTTATTCAACTGTTGTGGGCTTCCTCGATTATCAGTCCCGGATTGTCCGCGGACTGCCAGAGGTGCGATCCGGCGCTCGATTTTCCCATGTGTTCCTATGGGGCTTCCGGTCCGAGGGCAGTCCTCGGAGTGCCTGCGGACCGTCCAGGACTGGTAAATCGTAGAGGCCCTGTATAAGTTCCATTGTGGGGGGCCTCCTTAGTCCAGGAAGCCCTGGTCCTTGGCTGCCCGGCGGGCCCTGTCAACCAGTCGTTGCTGATCTTGAGGGCGTGAGATGGTCAGCTTAATCCTCCCACTGCTCCAGGGTTGGTTTTGGTAGGGGGGGCTAATGCTGGTGATTGTCGGCACTCCCAGACCATATAGTTTTGGGTGTGGGGCAGTGTTGACAAGTCAATGCGTATGTTGTTGTAGATGGCATGAAGTAGTGTCCGTGGGGCGTTAGTTTGCAAATATGGCCTTTGTATGGCGGTTCACTTTTGTTTACTTATCGTCCGTTTAACCCCGAACATGAAACATTCACCCACTCTCCAGAAGGTTGAGGGAAGCCGCAAGAACACGCGCGCCCAGCCCCCTTGCCACTGAGGGCGCGCGTCACTTCGGGCGAAGGCCGCCGCCGCACGCAACTGCGTCACCTTGCCGCTTTTCCCCGTTCCCTCCGCGACGACGCGTAGAGCGGCTCCTTCCGGCGGGAAACAGGAGCGCCGGTTTCTGGCCCACGTGTGCTGCGTGCTGCATCGCACAGCGGACGCTATATAGGCAGCTCTTAATTAGCAATCGGCCCAATGAGCGCGCCTGATTCACAGCGGCACTCCGCGGTGGTCGGCTGTCCTTCTAGAAGGGAAGGATAATTCTCCGTCCTCCCCGCTGGGCAGCTGGAACAGCAAGGCCCCAACACCTGTTGCTGTTCTTCAGCCGGCCATGGTGCGAGTTAGACACGCTCGTTGCACGGATTGACTTGAGGGCCGTGAGGATCCCGAGCGGAAAGTGAGTGAGTGAATAAACTTTACTCGCCCAGTTTAGCTGGAGGTTGAGGTCCCCCGCTTTACCGAGACATCGGCTAAGCATCCTTGGATAAGGCGAAATCGGACTAGCGGTGCCGTGCTGCTGTCGCCGTCTTGCAGGGTTCTTGTCCAGTCCCTGCAGTTCCGCGGCGTCTTCGGCAGCTTGACCAAGGCAAGCTGGGAGTTCTGACTGTTTCGGAAATCAGACTCACATTTAATAACTTCCGTAATAAAGTGCTTTGTTGGCCCATTCCGTACATGAAGAGCATGATGCAGGTAAGTATAGCTGGGAGTAAATCTTGTTAAATAGTAAGGGGAAGGAGTTCGTCTGTGGCATCGTGAGTGTGTGTGTTGCTTCTTGCCTGTGGTTGAGGGACCGGTGGGGATACGTTTTCCGCTCTTCCATATAGTAGGAGAGGGTTTCGCTGTTGCTGAGAAGCCGTTGGGAGGGGGCTCAATTTTGGGTTGGGTGCGTATTGGCATGGCCTCCTTATACTTCTTCCTATTAATGAATCCATGGTATTGGTTGGGACAATTCGACTTGCCGAGATCCTTAGATCCTCAAGCGCTGCTCAAGCGCGCTTCGGCCTGCGCCCTTGTGGTCGACAGTCGAATTAGTTGTGCCATTCTTTGCGTCTCGATAATTTATTCGGCCGTGTTGAGGATGCCGAGCTCCCAAAATTTATGGGTCCAAGGCCTATTCTGCCGTGGAAGCTGTGGGCGGGGTCCGCGGCAACACAAGCCGACCCCGCTGCAGTCTTGCACAGTAACTAGTAACGTTTTTCGGTAATTGTAACTGTAACTAGTTACTTTCAAGTTAGAAGTTGTAACTGTAGCCCTGTTACTTTCTTTCACAGTAACTGTAACAGCTAGGAAATACCGTTACAGCTACTTCCTTTTTTATAAATAAAATCCAACAGCAACATTAAATATAGGCCGACGTATAGTTCGCGCTTTCCACTTTTTCGGACTATCTGCTTTCCCATATCCTTTACACCTTTCACCTTTGCACAACACGGCTTCCCTCGACGTTTAGGAGAGGAGGCCGCTAAGAGGTTATTTTCCATGGAGAAGACCGAGGTCAGAGGTCAATCCATAAGTTGATGTCTTAAAACTTTTCCTTCGCTTTGAGTCTAGCGGAAACAAGGAAGAAAAAAAAAAAGAAACTGGGAATTAGATCTCCGCGAAGAGGTAAGCTCCTGACCAACTCTTGTAAAGAAAGACACCGCAGAGAGACCTACCCAGAACGGGGCACCCACACTGACACCAAGAGTGCATCAACAAAAAAGTTGATGTAACAAAATGAGGCGTACACAACGATTGTTGGTGTTGGGCTTGAGCGTGGCCCCTTTTACGTTCCCTTCGACTCGGGTTCTACCACGTGTAATTTTTGACTTCCAGCATGCCTTCGTACGTTTCTATTGAATAAACTATATCATTTGGTGTGTGATCTAGTCCTTAGTTTTATACAGTAACGGAAAAGTAACGTGACTTTTGCACAGTAATAGTTACTTTTGAAAACTGTAAAACTGTAACAGTTACTGTAACGACGTTACTTTTTCACAGTAACAAGTTACTTCAGGAGACACCCTTACTGTAACAGAGTCACTATTTTCGCTTAAGTAACTGTGACACTGTTACTTTGTACTGGTAACGTGCCCATGACTGCGGCTACCGATCGATCTCGGACCGGCCGCAGCCACGACCTAGGCAACGTGTTTTGCAGCTGCGATTGCCCCGCAGTAGGCAAGAACACCCTTCCCACGCCGGTCACGTGTTGTTGCACGCGCCACGCAAGCTTCTCGGCGGCAATGAACTGTTGCGAGTCCCTTTCATCGCGCGAACCCTGAACCCCGCGCGACACTGGGCACCCCGAGTCGGGTGTCGTGCCGCGTCGACGCCGCCAAGCACGATTGCGTTCCCAAGCAACCCCGTACGCCCGTGGAACGTCCGAAAAGATGCCAAACATCCAATGCCAAGTTTGAATGGCGACTTTACATCCACTGTACGTCCATGTCTGGATGTCCGAAGGACATCCGCCCGTGGGTGTACAAAGTTACCACGAAGCATCACATAATGTACAAAGTTACCACGAAGCATCACATAATGGCGTAAATTAAACAGAAAAGCTATTGTGCTTTTCAATGAAAAATATTTTGTACATCAACACCCTGTCGACTTGTATATTGCAAGTTTCGTCTGTATATAATTACTAAAATTAAGCCTAATTTTTAACTTTCTTGAAGCACCTCACTGACTTCAATGACAACCTCTTCGGAGAAGGGTATATAAGAATTGAGAACCGCCACTGAAATGTGTGAAGCAAGTTTACCGTGTTCGTGTATACTTGTCTGCCCGGTTGTTTGTTGGTGTTGTGCGCGGTGTAGTACTTGAAGCAAAATGGAGAGACGAGCTAGGAACATCCATGAATAAAACTACATTTTTCTAAAAAGATCAGTAAAGCCCTTGATGAAAAACATGTTTTCACGGACGCGGCACGCCACCCTATAGCTACTAAGAACATAAGTGCCTGGGCAGTAAGTACGTGCGAGGCTCGCTTCTTCTCCTCCGACATATGCCCTGCCTTAATAGCACAGAAGCAGAAACATACACTATTGGAAAGGCCATTGTCCACCATGCATCCCAACACAGTCCTCTTAACATCTGTACTGACTCACAAGAAGCATGCACCCGCATACTACACAATAGAGAGCTTCAGTCCGTCCGTTCCGTCGTGTACGTAGTTACCGGGTTGACCGGGACCCGTCTGGGCACTTGGGCATTCGTCGCGGTTGGGGGATTAGTTCCGCGGGCCGGCCTTCGCCAAGTCCGCGCATTCGTCACGGAGGGGTGAGCCTCCTCGCCCTTCCGCGCGCGCATGCGCAGTCGGGTCCCGGTAATCACGGTAACAACATACACGACGGACTGCTAAAACTCTCTAATAACATCCCACTTAGCGCACACAGCCTCTTTCAAAACATCAAAGGAGACGTAAGGAATGACTGGGTGCCTGGTCATGCCGGGCTGCAGGGCAATGAAGGGGTCAACCAGCTCCCCCGTGACGCCGCTCTCCGGGCTCCCTGCAACCGCAGCCAGCCCCAGGAACCTACGCCCCCAAAACCCATTACTCTCCAAGACCTCCGCGATCACCCTAACCCGTAAGTTCGCCCACATCCACAACTATCGAAACAGGAACAAGTACTTTTTAGGCAAGCGCAAATGGGTACTCTCTTAACCCCAGCCAGAGTGGCCCTCTACAACGGAACGCCAACCCCCACCTGCCCAAAGTACTCCAAGGCCCACAACCAGGACCACATCTTTGAAGGATACAGCCCATTCCCCGGAGGGAGAGCAGCTACAATCACCAGCCCTAAACGACCAACGCCGCCTTGCAGATTTCGTAAAGAAATTTGTTAGAGGTGCCCTGAACTGAGGGTATCTAACCCGGCTGGTAGTTTCACAATAAAGCTTTCATTCATTCAAGCGCAAACTGACACAGGGACGAGAAAGGGAAACGCCACCGGAAACGAAAGCGCCGGTGTCGTTTCCCTTTCTCGTCCCTGTGTCAGTTTGCGCTTAGGTTTCACTCATGGGTGTATTTGTTGTAAGAACACATGCTTCTCCTTAATGAAACATTTGTGATTCTGTACATTTTCACTGAACATCCAAAATACATCCACTTTCAGACGTCCGAGTGCACGTACGGAAGTGTTAAATCCGGACGTCCCACGGACGTAGAAGGTACGTCCACCGGCTCTGAAACGGACTTCCTGCGGACATCCGCTAGAGCCGGAATGGACGCACGCTGGATGGCCCGCGAACGTCTGGTGGTTGCTTGGGTTACTGCTAGTAGTGTCCAGGTCAGCCTTAGCTAGGCGACACCACATCTTGTGCTTTCTGTGGAAAGCCAAGCGCCGGCCCTGGGGCCGAAACGTACCCATTTTTACTGTCCGACGGTGAGTATGTACAGGGTAAGCAAACCTTACATGACTCGCACAAAGGCGACAGCACCCTTTCGCTCGGTGCTTCCGCGGCCCCGAGTAGCTCCAATCAGGGCTCTCGCTGCCTGAAGTTTGAATTCCGACGAATGGTAGCGAAGCGGTGAGTCAGCTGTGCCGCCAATGGGGAAAGGGAGGGCGATGCCCCCGCTGTCTCCGTGACCTCGCCTCCGGGCGTAGCGACATGCCCTTGTTTGGTCGTCCGAGATGCGGGATTCGGCCGCGCCGCAGCGACGAAAGGGAGAGGCGTGACTCAGCCTCGCTGTCGGCGCGTCGCCTCGTGCAACACCTTTGGGCCAGGCGCTCTGGCACAACAAGCAGCTCTGAGCAGTCCAAAATGAGAAATAAAAGGAGCTGCCAATTTTCTTTTCAACTCAATTGCTGTACTTGCCCTCACTGCTCTTTGCACTGTCGGTCATTTCGTGTGCCACCTCTCAGTACAGACACCAAATTTGTGACCTACCAAACCATCTACTGACTTGAATTAAAAGAACACCCTCTTCAGCTTTTCAGGGGACTCTAAGGGTCAGGTAAACATTTCCTTTGTAGTAAAATTTTGAGCTCCTACAGTACCACCGGAAGTAATTTGGCAAGGAAAAGTGCTTTTTTTGCTTAAAATCAACAAGTCCTGGAATTTACCTCTTTTGTTCTCATGTAGGGACTTTGCAACACTGCGCGGTCTTGTGGGTGCTTCCCAAACTATGCAGTGGGCAGCCAAGCAGACAATCCTGGTGTGGTCACGCTGCGAAGGTGACTTCGTGGCATACGCAAGGAGTTCCATGTTGTGAACTGTGCAAATACTTATTCTAGTTGTCCTATAGTAACAAAGTTCTTTCAGTTTTTAGCATGTTTATCCTTAGATTACCAGGGTGCAGGAGGGCTCTGACAAACGAGTTTGGCTCAACAGGGACAGGTTCGGCACAGGATGGCACAGGTAAGCAAGTTTGGTGCTCAATGGTGCAAATGGCGCAGTTATTCCACCCCTGATGTTTTGGCCTTTTGGTGCGATATACTTAAACAGGCACGCTAGTGACACACACCACATTTTTAGATGCGACTGCATCTCATTCACTCGCCTTGTCCCTGCATCCGGCGCCGGTGTCGTCGTCGGCGTCCGCCCCTTCCCATTTTCCTCGCCGCGCGAGCTGCGCTCTCCGCCGCTCACCCCCTCTCCTCTCTGACGCCCCTCTCTCACGATGGGCATTGGATTGGATTCGAATGGATTGACTTGGATTGGATTGGATTAAAGTGGATTGTGTTGTGTCATAGCCGCGGCAGACGCACTGGGGCCGGCGCGTCCCCTCACCATTATGCGCGCTATAAAACGTGGTGCCTGCGCCGCTCCACTCCATCGTTCCAGCGCCGTTCCTCCGCTGTCCAACGCTGCAACGTGAACCCCCTATGCGTCGCATCTACACAGGGGTTCCCGCGAGGGGAGGTGGGAGTTTTTTCCCAGACAGAGTTATGCATGGCTGGGGTGCACCTGTCCTACTCGCGTGCTGAAATGTTCACATGTCACCTGGCACGCACTGGTCTAACTTTTTTTCCTCCACAGCTGACAGACTGTGGAGGGAGTACAGGGTTCCTACTGTGGAGGCCTGCATTAAAGCTCCACATAAGCTCCAATGTGTTCTTAATTACTCCTCACAGGGGCAGCCACATTGTGAAGTACAACAAAAGGAAACAAAACAAACAAACACAAAAAGCTGCATGCACAAGTCTACGTTTCTACCAAATAGACTATTGCACAACTCTACGTTTCCACCAAATAGACTATTGTTCATCAAACGGCTGATGCAAAATACATATCAGAATTACTGATTTCTTGGTTTGGCTTGAACTTTCGCTTTAATTCTTTTGGATATCTGTGGCTTTCGGATAGGGCTTTTATTATGTAAACCGAACAAACATGTGAACAAGATGGTGAAAATGAAAACAACGTAAATCAGGACATTGAGTGTTGAGGTCAGAGGTGGGGTTTTTTTATCGGCATGTGCGGATTGGCGTTCCTTGTCTACACTAGAAAGCACCTCCAAGTACCCGCACTGTGCCTACACTTGCGCCGAAGCTCACAAGGTCTCTTTACGGTTTATAAGTATGATCTTCTACACTAATCATTTTCAAAGTTACCACACATTCTTGCACCAAAATATAACAGGACATTGCAGATAGACCAAGCTAAAGGTTACGCAATGTTCCTTGGCTGCAATAACTTATTGCCATACCAAAATATAATAATAGTATAATATTATTAACAATGACGATGACGATCAACTCCCCCTAAAGCACTTTCAAAGCTCCTGATAGTTAATCAAAAACTTGGGCAGAACAGTGTGGCACAGCATTTCACATATAGCTTCAAACTACACAAAAAATATCTGCATGTTGGTTTTCAGCATTGAAGAGACACACTTGAAAATTTCGAGCACATGGGTTAAAGGCAACAAAACTGGCTTGAAAACCGGGAACTTCATTTAACTGTATTTATCCTACACTTTTCAATGAGCTTCAGCAATATGCTTTCCCATTAAGACACAAACTGTTGAACCGAAAAATGTCCAAAGACCTTTGTCTTTTTGCAGTCAAGAATAGCAGACTCCCTTAGGATTAACTTCAAGGGACTGAAAAAAATCAGTTTCTTTATTCAAAATTTGCCTAAAGCAGATGTTCTTGGCACTGGGTATACTAGAGGAGAGTACATGAGTTTATTCACATCTATGGTTGTGTACTGCCGCTGTCAAGTGCAACATGTTTGCAGACTAGGGCCATGAACCAACACACAGGTCAATCTGTATGTTGGCTGTATGTGTCACCCCAAAGAATTTACACAAGTGGTGCCCCCCTGAGAAATGGACGTGTTGCCTGCACTGCACGCCCGTGCAACAAGCAGCTGCTCAGAACACGCACAACGCGTCGATGCACCCGTGCGCTTGCGGAGTGAACAGGCAGCCACACGCAGAATGGACCTGAACACGTGTATTTACAAGGAAGGGGAGACGGATGAACAGAGGAGTACTGCACCTGTCGTGGTTCACTCGAAATGATTGACTGTGGTTGACTCGGAATGTGCCCACGTGTGCACTCACACACACGTGCGCTGCCAGAACACAGTGGCCGCTAACGTCTGCACACCTAGGGACAGCAGCAGCCGGGTGGGTCATTTCAGTTGCTCACACAGAGTCACAAATACGGAGGCCTACACTGTGTCCCTCTTTGGTTTGACGCAGTTTTCCACGCGCGCGCTCACACACACACACACACGCACCCCGCTGTCCAGTGGTTGCGGCAGATTAACCGGTGCTATGATTCGCTTGACTCGCTCGATGAGCCACTGTCCTCGTCCTCGTCGGAGCTGACGGGCAGCTTCATGACAATGCACGTGTCTCCATCACCGGACACCCACTCCGAGGTCTCCCCCAGGCCGGCGTCATCCTGCGGACCTTCCGGTGAGCCCTGTGGACTCTCCAGTGAGCCCGCTGGAGTCTCTGGTGAGCCCCGCGGGCTCGCCGGTGACCCCTGTGCCGAAGAGCTCTGGCCCTGGCTGCTGCTGCTGTTCTCCCCCTGGTGGGGCTGGTCTGGCGGCGGCTGCTCGGCCGCCTTCTCTTCCTGGGCCTTTTCCGGAGGAGGAGGAGGGCGCCCGCCGTCCTCCTTGGGGAGGGTGCCGTCAGCCGCCGGCTGGCGGTACACAAACACTGTCTGTCCAGAGCGCAGCTTCACCCGCTTGATGACGCAGGGCCCAATGATGTGCTGTGCAGCGGCAGCCACCTTGGACAGGTCCCCTAGAACGGTGCCCTTGACCGGGTACAGCGTGTACTTGCGGGGCAAGTCCGGGCCCTGCGCAGCAGTCGGCACGCTGCGGAGGGCCCCGATGCGGCCGTCGTCCAGCTTGAACGTTGTTGCAGGGGGCTCGCCTGGGCCAGCACGCACGGCGTCCTTCAGTCCGCTGCTCGGCCGCTGCTCAGCACCACCTGCCCAAATAAAATCACCCCCGCAGCCAACAATGTCAGGCCTTTCTTCTTCTCCTAGTGCTCCTTCAACCAAAAAGGATTGCGCGGCCCCAGTTTGCTCAAGGAATCACTCGGTTAGCTCAGCCCATTTCGTTGTGACCAACACTGCTACTGGTGCACTTACCTGCTGCCAAACGGCAAAGAAAGTGAAAATACTCCCCTTGGGCCAAAAATACAATGTCAGGCCACAGATGTTATCAGGCTACAAATCATCCGTGCATGTCAACAGTCTCAAGCTGTATGACAGGAACATAGTCCAGGAAAACTGCACGATCGTGGGCACAGTTCTACTGGAATCGCGAACCCCAGCACGCAAAAACAGGCTTGAGACTGTAAAGGAAAGGTCCACACTGTAAAGGGTAAAGTCACAGGGGTTCCCCGAGAGACCGAATGTGCATGCACATTTGCATTTTGCGTGTTTTTCCCCTTTTAACAAGTGCACCCAGTATATAGCTCACAATAGAAGTCCGTTTTCTTCTAACGTGTACTATGCAAGAAAAAAAAAAAAAAAAAGAAAAAAAAAGAAGAAGGCAAATGTCTCAGGAATGACCAGCTGTTTCCAGCATTTTTTTTTTCCAACTTAGTGGCTTCATGTGCAGCAAAATGTAAGAGTGCTGCATAAAATTTGCATGAAACCAAAAACTACACTGGAATGGAAGCAAGCATAAAATAAACTTTGCATCCTGCAACGACGACAGTCATAACAACAACAACAAAAAATCAAAAACTTCTGAAATCAGCCAGACACTACATTGTTGCTCTTATTGAAACTCCAGAATCTCCACTAACCTGTAGTATTTCCAAATGCGTCTGCAAACAATGGCTTGTTTAGAAAAAATAAAAATATGCAAAAGAATTGTTTAAGTGTGTTTCCAGCAAATATTTAAATTAAAATATCCATATAAAGAAAAGGACTCATCCTGATCTTCTTAAAACTTGGAAAAGATTAGTCCTTCCTTAAAGGGGTTGTGAAGAGAAAATGCATTTGTCTTTGCTTACATTTACCTGCTCGAGCGACCGTTTAGGAACATAAATCGCAAATATTTTCCCAATGCATTGCTTTTGGAATTTAGCAGGCGCCCTTGAAATGCTCGTTGTGAGGTGCACCGCTGGATGTCCTAAACTTGTCCTATTTGAACTGCAATCGAGCCATCGAAATGCAACTTGCCCTATTTGAATTGCAATTGGGCCAATGATATGGATGTGCAGCCTAAGACCTTCCATGCATGCTGATGCTATTTGTATTCCTGTAAATATAGTTGATTGGATAAAATTAGTCTAATCATGCCAAGTACAGTTTTCAGAAAACTTAATGAGCTCATATTATTACTCATAACATTTATTAAGAGGCGTATTAAGCCAATTAAAGTAGCATCAGCATGCAGTTCATTTCATACCAAATTCAACGGTATAATGTTAATAGAAATTGTTTGGAAAAAACGACCCGACAACCTCTGTAAGGCTAGGCCCATATGCAAAAAAAAAGAGAAGCTGAGAAAATCGCTGTTGAAGTTTTACTATAAGTGACAGTTTTATCTATTGAGCATGTGAAAAAAAAATTCTTTGAAATGTAGCTCACTTTTCGCTCAACACGAGCATACCACGTTTGATGAAATGAGCTAATGGGAAAATTATAAAATCCTCAATGGCACTTGGCAGAAAAACTGAACAACAGCAAGGCCAGAACATTGCTTAAATTTTTATGCTGTTGGCAGCGTGCCGTAACTCTTCAGCAACTAACGCTGAGGTGCCGATCGTACACCACAGTTGTAAATGTTTATTTTGTTATGTTGCTGCTTCATATGTTGCAATGAAATCGGCTCCAGGGAGATTTGCACAGCGCGAAATGAGTTGCAACGAAGGGGCTGGTAACGGAATGCACCCCACTGTTCTGTGGCGTGCGTGCACTTGGCTAGGTGGGATAACCATGTTTTCGATTTATTCTACTCGTATATCCCGTCATCACCACACATTGTGCACAGTGCGAACGTTTATCATTCTCAAATCACTCATCTTTACGGTAACCTGCCGACAAGGAAGCACGCGCAGTGATGCGAACCGGCCAGCTGTGGCATCGTTGATAACAGAGATACACTTCCCTTGCGCCGTTGGCAAGTGGCATCCTCCACTTGGTCATTTTTCCTTCTGTTAGTTGCTGATCTAGAGATAGATGCACTTTAGTGCACTCTCAAGCGTAATCATATCGCTAACACTATTGTTCCAGCAGCCCGCGAGTGTGCTAAGCCTACCTCCACCTTGGCGCTGTTCTCGCAACAAGGTGCCGCCAGACACGGTGAAGAGCACATTCCAGGCGCTTTCTAACACTGCTCGTTTTTCCTTTGAGTTATTGATAGACATTAGGGGTGTGCGAATATTCGAAAAATTCGAATATTGCTCGAATAATAAGTATGTTATATTCGTATTCGCTTCGAAAACTATGTATCCGAAACATTTCGAATATTCGAAATGGTTTGAATAATCGGCTATTTTCAAATATTTGGATTGATTAGTTTAATGGTGGGGATGCGGCTTTCAACTTCGGAAAAAATGACCAAAACATCGTTTTTTTGTTTAAAGCAACATATTCGGTTTCTATGTTTTCTATCCTGTGCGTTTGCAAAGTTTTCCCGCTGGAAACCATCGCAAAGTGGCATAAAAATACTTTTGCTAGCCGCGGTGACAAAATTTCAGTGCAAACGGGCGAAAAAAACGGCAATTTTCGGAGCGCTGTATCTCCGCAACGGTGCCACCGGGCGCAGCCATTTTGGCACCATTGGATCGGCCAAGCGATCCTCTATCCGGTCCCGGCCATCTCTTTTACCTTCGTTAATTCACAGACGCGCAAACGGCAGAAAAAGAAAGACGCACAAATGAAGCCAGAAATAGATTCTGAAGCGCAAATGTGACCCGCCGCGGTGGCTCAGTGGCTAAAGCATTGCGCAGCTGAGCAGGAGGTCGCGGGTTCGATTCCTGGCCGCGGCGACCGCTTTTCTGATGGAGGCGAAAAGCAAAAACGCCCAAGTGTACGAGATTTCGGTGCACGTTAAAGATCCCCAGGTGGTCAAAATTAATCTGGAGCCCTCCAATACGGCGCGCCTCATCGCCTGCGTTGCTTCAGTGCATTCAACCCTACACTCAATCTGAAGCGCGAATGGCCTTCCGGTCGGTGCGCGCTGACACGGCCCTCCTGATTGGGCGTCGCCGCGGCAATGTGAGATGGCGGCCACCTGAACTGCATAGTGCGCGTTTCAGAGTTCGTTTTCGCTGCTTCGCTCGGCCAAGTTTCTGTTCAGTCATGTTATCTGCTGTGGTATTCAACGCGGACATTATTGAGGTGGGACTGCTCAAGATCGCAAGCCAGACTACGGGAAGTTGCTTGGCTCGAAAGGCGGAGATCATCGAACGATTCGTGGAGCACGTTACTTTACTCCGAAGGGTGAAACGCAGTGTGCGCGCTTGTGATAGCAATTCGCAAAGTGAACTTCTCGCCTGATTTGCGATGTTCACATGCTAAAACGGCCGACGTGTCAAAAGCTGCGGCGCAAACGGCGTAGCAGCTGCGCGTTGGAGCATCGCCTGACTGCGCAACCGGGTACAATTGAACACCAGTAGTTGTAATTAACTCCTGTGTCGTTAGATTTAATCTTAAAAGCGACCTGAAGGGCAATTTCAGGGATAACTAAAGTATGACATGTTGCGGTATACGAGCGCCGCGATGCGGGCGAGCCATATCGCTTTCTTGCGCAACGTTTCCCGTGCACTTCTAATAATAATGCAACAGGTCTGAGTCGGGAATAAAAACGTGTTGATCGCGTTAAAAAATGTGCCTTACTTTCGTAGAATTTAACAGATTGAATTTCTTGAGGAAAATTATTAATACCAATGTGTTAAAAATGTACCTTACTGCCGTAGCATTTAACAAATTGAATTTTTTAGGGAAATTATTATGACCAATGCATACATATATAGTTTAGTGCATATTGGTTGTGCTGCGAGAAATATTGGATGCCCTGAATGTCAAGAGTACTAAAAAAAAAAATGTGCATGCATTGAAGTTGGGGTTACGCAGAATATTATACCGAGCTTTTGTATCCTTGTGGTATGTAAACTTTTGGCAATGAACACCTGCGCATACGAGTACGGAGTTGCTGCTCCAGGAAAGGTTATAATTAAAGCATAAAAGAAGTCAAAACTCAGTTTTCAAATTTAAGTACAAAAAAAGAGTGCTTCACTTGTTGCCATGGTCACAACGCTGCAGAGGGAAGTTGTCCAGTGCAGCAGAAGCAACCAGCTAACCTACTTTGCATTGAAAGCTATCTCCCCCCGTTTGGTCCGCAAACTGTGCTATGTACTCTTCACAGAGGAGCTGAAAATGATGCTTTATGGAAAGAAAAGGACCGCAAAAGGCACTGCAATTTCAAAGCAAGACATCCCAGAAGCCCCGTGTTCAAAATAACATGGAATGCTACAACCCCAGTGACTTTTCATGAATGATATCTATGTTGCAATCTCAGAAGCCGTTTTTTCAAAACGTTTTTTTTTCTACGTACGTCGTTTGTTCCAGTGATTTCTTTGTAACCGCTAGGTGTATTTTGATTCCGTTCTTTGCGTTACATTCCTTGATGAACAGCTGCGGTCGTGACACTCTTGGTTTTTCAGGTTTACCTTTAGTGAATTTTTTATTCAAATAGCCGTTCATGGTATATATGCCTTTTGTACATTCACCTCTAAAAAACTGACAACTAAAAAAATTGTGTTTTAATAAAAAATCTGATTGTCACGACCTTGTCAAAGCACTTCAAACAAGTTTTATATCATGTTTTATAGGCCGCTCAAGCTCGGTACAAGGTGAACATACCCTTTGACAGTTTTTTTTTTTTTTTTTTGCTGTGCACAGTATGCACAGTATGCACAGTTTTGCACAGCATGTTTGCTGTGTTCTGTTACTTGCCACCATGTCTTCATTATGCCACCATGTGATGCCATGTCTTGCCACTTTGTATTTTACTTTCCTTCGCAAATTATTACACCATGTTTGTTTTGTACCGGCCTGTTCCCCACTACTGCCATAGCCCTTACGGGTTGCAGTACGTATACCGTATTTACTCGCGTAATCCTCGCACTCGCGTAATCCTCGCACCCCTAATATGAGCCACAAAAACTTGGATTTTTTGGTTCCTCGCATAATCCTCGCACCCCCAACTTTGCAGCGGCGAAAGTTGCCTGCTCGCGAAACCCGCATGGTGCACGCGCTCTCCAACGCGTGCCCTCCCCCGCCGCCTCTCCGTTCGGCGGAGAGCGCTGTGTATCCAAGGCCATCCAGGCGCCCTAACCCCTAACAACCTGCATGGCTACTACCTCCATGCAGCGAAATGTAGGCGAAAAGGCGGCGAACGTCGCCCGGCGGCGGCCGCTCCGCCGCCGGCGTCGAAACTACGGCTGTTCGCAGGCGACCTACGCGAGCTAGATGTCGAACGCGCGGCGGCGAACGCGACCGGAAGCAAAGGCGGCAAGAAAGCAAAGGCGGCAATTTCATGATCGCTGATCGACGGGATACTGTTTACGTTGTAAATAATAAAATAAAAAGAAATAGCTGCTGTTGGCAACACTGAGCTTACATATACAAAAAACGACCGCTACATTTAGCGGGACTGGCATAGGGCAAATTGGCAACACTGTGCACCGGATTTTTTTTTTTTTTTTCCCGCATAATTCTCGCACCCTTAACTTTGCATTGACTTTTCCGAAAAAAAAGTGCGAGGATTATGCGAGTAAATACGGTAAATAATAAACAGAAAGACAATTGTATAAATAAAAGTTTTCAAAATATTACTTCGAAATTTTTATGGTGCTATCACACAAGCATTTACAGTTGCTGTGCCAATTGTCATCAAAATACACAAAGAAATAAAAAAAGTTTATTTTTAAAGCCACGACCCCCCTTAATTATTCGATATTCGATTCATATTCGAAAAATGTGATATTTGCACACCCCTAATAGACATATTTACTTTATTATTACGCCGTGCGGGGTTTCTGCCGGTCCTCGCATGAACAAGTACAGGAGCTATTGCACTGCAATGAGAGTGCTGAGCAGACGACCGACGCCGCCCAGCCAATCAGATTGCACCCTGCGGTCACGTGCAGTCAGTAGCCATTTGGGTGGCGCATTCCATTTTTTTTTTCTACCTCTGTTTTACTCACAACCAATGGACAAAACGCAGTGGTTCTGGTGAGAAATCAGAAGGGAAAAAAAAAAGAAAAAAAGAAAAGAAAAGATACTTTTGAATGATACCAAGATGGATGTCATAGCGCATGTTGATGTAGAACCCCGAGCGGCGAGTTGTCGAAAAAATGCTATTTTCGCGTCAAATCTTGGCCGATTTTAGCAGCCGTCTGTTTTGTAAATTGATATTATGGCTCCAATACGTGCTTCTGGGTCTGGATATTTGGGTGACCGGAAGAAATAGCTCTACTCTCGGAAAATGGCTATTTAGAAAAATCGACTTTTTGGCCAAATTTCGGGATTCTAAGACACACGCCTCCCCTTAAACAACGAACTGCCGGACCTGTATACAAACACTGAAATAAACTTATTCATCCATCATCCATACAAAGACATTTCTTATTTCTGACACAGTTAATCAATGCAATGCAGTGGCAACTTGATATAATGGGACAGAAACAACTGAAAGTGCAATAAGTTGGCAAACAATTGGGGTGTCCAATTGGAACCTCCAAATGGCCGCTCCGCAGTGTTTTGACATCAGCGCAAAATGGTGAGATAATGGCGTCACTCTGTTGATTGCGCCTCCGGGCTCAAAGCTATGGGAACTGAAACTGACAATTTACCCATGAAATGAATCACTGTGTGCACAAGAATTTAAATTGCTGTTTCAGGATTGTTGGGCCTCTAAGCATCAACAAAAACACAAACAAAACAAAAATTAGGTGTCAGTACTACTTTAAGCTATAAGTGACTAAGCACAATGCTGTGAGATGCATTGGAGTGCCAAGTTGCTGTTGCTGCTTTCATGCGTTTTTTCACCTGTAAAAGAACAGCCACAACAAGGAACAGTCCACCTTTCATGGCGTTTTCAAAAAGAACATGTATAGGTGTTTCATTCGGACGTGTGGATGAAGCTTGGCTTACGTGAGCTATGCTCATGGCTAAGACGGGCTTAAAAAGCTTCTTTGCGAGCCTCACTGTTCTCGTAAAAAGATGGAAACCTCCCCTGGTGTGTTTATTGTAAAAACCAGCTGTGCTGGCCAGCTGTAATGCAGAGGATGGATTGATTTTCGCACGTTAAGCAGTTGAAAGCTCCCTACCTCTCCTCAATGTCATCGCATTTCCACTGGTGGAGCATGGTCCGTGTGCTCCAACAATGAGTTGCCGACTGTCTTCACTAAGAACCCATAATGACCAAAACAATATCGAACGGAAGCGGCATGGATAGAAACGGCACCGAGTACTCAACCAAGGAGACGTCGCCAGCGCGTTACCGTATTGTGGGGTCAGCCAACAACATGCAGTAGCTGCCGGCGCTTTTGCATGGCCCCGATTGCCTCTTTGGCCTGTGGAGGAACGCCTACTGCGGGACGACATGGGCAACTGGCGCAGACATTACACGTGACCGCTAAAAACAGGCTGTTTGCACAGGGGTCAACCGAGAGAGGTGCTGCATTTCTTCAGATATCAATTAATTTACTAAACACCCGGAAATCCAAAATTTCACCTGGATCATTTGCAATGGCACCATTAGATCAAAATCCAACACTCAGACAACATTTGCGCATCCCTAGTACTACAAAGCGATGAAGTACTCAGCTCTCAAGGCATGCCAGCACCCACCTGACTTTGCAGAGTGCTTTTCCTTCCCACAGGCAATGTGTCTTTTACTGCTGCCAACCGGAATAACTGCAAGAAAAAGCGCCACTGTTCTTGAGCACTGTTTTTCAAACGAGGGCTCTTGGTGCCTTTGCAGTTTGTTAGGGCACTCTATACAGCATACCTCGGAGCTATGTATAATCCACCCACCCCCCCTCTCTTAATGTGGAGGTGAGGGTAGAAAGATCAACTTTTCCCCGGAAACCTCCACTTCTCCAGTTATATTATTTTCTTAGCTCAATCAGGTTTGTCAGTACAAAGACGAAAATTCTAACCAGCCAAGGTACTAGTGGAAACATAAAAAGAAACCATGAAAGTCGACAGAAGTCTGAGTGTTTTGTGTATCGCAAGACAGCAGCACTGTTTGCAGTTTGCCATCAGTCAGGCCCTGCCCTTTAGAACGCGTCTCACAGTGGCCACACTCGCAAAAGAGAAATGCATAAAAAAGTGTTTTGCAAGCTCCACTACCTGCCGTTTAAATTACGTGCCACATCACACGGCACAGTAGTGAGTGCACCATGGCTAGCGCCCAATTGTCTTCATGGTGCCGTGCAGCATAGCGAACTGAAAACAACTTTCCCAATAGTGATCCACCCATGCGCACACTCCCGATCTGCCATTCTTGGCAGGTGCCTCGAGCAATATAAACAAACGAGCACATTATCAGCTAGCTGCTTGGAGGGTAGCTATGCTTTCTAGTACACACCTTTGTCCCTCCTACTTCACGACAGCTCAAGGCAAGTTTGTACAGGGAAGAAACCGGCAACAAAGGAAATGGGAAAGCACGTTTGAGGCTGTCCATGCTGCGAGCAGCACATGGCCACCAGTGAGAAGTACCAAAGATGGGGAAAAAAAAAAAAAAAAAAAAAAAAAAAAAAAAAAAAAAAAACCCGGGTAAAGAGAACGGCACTTCACAAGATGAGATTGATGCTGCTTTGACTTTGCAACTGCTCTCAATAGGATATAGCTGTTCAAAAACAACGAAAGGCAAGTCAGTGATCAGAATTTCTGCACCGACATGGATGTGTCGTTGGTACTAGAGGCTGATGCAACTAAAATTCGCCATTTGGGTGCAGGTTGAAAGGCGCACTTGAAATTGCCTGACTACAATGAAACTTGGCACACATACCATATCTGCACGATTCTAATGCGCCCGCGATTGTAATGCACAGGTAAATTCTCTAAAGAAAATTATAAAAAATAACCTAATCTCAAAATATAATTTAAAGATAAATACGTGCAACAGCTGGTTAAGGTGTGCTGATTGAGAAATGGGTATGCCAAGCCGATTTCAGTTTTGCACCCGATTGTAATGCGCACACAAATTTGAACGCTACTTTCAGCGAAAAAGGTGTGCGTTGGAATCGTGCAAATACAGTACTCTTAATAGTGTGTGTGTGTGTGTGTGTGTGTGTGTGTGTGTGTGTGTGTGTGTGTGTGTGCGCGTGCGCGCGCTTACATATTGTAATTTACTCTCTGTGCGTGCTTGGATATGTGCGTGCATGCACGTAACTTTTGGTCCATATTGGCACAATGTGGTTTCCAACAAGTTTAATGAGCTGTTGTACGGTACTGTACGGGAATCTTTTGGTGGCTAAAAAGTGAGGGCAAAAAAAACCACTTGTTTTGTAATTGCTAATGAAGTCGCATAAAATTTAACAATAAAATTGGAATCTTTGTGAAAAGGTATCCGTGTGGCAAAGGCTTTAGGACTGAGCCTTAAAAAAATAAAATAAAATAAAAAAAAAGAGGGGAGGAAAGTGTTTTTGAGCAGCATCTCCCCTGTCGCAATGGACAGTCCACTGAATGAAGAAGAAAAAAAGAAAAGAAAAAAAAAAAGCCAGCATTGTGTGTAGCAGCCAAACGGTGTCGAAATGCCCAATGAGTGTAAATGCAGGTGTGCGCCTGCCTGACGTCCCCATAGCTGCGCATGTTTGTATGCATTGGCCTGATATTGGCTGCTAAGGGGCCAGCCAAACCTCGCACACGGCAGCCAAAGGGGGATGCGTGCTAGCCTCACTCAGTGGCGCAGCTAGTAGTCACCTGTGAGACAGGCGCTGTGCTCAGCACCCCAGGGGCAGTAAGCTGGGCATTAACGCTCTCGCACGCACAGCTCCTCAAAAGTGCTCAGAGGTACTCGAGAGTTCTTCCGGCACACCTCGCAGGCAGCGTGACAAGCTGCCTTTGCAGCTGCCCCCAACTGTTTCGGCATAGGACCGTTGCTGTGCAACACTGCTGCAATCCATGCAGCCCCACGCACCCACAGTGTGTGCTGCTTTCCAGTGCTCACCTCGGGGAGGGCTGGGCACACTCGGGGCGGGCGTCTCTTCCAGGGGCTCCCGGAGCGGGGCCAGGGTGGGCGAACTGAGGTCGCACACCTTGGCCACGAAGGCCGGCAGCGGGCGTGGCCGGGGCTCCAGCTTGGGCAGCCGCGGGGGTGCGCTCCCCTTGAGGGCTGCCTCCAGGTACGCCTTCAGGGCCGCCTGGTACTGGCGCTGCCACTCCTCCTCGTCCGCCAGGTGTGCTGACAGGATCGACAGGCAGCGCAGGTACTGGCTCGCCTGCAACCAAGGGCAAAGGGCTTCTTCAGCCACTCAGAATCCAGGCCCAGCCCCTCCCCATGGAGCCCAGGGGGAGGGCAATTCAGCGTGTCTCCAGGTCTGCACAACTGTGGCCTGCCCCCAAGTGCCTGCTTCCGTTAATCACGGATAACAAATTATCGATGGGAATAGGCACAGTCACGAAAATGTTAAAGGCCCGACTGATCCAACGAGACCAAAGTGGTGGCACCTGATGGCGCCGTTCTGGAGGTACACTGCTCCAAAAATTGCTGTGTCTTCGTCAATTTGTGTAAATTTTTTGTCACCTCAGCTGACAAACATTTTTCTTTGGCACTTTGCGATGATTTTCGATGGGGAAACTTTGGAAACGCATAGAATATAAGACGTGCAATCCAAAAATCTGACTTCCGAAAAAACAATTTTTTGGTCACTTTTTGCCATCTGATCCCAGTGTCACCCCTTAAACCTTAGAAGTCAAACATGGACGAAAAAAGACGGCAACACAAGACGAAGGCCCTCTTGACAAGGCAGTCTCATCTTGTGTCGCCATCTTTTTTCGTCCCCGCTTGCTATGCAGCACCAATTAACCCCCATTCAGGGATGTAGCAGGAAAGGGGGGGTGGGGGTTTGAACCCGCTTCGAAATCTTTCCGAAGCAGTGCATATTTAAGGCTTGCCCCCACATTCTGAAACCCTCCGCCACTCCAGCCTCCAGTCAAAGAGATCCTTAAAGGCGATTTTCACATGTCAAGGCACTGCAGTATCCTCCCCTCAAGTCGAGGAAACACATGAAGTAGGACGGACTCAGAATACGGCCAGTGTTCCTTTCGGCACAACTCCTTGCTTCAGAAAAGCCGTAACCCCCTCCGAAAAAAAATTCCTGGCTAAGGCCCTGCCCCAGTAATGCGTTACTAACATAACTTCCCAGCTCTTTCAGCTGGCACTGAGAGCCATTCATGTACCCTGGCGTTTCTCAACTGGCACCATGCAAGCGTCTACAAAGACATCGCAATAATCACTGCGACCATTACTTAGCAATGCAGGAGGCAACTCTTGCGTGCAAGCAGCCCACCAGCTACTCTACCTTGACGACGCTGGCCAACACTGTGCACCCAACCACGACAACGGGTACTTGATAGTTGATAGTTCATTTTTTTTGTGTGTGTCTTTCATCCAGAATAAACTTCAAGCATACACATGCGATGTGCCAGACAAAAAAATGCTTATGATAAATTATAGGACCAAAATTCCATCACAACTGTTACACATGCAGCCAGAGTACATTGTGGCCTTGGTTCAGTTCCATCATGTGGCGTTGCAGGTGGCAACATGAATGCAAGAAGAAATCTGCACAAATTCAGAGAATGGTCTACTAATGCAGTGGTTCTCAAATGAGGGTCCGCGGACCCCAGGGTGTCCGCGAGGACATTTCAGGGGTCTGCGAAGCCTCTCTCAAAACTTTTCCCCCGCCATTGTTTTCTCGATTCTGCCAGAACTTTCTTGCAATGCAAAAAGGTGGCTTCGCTGCATTACATGTACGTTTAGTTTTTCTGCATAGCACATATTTTAACGTCTGCTAGCCGCACAACCGTGACGCCAACAATAAGGAGCGAGAAACAGACCCCCAAAAGGCAGCATACAAGTGTTCAAAGACTTGTAGATTCAAGTACAAATTGTTTGACATAATGACACCGATCAACTCATATGCTCAATCGTGGGGTCCCCTATCAGTTTCGCAAGCCCAAAGGGGTCCCCGGGGCAGTCATGGCTGAGAACCACTGTACTAATGTGTAGCATTAGTAGAACAATTATCTACATTGTGAGTTCTTTACAGCCAGATTTATTTACCGTATTTAATTGCTCAACGAACCCACTCGCGTATTGACCCCCCCCCCCCCCCCCCCCTTCCCCCACTTTTCTCAATAATTGGTTGCTGATGCTATAGACGATCGCAGAGACTTTATATCACGCCACAGTATGTGCAGAAAAGGGAAAAATGCATTCTAACAAAAAGAAATCTCTACAGTAGCCGGAGACGTGAGCGCAAATGCCGTGGCTCACAATTTAAAAATTGCGCACTTGTGGAGCGCCACCTGCTGAACGCAAAACAAGCCTAAGCGCTGTGGTGTGCAATCAAAGTCCCAAACATACTCCACACTCCTTCCCTGCTCTGTGCTGTTCCGCGACTTCGCCATTACGCTCCATGATTTTGTTCAGCTGTGTTCCGAGCTTTATTTGAGTTCCTGGTGTGTGGCGTACGATGGGCCAGTACGTGAGCTACACAGCTGGTCTTAAACTGAAGGTGGTGGAGCATGCATTGATGCACACGGAAATGGCATGGCTATGCGGCACATAAATGTTGGCCCATTGCATATACACTACTGGAAAAAACAAGAGGTTTGAGTGATGATCAGGGACTGCCGTGTGTTTCGTGGGCCCAAAGAAGGGAAGTTTGGAGTGCCTCGACGGCACGAAGGACGATCTGTGTGCCGACAACAAATGTGAAGTGGCAAGCGACTTCAGTGAGGAGGTCAGCTCCAATGCAAGTAGGGGGACGCTGGCAAGCAAAGGGCCATTAGCATGTTGTGTATAAAAACGAAATTTGATTACATAATTACCTACAAGTATTTACTGGAAAGGTAAGGCTTTGACAGCGCTTCTTCTGGCATTTTTATTTTATGAAATTCCAACTATTAAAAATAGTTTGGGTTATTTTATTGCTTTGCAAGTTTTTTTTTGTTGTTGCTTTTCTCCAATGATGTAAATTTACGCCACTGTAGCGATTAAGTGCCTTTACTTTGCTAATTATGTATTTTCCTGCAGATGCAAAGCACAGTGCAGGGCTAGTTGTTTTCGCTATTTTCGCATTTGCAACATTGTTTCCCACGCT
This sequence comes from Haemaphysalis longicornis, assembly GCF_048455015.1. Lineage (NCBI taxonomy): Eukaryota > Metazoa > Arthropoda > Arachnida > Ixodida > Ixodidae > Haemaphysalis > Haemaphysalis longicornis. Next base: position 34,906,380 of record NW_027526335.1, read on the forward strand.
TTCCTAGCTTTGTCTTTGTTTTTTGATGGAGACATATGAGATGCACATTTTTAATTTAGTCAAATTATATTTTTAAATCGTTTTTATGGCTTTTGTTTTTTGTTTTCAAAAATCCTGTTCGACCATCATCCCCATTTACGCTATTATAATGATTACATGTGTTACTTCCACCAATTATGAATTTTTTTGCAAATGCAAGGTGTTACACAGTCCTGGCTGTGGGGGTGCACGACAGAGTGCCACACATTAAAACAGGGGGGAACATTTGAGCAGAATGACCTTCCTGGCCAGCCTGTGGGCAAGGGGGCGAGCAGAAAACGCACCTGTCCCAGTATGCAGATCTTGGAGAGCGGCCGCGAGCGGGGCGATCGGAAGGCCACGTTCTGGAGGTGCAAGAAGAGCTTGAACATTTCATGTCTGCGCTGTCGCTCGCGGCATGCCTTGTCGTCCAGCTTTTCCTTGCCCGGGTGGGGCCGCATCCAGTGGTTCGCTGAATCAGAGTCTGCAATGGGTTTCAGGGGTGCATCGGTACACACGTCCCACCACGCCAACTGATCTCCATTTCAAATAGTATTTTGCGGGCAGAATCAACCACGGTGCTGAACCCCTTCGAGGTTGCCATTTGTTTACTAAAGATGCGTGCCTCCAAGACTAGTTTCTTTTTTTTTTTTTTTGCCTGCAATTACATAAAACCGCACATTTTTGAAGAGGAACAAGTGTTGGCATATATGAACGATGAGCAAGCCTCCTACATGACGGCAGTTGTATGTGCAGTCATACGCCTGAGAACATACGACTGCAGTTCAGATTGTAGGTCTTTTGCCTTGACATGCTGCCTTTCCCAGTCCCTTGTCTTCATTACACACAGAAGAGCTGGTTCGTCATGAAAATGAATCCTGAGAATTGTGACTGGAAATAACGCAAATTGATTTTTTCACACCCCACGTATCTCCCTGAGAAGTGGAGAGGTTTGATGGCCCACAAAATGCTACTTTGCTCAACTGCACAACATGCTAGAAGAAAGACAGTAAGCTGTTGCAACTGCAAACCACAGCAGTTAGTTTGTCATTCAACAGTCTACACAGGCAGGCTGGCGTAGCCTCTCACAGCCTCACGGCAAGTAATAAAGAAGGTCTTATTCATCATTGGCATGGCCTGAACAGTGCCCCAACCGAGCGAAGAGCCACTGACCCGATATGGACTCAATGTCGACATCGACCGAGCCCTCGTCGGGGGAAGTGGAGGGCGGCCGCCGACTGTCCAGCTTGTGCAGGCTGACAAAGCCGTCCGTCTTGAGGCGCGACAGCTGCTTCAGGGTCTTGCCACCGTTCAAGTGGGGGCCCTGCACACACACACACACGTCGAGTCCTCGTCTTACCCCGAACCGGTGCGGCATGCTAGGACATGCATCGAGGCAGCCCCTCACCCCGGCTCATCTGGCACTCTGGGAGGAGCTGCCCTCTCCGGCGAGAGACGAAATCTTACAGTGGGTCAGCTCACTATTCCTAGTGTAACCTGCTCCCATTGCGAGCACACTTTGTGAGCTAGCAAGGGTGACAAACCTTTTGCTGCATCCGATTCCCACTTTAAATATGAACACAAAATTTACACACCCAAAATGAGAAGCACGCCTACACCACGCAATGGGCTAGAGCACTGCACGGGCCAGAACTTACCAAAAATCAACATGTAGTAGGGTAAGTTGCCCTGTCATACTGACTAGAGAACAGGAACACAAACAAGACAAGTGCTTACAACAAATTACCCCTGTTGTATGTGCTCCTCTTTGCAGTGTAGCTTCTTAATTCTCACCGTACCATGCCTATACTAATTCGAGATCCCTCTATCGATACCGAAATTTCAGAACCGTGGCGGCCATTTCGAACACCGATTTTGAAATTGCATTTGGCGCTTTAAACCACCTGGTGTGTTTGTTGTTTTCTAAGAGAAGCACACTTGTTTTTTGTGCAGTTAGTCTTTTCTCGGCTAAGCGGCTATTATTAAACCCACTGAAAAAAGCAATCCTCACTGCTCTCCCAAAATTATGAGCAAAACAGCCAAAGGAGGGAGAAATGGTCACAACAATCCCCAGTGCGCACCTGCTTCCCCTGGGGCCCCATCGGTGGAAGGCAGACCTCGCACGGGGAAGATGAGCGCGAGGATGATGCGGATGAGGATGAGGAGGAGGACGACGAGGCAGACCACGACGAGGTGGACGTGGACGGGGGGCCCTCGGCAGCCGGAGGAACGGGCGCCGGTGGCCGGGAAGCAGCAGCCACTTTGGGGCTGCACAATGGGGCCATGGCCGCCAAGCAGCGTCACCACAAGGCACTCATGAGCAAACAGCATGTGTGCCAACTTCTGGAGAAAGACCAGGCTCTGGAAAAGACTAGGAATCTAGAGCAGGTTTTCAACAATTGACAAAACAACTACAACTTAAAACAAAAACTTTGCTTCCTTTGGTGAAGTTTTTATTTATTTTTAGTCAGAGGATTTCTGCCCTATGCCCAAGGTTATCAACATTTGACAAAAGCAAAAATCAAAACGAAAAAGTTTCCTTGTGTTGGCAATTTTTTCTTTTTTGTCAAAGCCACGATGCCTCAGCCGAAGCGTGCATATTTAGGGTGAATTAGTAGTGCAGAACTGAACCAGTCATAGAACCAAATTGAATGTGATTAGATTTTCGCGCAAGGCACGGTGGCATGGCATGCATCAGATTAAAGCTCGAATTCACTTTTTGTGCCTACATAGCACAGGTACAAGAGTGCATTTGCAAGGCAACTTGTCTTGTAAACTCACTTCCAAGGTTCTAAGCTCGCCCAACCCTATATCATCTGAGTGAGCGCTACCCTAACGGCAGAGCTGAGCTGCCTTTGCTTGACAGCTCTAGAGGTAAACAATACCAGCTTGAAATTTCAGTGGCAGCCGAAAATGATGTCAACGCATGAAAGAAAAAAGGGGGGGAAAAAAAACGGAGCAGTGAATTGATTGTAGGGTTTATTGCGCCAACGCAACACAGGCAATGAGGCACGCTGTAGTGGAGGGCTACGGATTAATTTTGACCACCTGGGGATCTTCAACGTGCACCGAAATCTCGAACCCACGGGCGTTCTCGCTTTTCACCCCCATCAATAAAGCGACCGCCGCAGGCGGGAATCGAACTCGCGACCTCGTGCTCAGCAGCACAACGCGTTAGCCACTGAGCCACCATGGCAGGTCCAGAGCAGTGAAGCATACCATATCCGTGGCATACCACTGGATTAAAAGGGTTTCGAAAGCAGTCTCCAATGGCCACTGGTTGCTAATATTACCAGGCTGCAGTAGCTAAAACAGTTACAGTTTTGCATTCCAAACAAACGTGCACGCTCCCGCTTTTGAGGTGGGTTTTTGCATGACAAGCACACTCGGGAGTAGAGCCTCCCGCCGCCTCTGGCCGCTCACCTGGCAACGGTGGCAGCAGCGGCGTTGGAGGCGGCAGCAGGTGAGGGGCGGGCCCGTTGTCGTGGCGACACGGGCAGCCCCACATCGAAGAGGTCACCGTTGGGTGAGAAGTACAGGGCCGAGTCCTGGAAGCGGGCGGGCAGCCGGATGGGCCGCCGGCTGCGAGTGCTCTGGGCCGCCTCGGGGGGCGAAGCCAGGGTCCCGCTGACCGGGAGGGCGCTTGACTTGCGCGGTGTCTTGGCCGCAGCCTCCACGGGGCCTGCCTTGGCCGCAGGCTCCCGGGTGGGGGCCGCTACGGGGGGCGTCTGCTGCTTGGCCCCACTGGTTCCCGCAGCGACAGCCTGGAGGGGAGCACTCCTCTCTTACCACCCCATCAGCGGCAAATCGGCTCCCCACCCGCTAACCTGCCCTTTGGCCCTCGCTTGTTTCGGCCTCAGCAAAATCTTGCAATTGCCGTTTCTCAACCACAAATTCTCGTACGGATAGCGTAAGAACATTACACCATGAATAAATAGCCAGTGCAATTCTCATTGCAGTCCTCGTGGCTGCTGGTGGTAGCTTTTATCGCATCTACAGTGGAACCCCAATTATATATCCTCCAGTTTTACGACCCACTTGTCTCGATGGGTCACTGCGGTCCCAGCAAAGTCCCCATAGAAGCAACGCAATAAAAAACCCTGGTTATACAACGCTAGTTGCTGGCAGTGATAACCGAGGGTTTTCCCACCTTTTACACCACACCTCTTTTTCTTGGGGGGGGGGGGGGGGGGGGGGGAGGCTGCTACCCTTGCACACCAAGGTTTTTGTTTCTTGAGATACGTGAATGAAATTTTCAGGGCAGTATTACGGCGTGGACATTAGAAAGTGTTCAGGGTAGTATTACGGCGTGGACATAAGAAAAAGTGCTACGTTTCATTTAGCTGTGCAGACTAGTTCTCAAGTTACAATGGCATATCAAAATGGTTCATATGGGTTCTGTATTCCAGGCCTAGAGAATTAGCCAAGTGTGCTGGCACCATGAAATTTGTTATGATGATTCCTGGGTAGGTACCTCAGGGCAAGACAGAGCCATTTTTCCAAATTTTCGAGCCAAAAATGTTCAGCACAGCACTTTGTTTATTGGTTTCAGGGTCAACTTTATCGACGAATACCACTGCACCCAAGCTAAAAATGCCGAAAAAGTTTACAGGCATAAACTGACCAATGTAATAACTGTAAAAAGTAGAATTTTACCCGGTTTTAGAAGTGCTTCAGTCACCCTTTAAGGCCCATTCACACTTGTGACTGGAGCTATAGAAGTAGAAGCAACGCGATTTCTGCCGCTTTCGTGGCCTGGCTATCGCTTTTGTCGTTTGGTTTTGACCAATTTTTGTCGCCGCAACAGAAATCGCGTCACTTTTGTCGCAAGCGTCAATGGGCCTTTAGGAGTTTCACACAGTACCCCCCCCCCCCTTCCCCCCCTGCAAAGGAGGAGGAGCCCAAGTGAGGCTCACAAGGAATTTGTGCAGAAACACAGGCATGTGGAAGCCCCTGCGTACGCGTGTCCCGAGGGACAGCCGCTCATCCCGCTGTGACTAAGAAACACGAGGCGTGCGCTGACCTTTGCGGCTGGCACCCTCTGTGCCGCCGTGCTGGGTGCAGCCTCCTCCTCATTTCTCCTCCTGGTGCTCCTGAGGCTCGTGGGGGGTGGCCTGGGCTCCTCCTCTCCGGGCAGACGCAGGGCGCCAGCGGCGGCCAGCGCGTCGCCCTCATCCAGCTGGGGGCACACGAAGCACGGCTCCGCGGGCAGGGCCACCGTCAGGGGCCGGCTGCACTGGGTGCTCACCAGCAGCGCCTGCAGCAGCTCCCGCTGCTTGTTCGACAGCACCGTCTCCGTCACCAGCGGGAAGTCCCCGCTGCCCGCACTTGCGCCGTAGGGCGGCAACGGAGGGGCAGGGGCTGCCTTCTTGGGCTCCGGCTCCTTCTTGGGGCTCTCCTTGGGGCCCTCCTTGGGGCCCTCCTTGGGGGCAGGGGGCGGTGCACTGTCCGCTGCTTGGCTGCTGCCCCGCAGCTTGCGGGTGGTCATGGCCAGGAAGGGCGCCTCTTCTGGGGCTTCCACCTTCGCTCGCTTGGCGGCCGGCTGCAAACGCACAAACTCTTAATCCCCTTCTTGGCCAGTTTGGGAAAGTTGGCGTCTACGCCCAACATGCGTTTCATCTTGTGGGCCTCAGCAACAATCGCATAAGCGAGCCGTAATGCATCATAACTCCAGTGTCGGAATGGCTGGTGAGTCGCATGCCCATTTGTTTTACTCTTTCTACAGCTTATTCGAGCAAAGTTCCTGTTAAGAGTGGCACCAGTGTTATTCTAACAAGGCAACCTTTCGAATAAAATGATCCAAACTTGTCTTTTGTCTTCATGGCACCTCTAACCTATGCCATTCCCATCGTCATGGGAAGCACCATTGCCCTCTCTGTTATCGCACTGTAAGCAATCCTTATTTCTCCTCTGTGGTTTCACCTTGGTGCCAGCACACATATAGGTACCATGAGGACAACTTTGCTTCACTTGAAAGACTCGGCAGTTCAAAACCCACTACAATTTGGTTTGGTGCAAAATGACTATTTCAACAGACGAAGTGCCATTTAAAAACGTACTTAATTTTAAACAAAAAAATTTTGAAAAAAAAAAAAAAAAATCGCATGATGCATTAAGAATGACGTATGTATCAACCAAAGCAAGCTGAAATCAACCAGTCAGTATGCTGAAACCCATGAATGGATGCGATTAGGCAGAAAGCGGAAATTACGTTACCACTGTTCAACATTGAAAGATTGATTATGAGGTTTAACGCACCAACGCTACACAGGTGATCAGGCACATTGTACTGGAGGACTCCGGGTTAGTTTTGGCCACCTGGGATCTTTAGTGTGTGCCGAAATCTCCAACACATGGGCGTTTTCACTTTTTGCCTCCATCACCACTGTTCTACCTACTAAACCAAATAGAACCGCACACCTGTACACCTGGCCATAGGTTCAGCGCAAGCTTCAAGCTCAGGTTTACACTTGACACTTGACTAACAGAACTCGTATTAATGTTTTAGTGAGAAAACAGATAACCCCAGCTCCTGATACTTTGCACAATTTGGAATGACACAGCCAGGAAGAGCGAGCGGCATTCCCGTGTCACTCTATTACCGAGGCCACACAGAGAGACAGTATTCTCATTGATTCCACCTTTGTTTTTACCCGCACCAGCAGCCAATCTGTACAGTCCGGTTGGTTACATAACCTGCTGGCATTATCAACCATCGAGAGGGGGGTGGGAGATGCCTCGATAAGCCCCCACCCTACTTTGACAATGCAGTTTGCATGAAACTGGAAATATTCATTTTCTGCCATGGCTTCCTCTTGGCTGAAGCAAAAGCCGTTTGCTCTCACAGCTTTCTTCAGTCACGCACATTTGCTCCGTCCACCATGGATCCCGACAATCGTGAATGTTGCCGTGTCTTCTCCCATAATGAACTTTCTCACCCCCCCTCCAAACCAATGCATATTCGAGGCATTATGAAAGCTAAGTCCCCCCAACTCCTTCCCTGCTGCAATTTCAGTTTTGTGTCCCCTTGCACATGGTGGGAGTCATGACTCAGATATTCGGCAAATTTCAGACACTCGGCGAAATGAAATTAAGCAGATCTGCCGGCCAGCACTAGGTCCCAAATTCACTTACAGAAGACACCGCTCCAAGGAAACATCGCAGCCAGCTTCTACCATGCAATTACAAGCCACTCAAAAAGCAGCATCAGAATTGATACGTTACATACCTGAGGGCTCCCTATATGCGAGGTTATCTATGTTCAGCCATCCAGAGTGCTTACTGTGCCCAAGGTCAAACACCTGGTGCCACAGTGGAAAAGGGGGAAAGGCAGCCTCACCTTGGGCGAAGGGGAGGCTGGCTCTTCCTTCGGAGCCTGGCTGGCCCCCGCAGACGGGCGCCGCTGCCCGTCGGGCTTCTCGCTCCGGGTGGACCGGGTGGCCACGGGACTCTCCGGGGCAGCCTGCCAACAACAGCGCAGGGACACACTGCACTCAGCCGTCGCCGCCGCCTTGCCAGCATCGGCAGCAAACGAAAGGCACCCACGCTCCCTTTCCCCCGTGTAATACACCGACAGCAGCCTGCTGCCCCAAGGCCGCATTCACCACTCGGCAAAAGAAGGCACTGCCCAGGAACAGGCACAGCCACGTTGTCAGCTGCTCCATCACACCGAGGTTAAACTGCTCTGGGCCCCACGCCTTTCTGCAGTCTTTGGGTACCATTTTTTTGTAGAGGAAACAAAGAGCTTCCCACTATGAGCGTGGTCTCACATTTCAGTTTCACGTGAAGGTTTCTCGTAGTTAGGATGCCATTTGCAGATCCTAACCACAAGCATTTCAGAGTGCATGTACTCCGGCAAACTGATGAGCACACTTCTCCCTTTAGAAGGGGGGGGTATATGATACTTTCATGTATGTTCATATGAGCCCAAAGGATGTCACTCAGCGCATGAGACAAACGGAAGTCATTCGTAACGCTCTGCTTGTGCGGGGCCCCAGCACCAGTACTAATGCACTTATTTTATTTTATTTTTATTTTTTTTTTTACTTTTAAAGGGACACTGAAGTGATATGTAAACATTGCGGGATTACTAGCGCAAATTGTAGTCCGGAGTCCCCAGGCCATGTTTCGACCACTCTAGGCGCGTTTACGCGATTTTATTTAGTAGAAAAACTAATTCGAAAATGCTGTCCTCCTCTCTTTACGCTCGCCCATTTTCTGTGGTGTTTTCGTGTGACGTCAGGAGGGGATGAGCTGGCAATTGGCTGCGTTACTGCACGGCTCCCCGGCCTTCAGACAGAGTCAGTCGGCCCAGCGTTTCGTCCGCCAGCCGCCGACGGGTCGTCGCAATTCGTTCCGTCAGTTGAAACGAAGCCAGGACACGTTTGTGAATGGAAGAATGTGCGTTTCTTTACTTGGTTAGTTTGTACACTGTATCTAGCTCCAAGTCAAGGTCGCTTCACACAAGCGCGCGCTGCACAAGCGCACATGCGACGCTTCGCTGACTGGTACGCCAGTAGGAAAATATAAGGCCTCTTGAAGGCGGGAGAAGAGTCAGCGAAGTCAATATAGGTACTAAGGAAATAAAATCAACTGATATTTTTACCGTACAGCGTAAAACTAGGGCACGGGAAGCACTTTTTTGCGCTGGGCGAACAAGCACAGCGGTCAGGAGCACGACTACGCATCTGCGAACGCTTTACCGTCTACGAAATGCAATTGCTAGACGTGAGCTACTGTGGAAACTCGGGCGACGCTTACTGCACGAGCGCAGTACAACAAATAGTCACCTAAGCTGCTTGAAATGCCAACACAAAATAAAAGTGTAAACCGGTTGTACAATATATACCCTATATTAGCAAGACCTTCGCATCCCGCTTCGTGGCTCAGTGGTCTGGTGTGCTAGGCATGTCACCGCAAGTGTTTTGCGAGTCGCGAGTTCGAATCCCCGCGGGTACGTGCTTTTTTTTTTGAAACTCAACTTTTTTTGTTTTCCGCCGATGTTTTCTATATTGAGTTCACCTTTTTTTGGGCCGCAACGCGTTCATGGCTACACGAACTAGTTCACAAAACGCGCGCAGGCTGGCACTGGCGCGCTAGCGAGTTCTCGTTGGCGTGCTGTTACCATAAGCACCGACTGCTTGCAGGCAGTGGGCGCAGGCCAGAATGAACAGACCCTTGGCCTGGTGCGAACACGCTTTTTACGATACAGGCATGAGGGAGGCAAGCTCCAAATATTGGGGAAAAGCGCGTGACATTTGGGCGTCAGCGGGTACGCGGAGGGCGTTCATGCACTGCGTAGGTCTCGGCTAGTGAATGCTACGACTACAAGCCGTCCTGGGAGGCTTATCTTGTGCATTTTACAGCCGACAACATGGCAGAAGCGCGGTACGATGATTACTGAGATATTGAGAATGCCCATCCAACAACGCCATTGGTTACGTTTTACAGAACCGAAACCGAAACCGAAACTTGTTTGATTGCTAACCTTGGGCATCGTCCAATCACGGCGCCCCTCCTCCTAACGTCACAGCCTTAGTTGGTGCGGCCGCCGCAAACCGCGCATGGTAGTTTTTCTTCTTTCGCGCTTTGTAAAATAATTACCGATTTGTCAACCGGATAAACGATGAAAAGTGTGCTAATTTGAGCCGGTCTACGCAGTGCAAGCAAAAACGGGAGCTTGACAAATTCACTTCAGTGTCCCTTTAACAGATGCATTGGATTGCAAATGCAGCAAGCTAGATTTGTGTCTTATGTCAAAGATACTAAAAAAGGGACATTACAGGTATATTATAAAAGAACCAATACTGCACGACCCTTGATTAAGTGGTGGCTAAGAAGCCTTGCACAGCTAGGCATTCATAATATGTGAGGTGATGACCAAGCCCGTTCGTGCAGAGTACTATATCATCATCAAGGTGTAAAAAGCAAAAGCATAAAGGAGGTCGTGGCCCAGGGTCCAGGAGACATGCTCAACTGGCCCTTTGCCCTCCTGTTGCATGGTGAGAGCTCATTGCGGTTAGAGGGGCCAAGCAGCTAGAAAACATAAAAATTTGTTTTATTCGAAAGGTTTGGTGTTTTATAGTGCCCCCAGTGCTTGACCGGCAGCAAGCGATGCTTTATTCAGCGAGAAATTAGTGAATTTAAGTTAAATTTTATTTCTCCCGCCAAATTGTGTGGTTTGCGACGTCTGCGATGACATAAGCAGGACAAGTGTAAAGAAAGGGACGGGCGTAGAGAAGACAGAGACTGGAGGCCACCGTTCAGAGCTGCTGCTACTTCTTTCTCTCTTCTACTTCATCATCTTTTTCTACAACAGGTCTTCAAGCGAATGTCAGTGAGCTGTTAACCCTGCGGCGAACTACTGGAATATCTTGTTTACCGTCAGTCCTCCTAGATGGTGCCACCATACTGCGTAGCCCCGCTGTCCGCTTTTGCATTGTTTCTGACCATACTTGCACCTGACTTGTATTTGTGACGGTAGGTAGTTATCGTTTCGCAAAACATGGGGTGCGCTCGGCAAACAGGGTCACATAAGACAATGTCACTTACGCCAATCGGTCAGTGTCACGTGAGACAACCACAACGCGGTGGAACGGCTGTGCACCTATAACAAGCATAGTGCGTGCAGTACCAACAGCAGTAGGCACCGGTACTTCTATGTTTACGTGATAATTTTGGGAGACACGTTTGAGCACGTAACCTGACAATCACTCAGCTTCATTGAGCATGTTTACTAATGTTTTTCAGGACCCCTTTAAGACAGGCTTCTCCTTTAGGACAGGCCAGTGGAGTAAATTCGTGTCACGCAACCACCCGTAAACACAAGCGCACAGTGCATCCTGTGCATCTAAATCTCGTCCGGTGGTCCATGCTGAAAATTACTGTACTTAGGAATGAACCCCTGATGCGTGGCGGAGCAGGCCCGCTCACAGAAATGAAAAAAAAACGGGCAAGCAGTCGCGGACACCGATGACCCGGATGCAACCATTTCGGGACCCGAGAGACGGTGCGAGGGAGGCGGGCAGCACTGACCCGGCCGTAGCGGCGGGGCACATGCGAGGTCATCGCCCGGGTGGGGCCCACTGCCTGGGCAGGCGGTGCAACCACGGGGGGCGCACTCAGTGCCAGCACCCCCTGTCCCTGCGGGGGCGGCACGATGTTGGGGTTCAGCCGCGCCAGCTGGCCCACCCGCAGCTCCGACCGGTGCTCCAGGAACTCGTCCAGCGACGAGCTCAGGAAGGCCCCCCGCACGTTTTTGGGCAGCGCCCGTTCTCCCCCTGCACAGCCAGCACCCCCAACCCCCGGACGGCCATCAGCGACCCTTTCAATCCCAGGGCGCTCCCCTCCTCTTCCCAGCCCTTTCCTCCAGAGAACAACAGTCACCCCCTCACAATCGGCACATTTTGCGGAATGACATTTTCGTGCGAAGGACTGAGCTCAAGGGCAATCTACAATGCCAGAAAGGTGCCCACTGCTTGTAAAACACGCAGCACTTGGTGAACGAAAAGCTCGCCTGCTCAAGGACCGCTGAAACCAACTTTTCTCCAACATTTTCTCCAACTTTTCTCCAATCTAACATTTCTTTTTTAGAGTCTGCATTACAGATAAAATACCCGTCTTAATTTTAAGAACAAGTTACCTCGCACAGAAAAGTGTCTTCACCGTGTGGCTAACATTACAAGTGAAGAAACAGGTGTGCATTTTCCAAGCCGTTCACACTGTGTGTTGGGAAAAGACACAAGAAAAAGCAGTCACAACTTCGACAGGTGTGACTAGAGCAAAATACACATTTTCTTTGCATATCTCGTTTCGGATGACAGAAATTTTGAATGAACCAAATATATTTTTCTATCCCTGGAGATTTGCATCGCTGAGATTCTACTGTAGTAGGAACTGACGTTGGCAAGTGTTTTGCCCTGAACATTTTTTTGCTCCCACACTGGATTTAAAGGGCCAGCTGCAGAAAATTTCGAAGAAACTTCAGCCTTTTCCTTCTTCATATTTTCATATGGCCCCTATCCATAGAACTCCATAAAGCTCTCTTTTCAATTAGCCTCACTAAAAGTCAGAAAAGTACAAAACGATACCTAAAATGTGCATGAGCATGCCACATGCAACAACAAATATTTCCAGGTTTTTAACCTGAACTGAGGGAAGTGCGGCAATTGCGGCCAGGCTTTTAGAAGAGACACCGCAGCTGTTGAGCACACGCTGCCGCCGGCTGGTCACTTGGGTGGAAGGGTTCTAGCAACAACTGGGTGCCTGCCCCAGGGGAAGTGCACCGAATAGAGCTTGACCAATTTTCCAAACAGGCCGGCAGGAATGTCACTTGCGCTTCCTGGCTGCCTGCACAATCCACAGGTGCAGCCCTGCCTACTCTGGAGCCACGTTGACCAGCTTTAATTGACTGAAAAGGCATCGTAACCAACTTGGTGATGACAGATGACGAAACGTCTTCCGTTGCTTTATTTACTGGCTGTTCTCTAAATCGCACCACAATACTGCTCAAGCTACTGTCTTCATGGCCCCTTTAAAAAGTGACCATGGACCATGTGCACATGTGGCGACCAATAGTACTCATCGATGTTCTTTTAGCAACAGTTATTCGCAAGGGAGAGAGAGGGAGACAGAGAGAGACAGACAGACAGAGAGGGGGGGGAGGGGAGGGACGCCTCGAACAGAATACGTTCCACACTCATGCCCATATGAAATCGCCCAGCATGGTACTGCCAGCTCGATCATGTCTCAGTGCTGCTGAGTGTGGCAAGGCAATACACATTGCCAACATCAGCCACTGCGTACCAGGGAACACTAACACCTACACCCTCCAGCAAAATGTCCTGAGGGTGTCTGCGCTGCCAGAAAGAAATGCCACGTGGCCGTGAGGCGCGCGACTGACCTGGGGCTGCGGGGGGCTGGGGTGCCTGCTTGCCGGGCGCCGAAGAGCCAACCTTTCCCCCGGGTACGGGCGGTGGCCTCCCCGGCTCCTCGTCCCCCTGGCGGGTGCGCCACGCCTGCTCATTCATCTGGTCCATGACCCAGCGCGTGGTCTGGTCGGCCGCCTGGTCGGCCACCTCGTGGTCGGCCACGTGGTCCGCAGTGAAGGCCTTGCGGCGCCACCCCTTGATCTTGGTGATGTCCGTCGTCTTGCGCGGAAGCACCACCACTGACTGCGGCTCGCCCTCTGCCCAGTCCGCCTCGCGCCACTCATCGTCGGCCACCCCCGAGCGGGCCGAGGGCGCCGACCCCTCGGGCGACCGCGGCTCCCGGTACTGCTCGCCCATGAGCTGGTCCATGGAGCGGGCAAACTCGCGCAAGTCCTCCGCACTGGAGAAGCTGAAAAAGTCCACGCCCTCAATGCTGTCCACCTCCACGCTGCCCTGGAATCGGTCCAGCAGCAGCTGCCTCGACACCGCCGCCGCCTGCTCCTCCTCCTCCACTGCCACTGCTGCAGGCCCCACCTGCACGGGCCATCCCCTCACTCGCACACACACAGTGGGAACAAGCCAGGCACGTGAAACCCGAGCGGGGCCTCTCAGTGGGCAGCTGGAACAAGTAAGTAAGGCTGAGACTTGTCGCAGCTGTGAACCCTCGTCTTTATAGCAGCAATGGGAAGAAGGGCAACTGCAGTCCAGCACGCTCTTGCTACCGCATGCAAATGTGCCTGTTACAGTGCCAGCAAACCAGAGTATCTCTCAGACAAGTGCCTTTTGTTTTGTTCCTGTTTTGAAATGTTTGTGGTGCTGCCTACCCTCTGAGGTGCACGATGAAACTCGGTGTTGGATAATCAAGAAGCGAAGGTGGATAGGGCAACCAGCATCAATGGAGTTTATGAGCGCATGGTACTGGCTAGGCCACGATTAATCCTGCGACGGACGACGTCACACAGTGCACATCCAAGTTGCAAAACACGGCCCTGCAGACCTTGGTGAAAGTTTTCATGCAATAGCAGGACCAGAGGTCGGCAAACTCACTCATGAGTCCACTCACTCAGACTCATTTGGACTCAAACTCACGCGTGAGTTTGAGTTTGAGTGAGCGCGAGGCTAGTGTGGCATGGTGAGTTTGAGCTTGAGTGAGTTTGAGCCGAGTGATCACGACTGAGTTTGAGTCCGATTGAGTTTGAGTCCATTTTGAGTTTTGAGTACATTTTGAGTTTGAGTTCATTTTGAGTTCTGAGTTCATTTTGAGTTTGAGTCCATTTTGAGTTCTGAGTACAATTTGAGTTTGAGTCCATTTTGAGTTCTGAGTACATTTTGAGTTTGAGTCCATTTTGAGTTCTGAGTACATTTTGAGTTTGAGTCCATTTTAAGTTTGAGTCCATTTTGAGTTCTGAGTACAATTTGAGTTTGAGCTCATTTTGAGTTTGAGTACATTTTGAGTTTGAGTCCATTTTGAGTTTGAGTCCATTTTGAGTTCTGAGTACAATTTGAGTTTGAGTCCATTTTGAGTTCTGAGTACATTTTGAGTTTGAGCACATTTTGAGTTTGATTACATATTGAGTTTTGAGTACATTTTGAGTTCTGAGTAAATAGGAGTTTTAAGTCCATTTGGAGTTTGAGTACATATGAGTAGCCTAGCAGGCAGCTATGGTTGGCTGTTAAAGGAGCACTGACACCAATTTTCGGCGTTAATATTATTGCACAGTTCGCTTCCTTCACTCAACATAATACCCTGGTTGAAATATGAGCGGCCTGCGACGCGAAGAACGTAGTTCAATTGGATCTCATTTATCGCGCCGACGGAGCAGCGCGCGGAGCGGCACTCAGCAAATGGACATCAGCGTGACGTCAATCCAAGAGCGGAAAAGAAGTGACGCGACAGCGCTCGTCAAAAACTCGTGACGTCCCTTCACACGCGCGACCCCACGAGCGGCGAGCGGGCGCAACACCCTCTCAAGCGGGCGCCGGTGACGTCCGCACAAAGCGGTGACGTCTGTCCGGGAGTCTGTCATATGCGCCGTTCGGGATGAAAGCGCGGGAATTTGAAACAAACGATTTTCAGGCCGTTCAATGTAATTAACTATCGCGCGCTGAAGTATTTGAAGGGCTGTTTCGGGTTCGCCAGACCATTAAGCATCGATAAAAACAATAAAAGTGGAACATGAAATTTTCGTGTCAGTGCTCCTTTAAGTTTCAACGTCACTGTGGGCTCGGAATTCAAGTTACCTGCGGGTATGGCACCAATCGCGATCTGCATGATCGGTTGGGAGGGAGGTGGTGTCTGATTTTTTTTAGTTTCCTGTTGAATTTTCATGGCCATAAGCACTTGCTGCATACCTAATTTTCGCGGCTGGGCGCGTGAGTGATAATTGACTGGTGAGGTCATAAAAAAGGGTTGTCTTAACTTTTCCTCCTGACGGATCCACTAAGAGTGTGGGAAAGGGTGGTGGGAAAGCACACGGCGGCGCTGGCGTGCTGGTTGTTCGCCTGCTACTGTTAACGGCTTGATATACTAGGGGTCACAAAGGAAGAGGTGAGAGCCGGGGGGAAATGGGGGCGGGGGCTGTCCTTTCTACTGTTTCAAATGGATTAGCTGAATTGACTGGGCAGCGCCCCTTAAGACAGAATAATGACCACATTAGATTGGGTGAAAAGTGAAACTGATGAGGCTAAGGCGTGTAAGGTATCAAATGAAAGGTCCGGATTAACGGAATCACGCGGGGTAAATAAAAAAAATGCTTCCTGATTGTAGTCATCAGGCAGTCATAATGAGTCATAGATTGGGTTAAAATTCAAAATGACGCTGCGAGGGCATGTGGGGAATCAAATTCAAGGTCTCGATGTGGGGAATCATTCGGGACGAACATGAGATATGGATATATCATGACGTAGTCATGGCAAGTCAAAGATTCGGTTAAAATTCAGGTTCATGAAGCTAGGGCGTATCAAATTAAAGGTCTCGATGAGGGTAATCACGTGCTTCCTGATTATTATCATGACATAGTCAAAATGGGTCATAAATTAGGTTAAAATTCACAATGATGCCACTGGGTGTCCGGGGCATCAAATTGAAGGTTCCAATAAGGAAAATCACGTGGGACGAAAATGTGGTAGGGCTATATCATGAGATAGTCATGGTTAGTCATTGATTGGTTTAACGTTCAAATTGATTCCGTTAGGATGTGATGGGTATCAAATCAATGGTCTTGAGCCGAATCACGTGGGAGAAATACAAAAATGCTTCCTGGTTATAACCATTAGATTGTCATGGCGAGTCTTATATTGGGGTAAAATTCGAAGTGACCCCGCTAGGGGGTGTAGGGTATCAAATTTACGGTCTTGAAGAGGGGAATCACGTGGTACAAAGAAAAAAAGGCTTCGTAGTTCGAATCATGAGACGGTCATTATGAGTCATAGATGGGGTTAAATTCAAGGTGAGGCCGCTGAAGCATGTGGGGCCAGTTCCAGTTCCAGTTAGGGGAACTGGTTCCAGTTAGGGGAATCATGCCGGACACCTAAATAATGCGTCCTGGTTACAGTCATGAGCCACGGTTAGTTTGACTGGTATGAATTCCATATGACCCTGCTAGGGTGTGTGGGGTATCAAATTAAAGGTCTCGTCGAGGGGGTCACGTGGGACAAATATAAAAATGCTTTCTGGTTATAATTATGAGGATATCGCAAAAGGTATACAGCAGAAGGCACACACTCACTCACACTCACACTCAACTCACACTCTCACTCTCACTCTTACACTCTCACTCTCACTGTCACTCTCACACACACTCTCACTCTCTCTCACTCACACTCTCACTCTCACTCGCACACACACTCACACTCTCACTCTCACGCTTACTCTCACTCACACACACACTCGCACACACACTCTCACTCTCACTCGCACTCTCACTCACACTCTCACTCGCACACACACTCACACTCTCACTCTCACGCTTACTCTCACTCGCACACACACTCGCACACACACTCACACTCTCACTCTCACGCTTACTCTCACTCGCACACACACTCGCACTCACACTCACTCTCACACTCTCATTCACACTCTCACTCTCACTCACACTCTCACTCACACTCTCACTCGCACTCACTCTCACTCACACTCTCACTCGCACACACACTCTCACTCTCACGCTTACTCTCACTCGCGCACACACTCGCACACCCACTCTCACTCTCACTCACTCTCACTCACACTCTCACTCTCACTCACACTCTCTCACACTCTCGCTCACACACTCTCACTCACACTCTCACTCTCACACTCGCACTCTCACTCCCACTCTCACTCACACTCCAACTCTCACTCTCACTCAGTCACACTCTCACTCTCACTCTCACACTATCACTGTCACTCACACTCTCACTCTCACACTCTCAAACTCTCACTCTCACTCTCTGACTGTCTCAATCTCTGTGAGGCCATGTGAGTTCTGAATTCATTTTGAGTTCTCAGCCCATTTTGAGTTCTGAGTTCATTTTGAGTTTTGAGTACATTTTGAGTTTGAGTACATTTTGAGGTTTGAGTACATTTTGAGTATTGAGTTCACTTTGAGTTTGAGTATTTTGAGTTTTGAGTCCATTTTGAGTTTTGAGTTTATTTTGAGTTTGAGTACATTTTGAGTTTTGAGTCCATTTTGAGTTTGAGTTCACTTTGAGTTTGAGTACATTTTGAGTTTTGAGTCCATTTTGAGTTTTGAGTTCATTTTGAGTTTGAGTACATTTTGAGTTTTGAGTCCATTTTGAGTTTGAGTACATTTTGAGTTTGAGTACATTTTGAGTTTTGATTACATTTTGAGTTTGAGTACATTTTGAGTTCTGAGTACATTTTGAGTTTTGAGTCCGAGTGAGTTCTGAGTTTTGAGCTCAATGCGAGTTTGAGTTTGAGTGAGCGCAGATGTGCTGCTCAGCATTGAGTCTGAGTTTGAGTGAGTGGTGATTCGAAAAAAAAAATTGTGAGTGAGTTTGAGTGAGCCGCGCCAACTTTGCCGAGGTATGAGCAGGACGTTATGTCGAGGGCCATTAGCAGCAAAGCAACTGGGATAGCATGAGAAGAGAGAGTACCCAAAGAGCGCCCGCCGTGCAACTTACTGCCAAATGCCTCCCATTCACCTTTTTGGCCTCAAATTAGGATTATATGCCTGCGCTGGTTTGTACAGTATAAGTTATTCTCCCAGTGTAGCTAGCTGGCGACCGCTAATCTGAATCGCCCCGACAGAAATTATCTACATAAGCTACTGTTAACAGTCAACTTCTACAAGGATACTCCGGTGACCTTGTCTTCATATAAAAATGACTCCCCCAACTCTGTCAAACACCTCACCATGCAGCACACAAACCACAGGTGCAAAGGGACCGGGCAGCTGGATAAGGTAGCGCCACCACTCGGCACTTCCCTCGTTACTGGAATGGGCCAGCGCATTAGACTACGCAGCCTTCCATGGTTTTTGTCGCGTTTGCTTCGATGTTTTTAATGTTTAGGTGGTGTTGTGAGCGCATATGTGCGGTGGAATGAAGTCTAGGTAGATAGATGTGAATTCCTAGATGCGCTACGTAAACTTGTCTGACACTTCTTTGGTGGGGTATGGGCCTCACTGATATGGGCGCTTTTTCTGGTGCTGTACGCCTGGCTCTACCCAATTTGAGTACAATTAAAATTATTAGTATAAGTATTCCTTTCTACCAGTGTAAAAAAAATTATTTCCACTGGTTTTAATCACTACGGCTACCACACCAGCCTTAACGTTAAGGTGGGATACCTGGATACACATGCTTTGAAAAGAAAGGCACTCACGTATGAGTTTGATTACTGTGTGGCCGCAGAAACATTGCGGTGGTTCACAATTTTTTTTTCTGTAGCCGTACGCTTTGTGCCTTCTGTTTCCAATAGTGACAGCACGGGAGCCTAAAAGCTAAAGCGGAATTCCCGTGTTTGTAGTGGTCATTTCATCGAGAGCCAAAGTAATTCAAACTCCCAACAGCCTTTTTAATGTAAAGTAAAAGAAACTGCGCAAAATTTCGATGACCACAAAAAGGAAAGTGCACTGCGCCTGTCCTTGTGTGGTCGTCTAAATTTTGTGCAGTTTTTTTTACTTTACATTAAAGATGCCCCAACTCGCCCACCAACAAGCCCTTCTAAACACACAACAGCCCAAGCTACAAACTCCCCCTTTCCTCATTTTACCACCTGTGTGAAATAATGGCTGGCAAAGATCAGCCAAGGCAGTAATAAATGTGGCAGACTGTTAACGCCAGTCTGTGTTTTTCTTGTATTTGTAAGCACTATTTGCAATGCACCTCAACGAAAAGCATGTAATGCTTTGTCAATGCATTTATCGTTATATGAGTAAATGTAAATCATTTTTAAAAAAAAATACATATATAACCTAATGGTACAAAAGTCACCCAATTTAGATCACTAGTGACAGTCAAATCTGGCAACTACAGTCGAACACGGATATATCGAACACGGGTATATCGAATTATTGTCTATATCGAACTCATAAATTATCCCCTTGAAAATTCCGTGTAAAAGTATAGGAATTCGTACGTTTATATCGAACCGTATTTTTCCCGACATTGGGTATATCGAACGCCGCGCGAGCTGGAAGGTGCTCTTCGGCGGTCGCTGCACACCCGATTGAGGTTGAGGAGGATGTGGAGGAATGCGCGGGCATGACGAAGACTCGCTCGCGGAACGAATCCCCCCTACCGGAACGAATTTGCGCTTGCCCAGTCGGGCCCCGCTACCGGCCGCCGTAGCGTTAGCGGACGGAGCCCGGTATGCTAAATCTCTCTAGGCACACAAGCCGGAACGCTCGGAAAATGTTACAGTGTGAGGCAGGGATGCCCCAACTGCACACGTCCTTTTTTTTTTTTTTTTTTTTTTTTGCGGCTGCGTACGTTCCTCGGCTTGCCAAAAAAGAGTTTTTTTTCTCTCTCTCTGGGTCTGTCTTCCCCCGATGTCGTCTCGGGAAAGGGAAGAGGGAACGAAGGCGCTGCCGGAATCCTCCTTCTTTCGCATTTTGCTGCTGTTGCTGCTGTTTGGCGAGTTGTCCCGCACCTTTCGGAGATCACTGTTTCTCTCGGAGATGACCATCGCGAGCGCTTTCTTGGAGTCCGTTCAGAGAGCCTTGGAATTGTTACCTTCAAAGTTATTGTGGTACGTGCGCGCTGTTCTTCTTTTGCGTGCGTGTTGTGCATGGTGTGCGAAGGCGAGGCGTACTGCTGGAATTTTGTAGTTGTGCAGCCTCGAGAAGATCGAGACCAGCGTCTTTAATTTCATTTCCTGGGCGAAGCCAAGATCAGCGATTTTTTTTTCACGGAAATAAAGCGTCCTGTTGCGTCGTGAGTGCGGAATTAGTGTTCATTCTTGAATGCGACGATCGGTAAATGCTCGTCCGCCATAGGTGAGGTCTCAGAGCCCATATTTTTTATATCAAATTTTTCATATATCGAACTAATTCGCGATCCCCTTGGAGTTCGATATATCCGTGTTCGACTGTATTGCTCATTGCAGGATACATACGAAAATAAACTGCAACGTAACTATAAAACAGCTTTTGCCTATTATGAGCATTGTTTACTATCGCCTTTCTTTTCCTTAATGCTATTTACATTCAGTGCACATTTTCAGTACTGTACGATAATGTCTTAATCAGCGATTGTGGATCTGCCTTGAAGCCTGAAGGAAACCCCTTTAGACTGGCCTGAATTCACCAACGCAATAGTACGTTTGTTCAAATGCATGGTCCACTATGCGTTAATATGCATTGAAAGGGGTAACACCTCTCTAACTGGTCCGAATCGCAACGTCTCATGAACCCCTTGAACCTCTGGGCACGGTGAACTATACTTTTAGGTAGACAAAGCTTGCAAAACAAAAGTTTGCTCGTCGTTCAAATAAAGTCGCCAAACAGACGCCGTTGAGACCGTTGACTGCAGTGCCCTCCAAACCGAGAGAAAAGAAGCTGCGTGAGCACCAGCTACTCAGGAGTGTTCGGACATTTTCGGCTCCTCGTCAAGCTTTCTCAGCAGCTTTCATAACCGGTCGTCTCCTCACCGTGGCTTGGCCGATTACGCCGGCTGACGGAGCAGACGATAATTTGGAGACAACCATGAGAAAGAATTTGCGCTCACCGGAGTGTTTTAACGTATTCTGAAAAATTTTTTGGGGTCGGTACGAAACAAAAGAAGATATAAAGCACTAAACCGAGGTAAATGTGTGCCATGGTAGCTGTAGAACACTCACGCAAGTGAGATTTCATGCTTGTGCAACCAAAATTGGGGTGCGAATGCTTTGCACAGGACTGCAATGCCGGTACTCGCAGCTGGCAAGAAAACGTGGCAATATTTAATGTATCCTGTGATTTTAAACAAATGAATACGTGCTCTGCAGCAATCCCACACAGGCAATTATGCCACTTGCAGTCGGCATTCCTCCGAGAGTGCGATTGTGCGAAGCGGTACTTTTCACAACTTGGAGAAGAAGTACAACCCAATGTTGAAGAGGTGCGTGCTCACAAACAATGCAGTACCGTCGATTTTACCGCTGGCTACAGCTCCCAAGCTACCTAGTGCCAGCAGTGGCAAAAAGAAAACGTCCGCTGGCACCAAAGAAAGGTAGCTGAATTGCTGGAATGGATTAAACTAGCGGCGAGTACCCTGATGTTTTTTCATTGTAAATGACATTGCACAACTTGGGTAAGTTCAAGCATGATGCAGCAAAGACGAAATGATGTTGTCAAAGTCACTCGTGGTGCCCAATGTTCAGAGGAGCCTCGGCGTCGGTCTAAAAAACTTCGGGTGCCCGCACTCTCGCAGCTGTTTTAACATTGCGGTAAAATCGTGCGTTAAGATGCGTCATGTGAGCACACACGGCAAGCTCAGACAAACAACGTTGCTTTAAAAGCATGCCGCTGGTGCCTGCGAACCACCTTACTTCAGACAGTCATTAAAGAAGCCACATGAAGTCTCGGACGCTGCGAAGTTAGGAATTGTGCCACCAGATGACCTTTCAATCGAATGCCCATGTGCGGTGCCACCAAATTTATTTGACAGCATTTTTAGCCACACCTAAAAGTATATCTCACATCGTGCTGTGGGGCTTCCTGGGGTTCCCGTTTGTGCCTGCCAGCATGTTGGCACCATTCATGCGGTGCTCACCCCCCTCAATGGAGCATGGACAGAACCATTTTGGCGGGCCAAAGTCGTGAATTCAGGAGCTAGTCAGTTTAGCGGAGGGCACTGCAACCTGCAGCAGTTGCACGCTTTTGCATCAGTCGGGCAACCCAGCTCATTTGCTGCCCTTCTGCCCCTGCCGTGTGGAGCAGAGCAGCGGCAGCACCCACCTTGCCTATGGCGGGCAGGAGCATGGGCATCTCAGGCGACCCCCAGCGCTGGGCTGCTCTGCGCGTCGACCGGCGCTCGGGCAGGGGTGGCTCCAGGCAGGGCATCTGCCAGTCCTCCCGCCGGCTGCCAGCTCCACCTGCCATGGCGGCACCGCTCGCCTGGGTGCCCCACACGCACAACACGCCACGGTGGAACAACCCCCGCACGCACCCCCACACGCCCCCGTGCACATGCTCGCACCCCACAGGGAGCCTACGAGGCCGCACCAAACAAAACACGCACGTGCATTCACGCCAACAAATGCGAGCCACAGAGTGCCCAACAGAAGGCACAAACAGTTTCAAAGCAAGCCACTACAAAAAGAATCCACTTGGGAAAGCACAAGTGCAGCTACACTCAGCAGGATGGTGCAACAAAGGCCCATGCAAGCCAAGGATCCAAGATGGGTTCTCCAGTTCTTCACTATGCACTGTTACTATAGCTATGCACTGCCAAAAACATAAGGGGAACCGAAAAGGCAAATTAGAAGCAGCTTTGCTGATTTTTTGGAGGTAACTTTGATGCAATATAACATTAGTTTACAAAAATCAACGATGCACTCTTCACGACTATAGAGCACCATTAAAACCTTTATAGAGCTGCTGAAGACTGCTTACAGCATAAATGTGAAAGCCTTAAATTTTGTTTCAAGCTATGCAATGCTCCATGTCTAATGGCAGGTCCGTCATGAATCTGTTACCTTCTTGATTAAAGATCAGCACGGAAAAAAATCACGGGACAAAAGGACGAGAAATAGACAGGACAGCGCTGCACTCACGACTAATTTACTTTGGAAATAAACCCATATGGTGGTAAATCATCGCAACAAATAAACAAAACACAATCACTGGTATGTCTGCGCAAGCATAACCTACTTCCTTACATGGCTATGCAAGGGTGTCATCAGATAACCGTACTTTAGGCCATGCAGCCCTACGGACTATAGTCGTGCAGCCTGTCTATTTCTTGTCCTTTTCTTGCCATGCTTTTGGCGTGCTGATCTTTAATCATGAACGTTCACCAACTTAGTCCAAATCACGGTCCTCTGGAACTGTTATTTTGTCCTGCAACAATGTCTTTGTCATCACAGGGATTTCGGTCCAACCTTCCCGCCAAAGGGGTTGTAACAGTGTCTGCTGGTGGTGGTTCTACCTGCGGCAAGCGCCTGCCTCTTTGCTCGTCATGCAACCTTGTTGCCTTCCCTTGCACCTCCTCCCAAGGTATATACTTCAGCAGGAGGCTAGATTTTACAGCTTGCACTGCCATTGGCACTACAGAGTCCGCTGCAGCAAGTGCCATTGTTAGCCCTCATTACACGCTATTAGAGTAGATATGCTGTGCTAATTTTGTAATCAGCACGCTCAAATTACTCTTGTAGACCTCCAGTGATGCAGTACGCCTCAGACATTTGCTATTAGCGTAAACATGCTCCAAGCCAATGGACACAATGCATTCACTAGGTCCACCTTTTGTCAGCTAGGGCCGAGGATCCCCAATGGTGCGGGGATGCGTGTTGAACTTTCATTCCGCAGGACCCCACTTAAAAATTCCAACCCGAATTCCCTTATCGTGCACTAATCCCCCACAAACCAGCCACAGAGCCCCACCCACACAAAGATGTGCCCGACGAGTTCTCCACCCCTCTGCCACGAAAATCTGACAGTGGCCTGGGCTTGGTGTGAAGAAGGTCTGTGCCCATGAGTGCGTCGCCAGAGGCCCTCTGGGGAGGGGGCACCCACCTTAGGCTGCGAGCCGGGGGTTGAGGGCCGTGCCACCAGGCCAGTCATTCCCTCATGGAGGTTCTCGCTCCAGAAGTCCCCAGCACCAGTGGCAGTGTGGCCGTGGACAACTGTGGGCGGACCCTGGGCAGTCGGGGGCTCCCGCAGGACAGTAGGCGCCTTCCTGCAGGGATGACCACTTGCCTGCTTAAGGGGCACTGCATTTGCGTCAGCACCACACATTCCCTCAGCTGCCAGCTGGCCGAGTAATGTAACCAAGTGCCGTGGGGAGCACTGGGCAGAGGACGGCCACAGTGCCCAAGGGGCCCGCATTTTCCCCGTTTCAATCACTGGCCCACATGGGGTCAAGAGCACAACAGCAGCCCTGCACACAAGCCAACTTTCCACCACCCCAGCTCTGGCTGCAATTCAAAAGAGGTGAAAAGCCCAGATGCCCAGGCACAGAAGCTGCCTTACGTTTGTGTCATCAATAGACTGCCAAACGTAATCCTACCTATTGCTACGCATTCCAGACTCGTAGATAAACAGTGAGCGAGAATTGAGATGCAGTGTAGACAATTTATAATGAGACCGTTTATAAGCTCAGGACCAGAAATAATGCAGGTTTTTGTGACGACCAGTTTGCCTCCCGTAGAACTCAACGCATAAGCATACCGCTTAAAACGCAATTGCCCGAAATGCAATACCATTTATACTGTGGTTTACTGGTGGGGTCCGCTGATCGACTGGTGCAGCTGGGGCATTGTTTTAGAGCCACGAGGAGGGGAAAAAAAAAAAAAGACAGAATCAGCCATCCAAAGCAGCGCCCTCCCTGCTCTTTTAACTTAGACATGAAAATCAGGAGAAGGCACCATTTCGCTCGTGTGTTCTGTTTGGAGCACCTCAGCAGACAGTGAGCTCCCCCCCCCCACCCTTCCCTCCTTGCAATAAGTTGTTTCTATTAAAACTTTCTGCAGACAAGCAACCATCCATTCCCTTTTCAAACATTTGGAGATTGCGGGCCGCGACGCCGCATTTCCACTACCAGTACATTCTTGCTGATAAACAACCACTTTCGGCATCACAAATGCAAGGTAGGATGAAGAAAAAAAGAAAAAAAGAAAAGAAAAGAAAAGAGAAGAAAAACAAGAATAAAACTTGTGTTCTTATGTTGTCCCGTGGCATCCATTCACAGATGCTAAGAACCCCAGCTGTGCTCCCTCAAACACAAACAAATAAAAAGTTAAAAGCTGCGCTCGCGGTTTTTTAAGACCGTGCAGCAGCGGCCGATAAGGAAAAAAAGCTGAAATGAAGACCGTGCCTCGGTTTTTAAGAGACCTTCATTTGAGTGATGATAAACAAAGAATAATTAAAAGGTAGACTGTGATGTGGTTGGACCAGCACATGTTTTGTGCACAGTGTGGCACCGCTCATAATGAAGGTTTTCACGGCTCCCGTGACATGTTTTAAGTGGTCTACACTGTAATAAAAACGGGCCCAAACTTAAATTTCACAGCAGAGAGGAGATGAAGCGAGTGAAGAGTTTCAGTCCAATGGGTCAACACTATGAGATGGGGTGCAGTTCTCTAGCTCGGCAGTGTTGCACAGAACCGTAACCGATTCTTTCCACCGCAGTGCTGACGCAGCACAGACTAGCTTGCACAGCTGATGTACAATGGGAGGAAATGCTTGCTATCATAATTTTTTTTAAGGAAAGCATGCTAGCTATGAAACGGATGCTGTGCGCAGCAAGGCTTGCAATTTCCTAGGTGACATGCTTTTATACTGCACAAACCAGGACAACCACATGTTGTGTTCCTAAGTGCACAGGCGTTTACCCTTAGTGATGTTAGCGATTTGACCCAGCAATTCTTTTGCCACACAGTGATGGCACCACACCACTTTAGAGAGAGCTCTCACCACAGTTAAGGGTATGCAGCCTCCCCTTCCATAAGTGGGACATCTTGAAGATATCTTGAGGACATCTTGTACACATGAACTGTGCCTTTGCCAAATGGATGTTCCTCCGAAACAGCCGTTTGACAAAGCCACAGTTTCGGAAGTATTTCTAAATCTTTACAATACCTATTAAAGGGACCACTGAGACAATTTCATTCCTGTTTTATTTGGAACCACAACCCGCTCAACTACGGCCGCAAAGAAGACTGCTAAGAAGAAAAAGTCACAAATATTGCCACGCTTTCAAATTTTGTGCTACCCACTGACTGTCAGCAGTGATGCCATCAGGTAGGTGCCAACAACAAATGAAACGGTGTCAACTTCACGCTAGCATTCAAGTGGTGCCATCAAACAAAGCCCAAGGCCTCACGAAAATCGCACAATCGCGTTTATTGGTGCCAGCTCTTGTTGTCAGCCGCCAATCGCACCAACTAGTCCCTGTGACGCCATAGGGGCAGTGCAAGGAAGTGGCTGGTGAGTCACCACTCCATTTGTTTTTTTAAGTGCAGAGCACTTTAGGGGCTCTCCTTTTCATCGCAGCTCATTCACTTCACTGTAATGCTGTTCGATGTCAAGCGACTGCCATAATCAGGAGGCACAGCGAGATTACAAACCCAAGTTGAGCCCCACGGCGTAACCGTAACGGCATACCACACAAGCTTCAAAAAACAAGCGGTTTATATACAGTCGAACACGGATATATCGAACACGGCTATATCGAATTATTGTCTATATCAAACTCATAAATTATCCCCTTGAAAATTCTGTGTAAAAGTATAGGAATTCGTACGTTTATATCGAACCGTATTTTTCCCGACATTGCGTATATCGAATACCGCGCGAGCTGGACGGTGCTCTTCGGCGGTCGCTGCACCCCCGATTGAGGTTGAGGAGAATGTGGAGGATTGCGCGGGCATGGCGAAGACTGGCTCGCGGAACTAATCCCCCCTACCAGAACGAATTTGCGCTTGCCCAGTCGGGCCCTGTTACTGGCCGCCGTAGCGTTAGCGGACGGAGCCCGGTATGCTAAATCTCTCTAGGCACACGAGCCCGAACGCTCGGAAAATGTGACAATGCGAGGTAGGGATGCCCCGACTGCGCACGTCCTTTTTTTTTGTTGTTGTTGTTTTGCGGCTGCGTACGTTCCCCGGCTTGCCGAAAAAGGGTTTTTTTTCTCTCTCTCTGGGTCTGTCTTCCCCCGATGTCGTCTCGGGAAAGGGAAGAGGGAACGAAGGCGCTGGCGGCCTCCTTCTTTTGCATTTTGCTGCTGTTGCTGCTGTTTGGCGAGTTGTCCCGCACCTTTCGGAGATCACTGTTTCTCTCGGAGATGACCATCGCGAGCGCTTTGTTGGAGTCCGTTCAGAGAGCCTTGGAATTGTTACCTTCAAAGTTCTTGTGGTACGTGCGCGCTGGTCTTCTTTTGCGTGCGTGATGTGCATGGTGTGCGAAGGCGCAGCGTACTGCTGGAATTTTCTAGTTGTGCAGCCTCGAGAAGATCGAGACTAGCTTCTTTAATTTCATTTCCAGGACGAAGAAGCAGGCCAAGATCAGCGATTTTTTTTTCACGGAAATAAAGCGTCCTGTTGCGTCGTGAGTGCGGAATTAGTTGTCATTCTTGAATGCGACGATCGGTAAGTGATCGTCCCCCATAGGTGAGGTCTCAGAGCCCATAGTTTTTATATCGAATTTTTCATATATCGAACTACTTCGCGATCCCCTTGGAGTTCGATATATCCGTGTTCGACTGTAGTCATAACCGTTTGGAACTGGTGAACTGCTGGTGCTTGTCATGCACCTTCCCGCTGTTTAGCGCAAAGAAAACTGCAGGTACATTTGAGGCAAAATATATGTAATTAACAGCAGCCCCTGCGTTTGTTTAGTTAGGAAAGCTAATTGGGTTAGTTCTTACAATTGAAACTCCCACTTGCGTTGTTTCCGGCAGGGGACGCGCAAGCACTGCAAAGGCGGAAAGTTTGAATTTCATTGGACAAGCCTCCATTCAATTCATCAAGAGAGGAGTGAGACAGGGCGGTGAAGAGAATGATGGGTGGTAGCAGTGAGCGGATAACGGCGCCACAACTCATTACGGCGAATAATTGCTCTGCACTTCTGACAGCTTTCACGTTGAGTGGAATGGCTTTAATTTTTTTATTATGAAGCTTAACAGAAATTTGCATCAAAATTGGCATGACCATTACTCTTACGTGGCAGTCTCTTGAATGAACGAAACTTGCACTTTGCCTTCGTCTGTTTAAAGCCTAAAGGGACGAAGTACACGCAGATGCAAGGAAAAGAAAAAGCACAAACTTGTCCAATCTCTTTCTAGGGAGCAGTGCAAGTAACCGTGTGATATAGGTTAGAGCCCAAGTTTTCTGCTCTGTCATTTCCACCGGACATGGTCAAGACTTCCAAGTCATGCTAAATTTTTAAAGCACCCCAAACAGAAAGAGGGAGGGGGAGGCGTGGATGTTTGCAATGTTTTGTAATGAATTTATATCAACGAGAAAAAGCGTACATTATACATGTACAGAAGTAAAATGGCAAAAAAAGTTATGAGTGTCGAGAATCAGCCATAATTATTTACAAAGCATAGACTCCATGCATACAAGGCTTGGTTGCGTGATGGCACCACCGAGCTCAGCAGCCAATCTGCGTTGGCAATTGACTGTAGCAGACAGCACGCTCGATGCAGTTTCGTCTCGCACCATGAGACACTCTCATCTGCTTTGTGCATTATTAGTACAGATTGCCAACTACATTTATTACCACTTTCCTGCGCACGGGAAAAGCAATGATTTTGGGTAGTCAAGCCAATAACTTTTTCCCAGCTGCAAAAAAAAAAAAAAAGGAGACATAAGTGCATGGTACCAAAATGTAGAATGGCAAATTTCCTTTGCAACGGTAATTGTTTCAAACAAGAATATTTGTGGAAATAAGTATAAAAGCTGCACAGAAAAATTTTGTGGCAAAAAAAAAAAAAAAAAAGAAAAACAAGAAGGTCTGCGTTGCTCCACACAGAAAAAAACAAAAAATTGAAGATATACATTTTGTACACACACTAGTATCTGATAAAATTGTGCAAATATGAAATGTCTAACTAAAATTTCGTGAGAACAAAATAAAAAAAAAAGAACAGGTAGCACTAGTGGGTTTCGTGACACTAAGGAAAGCAGAACCTGGAACTTGTGAAAAATAGAAAACACTGGTTTCCTACTCTACTCTTTTTTGTTTGTAGCACAATTTACAATTTCATTACTTCTGCATTTTCTTGGGCTTGTGTTGAAACAGGGATATCAGGTTCCGAGCTGGTTTTACGCACTTTCACTTTCCATAATAAAATCCGATCTATAAAAGTTGCCCTTGGAGTCAGTGCTACTAATATCATCCAAATATTAGATGCGACGCTGAGAGCATCTCTTGTCGGTGGCCCTGTCCTTCCTGCGTGCGTCCGTCGTTGTCGGCGTCCGCACTCTCCTCCGCTCACCCCCTCTCCTCTCCGATAGCGAACACTCTCTCGGAAGGGGCATTGGATTGGATTGGATTGGATTGGATTAAAGTGGATTGTGTTGGATTGTGTTGCGTCATAGCCGCAGCAGACGCACTGGCGCCGGCGCATGCCCAGGTGAGAGCGAACACTCTCTCTCAACATCTGCAGGTGTGTGGCCCAGCGCGCTCTCACTCCGCCGGTGGGCGGCGCTGCACGCGGTGCTGCGCATGTGCAGTACTCTCTCTCTCCGCGGTCTCCTCTCCTTCGGGCGCGCTGCGCATATAACCGGTGTGCCGCTCTCCAGTGGCCTTTCGGTCGACGGTTGCTCTCCGCTTGCGCTTGAACCCCCCTCAGCGTCGCATCACACCAGGGTTCCCGCAAGGGGAGGTGGGCGTAATTTTTTGCATGCAGGCACGCCCAAATCGCTAGAAATGCGGTGTTTCCGCAGCACGGTCGCGCCATGTTGATGCCATCGCCGTATCTTCAGAGTGCCCGTCACGACTCTGGCAGCGCTTTAAAAGAATTGGTGCCACGGGAAAAAAACAAAACTAAAGAGGACATAAGTGTCTACTACTTAGTAGATGGCGCCAGCTCTCAGAGCGCACTCAGGAAGCGCCAAATCCGAATGGGTAAACGTCGAAATTTGAACTTCTAAGCGTCGATAAACTACTATTGATTTGAATAGGCGTGGGCAGGAAGCTGTTAAGGTGTCATACCTGTACACTGAACAGGCGTAACATGCCCCATATGCCCTTCCTGTATTTAAAAAGGGTGATGCTACAGTTCTTGGTACCTACCCTCTTATTTCAATAGCACTGTCACGCAGCAAGCTTCATGCACATACTAGCTAACCACATTACTACATTTTTAGATGGCCAAACTTTGCTGTTTTCTTTCCAGCGTAATTTTTTAGGCAAGTTTCCACCACTGCTTTAAAATTACCACCTCTTATTCCCAGATTTGCCAATGCTCTTTACAAAAAAAGCTAGACCAAAGGTATTTTCCTAGATTTTTCCAAAGCTCCCGATCTTGTTTCTGGTGCTCATTTTACAAGCAACTTAAAATTTCAAGGTGTTGCAGCATTAATAATTAGCTTAGAATCTTTATACCTCGTTAAAACAGGGGTGCAACAGCCCAAATACAATTTGGAGCAATTTTTGAGGCAGAAAAATCTTGGTTTTGGAACAGGAACATTCAAATTTGGAGCAGGTTACCTTCATTTTGAAGGACCAAATCCCAAATTTGGAGCAGTTTAATAAAAGAGACGTGCAAGCGTGCCAACACCAGTGCAGACATGCTTTAGCTTCAGTGGACAAGGTCCTACAAAAGTGACAACCAATGAATTCTGCGGTGCATTTGTATGGTGTGGTGCATTTGTACCACCCTGCAAAGCAGGTTCACTTTCGAAGTGCTTAATTAAAGTATTTACCTGGTCAGGCAAAGAAAGAAAGAAAGGAAAAAAGAATAAAAAACTGCAAACAATATTTTTACTTGTATTCCAAGGTGCCCTTATACGTGAAGACCCCTCCACCAAATTGTATACCAAATAGCTGTTCCACCTGAACAGCATCTGGCTACCCCAGATACAAATAAGAGAAAACTGTTTTTGCTTGCAAACAGAAGCTAACTAGACACGGATACATGACTAGTGCAGACATCACTGGCATGCATATGACAAATGCTTCGCCTTCTTCCAACATTTTTTAGTTTGTCAAGCTACTGAAGTGCTTGTTCCGATCGCTTGCACCTTCACTCTTTTCCCATGCTTACAAGTGGAGGGGTCACACTGCACTCATGCCAAAGTCAAAATCTTTGATTGACCAGACTCTGCATTCCAGCTGTTAGTTTATTCAATATGGGCACGTATTGACGACATTTCCTGCAAGTGAGCCCCACAAAAAAAAAAAAAAAAAAAAAAAAAAATTGCGCAGCTTGCATGGCAGGAGAAACAGCAGAGCTGGCGGCCCCTCTCCCTTCGTCGGAGACCCTGCTGTTGCATTTCACATGGATTTACGAACTTGCAGCTGAAAGTTTTCCCCAACTGGCAGGCCTGGATCATTCTGTCCGAAGCTTTTCACATCTCTCCCAAAGTGGACCGCGTTAGCACGTGGTAGAACCCACAGCAACCAGCTCAGCAGACTTGGCATCTTTAGTGCGAACTCAGGGTCCGTGCTCCTCACTTCAGGAGCGAACGCACATGAACTGGTGAGGGAAAGAGCACGCTGGGCAGAGTGTTCCGCCCAGAGTTCTGCTTACTCTGCCCAGCGTTCCTGGGCAGAATGCCTTTCCCAGAAACGCTGGGTAAGGTGTTCTCAAAGGCCAGGTTGGCCGACGCCAGGCCTTGTGATGTGCACGCTCACGTGCGCTCCATATTCCCCCCCACCCCCCCCCCCCCTTTTTTGCGGGCTCCTCATGTGGCGCCAGCCCAGGTGCAAGACTGGACACCACCACTGTACACGAGCGTTCATACCGTGTGTTGTGCAGTGACGTCACGGCTTGACAGGTGCCAGTGAGGCTTGGCGAAGTCGTACCTAGGCTAGCAAAGCAAGCGTGACAGGGGTCGCTAGGCAACACGAGGTGACATCATTGCTCCACGGGGCGTTTTGGTGCGACGGATGGACGACACTAGGCTTAAATAGCTCTTCTATTACAAAAGGTAGTGCATTTAAAAGGGCTCCATCACACAACACAATGACAACATCCACAGTAACATTTGCAGCACCTGTCAAATGGCCAATGTCTTTGTCGAACACACTGGTGGCGCACCAAGCACCTATCTGTGCCAAAGACCCATGTTATCCTTTAGAGCAACTTTAGTTTTTGCAGTGAACTAGATGAGGCATAGGCGGCACAGGCTATGGACTGCGTACAAAAGGCTTCGGTCAGTGCAACCGGATTGGACATGTACAAACCTCAGGTCGCCAACGCATCCATTATCCTCAGCCAAAGTCAGCAAAACTGAGATTAAGAAATTTTGTAACGAGTAGGGCATTTTGGTGCAGCATGGGGCAATTTCAATAAACGATAGTTCTAAAGCAGCTGGGCTCAGAAACTTTAAATTGTATCAAAATGGAGCAATTGGTGCAGCTATTGCACCCCTCACAGTTAAGAGCAAACAATCAGTTATCGTGTAATTTGGCCTTCCACAAGGCTTTGTCCTGGGACCCTCGTTTCTAAATGTCTAATGATACTACTGATATGTTTACCCAAACAGCCCCATTGGACTTTTGGATGACAATTGTGCTCCATTTACAAACATGCAATGAAGGCACATTATGATTGAATTCCAGCCTTCATTACATAGATGGCTATGGTATAACAGTTGTAAATTAAATTAATTCAAAGCTGTTAGTGGAGTTGTAAGCGTAAATTATAGTTATGGCAACGTCGGGCTGCCACTATAACAAATCATTTAGGCTGGAACATGCACGTTTCAGTAACTTCAAAATTTAAGCTGGAAGATGGACATACCACCCTTTTTGCATCACTGTTTCGTCAGCATTTAAATGGTTATGTTTAAAAAAGGCTCAATTAAGTGTATAAAATTGCCAGCTTATATACCGTGATCCCACCAAAATTAAAAACATGCACGTGCTGCCTCGAATGCTCATACAAAAGTCAACTTTTGGGCACTTATGATGACTCAGCACAGAGCAATTCAGTTCGTTTATTCTAAATTTTCCTCTAGTGACTCACTAACCCATCTGATCAAAGAGCATGACACCCCATGCTAGAAACAAGATACAGAATCCCGAGAATAAAGTTCCTTCACGTCTCACGAATAGCTAATAATTCAGGCTGAACAATGCATCAAGGCAGTAGAGATCCTATAACACAACACTATTAATGCCAGAGCTAATATCAATTTCTCTTTCTTTTGTGTAGAATAATTGAATGAAGTCAAAGCTATCAGTACAGTCTAACCCTTATGGTGTCGATTCAACTGGCTGTATTGAATTATGACTAGAAAAAGAAATGCGTTTTTTGCTTGTTTGGTTTAGTTGTGTCTTGCTTGAGCTTTGTATGGGTATGCTACAATTCCTTTTTCTCTCTACAATGCCGCATCATGCTGCCCATTTGACGCTTATTACATCCCTCCTGTTTGAGTGCTTCACTGGGCCTGCAGTCCACTGAAAACAGTAAAATAAATAATTATGACCAATACAATATCAATATAAATAAAAAGGGGAAAACACGCAGGACTCACTCATCTCCAGGTGAGCAAGAGTTTGCATTGAGAGAGACTTTGTAAGAGTCTGCCAGGAAAACCTCCAGCACCAAGGGTTCTCAGGAGGCTACCGAATGTTTATGCACTGACTTTTCTATGCTTTTACAGGGCCTAGTCGGCGAAGCTCGCCCAACCACTGGAACGGCCCTGTTGCCCGCATCCGCGTGCATGTTTCCCAGCCCCACAGCGGCCTACCTGGGGTGCAGTGAGACGGCCACTCCTGCAGACTCGGCCAGCAGGCAGTGGCGGACAGTCGGGCGTTTCCACTGGGCCTGGCCGCCGGCCAGCAGGGGGGAGCAGAAGCGACGCTCGGGAGGGCCGCACACCAGCGCCGGCTGCATCGCCCGGAACTCTCCGGGCTCCTCTTCTCTCTCCTCACAATGCGTCCACTGGGGAAGGGGACACCCGTCCCGTCACCACACATTGAACCTGTTTGCTGCCAGGGGCCTCCACCCGACCTCAAAGAGCCTGAGCCAGGTGCCCTAAACCGTGGTACACAACCACACACTGTGACTAGCGTCCCATATTCGAAGAGTGGTCTATTTGTAGCAAAACCTAGCAAATGTCTTTCACAATTTATTTCTGGCCAAAAAATGTGGTGCTTAACACTGTTGCTCATACAAAAACACGGAAGAAAAGCCATTGTTCCCAGCAATCAGGGCAGCTCAATCTTGACCTCAGGATCACCCCTTTTTCCTCTTATGCCTTCAATAAACCATTCTTTCCCTCTTTCCCGCAACGGATTTTTTTCCAGTACCGGTCCTCCAAGCGGCCACCATGGGAAACTAAGCAGTCAGGGCAGAAAAGACCTTGCTGTAAAAAACATTTTACACAAGACATCATCACCAAATTCCCTCCACCCCCGCATGACTCTTTCCTTTCAGATGAAAGCCACAGAAGCAGGTGCACATTACTGAGACAAATCTACAGTGAGAAGAGCCGTTTTCTTTGTTAATCTTTGTGACTTCCACAGTGGTAGCCATGTGCTCGCTGCGTGGGCAGCCTTCCTTTTCTTTCTAAGCTTTTTCCTTTGCAAGCTTTTATTTCTGTGTGTACGTACAAACTCATTGCAAACTGTCCAACAAGCGGGTATGTATGAAAGGGTGCAGAGTGAAAAAGTAGTAACTCCTCTCCAAGCAGCAAGCGAGAATGCGTGAGGTAGTTTATTTTGCCCGGCCAGCCTCACAGAATGGCAAACCAGCAGCTCGTGCAGGTGCAGATTGCTACTGGAAAAAGGTCCCTTGAGCTGAGTGCACTGCTCAACCATCAGGATAGCTTGAGCAGCGCACACAAGCGGACCCTTGCAGTATTTGGCAAGCATTGCATGCTCTCTGACAACCTGACATGGGAGTAGTGCAGTACACTTTGGAATGCTGATTCTTAAGAACAAACGTGAACATGCTCTACTGCACATGCCTGCGTGGCAGAAGGAAGGAAGGAAGGAACAGTACAGGGCAGGCAGGGAGGTTAACCAGGGTACTGTCTGGTTGGCTAACCTACTTAGGGGAGCGGGGATACGGAAAATGAAAGGCAAAAGAGAAAAGAAGAGGAAGAAAATTACACAAACACAAGGCGTGGCCATGGCAACTACAAAGGCAGTACAAAGCACGCACACAAAACAATAAAATGCACAAAACTAAGGCGCTACACTGATAAAATTGGCAAAGTAAGGGCGCTGCGCTGTAGTAATGTCCCTACAATCGTTCAAATAGGCCCGTGTGCTTC
This sequence comes from Haemaphysalis longicornis, assembly GCF_048455015.1. Classification (NCBI taxonomy): domain Eukaryota; kingdom Metazoa; phylum Arthropoda; class Arachnida; order Ixodida; family Ixodidae; genus Haemaphysalis; species Haemaphysalis longicornis. Next base: position 34,941,870 of record NW_027526335.1, read on the forward strand.
AAAAAGTGAAGTACGGCTTTTGTAGCCTCTTTGGCCTGTGTTGGACAACGCCTATGACACAAAATTGTCTGTCGTGTAAAGGGGTGGTCAGGGATACTGCAAGAGCAGCACAATGCACATGTTGGCTCCCCTCCATTCATGTGCTGCCCTGACGTCACTTGCAAGGTTTCCTTTTGTATGATATCCACTTAACTTCATTAGCTCACATCAACGGGACACTAAGATGTGTAAACAACTTGGCCTATATCAGTAGGTTGCAGCGCAGAGAACGCGTGCACCACTAGCGGTAGAAGCAGTTGTACAAGGCGACACTGAAGCCTAAATAACTTTCTTTTTACCCACATCTTTCATAGCTCTTTTTGCTTATGTGCAATGATGAGCGATTTGCTTGTACTGAAAGAATCAGGAGTTGGTGCTTTGCTACTATTTTTTAAAATCTCACAGACTATGGCGATCAGAGATGAACTGGCAGCCAGCCAAGAAAGTGAGCCTGGGTGGTGATGCCTTCTGGGAAGAGGTGCAGAAAAGCAGCATCGACAGCAATGCCAATGGCTAGTTGGTCACCTTGTCCCTTTTGCTCATCATATCCCATTTTTATCACTCGGTTGTATGCGTATACACACTAAAATATAAAGGAATGATAGCTATTGCATTCACCCGCACAAATATGCTCACTGGACAACAACATGAAGGCAACACCATGAACGGATGTGAAATTTGAAACAAACCTCGCTGTTTTCGATAATGAGGCAGCCTATTTGGTGATGATTGAAAAGCTAAAGTGCATGTCTTTTCGAAACCACATGTCTAACAAAAGTTTCCAGATGCATTGTTTCTTAGTATTCTTTCAAGAAAAGCGTTTAAACATGCTCTACAGATCCACTTTCACCAATCACGATCTGTAATTTCGCAAATCATAGTGCGAGGAAATGTACCAGGCAGCGATACTGGTTTTCACATGTTCGACATTTTATGCGCTAACGTACAGCTTCCACTGTCGCAAGAGGTACAATGTGTATCCATCACACTGTAATCTATCGAAGCAACTTGCTTTTACGTGTTAGTGTCCATTGACTGATTGATTGTGGGGCTTAACACGTAACCTGGGATACAAGGTTTGCCATAGTGGAGGGCTCCGCATTTATTCTGACCACCTGGGGATCTTTAATGTGCGCCGAAATCTAGACACACAGGTGTTTTCACTTTTCGCCTCCATCAGAAAAGCAGCCACCATGCGTGGGATTGAACCTGGGACCTTGGGCTCAGCAGCACACCATGTTAGTGTCCCTTTAACCCTGTCACTGGTGCTGTTGAGATAACTTGGTGGACTGCACACGCACACACCCTGCTACTCCTGAGCAGCACAAAGGTCAAATGAGAATCACAAGTAAAGGAACTAGCCCAACCAAGAGGAGGCGTACACTATTACCCCGATCATACTGATGCTAGAAGTGAGATGTACAGCAATTGCAACATTCAGGCCCCTCCACAATGGCAAAAATGTGCTAATCAACAAGAACAGCAACTGCATACAACAAAGAACGTGTCCAGCACTGGCAAAAAGATGCAGTAGTGTAAATATGACACAGCCTTCCTGAAAAATACCAGAACTAAACAAACCAATACAATAATGCTGTTCCCAACCCCTTCATGCCTAGCCTCAATAATCCCGTCGTTCAAGCCAGTGCCATGCCATGCCGGCCATAGTGCCTCCTAACCCCTTTTGTGGTTTTGCAAAGAGAATGCTAACACCCATCAACAGTTGCAATCTGTTCAGATGCACCACCACTGTAGCAATTGAGAGTAGCATGTAGGCTCACTAACAGCGCAAAGCCCATCCCAATGACAATTGTATTCAGCACACACATCTGAAGCTCAAAACCTGCTCCCACTAGCAACGGCAAAGCACCACTGCCAATTGCCCCAAATGGCAAGACACATCTCACAAGCTCGGTGGAAAAATTGAGAGGGCAATTTGCTGGAACCTTTAGTACCACTAAAGCTGAGTTCTGTCGCAGACGTTCCAGCCTTTCCAAAATATGCCACACAGATTTTTTTTTTTTGCTAAAATACAAAGTTCTTCTGGTAGCACAAAAAGCTGGAAGTGTAGGAACCAGTATTTAAATGAAGCGGCATCAAAGGGAGCAAACGAATTATTTAACGAAGGCACCCGAATTATAACATAAAGTGACATCTCTCTCAAGTAAAAAAAAAATGGGGAAGAAAAGTGTGTGCACTTTGAAGGTGAAACGCTTTTCAATTTTTCTACAGATCCAGAAAACAGCTTTGCCACACACACATCAGGCGCAGTCTAACCTTTAACTTCTTTGCATGGCATTTTTAGGCTCTCTCTCTTGCACAGCATCAATGACATGCAAGAAACAGGCATACAAAAGGCATGTGTACAGGTTGCTTCAAAGCTACTCGACATCCCACAAGCGTATAAATATTATCTCAGTCACTTGTGCATCTCGCACACTTCATAGAGGCATTGTATGCAAGAAAGTGCGTAGTCCTGATATAAGTAATCAATCCCAATTTGTTATCTTTTTAGTTGTCCCCATTCAGGCTTCCATCATCCATCTCAGCATGCAGGCAGCCAACACAGTGCTCCTAAAGGGGGACCCAAGCCTCACAATGCTTTATTAATATCACTTCAGTGCAACGTGCTCTAAATGCAGCATTTTCATTTCCCCTCGACAGCATACAGGGGACCTATTTTATTATGCAAGATGCTTGCCCCAAAGTGCGGTATCATGAGGAGGAAGTTAAGGTGACCACCACAATGTTGCTACTACAGTGCCTCAGAACATAACCAGCACGACGAGGCAGAAAGGTCAAAACAATAGCTGCACATGCAGGTCACTTCACCATCCAGCACACACACATGCAGGACAAGAGAGAAAGGCAAACGCTTGGCGAGAACAGACTTTCTCGAGTAGCACACATGACTTGCCCGAGCCACCCTTTCTGGCAGACAAACAAAATATAATATTAATAAAGGCCCACACAGCCAGCCCCTCAAACTCCCTTGCTGGGTGCTACAGAGCTTATCACCATGCTCTGTGTTCCTACTGACTGCGTTGAAAGAGCAAATAGAAAGGGAATCCCTCAGGAGAAATTGGCCCTCAGGTGAGGGGAGTACAAAGGGCACTTTCCTTTGTTGTTTTTAGTGTTGCACCAAACCACGGTGGTACACAACCATAACAGAAGAAAAATTACAGGTAAGAAGGATACACAAGACACGCTAAGTACCATTCTGACCCGCATCAACCATACTGTTTTTTTTCTTCCTTCCAGCATCAAGAAAAATTTAGTTCTGCTAAATCAGCTCTACATGGCTGCATTAATAAAATGTCTGTATAATTTTTTTTTACATAAAATTTTATTTTTTACGAGAATGTACTTCAAGCACACGGTGGAGCATACACACGGAGCCTTGCTAGACTTTCAGAGCTCATAATCACTGTCTCCTCCCAGCCTAAAGTAGCTGCGTGCCACTGGGAGCACTAACATGCAGCCCCGAGTTTCCCCAACCACCTAACGTGCCAGAAGTTGGCTCAGCACACACGAGGTTGTTCATGCCAACAAACTGGACCAACAAACAATTTCAGCAGTGATGTGCTTCTATCCAAATTGTTTGCTCCCTTTTAGCAGCAAGACTAAAAAAACTGAGGACAGCAGGTGTGCCGCTTGAAATCTCTCTCGGGTGCAGGGGGAGAGAATAATAAGGGCAAAAGGCTCCTGCCCAGTTTTTTTCGGCAAAGGAAGCCCCTAACGTGTAAATGAGAAAAAAAGAATTTGAGTCCAGGGTAAGTTGCTAGTACTTCAAGACAGATTCTACCATCACCCACTGTTGCCACTTCTTCTATGTTTATATCTTTACAAGGCACAAACCTATCACACACCATACTCGGAAAAACTGCACAACCTTTTCTTAAAGTGTTTATACCGACATAGCATATGTGGAAATTGCAACTTAATGTCACACTGAAAATGATGCGAGGATGACAATAGTGAACAAAGACACGAGGAGCCCCTCATATCAACTGCAGTAGCTAATACGTGTGTGTGGACCTCGGAAGGTTTATGGTGCACGACGGCAACAGGACTCCAGTAAACCACAGAGAGGAGACTCGAAAAGAAATGCTCTGCATAACGTACACCTACAGCATGCCTGTTCATGCTACCTTCCCCTCGTAAACACACAAAAAAGATTGGAGAGGAGGGAACCACAGGGCAGACATTTCAGCCTGACTGCATGGGAATGGTGTTTTCTTTACCTCCTGCCCTTTTAGTCAGTTTCTGTAATCCTTGGGGCATGTAATCATTCACAGTGTTTTTTTGTTTTTTTTAAGCTGAACAGAAAACTAGGGAAAAGAGATGAGCAGATCGGCCTTTTCTTTGGAACCGCGCACTGACGCTGCCAACCGCGAGGACACGTGACGCAATGCACGGTCTCCATGTGACAAGCATTAATCTAAAAGCCAAGTAATCGGCGTGTGAGCGACAAAAACAGGAACAGCAGTGGACAGAAAATAATAGGATATGCTTCAGACCGAGAATGAATTCGCGTAGCTGGGCAAATCTTTAACTAAGAGGAGGTGACCACGTCCCACTGGTCCAGGTGCAAACACTGCGAACTGCACGCAGAGCGAGCGCGCCATAAGCGCAACACAGGAAGTCGTTCCCGTGTCCCCAATAATGCGGAACCACGTAATGTAGCCTCCTTGACTGTCCTAATCAAAAAAATCTTTTAACGTACCATCGCCACGTGCATCTTCGCCATGTCTTGAGTTAACCCTGAACGCGACGAACCCTACGGACCTACCAAACAGCCGCACTCACATCATTGACAAGCAACGTACCAAACTTGGCCTCCACAAAATCCCCACAAATGTAACGCCACGGAACACCAGACTCCGCAGCTCCCGTTCAGATATTTCCCGTGGTCCCCAGGAGGTCGGAAGATGAGAAAAGACGTGCCCCCGGCCATTGCCGCTACAAGTTTGCACCCCGCTTCTTCACCTGCGCGAACCACGGCGCCAGCCTAAATTATTAACAGAAACTGGCGCCCACGCAGAGAAGCACTGCCCGACTCGGTCAGATCTATTCACGTTACCTTAGGAGTAACAGTTATAAGAAGCACCATGAACAGACTAGCCCAGTGCTAGAGGGCGAAAACAACACAAGGCGATATAAAGATTTGACGACGCTCTCAGGCAACGTCTTTTCTCCCATTTACGTGACATCTCTGCAGTGTGGCTTAACGAGTGAGCAGTGTCTATGGCCAGGTCGTTTTGCTCGCACTACGAACGTATTCTCGACTAGCATTGAACAAACCGAACGTGCCGCTGTACTCACGCACGCTAATATAGAAATAAATACCACAGGCCGCTGACTGAAGTAAACCTCAACAGCATGGAGGGCACGCTTGCTAATGCCCAAAAATTCCATAAATCGTCCACGTACCGCGACCAATGGCTCTGGATAAAGACGACGGTCCAGCAGGAGCAGCGCGCGAACACAAAACGGGACGGCGGCGGCGCTATTTTTAGGCCTAGCTACGAGATCGGCAGCCGGCCGCTGCCGAGGTGTCTTCGCTCGCGACCCCGGCCCGTTCTCGGTTCACTATCACAACGCCGACGATTCCACGGCTCGAACCGCGCGTCAGAGGGGCACAGCGCGCTCACGAATCCGCACAAGACCTCACATGACACAGGACTCCAGCGTACGTGCACGGCGTGTCTCGCGCACCGCACACACGCGCACACAGCATCGGCAACCCCCACCCCCCAGCACCCGCGCACGGCGTGCCAGACAAGCGCTAGCCGTTGTGCGCTTGCGAAAAACAGACCAACTACGGTGTGAAACGCCCCGCAACTTAGACCGCGGGTCGGTAGGATCATATTTTAATGCCGCAAATGCCTCGCAACCGCTTCCTTCTTTTATTTATGAAGCGAAACTCCACAGATTGGCAGCACGCGCAGCTCGTTCGGAGGAAACTGAAGCATGCCTCCCGCTTTCTGGGAGGACGTTGAGGCGATGGGCGAATGCTTAACAGTCATTATTCTGACTTAGTGAAGGATTTCACGTAAGGAACCGTAACTTTTCGTGCCGGTCTCGATAGAGCTACGAGATTATGGAGATTTTTCAACCGCACGCTACGTGCCGGCCATGGCGGTTTACAGCTAAGCTCCCGCAATAAACGGTGCACAATTCCTCCAAACTTTCTAAGGCACGTACGATTTCACCAGCTGCAGAGTAATGCGTTCTAGAAGCATACCAGCACCAACGGTATGCTTGTGGCGATGGCGGAATACAAAAACGCGCTCTTGTACAACACGTTACATGGACACCATACAGCTATCAAGGGCATTGTGTCCACGTAGTACGTACCGTAGCTCTTTCGTAAAGCCCACAATGCGCTCCTGGCTGTATGTATTCCTGCAGAAATCTGTCGCCGTGCTGCACTCTTGGCGATTCCAGCAGAAACAGGCCGCAAGGCACCCAAACGGCGGTGCACATTCGAGGTCCTGTGTACGCGTCAACCCGCATGCCGCAGGCCCTCATCGGTGCAGAGAGGTGCGAGCTTTAGACAGCGCGCTCTCCAGAGGGTACCAAGTACTGAACAGAGGGTACCAAGTACTGAACCCTGTGGAGATGGTACTGGTCTTGGCGATCAGGCCGCAATTCCCAGCGGCACGCTTTTGGGCGATTCTTTGCATGTGGTGCAGCAACACGAATATATGGTGAATGAAAAAAACTTTTAATGGGCTGGAGTATTAAGCACTGCTACATAAACTACTAACGTGTGAAACCGGAACATGCATGGGCTTCAATGTTAACCCATGCCCCGTCGCACTCCCGCATCTTCTTGTGTACGCGTGCCGTTGAACTGACGGGGCCAGGTGCACTAAATGGAAAGTTAACTGTTGTTGACTGCTGCTTGCTGCTGTTGTGCCGATTAGAGCGTAAGATATCAGCCGCGGTTATAATGATGTGACATGAAAATAAGAAGAATCCGTTGGCTCAGGCACACTCCACGAATTTTAACAAACTGAATTCGTGTAAGAATCCCCACCCCACTTTCCGGAAGATCACAAGACCGCGAAGCTCCCCACATAATAACAGTAACAAATTTACTTAGTAGCCGCCAAAAAAAAATGTATCTTGGGGATACCGTAAACAGACGTCCCCGTTTTTCCGTATTTCTGCGAGTCAGACAAGAGCGCTTTCCAATATGTACGAGCGCGGTGGTCGAGATACGCAGCAAAAACGTACGCGGCAAAAGGTCTTGTGTGATTGTGAATCGTTTGCTGAGCGCAGGGTCGCGGGTTCGATTCCCGAGCGCGGCGGCCGCTTTTCTGATAGAGGCGAAAAGCAAACACGCCCGTGTGTTCGAGAATTCGGCGCACGTTAAATATCCCCAGGTGGTCCAAATTAATCCGGAGCCCTCCACTACGGCGCGCCTCATAACCTGTGCAGTTTCGGCGCGTTAAACCCCACAATAAATCAAATCTTTGTGAATCGTTAGCTAAATGTTTGTAATATCATTCTAATAAAGAATAAGTGTCGTATACTGAAAACTACAACACAGGAGCTGTTGCCCCGACTTCCCCCATTCCCAGAGAAGGCAACTACGCGCTCCACTCCTTAGGACTAAAGATGCAGCCCAGGAGTTAGGCCTAACCAGAGGCCAGCACACCAACCTCCTTCCCTTCCCCCTTCCCATCACCCCGCCCCCGCCTGCCCGCCCTACCAAAAGAAATCAGTTGTGCTCAGCGACTGGCTCTGCCGAACGTGCCGCCACGTCAGCCAGCATGTGCGATGTCACAATAATTCGAACTTTACTGCCCTGACAGAAACCGTAGCAGGGGATGTTCAAACATTTGAAAGCCTAACGGTGACCATACAGCAGGCTACCGGCAATCCCGTTCTTTGTTATGCTACAGAATCTACGCGTCGGCGCTGGGAGTCTTGTTTCTGAGCGGCACAACTCAAGGCGGCACGAGGCAAAACCATACATGCGCACCCGGCTGCAGCTAGCGCAGCGAACTACGAGAGCGGAGAATCGCGGCAGCACACCGCACAACCGGACGCTACGCCACCACGCAGCGAACGTTCAACGCGTACCAGAGAACGACGGCACATTCGCGTGTTCGAAAAAGTTGTTGACATACTGAATCCTTACCACTCCTGTTTTGGTGAGTCTTCAATGACCTTTCGCACGCTCTTCACTCGTTCGCGCGACCGCACAGCTTCGCGCACGTCCAGGAAGACAGGCGTCTCAGTATTCAATTGCAAACAGCCAATCCATGCACACGCTCCTTCCTCGCCGCCATCTTCCTGCCGCGGAGCGCGCGTTGACAACGCCCTCTTCGTATCATGTGGTGTGTAGAAATTTAGCTAAGCCTACCGTGAACACGCTGACCATTTAGTATTAAAATTTATGAGCACAACAGCAAAAATAGCCGGGGAAAATTCTGAGCCTCGGCAATAACTTTCAAGCTATGGACAAACGGTGTCGGCTATCAGATGCACCGAGTGCATTTCGCTGTTGCAATGACGCTGGCAGGTTACTCTTCAAACTGCTTGCAGCTCGATCGTAACACATTTGCGGCCGTGGAATTTTGAGTGGTACTAGCCACAGGCAATACGCTAGTTATTTTCGGTGCCTCAAACGAGCGCTTACAGGCTCAGGGTGCATCAACGGCGCGAGTAAGAGGTGCGCCGTGGAAGGGTATTACCTAGGCCAGCACTGGCGCGCAACTTGACGAAGGCACTTTTTATGTCGCGCCAAGCATCAAGTTCTAATGGTTAAAGCAATAATGAAATTCCCGCTCCATCAACGTTATCAATTCTAATGCTTGTGACAAAGAAGGGTCCAGTCTTGGACTCTTGGTTTGAGAAATTCCAATGCAATACCCGCCTTCGCCACCCGTAAGACGGCGGAGATTTACTGTGTGTACAACACGCTCAGTAGAGACCATTAGATCCAATATTTCCCATATGCATTGTACAAAGCAAAGCAAACGTATTACTGTTAGGTTTTCTGGAAAGCCGGGTATAAAAACTCGCGCTGGAGTAGGCGCCTAGGTAATGAATGCCGCTCGTTCGATTTTCGGTTAGCGTTCGCGCGCGATTGATGGCGGCACTCCGTGAAGTTTATTTATAAATAACTTACAGCTTTCGGGGCGTGCTGCACGCTCCTGAGTGGTATGTATTCGGCATGCTCAACGCGCGAAAACATGCGATCATCGACAATTGTTTTCGCTCAGGGGTTGGAAACTTTCTTCGCAATCAGTTATTACTGCAGCTAATTGTGCCAACGTTTCAAATTACCTGTGGAAACGTCTTGTTACGAGGAGTGGCTACCGTTACCACATGGCGGCACCTGAGGAGCACCGCAACTAGAAGTATATACTCAGGATTTGGGATGCGCCAAAACCTCGAGGCGAACCATTGTGGAGCATTTCGTAGTTGGATAGTCCGGGTATTTTAACGTACCGTGTCGTGAAGAAGGTCGCAATTGAAAAAAAAGATTACGTCTCTATATGAATTCGCCTCTTTTCTCACCACCTTAATCCACCTTACAGCAACAGTGAGATCAATACTTCGAGCTGTTTTACCGATGGTTCGGTTTTGTCTGGCACGAAAATCTTCAGCTTCGTAACAAAAGGTACCTACGAAATTAATCTCATTATGAATAACTGGGAAAACTAAATGCTGCTCCCAACTTATCTGGACTCTGGCGCTGCGCTGCACTCGTGAAATGCGACAGCACAAGGCGCGACGCACCATGGATGCATGGCGCCAACCGCATGCAGGCAAAGACTATCCGTGGTCTAAACTCCTCACAGTGGTGCCGCTACCAGCGCCCCATTTGTTCAGGCCTCTGCATCGCTCTCTGCGTCCTCCCCGCCGCGGCTGCTTCGATTCTTGTTGCGTGTGACGTTCCCTAGTTGGACATCTTGAGGGGGAGAGCAGATACAGGGGAAATGAATAGGACATGACGGCGCTGTCCTGCCTTCTTCCCAGGGGTTTATTCAGAATTTCGATTTTGGGGAGTTGTCGAAATCCTTCTGAGAAAGGGGGGGGGGGGGGGGGTGTATACAAATCCCTGGGCAGCAGGGTGTTTGTGATTGTGGAAACTTTTTTTTTTTTTTTTTTTGTGGGGGCGTGTCGAAATCCTTCTTGGTGGTGTCGCGGGGGCGTATAAATCCCTGCTTCATCCTCCTTGTATCGTGTCTTCTGCGCTACCCCTCAACACGTTCAACAGCTGTATCAACTCGCCAAAGCGTCAGTTCTTCTGCAGTCCCTCTAGTTCTCATATTCGTCTTTCGTATACGCAGTTTTTTCCCGGTCCACTTGTGTGCGTACACCACGCATGCCCCAATCTTTTCCCTTGGTCTGTTTTGTGTGTGTGTGTGTGTGTGTGTGTGTGTGTGTGTGTGTGTGTGTGTGTGTGTGTGTGTGTGTGTGTGTGTGTGTGTGTGTGTGTGTGTGTGTGTGTGTGTGTGTGTGTGTGTGTGTGTGTGTGTGTGTGTGTGTGTGTGTGTGTGTGTGTGTCACTGGGCATTCTTCCCACGCGAACACGAAGGACACTGCAGTAAATATATGCTGGAGCCAAACTTGTCCCAAAGAGACGGAAAATACAGGGAATCTTATTTACTTCATAAATTCAACTCCCCTCAACGTGCTGGAATTAATTAAAGGCAACATAATCATAATCTTTGCGGTTGACATGGCGTTTACCATAGGCGGAAAGTTTTCAGTTTCCCGGGGGCGGGGGGGGGGGGTGCACCCTCTGTCCCTTTGTGCGTGCGTGCGTGTGCGTGCGTGCGTGCATGTCCCTACAACTTCACTATCGCCCATGAGGATGGTACAGTGTACTAGAAGGTAGAGGTGTGTTGTTCGGGGGTCTCTTTTGCGATGAAAAAAATTGTATGAAGTGCAGGCGTTCCCTAGAGAACTCCTGTTGCAGCCAGCGCCACCTAAAAGTTTTTAAATCAAATTTAACAGTTGTTTGATAGGTTATATAAAACTATATCATGAAATAAGTAAATAATACTATTTAGGGAAATAAATAAGGAATAATTTAACAAATAAAACTTCTGAAACCAACTGGCAAGCAGTCACCACGGGCGCTGCTTACAACAGAGTTCCTCAGCAGAAATTTTTATCGCAAAAGGGATCCCCTTAATCGGCACTGAACGACACACCTCTCTCTTCTACTACACTGTCACTGACAGTAAGAAGAAGAAGATGATGATGAAATGTCTCCATCGTTATCATCATCATCGCATATTGTATGTGGAGATTTTGGCGTACGTTTACCATCCCCACGTGGTAAAAATGACTCCGGAGCCCTTCACAACGGCGTGTCCCAAGCCTGGGTGCATAATTCGGCGCGTTAAACACCATAATCTGAATTTGATTCTGATTTTCAGTGATTCAGGCCTGGCCTCATCTTCGATGCTGGATGAACTATATATATTTGACCTTTTCGTGCAAGTCGCGATGTCCTCGTCCCTCAGAAATGTAAATTATTAGAAAAGCTCCTTTTTCCATGACTCGTCAAGATTGCCTAGATGTGCATTTGACAAGCCGCTGCTTAAAAACTGTTGTCGAAGGAATAACCCAACTCCCTTCCCCTCTTTTTTTAATAAACGTTTTCAACAACAACAACAACAACGAAGGGGTCACGGAATACTGCAGCCTTTTTTTTTTTTTTTTTCGTGCTCAAAAAAGGACGCAAAGCAATTTAAAGCGAGGCGAACACCCCTTATGAAAAAGTGTGCGTTCATCATTGCGTATTGCGTTTTTTTTTCTTTTCTTTGAGCGTCGACCTGTCATGACCGTGTGGGAGGCCGGAGCTCTGTCAGGCCGCAAAAAAAGCGAATTTTTATCCGGCCACACCCATTTTTCACTGAGCGCTGTACTGGTGAAAATTCGCCGCGAGGCACGCGCTCGCGACCACTCCCAATTTTCTTTGTATTTTTTTTTCTGCGGCGGCAAACTTGCGGCTTGTACAACAGCTCCGGATGACGCAACCGCCGCTGGAGCTTCTAGAGCGCTTGCGCTTTTATATGGTGATGATTGGAATGAATAAATGAAAAGTATGAAAGTAAGCCCTGCACGTATGCGCCAACAATGATGCAGTAGGCTTTCCGCCACAATAGAATTTTAAGTGAAAAGATAGAGGCAACTCTCTCTCTCTCTCTCACGCACGCGCGCACACACGCACGCGTGCGCGCACACACACACACACGCACACACACACAACTGGTGTCACTGGCAGTGGAACTTCGCGGAGAAGGGGTGGGGGTCGGCATCGCCGGGGAAACCTCGGAGGGAAGAAGTAGTCGGCGCCTATGGCGTTTAGACCTCGCTTCCTATTTCCCCCCTCTTGTAACCTCGACACACATATTTCTAGCGCCCAGCTACGTACGCATAGTAATTCTCTTGCGCCGTCGTTTCTGATTTCTTCCTTTTCATGATATCTTTTACTTCTAATTTAGAAAAAGAAAAGAAAAAAATTATCAACTTCTTTCAACGTTTTATCCTTGTGTACCACACTGCGTCCAACTTTACCATACTTTGCCATGCTGTCCAACATCATCATCTATTTAAAAAAATCTTTAAAAAAAAACAAGGAACTTTGGTATCTTTCATATGTGAAAGCACCGTAGTTCGAAACGTACTTTTTCTTGTAGTAATAGTAGTAGTAGTAATAGTAGTATGCATTGTTGGATGAGGCGGAGCCTTGCATAACTGCCGGCCTAATCGTCCCCAATATTATATTAGATACACGCAATGTCACTTGCAGTTCCTAATTACTTGCAGTTTGTAGTCGCCTTGTAATAGAGTTTTAGCACCCCGCATGCTCCGTGTTGACTGGAGCCCCGTTTACATTGACCCGACGAGGGCGCGTTGAGTTGAAATAAACAGGTTTTTTGGACTCGACGCACTCATGTATAAGCGGACCCGGCGAGTCGAAAAGCCGCCGGGGCGAGTGCGTTCTACTCGCAAGCAGGGGGTGGGTTGACGCGCTCGTCGGGCTGAGTCGGCGGGCCGTGGGGAGCTGAATACCTTATTTTCACGATTATAACGCGCCAACGATTGTACCGCGCGGATAGATTCGCGCAGGAAAATCCGAAAAAATATTTGGACCTTATTTTCACGATTATAACGCGCCAACGATTTTACCGCGCGGGTAGGTTCGCGCAGGAAAATCCGAAAAAATAATTGGACGTCGGCTTTACCGCGAAGCTGTAAAATGCATGACACTACTTACCTACAAGAAGGAATTTTATTTTGCGCGTGCAACTGTGGCAGCCAAAAATAAATTATGCTTCGTAAACTTGCTTATCCAGCTCCTGCAGGGAATAAAACTATAGTGGGAAACATTGAAGCTGTTTGCGATTTCAAGTGTCTTGACCTTCATAATTCTACGTGTGACGGGCTAATTGCAATAGTAGAAAAATGTGTAACAGCTGACCAAGGTATGTCATTCAGGAATGAGTGCGCCGAAATTCACTCACGTGGTGTTGACGGATTTTTTTATTGGATTGAGTTGGAGTTTGGGAGGACCTCGTGCCTATGGCAACGTTGCTGGCCGATTTAAAACCTGTTTCGGTTTTGAGCCCGATTGTAACGCGCACACAAATTTTAATGCTAGCTTTTAGCAAAAGAAGGAGCGCGCTAGAATCGTAAGAATACGGTAGCTTCTTCTCCGGCAATCCCCCGGCCCCCTCGCCTCCACTCTTTGAATGGAGCTCATGTATACGCGTGAGGGGTCGATGTAGCTGAACCCGCCAGTCGACTCGACCCTCCCTCGTCGGGTCCATGTATCCGGGGCTTGGGACCCATCTGGGCCCTTGTGCATTCGTCGCGGTGGGGTGGATTAGTTCCGCGGGCCGGCCCTCACCATGTTCGCACATTCGCCACGGTGGGGTGCGTTTCTTCGCCCTTCCCGCGCGCGCAGGCGCAGTCGGGTTCCGGTCAACACGAACAGACGGACTGCTAAAACTCCAATTACGACGCGGGACTCAACCCGTACCACCCGCCTGCCTTGTGGAATTCCCAAAAGCCTCGTTTCAGGCTACGCGGCGTCAGCACCCAACACCTTCCACAAAACCCTCATCCCCGCCTCCCCCACCTCCACAATCTTCGAAGAATCTCGTCCAAACCTGTTTTATAAACTTCTCGGCGACTGTCACCGGACTGAAGCCGCTGCCTCAGGAGAAGATCCCGTGGCAAGGAGATTTGTCACAGAAAGAGATCCCGTGACAGAATGTACGTATGTATATATCTTTATTTTGCAAAGGGGTGGCCAGTGGCCTCAGAAAGGAAGGAGTTGTTCGGGAGGGGGTACAGGGCTCCTCTAAGCCCTATATTCTTCGGGCTGCGCCTGATTCTTTTGCGAACTCCCAGAGGGGGAGTAATGTCTTCTTGCCATGACTGGGATTCGTGCGCGTCGTCCACTCTTCATGTGATGGCACCTGTTGGGCGCGTCGGACTCCTAGTGGTCGAAGGCCCCCACAGTACCACAGGAGGTGTCGAATGTCCTGCTTGACTGTGGAGTCCTTGCAGTACGGTGGACCGATGAAAAAGGCAGATCCGTAAAATCGCTTGGCAAAACACCCAGGGGGTCCTCCTGTGATCTCGTTAGCTCGTTGGTAATGGGAGTAGTCAAGAGCCGCCTTAAAAATACAATTAGCGCAACAGAACATTATTTGGTCGATTTTACGTTGGCTGGCAGCAGGTTTCAGTGACGTAGCAGAAAGAAATACCTGTCACTTTTTCGTAATTTTTGTTGGATTGAAGCAATCACAAGTTATTTTGTCCACCAAAGTGAGCGAGACTTAAGCGCGGGATACCTGCTAATTATTGGATACGGAAAATTTTTGAGAACATGTTTGCGTGAAAGTAGTTCTAGCGATACCTTTATCTGCTTAGCAAAAGAAAAAAAAAGAACGCTATAAATAAGAAAGTTGGAATGTTTGCTAAAAGTAATGACGCGCATGTCGCGATTCTGAACGTAACGTGCTGTAAGGCCAGATGTGGAAGGAATTACTGTTCCTCCTTTCATTCATCAAAGCACACTGTGGTACCCAGACAGTTTAGCGAGTCATCTACATCTGTTTTTTTTTAACAGCGAAGTCGTTTAGCAAATCGTTAGTTTCGTGTCTACAGTTAAAAATACCAAGAAAATGCCGAGCGCACGTGAACGCGTGCCTTGCGGCGACAGGTCGGCAGTTAGAAAAAAACAAGAAAATGCCTTGCGATCGTGTGCATGCCTCGCGGCGACCACCCAGCGTCCCCGGCGCACGTTTGTCAAGCCAAGCATACCTAATTAAGCAGATTGGCCAAGATTGCGGCGACTGCCCGGCAGTTTAAAAAAGCAAGAAAATGCCGAGCGCTCGTGTGAGCGCGTCTCGGGCCGACCTCCCAGCGTCATAGACGCACGTTTTTCAAGCCAAGTATACTCACATAAAGAGATTGGCCAAGATTGCCCCCCCCCCCCCCCCCCCAAAAAAAAAAAAAAATCTCCGGCGTTCGCCGTAATCGTGGCAAAACTTGCTCGGAACGAGAAAGTGAGTAAGTGTGTGAGTGATTTATTGAAATAGAAAGTGGAAAAGAAGTGGACTGCAGATATTATGAACTCATGTTGGAGTTCGCCAGCATACAACTCAGTCAAAGGGAAGGGGACAGGGGGAATGAAAGGGGATAGGTAAGAACAAATGGGAACAGAGAAAGAAAGAGATAAGGAGTGCGTAAGGCTGGCCGGCAAGCAATGGACTACAGCCGTTTGATGAGGTCCGTCTCGTCGAGGAAGGTCAGGACAAGTCGGAAGGCTTCCCGCCGGATGGAGTTGGGGCCCGTCGGAGCGTACGCCCCTCCAAGGTGATGTCCAATGATTATCAGTCCCCCCCCCAAAATTAAGGAAGCTCACACTTATAGTGACAATGATGGAGTAAAGGTCGTTGCGGAAGCGAAAAAGAAGCAAATCGGCTGCAATCGTGGACTTAAACCGTCGTGATGGTCGTGAAGGTTGCGTGCAGCTTCGGTATACCCTCAAGTTTTACGCGTTTTAGTGTGAGCTTCCTTCATTTTTTACGGAATTCAGGTTTCGCTGCTTTCACAGCCATTTCCAGCCCTTTGCTTTGCTTAATTTGCCATTCCGCATAATGTACAGGTGTTTCTTTTTTAATCATGTCTCTAGCGCGCAAAAGAAAACTTGCGTAAATGCGAGAGCATAGTTCTCGCCGATCGAATGGGTCGTGTCGCTGGGTTGCGTTGGGCGCAACGCAACCCAGCAATGTGTTGCAGCTCTTCGCAGCTCCTCGCCTAGTGCCTCCTTCAAGCTGTTTTGCTCACGTATCCGCTCGTGTGCCTTGCTCGCTGGACCGCCGTGTTCCCCGCATATCTGCTCGTCGGGCACTTGACGGGTGCAGGATGCCTCAGCCGCTGCGGCGCGCTCAGCTCCTGGACTGTCAATGGGGCAAGCTGGTGCTGGTTCATAGCGAGCGAGGACGACGGACGTAGAAAAAATTCGCGCATCTCCACGAACAGAATCATGACGAGTGGGCGAAGCACTGGGGGATCGTTCTCACCGTAAATCACCCGTGGCCTTGCCCACTCGCGCATGTAAATGAGTGACAACGCGTGTGTAGAGTATACACAATTTCAATCCAATCCAATGCTCTCCGCGCATGCGTAACACTGTGTACACGGACGCCAAGGGACAAAGCGAGGTCCTAAGGTGCTTCGCCCCTAAAACAGGGGAGACGGGGAGACAGCGGGCGTTGTGATAGTCACAATCGGCGCTCAACTGGCGCCCCCGGCCGCACTTTACAGCCTTTGCTGCCGCGCCTGGTGATGATGCGAGCGATACGTCAGGGACCTTAGCACCTTAGACCAGATTGCGCCATCTAGTGAACGCCCCTCGAGGCACAGGACACGTGGCATGGCCTCCGAGATTCCCCCGCGCGCGTTCGGGGTGATCGCGGAGGCCATGCACGTGGCAGCCAATGGAAAACCACGGACCGTTTGCCTGCCACGACTTTCAGTGACGGGGTTTTTCCTACAATGGGCTAAATAATGCTACGCACTACGCAGTTTCGTTATTTTGACGTTCTTTCTAACATTTCCCTCAATCTATTTATTATGATCACATCCGCTTCACGTATCAGTGGCGCCATCCTTCGAAGCGCACTGGGAGCACCTCTGTGTTGAAAGTGTCTCATACATGTTGTTGCGATGACACACGTGATTGGAGATAGCCTATCCCGGGTGTACGCGTGTCTCCGTGTGTTATCATGAATGAACGGCCGCTCGTCGGCTCATGCCCGTACTACATGGAGCGATTTCGCCTGCGAATTCGCTGATGCGGCGCCGCTCGTGCGGCAAAACCACATTTTTTTGTTGCTCCGGCAAAGTGCCAAACATTTGAAGCGGTCGAGCAAACGCCGCTCGTGCGGCGTGTGCGGCGTAGAGGGACCGGACCTGTGGCCAATAGGAGCACAGCTCGGCACCACTTGCACGCTTGGAAACCAGATGGCGTTGCTTGTATGAGCGCGACAAAAGCGCGGGCACACCAAAACGTTTGTCTTCTCTGCTGTGTGTGCGTATATTGATAAAGAATTGGCGATTCTTATATAAAACCGCAAATAAACTTATATTTACCGCAAACCAGACAGAAACAACTTGCCAAGAAAGTAAAATAAAACCACCCTTGTTAAAATCACAACAACCTTTGCTGGTGGCAAACTTAATTCAGTCTGCAAACAAGGCGCATCTGAAATGTGAAAATCACGGCCATGGAGTCCTCCATGATCGCGGCGTTCACAGACAATTCCCGGCATTGCGAACTTCGCAAGTGCGAATGTTCGTTCCAGCGGATTCGCAGGCGAAATTCGCTCCATGTAGAACGGGCTTCAGTCGGTTGTTTGGGCTCTAGCGGGTCAGGACTCGTACTCCCTGCTCGTGCCGCGTCTCGCTCCATGTCGTCGGCCACCGCCTGCGACACACGCTGTTGCTTTCAAACTTGAACGTTTAATTTTTTTACATTGCCAAATTTTCCGCCATATCAGAAACAGGTATCACACACGCTTTTAAAGCAAAGCTTTCCACCTCTACCAGCCAACGGTTCTTTCGCGGCGTGCGGGTCAATTAACTCCCAACGCGGCGGGGGTGGGAGGGAGGGTTTTACTCACGGTGCACTGTAGATGGCGCGGCGAATTTACCCAACGTTCCCCGCGCGGAGGTGCCTGCTCGCCGGCGGGCGCGTCGGCGGTACGGCTTTGTCGTGTGCTTTTGCAACGGTTGTTTTGGGCCTGTTATGGCGCAGCTGCGCGCTTCCTTCGCACGGCTGAACTTGTTCGACAGCACCTCCAGGGTAACCCGGACCCTACTGAATTAAGTGGTCGTACGGTAAACATACGTTAAGGATTGGTTTGCAGGGTGGGAAAACAAAATGTACAGACCACATGCAGACATCTGGCCGATAGAGGAACGCTACCTTTTGCGCACTGCTTGCCACGAATGGGACTCCGTTTCTAAATTGGTGAATACCAATTCAGTTGTGTTTTAAGAGGTATTACAAAAGTCTAAAGAAGCAACTAGCTCTGATAAATAGCGATTATAAAAGTTCCCTCAACTTTCTCGCGATTCTCAAACTTACTAAACTATCTAGTTCTAATCGGCATAAATGGGAATCGCTAAGCTCACATGCCGAATTGTTTCGGTGTATGCGCTTTGTCGCGCGGTAGTGTAGCCCCGAGCTAGCACATCAGGATGGCTAGGTTCCGCTGTCTCACCCTTCGAAAGACGCTCGGATCCTCTCCGTTTTCTTTCTGCCTACGCACGGCCGGGCTACAGCCCGGACCAGCCGTGGCCGACGCTGCTGCTGCGTTCGGGAACCACCCCCGCGAATTCCAGGTAACGGCTGGCAGAATCTCCAGCCCTGTCGTGGAGCCCCCACGACAGGGCTGGACAATTATGCGTGCCACTGGAAAAGGAGACCCCATCCGAAGCAAGCTCCAAGGGCTGCTGCGCTTGTCCTGTGTTCCTTTCTTTCGTGTCTTGTCATCTGCGCTGTGCCATACCGCGGTGAGCACTCCAAATGAGGCGAGTGGTGAGCGGGGCTCACTGTTCGTGGGGTTCGCACTCACACTCGCCAGTCCAAAACGATGGCGAGGCTCACTCATCACTCATGAGTGGCGAGTGGGGATGCGAGTGCACTCGTGAGCGACCCTGTCGACCCATGGCCCGCAGGGAGCGAGGCGACTCTTGATTCCACTGCCGTACCGCTGCAGGCAACCGGGAAGCGACGGTGGGAACCGCCGCGGGGACGCGCTCTCCCGCGTGCACCCGTCTTCGCGCCAAAACCGATTCGGCCCGCTTCACCGTATTGGCCTTGGCTCGATGGGAAAGGGCCGAGGAGCCCAAATTATTAGTGAATAGCTTCATATGCCAAGTGAGCCGACTGGCGGTTTTCACTTGACATGTGCTTTGCTTGTATGTTCTTTTCGGGGGAAAGATGCTGCAGCTCATTTCTATAAAGGAAGATGAAGAGCCATTCAACAGACTACGACGTTTAACGCTTGTTTTTATCTTCTTAAGAAATGCGCTTTCATTTCCTCGCCTCCAGTTGTACACAAAATCCTTTCTACATGTTTTGATGCCCAAGCAAGCATTTTTTCACTTCTAATAAATCAGTTGTTTGCGCCCGTGCTGCCCACATCCTTTGTTTGTATTCCTGGAAAAGTGTGCCCTTAGTATCCTCAAACGCAGTTAAGCGGGACCTTTCGGCGCGGACCGTCCGCGGACTACCCGCGCCGGGGGTGGGGGGCTAAAACTGATCACGTGGGCAGGCTTTACGTGACAGAAAGACGGATTTCCTCCTCCGTCATGTGAATTGGCCTAACTGGACCTAACACCACAAGCCAAGACGGACGAGGAGGCCCACGAAGGCGGACGGACATGGTTCACGTCAACACGACGTCACCGGATGGTTCGGCTTGGCGGCGCACCCACACGTGCGGGATCTACTAGCAGACGACAGCGACAGCGCGGAGGAAACGAAGCGGCTGTCGAACGGTACACTTCGAGGCACCCTCGATCGTGCATATCGCGCCCAAACGCCAAGGCGCACTTCTCCGGCGCCCGCACGTGTCACTTCCACACGTGTCGACCACGCTGCCTCAAAAAACCCGCCGTCGCCCCTGGTTCGACCTCAAACGGCATGACCGCAGTTCCAAGAACAGATTCCATGCATTCTCTTTCCCGGACCATCCAGAGGCAATCCCGGCCGAGGGGCGGAGCCTAAAACTGGTCACGTGAGCTGGCTCCGCGGGCCAGAAAGACGGAATTTCTCCGTCGTGTGAATGCCGCTTTAGGACTGCTGGATATAATACTTTGGAAATAAAAACGGCACAATTAAATATCACTTGCTCGCACTTTTTCCTTTCTTCTTTTCATTATTTACAACAGTTCACGACACTGATGTATTGACAAACCACTCCTCCGTGGTGCACAAATAAATTAAAATTCAAACCCAGCCCAGAAACACCTGGCCACAAACCAGAAACTGAATTCTGGCCAAGGCAATCCTCTATCATCTCGACACATGGACATGTCGTATCCAAGTGTATACTACACTTTGTGATAAATCAAAGAAAATTCAAGCTTGACTGCTTTCAATGTAATTGCTCAGAATGTTAAATGCGAGGACAAGTGATGGGCAGCACACTGTAGACGTGCAGAATCTCCCCATTACTGGAATAGGACAACAGGACACCACAGTGCTCATCACTGCTTGTTTTACACACGACCAGCTTTATAGATGGCAACCTGCCATCTATAATCCTCAAGTTTAATCCTCAAACTTGCCAGCTTCACTTCGCTCGCAGTGCAGCTTGCGAATGCTCACATAAAAAACAGCAATCGTACCAATCAATTTCGATCGTACCGATCACTACCTATAATATCGGCTAGCAACGAGAATTCACGGTTAAGTCTAGACCCAATCCTTAGCTATGCAAATGCCAACATACATATCCGCTCGCTTGACTAGCATTCATTATTTTCAATCATTTTCGGTAATTTAAACATGCGGAAACTTTGTCGACTTTTGCTTTACGCCGAGGAGCTTCGTTTTGAAGTGAAACTCGTTATGCGCGTCCAGAAATTCACAGGGAAGGCCCGAATTTGTATACAGTAGCTCCAACAGGGCCATTCTATGCATGGAAGCACTGACATTCTTGCGTGAACACACAAAAAAGTGACAATGCTCTTCCAGAGTAGGGAGCACTAACAGATGGCAACCTTTTCAGAGGCTGCGGCGTCCTCACCATAACTGAAGCTGCGCTTGCAGGAGCTCCGTCAGGGTGTCTTACAAAACCAAGAAATGGCAAAGTTGTCCATGACAGCCATTCCCGATAAAGGCTTGTCGTGAGAACCGAAGTTATCTAAAGTTATCTACAGGATATATTTTTGAACCACTGCCCCTGTACCGAAGTGATTCGGAACCTGCTGAAAACGAATTGCCTTTACAGTGTGGCTGACGGCCTTGCTCAGCTGTACGAAACAAATACCGTCGGCCACGATATGGTCACTGAAAGTACAATGCAAAAAATTCCAGGATCCT
The DNA here is from genome assembly GCF_048455015.1 of Haemaphysalis longicornis. Taxonomy (NCBI): domain Eukaryota; kingdom Metazoa; phylum Arthropoda; class Arachnida; order Ixodida; family Ixodidae; genus Haemaphysalis; species Haemaphysalis longicornis. The sequence continues at coordinate 34,963,528 of NW_027526335.1, forward strand.
TCAGCATATTTTTTCACGAAAGCGTTTGTTTTGGCTAGGTTTGTCGCCGAGGCTCTTGCCTAAGTCATCTATAACCTACAACCTCGGGATCAGAATCATTGCAGCTACTTTATCAAGAATCACTATTCATTCTGCTACTACACTGCCTCCACAGAAACTGAAGACCAACCTAGACTACATGGCAATTTCTGATGTACGCTCGTTTCTTTGTTATTATACTTGTGCTATGCGTCGTAAGCCAACGAGAATTGACTGTGTCACAAGTTTTTTTTTTCTTTTTCTTTTGCAGCACTTTTTGAAACAGTGAGCGGAAAGTTTCTCTTCGTGTTCATTTTTTCTGATCCATGTTATAGAACAAAACGTGCTAAACATTTTTGGGGGTTAAATTCGTTCGGATTTATGCGCACTATTAAATGTGTGGAACGCCACAGAACGCGTCAGCAAAGGGATAGCAGCCTTTGGACACTTTTTTGCGAGCGATACCCAGGTGGGAGCGGGTTCGGTGGACGCTGGCGTAGCAGAGTAACAATTTCGCGGTAAAAAGAACTCTTAATTTAGCACACCGTTGAGCCCACAGGGGGTGTGCGCTTCCCCCAGTGTGAATTAAAAGACAGCACAACGGACCAAGAAAAATACGAAATAACAACAATGACAGGCTACACAAACACGTATACAGCAGAGAAATGGGAAACAATGGAGAAGAAAAAAAAAAAAAAAAAAAAAAAAAAAAAAAAAAAAAAAAAGGCTCCAATCAACACAGTGAAGGTGGTTGGACTGCAAGGCTGTATACGACACCCACGTCGATTACCCATGCGGCAGAATTCACACATGTGGCTCTACAAAAAGTGAAACCAGAGGCCCTGCCAGCTGTTACGTGGGATTCGGGGGGCAGAGTCCCGAATGCAGCAGCCTCGGCAAAAAGCAAACAAGTCTTTTGAAGGGTGCGAAGGAGGGCGGTACATGCGGCTATGGCGTCATCTCTCACTTTCGTTTCACGTATCACCTCCAAAAGCGCCCTCCCCCTCCCCAGACGCTGAATCCAAACCACCGTCTGTCTCCCAATCTCCATGTGTGGGCGTAGCTTAGTTGGCAAGACGATGGGCTCTTGCTCCGCTTGTCTATTTGGACCCAGGTTCGATCCCTGGGAGCGCCAATAGTTTGTTTGTGTAGCTTAGATGTAGCTATTAGTAGCCTGGTAGTTTTTTGCTGATGCGGACATGAAACTTTCCTTGGCTGGTTAAAGGTATACCGCTTCGCAGTAAAAGGGAGTGGAAATGTGCACACGTACGAGCAGATGTCACTAGCGGTGCACAAGCTCCTTGTTTTAGACAAGAGCAGTTTCTCCAGGGAGTTCACAACTACAAGCTGAGTGGCCCGCTACCTTAAAAAAACAAAGGCCACACGCATGCTACCTAAACGGTGCAAATGAAACAAATGCACTGCAAAACAAACACACCAGGAGTAAAAGACATCAACCACATCTCTGTGTTGAAATGAATGAAAACGGCACAGCCAAAGATACCAGGTTGACAAATCTGCTAGAAGGAGCCCCGGGTGAGCGGCTGCTTTGTGCATGCAAGTCACCTTCAACAGTGTTCTCAAATTGCAAGAACTATCAGCACCGGGACCCACTCTTCAGCCTCACCAAGCACTCTACTGCAAGAATGCCTCGGGAAAAGCACCCATCAGAGAGAAGAAAGAGAGCGAATGCACATTTACTGCATGTCTGCTATTTCCGTAGTTCATGAACTTGTCTGAAATGGTGGGCTAGTAGACAAGGCAGCACAATACCCAGCTTTGCTGATCAAGACATGTGCCGGAAAAAATTGCACTTCGTATTTGCCTCGATGTGGTGTTGTTATGTGCGCATTTTTTTTTGCACATTTTTAATGTGCCCCCGTTTAATGTTTGAAGCTTATCTTGGCTTGTTGTAACTGATCAATCTTCCTAATTATGACTCCTCCATGATGACTGCTTTGTTTGAAATGACAAAGCAAGACAATATACATACCTCGTGGATGTAGAATGGCAGAAGCTTTAATTTTTATCATTTGAAAGAAAAACTACAAGGCGGCTGTTATTCACGGAAAAATGAATGTTATTCACGGAAAAATCAATAATGGTTGTCGCGGAAAGCACTGAGACGGGATCATGAACGGGAGCTGCCATTTTAGTGGGGCAAGAACAGTACTCTGATAGGAGCCATGTCTTCCTCCTTGTTACAAATTCCGATAATATTTTTTTGCTAAAGCAAAAAGCTTAAACATTAAGCAAAATTGTCACCTGAACAAAGATATTAAAATTCCTTTTATTTTGTCTGTAAGTGAAAGTGCTCACACACATGGCAGAAATTTTTTAAGGTACTAATAATTATTGAGTGGTGAATTTTCTTTTGAGCTTTTGAATACCTAACAGTATAACTGAGGATTTCACCTGGAAGGCGGTCTTGGGGATTAGCCCCAGCACTGTTCTCTAGGCATTTCAGCAGGGTATTCTCTTAAAATATTTGTTTTAGAATGCCACTGAGCAACTGCAGGCATTTGAATGATCAAAATCATGAATTTCACTTTTGCAGACAAACTTTTTCACTGCCATTAAAAATTGAAAAAGTTGATGTCAATTAGTTTCTCCAGCCATCCACAGAATTGCCAACCTCAGACAAGACTTCAGCACATATCCAACTTCAAGCAACTACAGCCAAACCTTCATTAGCAGAACCTCAATTTATTAAAATTTGTTGAAATTATTGAAATTTAACAGTTTCCTTGCTTTCCAATATCAGTTCTAACAGAAGCACTGTACGCTTTTTTATAACCGAGCACCGTGCAATGCTGCTACAATTCTGACAACCCCTCAAGCATGCCATGTGCACACACACACACAGCAAAGACTTGCGACAAACATAAGAGACAGGATTCATCATTTCACGTACCAATGCACACCCCCTGTGGAGTGAAATGTGTCTGATCAGTCGTGCCAGCACAAAACCACATCCTAGCTTACTCACGGGTATGCTCCCCCGCTAGGCTGAAAGTAGTAAAAGTCTCCCACAGAGGCATGCAAATGTGCAGTGTAGCCTTCCTGGCCCTGCCCCCCAGCAGCCCCACTTCTGTGCTTGTCAAGGAACGTCCAATCGAAATGCACCACCAGCCAGATGCCCTTGTGGATAGGTTCCGAGATGCCTGATCGTGTGTGAGCAAGTGTCATTATTGCATGAATCTCTGAGCAGAGACAAAGTCAAGCTGTGCACCAAAAACGAGGGATTTCCTCAGATGGCTTTGCTCAAACAGTCTTTGCTCACCTGCCTCTTCCTAATTCGGTGCACCAAATGCACAGTTCCATTCATGCAAACGGGTCCTGCGTTCACCAATTGGGGAAATGAAGGAATGAATGAGAGGAGCTGGGCTGTAGTGGGGGTGAGGCAGCATGCAGCGGTGACTAGCTGGATCTGCAAGCGTTCTGCTGGATCTGCCCTGCCCCAGTGTGCTCCTCATGTCGTGATGAGGTACTGTTTTTGACAATACAGGAACCCCCGGGTGGACGAAGGCACAACTTGTATTGCCCTTGCTGGTCACCGCACCTCACCAGAAGCGCACCTCTGCTCCGTTTTTCCCTCCCGCGATCCCACTCCCGTGAACAGCTGGGGGCCACGATGACGACGACGCATTGCGACATGCATGTGTCCTGAACAATGCTGCCCCTCAAAACTGGCATGCCAGTGGCACGAGCAAGATTCGGAAGAGAAACACAGCTTGCAGTGGCATAATGCGGTACTCCAGCCACCCTCGAATGTTTGTGCGGCCCGCATGCCACCACGAGGGGCACCAGGGTCGGGGTAAGAGTGTTGGACCTGTCAAGAGATTTTTTTGGCTGGACTTGCATGCTACGCTGTGATAGAACCCATTCATGGAGGCCCAGTTGAGAACAAGCGAATTATTGGACACCTTGCTCTTAACCACAGCTGCTGTAGGATAATTAATGAGGGCCCCAGTGGTCAACCCAGGCTGTGAAATCTTGGGCATGGCCCACACTGTGCTGCTTCCAGGTGCTTTCACCATGTGTCACCTAAGAGGTGAAAAATTCAAATCTAAGGGGTTTTATGTGCCAATGTGCTACACTTGGGCTATGAGGCGCACCACAGTGGAGGGCTACAGATTAAATTTGGCCACCTGGGCATGTGCTCCAATCTACATGTGGGTGTTTTCGTTTTTCACCTCCATCAGAAAAATTGCCGGTGCAGCCAGGATTGAACCTGCATCCTTCGGTTGCCTAGACAACAAACCCATGTGACTGTGACACTGACATGTCCCAAGATGACAAGTTGAGTCGGTGGGTGGGTGGGTTTTTAAAGCACCGCATTTGTATTCCCTCCCGTCTTTATTTCTGTGCACTGATTGTCTTCAAAGATGAACCCTGAAATGCATTTGGGCTCTCTAGGTTCCAGCAAAGTCATCCTAACATGCACTGAAAGTTCTCCTTGGATTTAAAACTGAAGTCTGCTTTATCGCGAGTTGTACAATTTTATATGTTATCTGGAAGCTGAATGTATTTTCCTGTTATTCAGCACCAAACTAAAGCTCCACTCGCACATCCACTTGCCATAGTTGCACGTAAGGCGGCACTAAAGGCTAGAAAAATTTGTTTTGACTGAAAGCCGACGCATTTCTTACATCTCTTGGCTTCTGTTCGACAGCCAGAAATGCCTTGTTTGCCGAGAAGTAAGTAATTGAAGCTGGCCTTCTATTTTTAGTGACATTACACGATATGCCACAATGTGCCCAAAAGCTAGCAGGGGCCGAACACTTGGCTTTACTCAATCATCCTCATATCTTCCCGAGTGCCTGTCCTCATTGGCTTCCACTTTCGTGGCAAAGATTGGAAGCCAGTCAGAAAGGGTTTCTGTGACGCCACCTTGATGTGACCGCACCCAGGCAGAGTGGGCCACCAATCCCTGCCCCTGCGTGTCGCCCCTGGCAAGGCTTTCCTGGGAGGTGCTGCCACCTGGGAGCAGGTGCTAAAAACACAGGCCCAATAGACTGGAGATATCGTTTGCCATCCCGTTTCAAGCAGATTGTGCTAATAATCTATCGTTTTGCCAGTGGCTATTGCATATATATGCACTGGTGGCAAGTAGGTATGGTAGGCTCTTGCATTCACCCGCATGCATACATCTTTTGAGTTGAGTTTGAACACAAGGCAACACATTTCAACGGCATCGAAGCTGGAACAAACCCTACTGTCTGTGCCGAGGCAACCTATTCTGAGGTAGTGTTGTCATGACCAGCAAAAGTTCCCGCATGCATTTATTTCAAATTTACGCGTCCCTGTTGCCTCAGTGCTTGCTTCAGAAAGACGCTTAGTCAAGCTCCACTAACCAAGCACTTGAACCTTCAAGATTTGCATTGTCAAAAATTGCAGTGGGGAAATTTCATGGAGCTGGCAATACGGCAATACCCTTTTTCATGCTTTTGGCACTTTTTGCACTAATAAGCAACTATTCCTGCAGCTGCTGCTTTTGCGAGTGCTACGTTTGTATTTACGGCACTTTCATAGGCCACCTTGCCCTTGCTTTTGAGTGTCCTTTAATTGTAAACTCATACCCAATGCACAAGCTTGTGCTCCCAAGCATGTTGCCACCTTAAAGTGGTACCCATTCTTTGCAAACCTCTCTTTCCCATCACCAAATATGCCCGAACAGGACTTTGTGGTATTTAACTTGAGCTGAAACTTGGCTGTTTGTATGTCAATAATAATAACTACTATACAGCACCAGAAATGTCAGTATATTTTAATCAACTGTGGGATGTTAAATACCAATTAATATTTTTTTTTAGGTTTTCTGCACCAGTTTTTTTATTCTCCATTAATACTCTGCTACCCTTAAAGTTGCAGTCAGGAAGCACAACCTATGATTTTTACACACAAAATTGCTGAAATAAACAAAATGTAACCTCAACATTTGTTTGCTTGTTTGTTTTAGGAGTGAAAAAAAAACTAACAGGCTTTGTGCGTGCGAGACTTCAGCCAGCTGTGCACTGGGGAAACCGGGTGGCCACATCAGTACTTCCACAAAGGCCTGCCTCATAAAAGTTCCTCCAGCCGTGCCCTGACCTGCCACCGTTCCAGCAAGGTGCCACCAGGATTTAAGTGAAGGCACCAGGAGTCATCACACCGGCTGGCTTGACTGTGCCAGAGGCTCCAAAAGCCAGCAAAGTGCCCAAATCCCAAGCTGGCACCTTATCAATAAAACCAAGATAAGAGGTGGGGGGGGGAGCCCCTGCACCCCGCTGAGCGATGGAGGCAAGCCATGTGCAAAGCTGCCATTGTGCAGGAAGTAACGAGTCTGTGAAGCTGCCTAAAAGACCACAGATGTTGGATAAGCGGTTGGCTTCAAATGCTTCCGGCGTCAAAAAACGTCAAACCTGTATGCATTCGGGACAAGTTCATTCATCTCAAACTGCCGAACGCAGAAACCTGGAAACATGTGCAAGTGGGGCTCATAGGTCATTGGTCCCAGCAGACTCACCGGGTAGCGTACGAGATGCTATCCAATATTCCTTTTCCCCATACGTATCCCTAAGGCGAGGATGGCATGGGCTACTTGTGGCAAACGCAGGACTAATAATAGAGAATACCCAGCCAATGCAGCTGCCTTCCGCATCCAACATTCACAAAGAGTGAACCAGACAGCGTACAATTGAATGTAACAGGATTAGGCCCCGCATGGCAGCGCCCAAAAGCAGCTGAGGGCACCGGAAAACACGGAGCATGCCAGCTGGTGAAGCCACTGGCTCACCTGTTCCGAGGCCAGCCAGGGCTATTGTGGCACAGCCCGAGCAAATAAAACACTGGTGGGAAACTGCAGAGGGGGCTCACAGCTGGGCACTCATGCCCGTTATGCCACCACAGTGATTGTGTTTCAGACAACCCAAGGCTTGCACAAACGCAGTTCATTCGACTCAGTTCAAACGCCTAACATGGTTTCTTCTAACACAGGGTGAGCAGCGAGGGTTAAAAGGTAAATAAACATTTGCTATGCACATAAACTCAAGCTAGAACAGAAACACGTGCGACAAGCGCTAAAAAATCAGCCGGGTTACAACAACAGCCAGAGCACCACAGGCACACTGAGCGGCAATGGATGTCACTTCTGTAAAAAGGCGCTGCAGGTGACAAAAGAGGTGTAGGCAAAAGATGCAGGTGCCGTGCCACACAGGCATTAAATGATTCAAAGGCACCTAATTTGGTGGCTTCAATGTCCTTACAAATGCAAGTACAATTGTTGGCAGATCTTGCACCGATTACGTCGGGCCAATGGTGGCCCACTGATTGCCCGGCCTTTGTACAAGCATCTAACTCATCCCATGGAGAGACACAGCTACCGTAATTTTAAAGCAACACCTGTTATGAACTTGGTGAACACAAGACCCCGCAACAAGACTGCCGGCGCCAAAGCCGCCTCTGCTTACCCCTTACTTTGTAGAGCAGGTGCCGCCTTTTGGCCACTGCTGGCACCGCACCGGGTCTCTTGATGCTGGCTGTCCACTCACATGTGCAATTGGTGACGGCAATGCGCTTCATAATCACCCCAAACACTAGGAAAAAAAGAATGGCCCACTCCTTTTCCTTTACAATGCCCAGACCTCCCGAAGTATGCACGCCTTGCAATGTGCGAATACGTTGAGCGCCAATGTTTCAAAAGTTAAAAGCCAGCAGGAACATTTCATGCATGGGTACATATGCATGCATGATAATGAGCAAAAGCAGCGCTGCTGGTACACTGACCTGGCACTCTCAACAATCAAGGCCCTCTTCCTATGCAATTTGATGTTGGCAGCACCCCTGTGTTGCATTTCCGTTGAATAACGCCTTGCCAGTGGACCGCTAGCACTTTCTATTCTTGGTGCAAGCATCCTTGCAAAGCGGTTTGTTTACTGTTTCTCATGGGGAAATACCCAATGGTTATCGCTGGCAGTTCATCTTACATTAGAGCACAAATGGGTATCATTTTTCTTTCTCCTCTCTTGTTGCGCTTCAAACTTTTGCTTCATACATGCCGGGTCATCATAGCCTCACGTAATTTGCTAAAACCTTGCCAGCTGCCCAAAGTCCACAGGCTATGCGCCTCTCTTTTGCCTAGACACCCCTTATATGCACCAGCCATTGCGCATGCCGGGTGTCGCCTTCTGACGTTCGTCTACACATACTGGTAGTTCAAGCGTGGGCTCTGAGACATTCCGTTCTCGTGTGGGTGCAAGTCCAGCACTTCCAGCACGATGAAGAATGCTGACTGAACAGGATGACAGGCTGCGCCTGAGCACAACTAAAACGTATCAAAGCACCCTTATTTACAAAAACAATGCATAGAATTAGGTATAAAAACATCTTTTACCCCACCCCAAAAAATTGTGGGACCTGGCATACTGCTAGAATTGCTGCTGGCCCTAAGCAAAGCCATTCGGGTCGGAGCCAGTGACTGCATCTTCAAGCCACAGAGGCTGCACAGCGGGCTCTTTTGAGCAGTTTCTCAAAGGCCCCACGGGTGCGCAGGAAGTGCTGGCTTGTACCTACCTCAAAACGGAGTGTTGCCCGGGTTCTGACAAATCGCCCAGCACACGGGCTCTCAAGCAGCCAGCACCCAAAGTATCACGGGGGTATGTCCATGGCTAAAATTTTTACACGGACCCATGCATAAAGTAGCGACAAAAGTGGGATAGATGAAAGCCTTGGCTGCTGCCCAAGAAGAGCCTCTTTTCTTTCAACCTCGCAGGTGCCACGCTCCACTGTCAAAGCCGCATTCTTGAATTGCTCACAGACCATGGCATACACACAGAGCAGCGCACAGCCTGAACATGCGTACCAAAATGCGTAGTGTGCTCCCACCTTGTACTTTAAAGGGGCCATGAAGACAACACACAGCTTTGCTCTGTCCAAAAGTCCTGGCTGTTTTGTAGTAGCACACTCAGCCCTTCTCCAAATGCAGCAACCAAGGCCACAATCTCAATTCTCCAGCAGCATCGCATGCTTTGCGATGTCAGCAATGATGCGCTATTATTTATTTATATATTTGCGCTATATGTGCTAAATGACGAGGTATTTATATATTTATTATCTATTTATGTGGTTATTTTGCTGTGTACCGCCACGTGGCGAGATCCTATTTCGCCCGCTATTTGTTTAGGGCAAGTACAGCGCACAATATTTGCAGTAAACGCCCGCCGCAGCTTTAATGAGCTAGAAAACCGTGACATCCCTTCAATTTCGTTATAACGAGATTTAACTGTATATGCGTACGTGTTCGTTAAGCACTTGCACGACCTACCCCACCATCTTTAGTGCTACAAAATAAATATGCACTAAATTTCAAGCCCACATAGCTGTTTCCAAGCTTATAATACCTGCTCATCTCGCATTTGATTTTGTCGGCCTCAGCAAAGTTGAACCAGTGGGCCATAGTGCATCACAGCTCTGGTGCGGGAAGGGGGCTGGCAAGTCACATACCTGTTCTCGGCTTTCCTCATTATAGTATAGTTTATTTGAGTAAAGTTTGCACTAGATGTGGTAGTGGTACAAGTGCGATTTGAACAAAGCTATCTCTCAAACAAACCAAACTCATGTCTCCATGGCCCCTTTAAGCAATTAAAAAAAAAAAAAAGTAAAATATTTTTCATATATAAAAAAAAGTAAAAAGTAGAGAAACTTTTTGAGAAAATGGCTCTCGCAGCAGACACACGGATATGGGTTGTGATGAGAACGTAGCAAAATTAGACAAAACACATTCGTGCCCATCACACCAGAGGGTAGGAGCGCGAGAAAGTATTGCCCCTACACAGGACCTTGACTTGCAAGCAGCAACGTTTTTTAAGCTAACTTTAGGTGCTAGTACTTGCAGAGGCAAAGCTTAGCACTGCCTCCGAGTTATCGCCAGAAGACTGACTGCACAGCACAGCCAGCGCCCACGCACCAGACAGGCATTGACTAGTTAACGTTGCTCGCAAGTCTCCATGTCACGGCCATTCTTTGGGCGATTGCTTAGGCGCTCTCAAGCCGGAAACCTGCCGCCTCCTTCACGTGGCCCAGCGGATTCTCACCTTCCCATTTGAAAGTAACATTCGAGAGGCATACAACCAGACCAGTACAAAACACTTGACGTTATTACTTAGGGCTCCAAAAGAGCCCCTCACCAACTAGGGCACACAGCTGGCTGCAAGCAGTGTCACAGCCCAAACCGTAAATGAATGGTCATCACGCACGTGCCACGCACACCACATGGCAGTATGCTTGCTGGCCAATAACCTGAAATGGGTAGTCTGTCATGCACCAGAGTCAAATGCAGTCACATTAAAGGGGAAGGGGTCCCCGATGTGTCCATCCCACCGGAAGCACTGTGCTCTTTCTCAGAAGATGCCCTGGAGCACGTCTTCAAGGCGCTGGACCAACGACTTCTTGCACCCCTCCTCAGGTGGAGACTCCGGTGTCCAAGGTGGGGATGCCAAGTGCTGGAAGAAGAATGGGCCAAGGTTCACCCAAGCCCCTGCTGTCCTTCTCAACTTCCTGGCCATGCATCCTGGCGAGGCTTGCTTGCTGCTAACACTGAATGCTCTGCCCAACAACGCACACCGCTCTGTACGCTATGGATGGCAGCCCCTGCTAGCTCCACCATCTGCAGTCTCTGCGCCCTGTTCCCCACTCACCAAACGAAACAGTGTTTAACTCTTTCGCTACCGCGCCTATCAAAATCGATCAATTTGATCGATACTTTTGGGAGCACCTTTTCATAGCGTTCCAGGCGTTTCTCGAACAAGTAAAGCTGTTCGGAGTTAGATCAGAAAATGGCCTTTCAAAATCAGTTTTGTTTTCATTTTTGCAACGGAAACGTGATTTTTGACACGCTTTTGAATCACCTGGTTGTGGAAAAGGGGAGTGGTCATCGCGCCTCAAGGCTACCAACGAAGAATGCGTGCAACTCGTAATTACTCTGCACCAGCGCTTGTTTTTTACTATCAGGGCGTGAATGGGGAACTAGCAAACGATTTTCAATCGTCAGGTTCACGCTCTGACAGTAATAATCCCAGAAATCGGCTGAAAATGTCAAGCAGTGCCTGGTTGCAAAGCTACTTTATGATTTTAGGCAGTTTTATTGCCTTTGCGCAAGTTGTCCTAAGTACTCTGGTAGTTCTACTTACCCCAGGACCATTCCCAAACAGTTTACAACAGTTTCGGTTTCGTTACTGCATCGCGAAATTCATATTTAGCGCAACTACGCAGTTACCCAACTTCAAGGCTAACTGCCATGGCGCCTGAAGCGTCCGCGACTGATCCTCGAACAAAGCACGCCGCTCCTCATTTCCCCCCACCCTAACCCGATTTCTGCGATAAGAACTTCAGATGCCAGTCAAAAGGTCACACCCAGTCGCCAGATATCTGTTCCGCCGAGGACAGCGCTTCAAACCGGCCTTACACTGCCAGCTGTTCGCCTTCCAGTTTCGTTTTCATGCGAGGGTATATCCGGGTGTCTAATGTTGCTGCTTAGTTGAACTGTCTATGCGGACGGAGTCTCTGATAAGTTTTTGTACTGTTTCATTTGAAAAATGTTAGATGGCGCTGCAATAGAGGAGGCTCGTTGTGCTGATCTTTTTTAGCGCGCGACTGCTACTCGGCCAAAGATCGCAGGGGACGATTCTAGCTCATCGTACCTCATTTTTGCGAGCAAGGCTACAATTGCGAGTAAGAAGATGATAATAAAGCTCAGCTTTATGTTTTGAGAGATAACTGACCGTGAACGACAACAAACATCAGCCACGGCGTTCCGTTTTCAACTTCATGCATGTTTTTTTCTGCATCGCGTGCTTGTCCCAAATATTGTGCTCGCTGTAAATGCAAAGTCAGCCATTGACAAGATGTTTTTACGTTATGTGGGGGCAAATTGGTGCCTCTGATAACGTCAAACCGCCAGATTTATTCCAAGGAACCACCTAAAATTGCACAGTTTGAATTAGAGGTTGGGCTTCACCGCATGACACGAGCACCGTGCGTGCTAACATTTTTTTTTTATATATCTGAAAAACTGTTCCGCGCAAGTCGACATTTTTTTAGGGTGTGTTTTTGAAATGCTTCCCTGCAAAATGTATATTCTATTTTTTTTCTACTACCGGTGGTTTGATATACACAACTCCTTTTTTATCATTTTTTTCGACAACTTGACAAAACTTTTGATTTTGATATTTTTTTTCACAACTATGATATATGAAAACCTTTAAAAAACTGGTGTTATTGGAAAGGCCGTTAAATAATCTGAATTTTGTGCTCCTGCAATTAGTGCCTAAATAATTTTTTAGCAGAAAAAAAAAATACCGCCCAAAATTGGTCAATTTTCTGCGGTAGCGAAAGAGTTAAAAAGCACGGTGGCGAGGGGTGTAGGAATATTTTAAACTTTCAAATACCAACCAGATTCTAATACGTTTCTATGATTTTACTACTCTAATACGTCTGTCCACTAATTTCTGCTTTAATATGTTTCCATACGATTCTAATAACAACCCGATTATAATACGTTCTAACACCCGGTTCTAATATGTTAAAAAATAGAAATACGCACCAGACGATACTCGATTAAACCCCGTCTTAACTAAGTGATGCAGAAGTGACAACCCCACATTAATCATGAGAAAGGATGCATTAAAAACATGCAACATGTGTCCTTTATAATGAACGGGGTGTAATCTTTATCGCACTTTGAGTTCTCAATAAACACCTCCAAAACACGCTGGCTGCCCTTAGTAGCAGCGATCAGCTACCCCAGCAAAGCACGTACACTGGCAGGGAAAAGTGCAATCAGCAGTTTAGACTGCCACGTAAACCACTGGATGATAAATGAAAGGGGTCTTTGGAGTGGCCTCATTTCCTGGATTTGGGTCGATGAGACTCGATGATAACGTGCCCACCGAAGCACACCCAATCAACAACTTCCAGATAAGCAAGCCTATGCATTGCTTTGCAGATCTTTTTTTTTTTTTTTTCATAAAATGATGGACAACTTTCATAATGCTTTAGCAATAGTACCTTCTTGTATTTTAACGCATTTTGAAGAATGATAACTTGTCGAAGTTTGTACTTTTGTGACCCCGCGAAAAATCTTCCTGATACAGACATGCTGATACCAGGGCAAGGTTAATGTAATTATGCAGTGTTAACAACACAGCCTGCTGGCATTTCCCATCCTTAACAGAACCTATATTCAAATTAAGGCATAAAATGTCCTCCATGAAACCATCTTGAAATTTTCAACCCTGAAATGTTAAACATGAAACGTTTGGAACTAAATACAGTGACTCCCGTTTAAACGAACTCGAAGGGACCGTGAAAATTTGTTTGTATTATAAGGAATTTGTCTTACTAAGCGGATGTATTTTACATTTCGGACGTTGCAAGAGAGCAGAAGTGTGGTTCTTTGTAACTAAAGAGTGCGTCTTAACCAAGTCATGTTAACCGGAGTGTACTGTACTAGGAATAACATGAGGCCTTTAGAGGATGCCATTTTCAAGTTTTCGTGCACGGTACATGCGCTTGTGGACATTAGTGGCACAGATGTACAAAGTACAAAGATGATGCTGCATTACTTAATAGGGCAAAGAATGGAGCCCATGTGCAAAACATTGCAAGGTCAGTTCATACCACCACATGAGTAGGTATGATTTGAGGTCGTGTTGATGAGGATTTAAAAGCCTATCCCGATTTTCTAAACCTCCACACGCCAGTTCCTTCCGAGAAATCAATGAAAGTTCATGATACTGGCACTTGTTACCTTTATTTGTCTGCTGCTGCTGATGCTGCTACTCAAGGGAAGTGGGACAACTACAGGAAGTCAGAATGGTAATAGTATCAAAGGGATCAAAATAGAATGGTAATAAAATTCAGTAGTTGAACACGGATTCCAATGAGATAGGCAACAATAATTTGCCCCAACTAATATTCACTCCTCATAGTTCAAAAACGGAAGTTGCCTCCAAACCATCAACTAATCTAAAAGCCCACTTATTTATGTTTACCGCTGCATTTGTTTCATGCCATAAAAAGGTTTTTACAGGGCTCTTGCTACAGGCCTAGTCTCCCTTTTGTGCCAGTTACTAAGGCATACCCAAGAATGCAAATTTAGGTTTTTGTACTAGCAATAACAAAGTACCGTACTCTCTCCGGTGGAAAAATATTCCCTCACTTTTTTTGTTAGGGCCAACAAACATTTATGCTACCACTCGCTTCAAAATCATTCAAACAAAATCCACACCCATTTTAAAAGCCAAGATATCGCTCTCTGCACAGGCGTAAAAGCAGCCTAAGACGAGGTTCATTTCATTTTGTGGGAATTTCCGGGCTGCGCAAACGAAAGCCACCTGCGAGCACCGGGCACGTGACAAAGGTGAGCCGAGCTGGGACTCAGCTGAGCCGTCATGGCGGAGGATTAACGAAGTGTTCCATACACCGTTCATGTCTACGGTGCCAAACGTAAGCAGCTCGTGCGCACAACGGGTGCAAGGAGTGGGCCAGCCGCAGTGCAGCAGCTCAAGAAGAGCACTGGTGGTGTGCAATTTGCCCTTGTGGTACCCGGGGGAAAGAACGCAGATCCGGCTACAAGTGAGGTTACAAATTGTACCAAATACCAAATCATCGTGTCAAATTGAGGCCAAGCCAAGACGAGTACAGATTTTAGGAAGGCTTCATAACGTTAGAAACATTCTACTGATAGCCACTGAACTATCTAAAATCGGAAGCACAAGTTTTCTCACCACAGGTGCTTCAATAGCATTAGAGAAGCATACAGGACTACACAGTTGGAAATACACCAGGACCTGAAAGTCTGGGGCCCATATCACGAAGACTCATTCTCTTTGTAGAAAATCTGCACACCTCAGTAATTACTTCCGTGGCTCCATAATTATCAATGGTGGCATCAGCTATATGTGGGGGCTGTAGTTGTTGCAACTGCTGGAGACAGCACATGGTATTTTTCCTTCTTTCCCCCTTTATAAATTAAATGCTGCTCCAGTATCTGGATACAGAATAAAAAGTAATGGAATACAAACATAAGCAGAAGGCTTGCAAATTCACAGAATTCAGTGCCCCTTTAACAGGCAAGCAAGTCCGGCGGGCCAACATGGCACCTTGGCACCTCCATTTGCGCATAAGCAGTGCATCAGTGAGGCCTGAATGCTCTCTCTCAATAAAGGCACCTGCCACACCTGGCAAGAGGCCAGAGAGTTTTACACACTGCCCAGCCAACTTCATTGGATCTACAGTGGAGTACCAATGGAAAGAGAGACTTGTTGAAGTCCCCCAGGGCACAGAAAAGTGGCGCTAGTCAAGTGAGCAGCACTAACACAGAAACATTTTTTTTTACGGCCATACGTAACAATGAGTGTGGATGCACAAAAGCCCAAGGGCCAGTTTGCAACAATGCAGAGCCATACCGGGGCATCCATGGCGTGCAGTAGTTTCCCGGCTGCTGACTGGCGACGCCGTCAGGACTGAAAAACCACGACAATTCTTCAGCGAACACACAATCCTGGCACTGCGAGAGCACTCACGTCTTCCCTAATGCGTACATTCCTAAGGGCTCCAAAAGCGGCTTGCTCTAATAGTGGACCGACAGCCCCAAGCAAACAAAGGCTATGAGTGCACTGACGCCACACCAAGCAAGTAACTATGCACAATGAAGTAAAATAACAAACGAGTAAGACAAGGGCAGGAAGACAAACGAGGTGGTGCCCATTGTCTATTTCTATAAAGAAGCCCCACACACTCCGCCTGATTCCCCCACAAGGGCACCAGACTGTCAGTTGGGTGGAAGAGTGCGACCTCGCACAGGCGGACCATCTTTGGGGCCACCCAATCTGTGCCACAGTGCACTGTGCACCCTGGCAAGAGCTTTGCATCTGTGCATTACTCCCAATCCTTTTCACTAAACCTTTCCTATTCTGCGCTTGTCCTTAGTTTCTACTGTTTTTAGCTTCTATCATTTCACATGTGCTGCTATAACCCCACCTTACTAATGGCTGGGTGTAATCTTCCAACTGGGAGACTTTACCACAATTGTGGAGTGAGCAAGTTCAAAAAAAAGAAGGACCAGAAATGCTGGCTTCTATTCTTTAATGTCCCCTCTCGACCCATATCGTCTGGTAAACCAGGCATTCCTTCCTACATTGCCCACCACTGGGTAACCCACCCCTAACCATGAGTACACTTACCAAAACAATCCCTATAACAAGCGATACTACTGGTGACCAATTTACAAGCCCTGGCATCCTTCCAGAAGCATCAGAAACCCGGGCTAAGCAGTCCGAATTGCGTGCTTTTCCATTAATCACTTTCCCGGGGTCCACTGTGTTCTTTCAGAATCTTTCCTCCCCTCTCTTTCCCTCCCCCACCATCTACCTTATCCTGCCACCCCCCCCCCTCCCCCCCCCCCCCCCCTTCTTGAGGCTTCGCTTTGCAAGTATTCCCGAATCCAGGTCAGTAAGCCTGAGAACGCGGCCTAGCTAGATTTTACTCCCACACATAATAGTTTCAGCCAAAATCCTGCACTGGCCTGCTTACTGCCCAGTCCCTGTGCTGATGCAACTGTCCCCGCCCCTCATCCCTCTCGTACGATCTCAGCGCCCCTTTTTGCTTGTCCCTCCTGTCGTTTGAGCGGTGAGCGGTGCCCTTCCCGCACTGATCTGCTGGGCGCCACTGCCTCCCCTACCTTCCTCACAGGGGCCCAGCGGGCTAGGAGGGAGGGTGCCACTGACCGTGGACAGGGTGCCCGCAGTCTCCAGGCTGGTCCGGGGACGCTCCTCAAAGTGCAAGCCCACTTGCCACGATTCGGGCTGCCAGCCTGCCGCATGCCCCTGCACAGGCCCTGGGTTTAGCTGACGGCAAGACCTGTCCACAACAACGCACACTGCCTCCCACGGGGCCCTCCTAGGTCCCTCATTCCACTCCTCTGCAACACGAGTTTGAGTCGGGCATTCATTGTGAAATGCCCAAGCTCAGCATAAGGGAACCACTGCTCAAGCCCTTGGGCCACCCAGATGGGCCTTACCACGCCCAGCCAGAAAGCACCGCAGCAAACCAGGGTGGTGGACACTACAATTACCAATGAGGTATCTGATCTGGCTGGGCGTGTGATGCCATGGATGGGTGGAAGGCAGAGGGAGGCAGATGACGAGCCAACGAGATGAGAGGAGCACATGCAAGTCCCTGGCAGTAGGTGCGGGTGAATATGTAATACAATAAAAGCAGTAAACTTTGGTGGCACCAGTGGCAAGGAACCATTTTGAGTGCCCATTTCAAACACTTTTAATGAGCTGTAAAATTATTTCCAAGCAATGCATCAAAAAACTGCTTTGATTATTGCATTCACCAGGGTTCATAGTATTGGAAAATACAAAGATAACAGTTTTATGAACAACACTGTTTTGTCTATTGTTTGGCAAAAAATGACTAATTATCTCCAATTATCTTGGGAACTAATTCACCAACTGAAAAAATAATGCCATATTTGAAATCAGTGGGAAAAAAACAGCAAGACTGGCAAGTTTCACAGGGTTTATTTGAAAATTAAAAGAAGTTTTTTTTTTAGACCAGTGTGAACATATGGACACGCATACTTTCACGAGCCGTTTCAAATTCTGCAGATTTTAGAACCCGTGCCAACACTACAGCACAACACTTCTTGATAGATTATAGTATCGATTACACACACCAGGTGGCAGAAGTTGTCTATGTTAATTTTGGGAGCTGCTAAAGTGGTGCTGTACTTTGGCGCGTCGACATGCATCACTCTCGTGGGTAAGCGGATGTCTTCAAATATATTCTTTTTTGCAATAGCGTGATACGCATATCCTTGCAGACCACTTGCACTGTGCAATCTCCGGTGACAATTTGAGAGAGACTAATCAATGTGTTGTTAGTGAAAAATCGTGTTACTTTACGTGTTGCCATATGGTCATGCTGGGCCCTTAGGCTCCGTAGTTTGCCTGATTTCGTTACTTCTATTTACGCTCCTTGCAGGGTACTTCCGCGGCACTCATGCGTCAGTCTTCTGCCTTCCTACGTTGGCTTTAGAAGAATTAGCCAGAATACTCAAAGAGGATGATGAAGATGTACCAGCTATTTACATTGAGCCACCGGAGGCTAACATCTACTCGGATGAAGATTAAGCAGATGAGGTTTCTGGTGGTCCCATAGACAACCTCAGTAGTAGGTAGCTTAGAGCAGGTGATGAACAGTTTTGCTGATGGCCGTCGTAATGGTGCATGCGATTCTGATGAAGATGAAGCAGAGTGTGAAAAACAAAGCGATGATTCGCGAAATGGCTCCTCATGTGTAGAAATGAAAAGCACTCACGCGAATTCATCTTTAAGTACCAAGTGGAAGAATAGTGACCTTGTGAAAAGTTCTGCAACATTTCCAGACGCAAACTTCAGTGCTTATAAGGACCTTTCGCTGTGGAATTGTTTGAGCTCAAAGGATCAAAGTGTCTTACCCTAATGCCGTCACCCAATATAACTGCTTTATGGGAGGCACTGACGACATGGATGCAAATGTAGGCGCCTACCGAATCGCAATTTGCAGCATGAATAGGTGGTGGTCGTTATTCAGTTGGTTTTGCAACATAGCTATAAGCAACGGTCGGGCGCTTATCCGCAGCACCAAATTGAAAATCACTCAACCTGAGTTCCGGAGGCAAAACACTCAAGGCTACCTCACTAGATGGGATAACAAGACAAAAGGAACAGGTCGTCGAAGAACGTCGATGCTTGGTGAGAGTGCACTTTGTGGTCCACGGTATGACCACACAGCCCACTTCGTTGGAACTGTGCCTAACAGCAAAAGGCGCAGGTGCGTTGGAGACAACTGGATCAGTTCGGTGCACACGCAGTGCACTAAATGTGACGTTGCCATGTGCATTCCCTTTTTCATGCCATATCACACTAAATAGGTGCCCGGCCAATTCCTAACCATTTTTTTGTGATGTGTCAAGACCTGAAATAAAATTTGCCTTTTTATGATTTTTGCTGTAGCCTAAGAGCTCAGTGTGACCAAATGGTCACGGGCAATATTTTGAAAGCAAAGAGAGCGTTCGCAATGATAGTTTCAGACTTACTTATTTAGACACAAATACGATAAAAAATGACCTCAGGTTTGACAAACTTCATAAAAAATTAAACCGGTCCCTAATGGGTTAACCCCATTTTCCATTCTACCCCCGACCTGACTTCAGCAGCCATTGCGACCAAGCTTGACGGCTGAGGATTGCTGGAACGAATGTTTGGCCGAGTCATTTTGGAGCAGCTTTTGGAGCAGCAAAATCGGCTTCCGGAGCAGCCAGAACGAGCATTAAAGGGGCACTGACACAAAATTTTGAAGGCGAGATAACTTCGGAGATAGATTGGTGGGAACACATATACATCATCTGCAAAATATCAGCGGTGAATACAGCCTAGAACATATTTAAAATCAATTTTGAAGTGTGCGAAACGCAACCGAGCGGCCAGCAGAGGACCACGCGCAAGTGTAAATAAACAACATCCAAACACATCACGAGTTTGTGTTTGCCGCTTCCGCACTGCCGGCTCGCCGCTCCAATCGGAGGGCCGGAGGGCGGAGCTTCTGCTCTCGAGAACGAACGACCCGATCGTTGGCGGCGGAGGCGCCGTGATTTCGTCAGCTCATCGGGCAGCTGGCCGCGACCAAAGTTCTACAGCGATTCCAGGCACTCTGTTTCTATTACTGTTTATTACCATTGGATGCGGAAACGCGCCGGAGGCACGAAAAGCCCACTGAGCAAGCCGCACGGTCGCTGTGCAGGCGGCGGCCACGGCCGCGAAGTGGCCCACGCCGGCGCAGGTAGCTCGAGTGATAGCTTGTTACCGCTGCACGAAATTGTCCCCAAGTCCCGACCATGGTGGCTTACATGAGAAAGGAGTTAATGATGCCATGGCGGGTTGCATTAAAAATTGTCATCTGCACCGCTTACGAGAGCGGCACTCGAATATCCGCCGCAGTGCTAAGCCGAACACATCTGTAGGCGGACCTGTAGGCAGACCGGCCGGCTGCTCCCAGCGCGCGTCTTGCCACCCACCGTCTCGGGCGTCGCGCGTAGTTCGTTAGCCGCGGTAGCATTTGCACTCGCAGCGCCTGCGTCACATCCACGGCCGCTTTTTAATTAGGCGCCTCACGAGATCAGCACGGGGGGGCATTCGCAGAAACTGCCGTCGATGCGGATTCGACAGTGCTACGGCGGCTCTGCTCTGTAACTGTGATATCCCTCCGACGGTCACGTGGTCAGCTTTGTTCACACAAAATCCACAAAATCCATCGTTTCGCGGCACTCGCTGAAACCGAAACCTCGACTGGCCGCATTGAAAATGCCTCTAATTAAACAACCGTCGCACGCTGAAGCAAATGAGGTTTCTACAGGTTATAAGTAGGTCACTAGCTACTTATCGCAACAAAAAAAAACAAGATGCAAAATTTTTGTGTCAGTGCCCCTTTAAGATTTGAGAAATATTGCTAGAAGGGGAGCAAAACAACCGAGGGGAGCCCCAAAAGCAGCATCCTGGACACACAGAAATGTTTAAACAAGTAAAATGCCTACAGTGCAGACAAGTTTCTGCCGCATAGATGTCTTTTAGCAGTGACTATGAAATGCCTCAAGACAAGCACCGAAAGAGCTCGTGCGAGTGTGTACATGCATTCACTGCATGAGCCAACAGATCATAAAAGAACTTGAAGTTTTATTTAAAAAATGACTATTGGGGTAGCATTCCAATCGGTAGGCTACAGAACGTTTCGTAAAACCATAATGAACGGAAGGAACACAGTGACACGCGACAGAATGTACCGAGTGCATTTTATGTAAAAGCTTCTAGTGCCCAGCCTAAATGTTTGTTTCTCTCCGGGTTCGCAAGACGAAATAGCATGCTACATGTTCTCTCCGACTTCTGCACTAGTTTTCCAATTTGCAGGGGAATAGGTTTTCAACAACGGCAAATCTGATTTTTTGAGCGATAAGACTGTCTTTATGAAGTGCCCACCCAGCTTGTGAAAGAGGGTCACCTATGATAATCATTGAGTAGGTGGACCAACGGCTAACTTATTTGAAACGAAGACAAAAAAATCAGTGAAAACGTCGACCACGTTCTTCACGAAGAGCAGCTTTGCAAAGAAAGTTTTGTCATACAATGCTTTCCTGAAGCGGTCCTGCAGTGTTCCTCCTAAAGGACATGTTGAGTCAGGCAAGATCACTTTCTTCGAAGCTCAAAACTGTTCAATGAACCGGCTTACAGCCGGTCCCAAATTAAGCCATCTTGAACTTTCGTCCCTTTCCCCGTTTCCGCTAGCTACCCTTGCAATGCCCTCTCCATCTCAACCCCTCGGAGTTAGTCACATGAACTCCTGCCAAGCTTTCACCATAACCATCATCATCATCACAACAACAACAATGATAATAATAATAATAATAATAATAATAATCACCAGCCTATCTATGCCCACTGCAGGGCAAAGGCCTCTCCCATTAATCTCCAATTATCCCGATCCTGTGCTAACTCGCCAAGCTTTATTGCAAAGCAGATAGTAAAGCGTGAACCGCATGGCGCGTTTTACACGCGTTTCGTGCATGTGGGCATTGCGAGCGCGATATTTTCACGCCCGCATCGACGATATCGCGCCCGCGGCACCTTCTACATCGGTCAGAAACTAACGCGCGACGCGCGAACAGTGGGAGGAGCTTGCCTCATGGCAGAAGTTTCGAAGCGCTCGAGACAGCCAGCTGGCTCCGACCGAGATGTTTAGGCTTACTACCCAGATATTGCATGGGCACTTTCACTAGCGGTGCGGATGATGGTTTAAAGTTCTGTTTTCGTCCCCATTATAAGCTCCTTTACCGCACAAGCAACTTCGTGTGTGCCTTGAGCACAATTTTAGAGAGCTGTTAGATGTAGTCGCTCGAGATCCCCACACCACTTCGCGGCCAAAGCCGCCGCCATGTTGCCGCTGCCGGCCGCGCCGCGCGCAGCATACGGGTGTTCCGCGGCAGCGTCAGCGCGCCTGTGGCGTGTGCGCCGCGTTCTCGCGAGCAGAAAACACTCCAAGATTCCCTCTTCAACACTCGGGGCGTAAAGGGCAGGCCACAGCTAGGCGATATCGATGGTGCTTGTACCTTGGATACTCTTTTGAAACTGTGCCTGTAACTGCAACAGGCACCACCCACACGCGATCAGTATGATCAGTATGATCAGTACCGAAAATAAACTTTGAGATACCCAATACCTCAACAAATGTGCCATCAGGTTTTGAAGCTGTCCCGCATTTATTTCTGGCTAAGGTTGTAGCACTTTGCAGGAGGCGCTTGAGGCTGCTGCGCGAGATATTGTGGAAGTTGTGGAAGGGAAGCACAGTATGCCTTAGCTAGTGGGGGAGGCATGCTACGTCTCACAGGAGTCGCCAAACCCAGGCAGCAGCGGCGTGGTAGGTATGGATGGTGAGCCAGGGGTGGCAAGGTTAGGCTAAGGTTGCCCCTGCCTCCGTGCCCAGGGTGAGCATGCCCCCCTCGTGACCAAGCTGGCACTCACCCGCTGCTGAAGCCACGGATGCTGAAGAACCTGCCCGGCGGTCAGTCGCTGCATCACATCCACCTGAAGCATGCCTCGAATCAGCTCCTGCAAGGCCCCAGGCACCCTTTCAGGCTCTGCCCAGCGGCACTGGCCGTGTTGGGCAAAAGGATTGGTGCCACCACCTCAAAGGAACAGTTCGCAATACTGGTCCTTTCCAAGTCATCTAGGAGCCTGGACCCCACGTGCAATTTTCACACATTTTTCTGACGAGTACAACCTGTACATGCTTCCTACACAGGGGTGAGACAGCTTAATCAGATTTGGGAGCAGTTTTTGGAGCAGCGAAATCTCGATTTTGGAGCAGAAGAACCTTGATTTGGAGCAGAAGAACGACATTAATTATGTCACCTTCTAGGGGCATAAAAATCACATTTCTGGCAATTCCGGGGAGAAAAGTGCAATTTTTAATTGGTTTTGAACGTACATAACACTGAAACAGCATTTCAATAAAGTTTTTTCTATTCCACTACCCTACCCTTTCAGAAACCATTTTTAAATTCTGAGGCTCTATGCATAAGATAGCGTGGAGCGCCGTTGGAAATATTGAATTGAAAAACTAAGCAATTGCAAAGCATTTCTGTTATCCTGTGAATGCAGAAATTATTATTTTTCTAATCCCAGACTGGGCTTTACGCACAGAACCACGGCAAAAGTTGCGCAAAGCGCGGCGACAGTCGCACCCCACCAGCCCTCCCATTTCAATCCTCAATTTGCACGTTCACTACGATCGTAATTTGAGTAATGTTGGTACAATTAGCCCCCTCCCTCTTGTCATTAAATTTCACTT
Source organism: Haemaphysalis longicornis (assembly GCF_048455015.1). Taxonomy (NCBI): domain Eukaryota; kingdom Metazoa; phylum Arthropoda; class Arachnida; order Ixodida; family Ixodidae; genus Haemaphysalis; species Haemaphysalis longicornis. The sequence continues at coordinate 34,986,973 of NW_027526335.1, forward strand.
CAGATAGATGAACTATTATTACTAGCGCGTAATAATAGCCTGTCCCGCTATCGGACACTGCTTGAACATTTTGCGGCGATGTAGCCTGCGCCGCCACTTCTGCAGTGTCGATCGTCCCATTCCCGCCGCTCGCAAGCTCGCTGTCAAAGGCAGCAATAACTCGGCGTTTTATAACACCGCAATAAGTCCGAAATTTCACTTCAAGCACGCACCGCACCTCACACTAAAGGCTGAAACTCGGCGAATTCGCGGGCACCACGTTTCTGATGAACTCCCGTCTTTCGAGTCACGCAACTTCCCGCAACAGACCAAACGACTAAGTGTAAACCCAGCCACCCTCATAACCAAAACCACGGTAGAAATCGGCGAAGAGCACTCTGCTTGAAACACGAGCAACTGCTTCGCTCGGCGGCCATGTTTCCTAACCTTCTCCACACCAAGATGGCGGTGCCCCGTGATGTCGTTCCGAACATGGAGGAAAGAAAAGTTGTACGGCGCTCCGAAAATTGCCGTTTTTTCATCAACTTGGACAAGTAGTTTGTCGCGATCAGTAGACAAAAGTATTTTTTCTACAGGACTTTGCAATGGTTTTGGGTGGGAGGACTTTAAAATATCACAGAATATAACATGTGCAACGCGACATTGTGACTTTCAAAAAGGCTATCTCGGGGAAACTTTATGCGGGTTTTTTATTACATTATCAATCGATTAAACCTTTACAAACAGCATCACCTTTGGGGTGCTGGAAAATTATGCCGCCAGTAAGCATTTTTCCCAACCGAAACTGACGGGAGCGTTAAAATCCTTGGCTCTCAGACTGTTTTGGAGCAGTTTGGCGCAATTTTTGCGTATTTCAAGCTTTTGGAGCAGCCCGGCGCAGGAAAACACATTTGTATCAGAACTGCGCAATATGCGCAGCTGTCTCACCCCTGCCTACATGTTCCACTTGTTTTGTAAGTGCCGCTACAGCACCTTTTCACAGGGTGTCCCGCAAAGGCTAGGAAAAAAACTGCCCGCTCAGCCAGATCCAGATATCCAACCGAACAGAGCCATTTCGAAAAACGGAACATTTTGGAAGTATTTTAAGACACAAAAAATCAAACATGTATTCCACACCTTCAGTCGTAGTACCTTGTTTAATAAGGGGGATCCCGCCTTATGGGTCACACAAGAAATGGTCCTTTTGCACCAAATTACTTATTGTGTATATCAAACTCTGAGCCCTTGCAATCACTACCAAAGCATTTTTTTTCAATTGTGGAGATGTGCTTCCCCATTACGTCCCCTCAGCAAGAGTTGCGTCATTTCTATGTCTCACTCATGGTGCCAGGAAATGCGAGGACGGGGGCCCACTCTGCCCCCCTGGGCCACCCTAACACTGCTCTTTCTGTGCGTTCCCAGAGGCGGTTGGCACCCTTGCGGTCACCAAAAATCATGCGCACCTCTCAGTGACCTCAGCTTTTCACTTATTACCTGCCCCCTCAAGGCACCATGGCCTCATGTTACAGTCCAACACTGAGAAAAGCAGAATGCATATACAAGTATACAAGGAAAAGGTATTAGCCATTCTGAATTGCACATGAGCCATAACAGAAAGTTACAAAACAAAATGCTGCAATAATGATACATGATGCATGAGAACACCGATGTTTCTCGGAAGGGAGAGAGTGGAAAAAAATTCAGCAAATATACTGCAGCTAGCAGAATGCAGCATGCCCAACCCTTCCTGAGCTTCTTAAAAACTGTTGGCAAGGGCTAACGATGCTAGTAGGTAGGCCTCCTCCTCCTCAACAATCTCCGCACTAAAATCAGGAGTGCATTGAAGAGGTACAATTTTTTAGACGAGATTTGCTCTGTGTTCTTGCCTCAAATTCGAAACCAGGTAGCGATGTGAAATAGCAATTTTGATTTCAAAGCGAATTCGAAGCAAAAATTATTTTATTTGAATGATTTAAATAGTTGCAAAAAGCAAGTAACCAGCAGCAGCTGTCAATGTGAAACAATAACTACGTCAGCTTTCTCTAGAAACAGTGCACTTGGCACAGGACACAGAAGGGAGATGCAGACACAGTGCTGCTGAGGCCACCAAGTTAGACTGAACCCGTTCCACAAAAACTGTCAACGAGGCTAAAAGCGACACTTTCTCGCATGTTCAACTTTGTTGTGCTCGTTTTAAAGCGGACCTCAACTCAGTGGGAAGGTGACAAAGTAAGACTAACAGTGACAGTGCGAACAAAGCGAAGGAGACGCAAAGACATTGGTCGACGGGCACTTTCGCTGCACGGCCGGAGTAAATTGTCTCAAGTCCGAAGGCTCTTGTTTCTTATCTTTATTTTCTGTGCACGTTAGTAAAGTACACGAGAACTGTCGCATTTAATTTTTGCCTCGACAGTCATAAAACCTTTGCTTCGATTTGAAACTCTTTGAAGAAAATCCCTGCTTGCTTTGTACTCGCCTTGAAGGCCTGGCAGCAGGAGCCCGTGAAAGCAGCAAGCAGCAGCAGTACGGGGTGTTGCCCATCAATGCGGTGGGGGGGGACTACGTACCTGGGCCGAGGCCGAGATGCCGTCCCAGTAGGGGGACATGAACTCGAACCGGCCGCCCAGGATCTGATCAAACAGCTCGTCCTGGTTGTTGCTCTGGCTGTGGAGAAAGGAAGGGACAACGAGGGGAGGAATAAGAGGCCGCTGGCCCACCCTCGTCCATGAACGTGGGGACGGGCCAGAGCTCCTCCCAGTGACACCCTCAACAAAACACACCACCACTGGACGGCCCAGTGGAGTGGCCCATCTCACCGTACCCCACAGGGCCACGAGCGCACACGACCTTTGCTGTCGCGTGTGCAGTTGGCACACAACCTTTGCTGTGCCGCCCCATGACGTGGCCAGTATGGCCCCAAAAAAGTGGCCCATTGCATTCAGTTGCAGCAGCTCACCCCTTTTTCACAAGTCACCTTCTGAGGGAAGTACTATAAGCCTGGCATTTGAGCTGACACAAATTAAGGCTCAGGGATGCACAATACGTGCATGTGCGCAACTCAAAGGTGCCTTTATACGTACACTAACAACAATGCAAACAGGCCTGAAAATGTGCAAACGGTAAAATTTCAAATCAAATACAATTCAAATTAAGTAATACTACTGTCAAATAGTGGCGCAAAGCTCAAATGCCAAGTAACGCATTCTACACTTCAAATTCAAGACATCTTCTCAATACAGAAATGCAAACCTTCGGCTGTCTTGGCCTTTTCATATGTGTACTTTCTGCTCCAGGATTACAAAAAATATGCACTTGCAACTTACTTTGAACCATAAAATATATACAGAAATTTATTAAAGAACAGAATAAAGATCCCTTTGTTTCTCCCCTACAATTTGGAAGTGCGAGCACATGTTCCAACTAGGGGTGCGCGAATACCATGCAGTAGCTTTCGAATCGAATATCGAATTGAATTAGGAAAAAAAGCTGAATATCGAATCAAATATAGAATATCTTCTTTTTTACAGGCCTCCTTTTCCCACAAGTTTTTGTGCAAAAACAGAAGCTACTTCACATATTCAGGAGTCATGGTGTTCCTTTTTACGACTCATTGAACAAACTTTTAAACTCTCAATCGCAGCAGTTCAGGTTAGTTTGGTTGACGCTCAATCTGACACTGAAGACGATGTGCTGTATCCTAGCCATATACAGCTTTGCTGTAAAGAAAAAGAGAACTGCATGAGGAATTAGGTAGGCTCAACAAAACTGAGTAGGTTAGCCGACAGAAGACCAGTTATTTCAACCCAAACGGCTTTATGTATTAAGCAGGGCATACAAACTCAACTGAAGTATACAACTAGAAAAGAGGGGTGTAGGTGTATGTTGCTGCTTAAGACGTAAATGATAAATTGTAATTTGCGAACATGCAGAGAGAAATAAATCACATTTAGTGGCAATTGAAACCGAGAGTTGAAGTTCATTAAACCTAGTCCTTAATTCATATTTTACTGCAAAGACAATAGTTCATGACGTGTGAAATTTCCACTCATGTTAATTACTTCGGCAATGCACCAAGGCAAAGACCCATATAAAGGGTCGACGTATCTGTGTCGTTATATCCCAGTGCATAACTGCACTGCCCGTTCTTCCGCAGAGGCTTTCTCTTGCCATGCATTGTTGAAGGGGGTATATTGCGGCAGCAGGAAAACATCATCTTATGAGATAATAGGTTCAATTGTGTTTCTTACCCGCCGCGGTGGCTCAGTGGCTAAGGCGTTGCGCTGCTGAGCACGAGGTCGCGGGTTCGATTACCGGCCGCGGCGGCCGCTTTTCTGATGGAGGCGAAAAGCAAAAACGCCCGTGTGTACGAGATTTCGGCGCACGTTAAAGATCCCCTGGTGGTCAAAATTAATCCGGAGCCCTCCACTACGGCGCGCCTCATCGCCTGCATTGCGTCGGCGCGTTAAACCCTACAATCAATCAATCAATTGTGTTTCTTTTTTTGAGTAATACTACCAATTGCTGTTGCAGTAGTTGGTCTCCAATTGACTCACTTGCTCATCCGCTTGGAAGTCTTTTTTTCATACGTTGCACTCAGCCAAGCATGATTTTGGCCATGCTTACCAAACTGACCCACGAGCATCAAACTGCATGGTTCAACAAACTTTCCACTGAAAGAAGTGCGAATCACAGAGAAGGCACTCAGGTTGAAAATGGTTGCATTTCTGACGAAGCAGAAGGCGCACGCCACCAAAGACGGTTTTATTCTGGAAACGGGCAAGCGAATGTTTCCATAATGTAATAGGAGCACCCCTGACAGGCGGGGATGGTAGCAGTGGAAATTTACTCGAGCCGGTGATAAGACAGGCATCACAACATCGAGATGGGTCAGCTGGATGTGTCAGTGCGCCCTCGCTATCTGCGCTGCATCTACTCATAGACAGCGTTCGGGTGCTCCGTTTAACTTTTGGATCGCCCGTACCACTGCCCGCTCATCACGTCTGCTGCCCGTCCCCGCTCTGCCGCTGTGCCCTCCTCGAAATGCACAACCTTAGGTGGCCAGACGCACCTGACAAATGGGGGGAAGCCACACAGAAGGATGTAGGTGATCACTCCCATGGCCCAGACATCCACCTGCAGGCCATACCTGCACAGTACACAGGCATGCAATCAGAAGATGGCCCCCACACCAACCGGGAAATCACACTGTGTCATGTCAGTAAGCAGTCCGCCTGCCATATGTTGTGCCGAATATATGCTGCTCCAATTTTTGAGCACGAGACAAAAGTGGACCATGCGGCCATTAACACAGCGCACCGTTAACAATTCAGCTTTAACTTGAAGGTTCCCTGCTCAGAGGCAAGCTTTTCTGAACCATGATACCAGCGTGATAACCTTCCGTACGATGCTCTGTCAATGGAAATTCAATTTTGATCAGCTCCTGATGGTACTACGGTAGCCTCCAAATTGGTGCAGTATGGGTTGAAAAATGTGGACTAAAAGTGCCAGATAACAAATAATAGCCTACTTCCAGAGAACGCAGAGTTCACCTGGTGGCGGGGAAAGCACAATATTGTGGCTCAGAGCAACGTTATTCACTCAATGCACCTTGGTTCCCCAGGTATTCGACAGGTTTTCCCATTTATAACAGCACAAATGCCAGTCAATACAATCCCTGCACCAGTGAATACAATCCAGTTGCTGGCAAATATAATGTAGGTGCCATCCAGCATGAGCTAATTAAATGCATTTATTTGATACCAGTGATGGTGCAACTAGAAGGTAGCTCAGTCATGAAGCAAAGTCCTGGGCAATCTAATGACTACCTCCCAGGTACAGCTATGAAAGTTTGTCAGTATTTATCAAGATTCAAACTTGTTCACATTCAGCACTCTCATCGCATTCAGCACTCTTCCCTACACAACGTGAGAAATATTGAATGATAGGTGCAGTGAAGTCAGCTAGCACTTTTCACCCAACTCGGATAAAAAAGAAAATGGTGCTCGGACTACACTGGTTGGCGTGGGAACTATGCTGGACCCTCTGTGACAAGGGCTTGTCATGAAAGTGCAGTATGCCATAACAGGTTGATGACTCATGCAGACAAAAAACTTACTGAACGATGTCAAACAGCTCTAATATTAACACAAAGTTTTATGCACAAAAGAAGACAACTTGGCTCAAAGAAGACGAGTGCTCTAGCTTGACGCAGTTCAAGACAACGTGTTGGCCACACTGTGTTATTGCCCATAATTGCAGTTAGGCCAATATGGGAGTACTTTATGGAGGGTTTTATGGTACCATCTATTGGCCGCTGAGAGTGACATCAACCCTGGGGTCTTAGCACCGTGTGAATAAATTTCTTTGCTGTCCACCTGCCCTGCCTTGAGTGGTGGATGTCACCGGCATGTCAGTGTGTGGTACTTCCCTTGTGTGGCTAAAAATGTGGGCAGTTGTTGTACTTCTTCCGCTGAGCTTCCAGTTACAATGGCACCTCTAATCATCAGTGTGCAGCACTATTTCGAGATGCTGAAATGGTGCAGTTGCGTCTCACAATGCAACACAAATTATGCAAGTACGGGAGCTAAAGTGCATGCGCCCAGCTTTCCCAACGCCGACAACTTTTTGGCCAGCATGAGTGCCTGCTGTTCTTTGAGACACCCTGGTTGCCCCGTGTGCAACAAAGTTAGGCTCTTTATTCCCTGTTACTGCTGGCCCAATACTGAATCCCTATTGTCATGTTCACTATGGATAGCCCGGCTGTATGTAGTGCTTTATGTAACACATAGCACACAATGTCTGCGACTATAAGAGAAGACAAATCCTTCTTCAGGTATATGCGAGCATCACTTCACAGCGGCGACACTGCCAGGGAGGCCGGCTGTACAGATGAAGAAGCAACTGGCTATACGCTGGCGACACCACTGGCAGAAATACAGCTTCGGCATGGTGCCATTCCGCCACCATTTCTTGGCTGCTGCTAAGCGGAGGGCTTGGCCAGCCCAGTGGCCATCATACTCGCCACCAGCAAGAAGCCAGCAACACTGGCATGGCGCAGGTGCTGGTGGCCTAGGTTATGACAAGAGAGAGAGGCGAGTTCTGGTGTACTATCAAAGCAAACGGACATTTCACACGGACACACACTGTCCAGGGGGCCTGCTCTGAGCACAATTGCACATTCAGCACTTGTGGAGGGTGGTGTAAAGTGCCAATCATAAACTTTGGACCACTTACAGTTCCAGCCGTTGCAAACAGTAAAAGGTTAATCCCAAAGCACCCCAAAAGCCCAAGAAAAGTGGGAGGTTGATTGTAATTCATCCTACAAAGATGCATGTGGGATGATTCACTGCATTCTGTCCAGGCTATCTGCAATATAGATAGAAAAAACAGCCCCTGCTATTCAGCAGCTGACAGAGCAATCGAATCTTTTGTCAAGTAAGACAGTATAAAGACGGCGCAGTCACAGGCACACACAAGTGCGCACAGAGCCACAGCCTTCTCCAAAAGTTCTGAGGGGAGGTGGAGGATATGGGGACCCTCCACCGCTCTGTCCTTGCATTTCTTGGCGAAACGAGAGTTCAGTTATACGCGCAATGTAGGCTTTATGCCATAAGGCATACTATGGCAAAAAGAAAAAAGAGAAAATAATCTGAAGGGAACGGTATGTGGCTTTGATGTCTGCTCTCAGCACCACAATCAGCTGTTTTGCAATTTCGCCGAGGAAAACAAAAAGTACACTAGAAGGTTATGTAGAGTGCACTCATAGAATCGCTAACTTATTTTTGTGTTTTCAATTTAGAAATGATTTCGATTATAGTACTTAGAAACTTTCCTTGCTGCTATTGTTGCTTTTCACCTTTTCCCCCCCTGCTCTTCAGGAAGGACCCCACCATGACCAAAGTGGCTCTCAGTCTCCCCCCACCCCCTTGGGTAGTCGTTGCACTCACCCGGTCTCGGCCAGGATCTCGGGGGCGACATAGGTGGGCGTGCCACACACGGTGGAGAGCAGTGCACCGTCGGGGGGCAGCTCGGTAGCGAGGCCGAAGTCGGCCAGCTTCAGTACGCCCCCGCCGCCCACTAGCAGGTTCTCGGGCTTGATGTCTCGGTGGACCACGCGCAGGGCGTGCAGGTGCGACAGCCCCCGCGCCAGGTCCCCCACCAGCCGGCCCGCCTCCCGCTCAGAGAACTTGCTCACCGCCGCAATGGCGTCAAACAGGTCGCCGCCCTGCAAGGTGACACACACGCACGCACTGCTCACTCTTGCAAAAACCATGCACTGGAGGCCCCCCTCCTCTTCAGCCTAGCTGACAGCCTGCCTAGAGCTGCAGTGCTGCAGTGTTGTACCGTCATCTCCGGCGCGGGATGAAAGGCTCACCCACAGACTGCCAACAGCTTCTTTCCTGTCTAGTCCGAATTTGTTCCTCGCAGCTGAGCCATGGTAGCTCCTAGCCACTCTCCTCTTGGCCCACCCGCAGCCAGAGTGCCGCTCACCTTGACCAGCTCCATGACCAGGTAGAGCTCGGAGCCTACGTCGAACTCCTCGACCAGGCGCACCACGTTGGGATGCTGCACCCTCCGCAGGATGGCCACCTCGTTGGCAATCATCTGCTCCTGCAACAGAAGAGGCTCTCCATGCAGCCCCTGTCAGGGACGAGCAAGGCGCGGCTCCCGATCTATGCAAAACCCCTGTGGGAAAAGGGAAGCAGTGGAAGAAATGTCCACCCTCAGCGAGTACACACCGGAGAGCTCCTGTGAACCGTCTTCTCACTACCTGCAATACAGAAGCGGCACAACACTCAAACGTGCCCAATACTATGCCCCGAGACGCCGAGGGAGCCGAGAGCAAAATGGTTGGTGAGTCGCTGTTTCATTTCTTTCTTATTATCCAGCCCAATTTTTTTCAAGTTTGGGTTAAAATTGGCGAGGTTTTTATGGCTATCTCCCAAATGAGCCATACTTGTATTTTGTTCTCATGGTCCCTTTAAATGGATGGCTGTATCTTATTAAACACTGGGGAGACTTCAGTCCATGGCAGTGACTACATGACATCGTGGTTGCTTGTGGTCTTAAGGTTGAGAGAAAGCTGCCAAAAACACTTGCCTTGCCCTTGCACTTGTCCTTGTCGATGATCTTTAGCGCGTACTCCTCACCGGATATTCTGAAAAAGTTTATACATAGTGAGCAGTACTTAACGTTTTATAACGTTTTAGGACTCTGTGCCAACCAACGAGGACTGCAACTTACAAATGTACAAATAGCGTTTGTCTCCAAAGCAAATAATTAAAGTAGTTCCAAAAGAAAACAACCAACCACAGCCATAAAAACTGCAGTGACAATTTAAATGGCCATTTATTTTCATTGCAACACACATAAACTTTGATGAACTTCACCAACAAATGCAGAGCCATTCTAAACATCCAGTGGGGTCTTCAGAATAGTTTTGCATTTGACGTACCAAGCAGTAATTACACTTTTTTGAAATTAGCTCTAAATTGGGCTCCAAAGCACCCCATTTACTGCTGTCACCAAAAGTAGCCACCAAGAAAAGACGTAACCACATACCGGCACACTAAGCACAAGCACAAAGGGAAGGAGCATTTGTGTTTCACATATCGAAGACGAAACTAAAGCATTTGTATTTCCTCTACCAGCTGTGTCTGTACATTTCATGCTGTGGCTATAAAAAATGTAAAAAAAAAAAAATCTCAGTGTTAGCATTTAAAGCATTTCATCCCACACTAAATGCACCCCTCATATTTCTCGTCAAAATTTGACACCTTTTCCCTCTGCACAACGATACATCAACCTTATCATCCGGCAGATGAATGCAGCTAAAATGCAGGCCTAAAAAGGCGTGGCTGCAGTGCCTGCAGGTAGCTACAGGACCCCTGCACCCTCCAAACGCATCCGCCATCCAAGTGCACACAGCTCCGTGCATGGATGCCTGAGCATTGGCACAGTAAAACAGCGTCTGCCTTTCCAGCAAGCATCACAGCACTGGCAGGAATGTCGCTAGTTACATTAGTAGAGTACTAGCCCAGGAAATGATGCCGAGCTCGGTTTTTGCAACCAACAGTTTGTTCTCCGCACTGCTATATGCGTCTTAGGCAGCTTTTCTCGAATTTCAAACTTTGAGGGTTTAATGTGCTGAAGCTACACATGGGCTATGAGGCATGCCATGAAGGAGGGCTCTGGATTAATTTTGGCCCCTGGGGATCTCTAGTGTGAGCCGAAATTTCGACACACGGGTACTTTTGCTTTCCGCCTCCATCAGAAAAGGAGCCACCGAGGCCGGGACTGAACCTGTGTCCTTGAGCTCGGCAGCACATCACCTTAACCACAGCACGTGCAGACATTCTTGGTCCAATAGGCTCTTAATGCTGCCTGTGATTTAAAGCAAATGTCGTGGCCGAGAAGCCCCGAATTCCTGTGCTGCAAACTTCCTAAAACACAACCCACCAATGAGCTTGTAAATTTAATATGAGCTAGTTGGTGCTCCATTATAACTCCGTTAAGGGGGGACACTGCTCTTAAAAAAACTTTTGTAATTTTTAAGGAAACTGTGAAACTTGTCAGTCTTGCTGCTTTTCCTCCACTGATTTCAAATATGGCATTATTTTTTTTGTTGGTCAATTAGGTCCCGAGATAATTAGAGGTAATTAACCATTTTTGGAGGAACAATAGACAAAACTGTGTTGGTAAGAAAACTGTAGTCTTTACATTTTCTAATACTATGAACACTGGTGAGTGCAATAAGACAATTAGTTTTTTGATGCGTCGCTTGAAACTAATTTTACAGCTCGTTAAACCTTGGTGGCAACACTGGCAAGGAGCCATTTTGAGTGCCAACTTCAAACACTGAAGTTTAATGAGCGGTAAAATCAGTTCCAAGCGATGAATGAAAAAACTGATTGTCTTATTGCACTCACCAGGGTTCATAGTGTTGGAAAATGTAAAGATTACAGTTTTCTGACCAACACAGTTTTGTCTATTGTTCCTCCAAAAATGGTTAATTACCACTAATTATCTCAGGACCTAATTGACCAACTAAAAAATAATGCCATATTTGAAATCAGTGGGGGAAAAGCAGCAAGACTGACAAGTTTCACAGAGTTTACTTAAAAATTAAAAGAAATAGTTTTAAGAGGGGTGTCCCCCCTTAAGCACAGCAAATAAAACAAGACGTGGGAGACAAGGACCAGCGCTGGTCCTGTTTTCTTTGCTGCGCTTAATGAAGTTATAATGGAGCTTGTAAAGTGCCAAACTCCTCAAACAATGCGTATTAAAGCGCATGAAACGATGCAAGACAATTTTTCACCGCAGAAAATATTTTTTAAACTTCTAGTTGCATGGTAGCTCAACCTCCTGCCCTTTTGCCTGTCCCAATTTCCAACAAGCCCATGATATTTTGTTTTTTTGTTTCTTCATTTTTAGAACAGCCGTGCTCCAATTTCACTGATTGAACTCTTTTCATGTACCAGGTTCATCGCACAGCATATCAGAGGAAGGAAACATGTAACCACCAGGAACATGGCACACACCCCACCAAATTGCCCCCAGTGTAGCAAGGGTAATGGCCAGGACCCCCCTGCTTCCAGCAGCGAGAGTAGCCCAGGGGCCTGCCATCAGCGCACCCACCTGGAGACGCAGTGGTACACGCAGGCAAAGTTGCCGTCACCCAGCATTTCCCGCACCAGGTAGCGGTGGGCCACCGTCTCTGGGAGTGCCACCTGCACCAGTGCAGGGCACCACCAGTCACGCACTGGGCCCCGCCTAGGGCCCCCTTTAGAAGCCCCCCACGGCCCCTGCTGTTCCTGCCTGCCCGACACACGCAAGCACACGGCAGTACCTTTGCTTGCGAATTAATGCCTACTTCCAAGTCAGGTTGTCTGCCGTGACGGGTTAAAAGAAAAAAATGTTCAACGTGGTACATTTTACCAAGACAGTTATGGTTAGAAAGTTTCACTTGGATTTAGCAGATTACGTTCAACATCCTGTGGCGAGGGTTGGGAGCAGTACACAACTTCTGCAAATGTTTCAACTAATTCAAAATAACCCAATACTTTGAATATTAAAGGTATAAACTATTCAAGAACTCAAATCTTTGAAATTCAAACTTAAATTCAGTTATATTCGAGCAGTCATTATTCTATGAAAATTTGGAACTATTGCACAGTCCTGGAAGTAACGGTCCGAGTTTGTTTATGAAATAAAATACCTATGGTACTTTATTGTTGCATGTGCATGAAGTCCTTGGAAATACTGATTCTTGTGGCCCAAACATTGAGGTAGCCAATTTTATTGAACAGCAGCATGCATAGGACCAGTCAGCTACCAATGGGGAGTGGCTGTCGTCCTGCTGTCAAACTAGATAGCAGTAACACAGAAGGGCAGGCTAGTTGGTTTGACTTCAACTCAAAGGGAAGTTCAGTTGCTCACCAATATGAAACAGTGTATTGTGATTGCTTGGTTATCGCGTTCTGTTGGAATGTGCCTTAATCATAGGACTGTTCTTGAGGGTATACACGTCGTGGGGTGCGTTAGGAATAAAATACATTGCTGGTCTTCATGTTTCCTTATTTTTGTCCCTGTGCAGTGTGCGCAAATGTTTCAACCGTGGACCTAGATAGGCTAATGACAATGACAACAATAATACAGGATGGCTCTATGGCCTGGCAGAAGCTTCGAAAAAAGATTATCTGTGCACACACATATATATCAGTGCTCTTCAGCGACCTAGCTCACTCTCGAGACTGTGATACATAGCAATGCTAGCTCCACTGAGCTGTACCACGGACCACCAACTGGCATAGGGGTAGAGAGCAGCCAGAAACACATGTGACACAGAAATGGCCAACACCAACATTTATTAGCTCTCCAATAAAACACATCGGGCTCAGGCACTGGCAAGGCCAACTGGCCAGGCCAGAAGAAAGGACTGAGGGGTGGATGAAGGGAGGCATTGCGGAGCAAACACACCTACGTCTGCTCCGGTGAGTGGATTGAACCCAAAAAGACCACTCCCGCACCATCAGACCAGCCCACCGGATCTCCGGACAAACCAGACAAGCGAGGGGGGTCGGCCATGCCGCCACCGCAATGCTCCGCCACTGCAGTGGGCAGTGCACGGCCACTGGAAAAGAGATAGGGACCTCCCCCTCTAGCCTCCACGTCGGGCCGCGAGGAATGGGGAATCTGACCGAACTCCGGGATCCCCGCAATGCATGTGCATATATATACACACGCACGCACACAGCCTGCCGGGAGAGAGCAGTGTGTGGCGTGGGGGTGGCCCACTGTGGGAAGGCAAGGCTGCAGGTGCTGGGCAGTAAATCCTCCCAGTGGCCAGGGCAGTCGCGCAGCATGTGGAACAGCCGACCACGGATGCTTGCTCTTCCTCACTGTCGTCGCCACCTGGCAGGCACCTCTTCCGTCAAGGGTCCTGTGGACCTGAGGCTCCCGGTGGCGGTGGGTACCAGCTGGGAATTGTTGCCAAAGGAAGTCCCCCCCCCCCTCCAATACCACACACACACACAGTGGCCCTGGTCTGGTCTAAATTGCCGGGCAGAACGCTTGCTCGCCTGTGCGACTCCATCGCTAATGACGTGACGTGGCATCCAGTTTACCCAACAGCACTGTGCTCGTTCCCATGGGCCCACGTGCCTATGACGCCAGAAAGAAAGTACTTTCCATATGAAGTAGCACTAATCAAAACTGTGGTGTGACACAGCACAGCACAGGAGGCTCGAACGCGAAAGATCTGTTTGTCGTGATCACCACAGCCTCCACACTGCAAGTGTTGGCCTCCATGTCGAAACTTTGGGCGAGGGGCCATAAAAAGCAAACAAAGGTCCCTCAGAACAAGCATCTGAAGCGAACAGAAATGTTTGAGCAGCAAAAAAATGTTTTCACCACCCCCACCACCTGCAGAACACATAAGCTGCACAACTCTTTCCGGGTGCCGGCATGTAACAACAATAACCTGCACGTAAGAATTTGTTTTAACTACAAGAAATTCTACTTGAAAACTTGTTGACTTGTTTTTAGGAGAAAACTAAAAGAATCAAGCAGTTGTGCAATCACAGCGCTTTTTTCTACAAGTTTAGTTCCCCTAGTCTAAAGACACAGAGGCCTCAAGCACCTTGCGAGATTCTCTTTCCCTGCCTACTTACGTGATGGAGCTTTCTTGGCGTTTTTGGTGATATGGAATGGGAGCTCTGGAAACTTAGGTTTGATGAGACTGTTGAGGTGGGGAAAAAAAAAAAAAAGAAAGAAAGAGCATTAGGTATACATTTTCCCATACAATGTCAGCACACACTTTTCAACACACAAGACTAAAGCAACAACCAAAAAGTACCTACAAAATAAAAAAAAAAAAAGGGAAAAAAGGATAAGACGTTGGTGACCCCTGCTATCATACACTTCTAACGAAGAGATATGGGATAAGAAAAAGAAAACTGACGAGAATTCCTGCTGCAACAAAAACAAGTGACTGCCTCGGACAGATCCCAAAGCCACAATGAACACAGCTGGCTGCATCAGTGCAAAGCCAATGCTTCCCCAAGAAAACCCACAGGTTCTCACCGTCCGAAATGGGAGACACTGGTCGGCCACTGGAGAAGCGCTGTTCCCTGCGCACCCGAATGGAGCCATTCAACTGCTTGCATTCTGGAGGGGAAAAAGTGAGGAGAGGCGTTGATTTACATCTGCCCAAACTGCAGGGTTATTCCACTCCCCACGTGAGGATGGGATCATATTGGTGACCGCAAAGTAAACTTGCTCAAATTACAACAAAATCAACACTATTCCCTCTGCTTTTGCTTTCAAAGCCGAAAGCACTTTTCGCACAGGCTGTATCTATGCCTAAAAACTGGTGAAAATTTAAATCTTGCTTAGACTGAGCCTTTCTGTCAGAAAGATGGCTAAGAAGATGCAAACGCTGAGAAGGAGATTCTTTTGCTTGATGACACTCTGGTACACCTTTTTTCCATGTGCAAGGTGGTTGGTACATCTGCAAGAAACTCGCAAGCTGACCCACGACTGCTCTGCCCTTATTATTAGTGTTGCTCGTGCCGTGAATTCGGGTTCTTAAACTTTGGTAGTTTGCAAAACTTCAAGCTGAGCTACTTGAGGTTTGAGGACAACATTGTTTTGGTCAGCGGGTTTGGAGAACACCAGCACAAAACAGTTCAAAACCTGTACAAATAAGGCTGCATCGTAGGGTTAAAGACCAAACTGCCTTGCTGAAATGTACTATTATCTACATCTAGATTAATTTACGGTCATTAACTTGTTGTAACGTCCAACACTTTGCAAGCGCAGTGGTGGAACAGGCCATGAGCTGCTTGTAGCAGTTTTTTGAGCAAGTAAAATGCGGATTTGAAATAGAGAGCTTTGGGAGCTAGTATGCGGTATCACTCAGATGGGTCTGAAAGCCAAGCCATGCAGTTCCTTAAAGTTCAGAAAAGGGCTGTCAAGAAGTAAGGCTAGTTCATACAGACTATAAGAGCAGCAGAGAGGAAGTCTTCAATGGGTAAGAGTGATTTCTTTCCAAACAGAGGCGCTAACTTAAAAGAAAAAGCAGCCATTGTACAAGTAAAGGATAGATCAACTAAGTGAGTGTTTATTCCATGGAAATACCTTTGCAGGTTCACAAAGGCGCATATGAAAGCTCTCACTGGGCACCACTCAAAAAGCTTGAACACACGGTACGCCAGACAACCCTCTTGAATGCTGTTCATAATGAGGAGCCCCACTTTACTAGCAAACGACTTGATTTCACCGACAGTTCTGCCTCCTGGAAAGCCTGGTTTGGGACGCTTGCATTATCTGCTGTTTTATCATGCAAAGGGAATCCCAAGTAAGAGATAGATGATATGAACATTTACCACTAGCACTGTTATCCCATGAGATTCGTATCATCCAAAACTCGTACCATCAAACCAAACAAAACCAGCCCCAAGAAGCAAAGGAAATAGCACAACTAGCTGGCACCGCCAAGCATGCTTTATGAAAGCCTCAAAGGGACCCTGCAACACCTTTTTGAACATTTTTCTAAATCTTAAATGCTTTTAGAACGCAGTCAATAAACACATCCAGCACTTAGAATAGAGAACAAATACATCCAGTACTTAGTATAGGGGGTCACAAAGTACCTCTGCCAAAAATTACTGCTCTATGCCCACCAGATAACTTGGAAACCTGCTCAAAAGCTTTTTCTCTCTTTAATAAGCCTTGGCGTTCTACGAGCACTCAAACCACGTCATTACAGCAATGTAGCAGCTATTGCTCACTTCCTTTCTGTTGCAGCAACAAATGCATTCGATAGCCACTTTAGAAAAAAAGCCACAAAGCAAAGTAGAAACGGAAGGTGGATAGTTCTGCTGCGACAAGCAAATCACACAGTGGCCCTCTATGCGGTTGAGAACTATAGCTTTGAAAATGCTTCCAGACGTGAAAGAAAGAGTGAAAGCCTTTACTGGAAGCGTTACAGAGTCCCTTTAAAAACATGTGGCAGAGTCCTTACTTTTGTGTTTATGTGCATAATAAGAGTCCCTTTTATCCCTACAAATTACTATGAGGACACCTAAGCCTTTCTAATGAAGAAGTGAATGTAATAGCATTATTGCCCAACTGCTGGACAGAAATGCTTGCATTGTGGGTGTGTCCACAGTGCCCTGAATCTCTGGTGACTGCTGCGGCATTATGTGAGGCAACGGCGTGAGGCCGACGCTCAGTGTGGTGCGTGCTGAAATTGTGTTTTCTCTCGTTACAAGATTGCAGCAATTTTTTCCACTTTTTCTTGTTCTCTCCGTTACTAAGTCACAGAGCTGTGGCCAACTTCCCTTGTTAGGCCCTACATGTAGGCTTACCATTATAGCGAAAAGGAAGAGGTTGCCAGTAAGGCAACGTCCCTCTCCCTGCCCCTGCAGGGTGCAGAAATGAGTCAGCCACCTCTTGTTTTTCTCGGGTTGCTTAGAGCGGCCATGCCAAGCGCACCCTTCCACATGCTTTTTAGACACCAACGGCAAGCGCCCTTGCCCAAGCTATCGATGGCCATCGCCGCAAATGCTTGCCCCGAGCCCCTTTGTGGTCCACCAGGCCCACAGGGGTCAATGCGGAGAACCGCTCACCTTCAGTGTCTAGATCGAAGTCGTCATGGGAGTATTTCTCGACGCCATACGCAATAAAGATGTCATCCGGCCCAAAGAAGTCTGCCAGGCTGGTCACCTGCAAGTGCATTCCAGCCCAGAGCTGGTCTGTGAAGTACCCCCACAACAAGCAACTCTCTTCAGTAAAAAACACAGTGTTGGGCAAGTTGGTGGCTACTTGATGTAAAAACCAAAGCTAGGAAAACGCAATAAGAAAGAAGAAGGACGACGGGACAAGCGCTTGTTCAGTCGTCGTCCTTCTGTATCGCACTCTAATTTCTACACCAAGCACACCTCTCAGCTTACTGGCTTTCCTGTGAGGGTGAAGACTTTGCGCACAGCACCGGAGTCCAGGTTGACCACCCGCGTGACGTCGTCCAAGACTTGCTCAAAGGATCGGGCTGTCTTGTGATTGAGGAGCACTCGCACCGCCTTCCGAGGACGCACTCCATTGCGGATCACCTAGGACACAGTGGAACAACAAGCACCCCGTGAATTGAGAAGCCCACGTGCCACTTCGCAGAGCCACTTTTTCCTGCCAAACGATAAGCAGCATTCGTCATACTTAAATTCTCGTCATATTTAGGGCATTTACAAGAACGCTGAACTCATCACTTCATTATGCGGTGGTCTCAACGTTTTGTCCATGCATGTTACCCACATTGACCAGAAGTGCCTGTATTCAAATTTAGGCATTAAAGGGGCCATGCAGACAAAATGCAAGTTTGGTTCATTTGAAAGGTTGCCACATCGTAAGAATAACACTTGACACCACTTTTAATGCAAACTTCGCTCAACTAAGCTATATAACCAGGAATAAAGAGAATGGCCATGCAACCCAGTAGCTATTTCCTGCACTAAAACCTATGACATATTATACGCAGCGGTGCAATCGGCTGAAACCGGCAGAAGCAAACTCAAGTTAGGCAGGGCTTATAAGCTTGCAGAACGAGCTATTTGCACTTAAATTTAATGCATATTCTTTTTATAGCAGTAAGAATGGTGGGGTAAGCAATGGAAGTTGTAAACGCACACATAACCATAGACGCATCAGGGCGTACTACGCGCAGTATGTTGGCTATAGCTGCACAACTGACCGGCACGTTGAGCTTACACTGGCAAACTGCCATGAGCCTTCTGTGACTCTTTGTCGAGCATACCCAATGTTTCACAAAACAAGTACTATCAAACATTATCCAGGCACAAATCTGGTCAGCACCAAAGCGGGGGTGGACAGCGGTCCCGAGCGGTATGGTGGCGCCATCTGGGAGGACTGACAATCAACAAGGTGTTCCATCGTTCGCTGCAGCCTTTTTGCCCACAAACTTAGGTTCACTTCAGTACTTTTTCTGAATACATCATTGCAGATGTCACGAAACACACGATTCAGTGGGAGAATCAAAATATGGCTTGAATTGTTTAATTTCTCAGTGAATAAATCATTGTTTGGTGCCCGGCAAATGCTCGGGGCACTATGAAACACCAAATCTTTCAGATAAAACAAACTTGTGTTTTGTCTGCACGGCCCCTGTGCCTTTCAGGGCCCCTTGTAATTTCAGGGCTTACGGTGATGAGCTTCGGCCGCACGAAGCCGTGGTGCAGCGCAGAGGAGGGCAGGGGGCTGTTGGCCGTGGGGGTGCCTGGGATGCCGCGGGTGCTGCGCCCCAGGGTCCAGTGGGGGCGTGGGGGGTCCTGGCGGCCGTAGGGGAGCCGCACAAAGTGGTCCGTGGAGGAGCACACGT
Organism: Haemaphysalis longicornis; assembly: GCF_048455015.1. Classification (NCBI taxonomy): domain Eukaryota; kingdom Metazoa; phylum Arthropoda; class Arachnida; order Ixodida; family Ixodidae; genus Haemaphysalis; species Haemaphysalis longicornis. The sequence continues at coordinate 35,005,844 of NW_027526335.1, forward strand.
ACACGCAGCCTTCGCACAGCTGCTCCAGCTGGGACACCTTCTCGCGCCCGTCCCCCGAGAAGATGAAGCGGACACCCTGCAGGGAGGAGAGCCCTCCCAGCGTCCCTTCTCAACCTCCTACCCCTCCCCCGAGGAGAAGAAGAGCACTCACCATGGGCAGGTCGACCATGATGCGGGTGAGGTCCTCGAGGAGTGCCTCGAAGGTGCGCACCTTCTCGGAGGAGAGCGCGTACACGAGGCCCCGGTCAAAGCGGTCCCCGTTGCGGAAGAAGGTCAGCCGGCGGGCGCGCCGGCCTTCCGCCAGCTTTTGCAGGCTGGTCCGCATGGCCGAAGGGGATGCGATGTCAGGGGGCAGCCACAGCCGGGGGGGCTGACGGGGGGCCACCTCTTCGCCAAAGGACGGGGGCCGCGCCGCTGCCGTGGCCATCCTCGCCCGGCCTGCTCACCAGCGGGGCCTGAAAAGGGGAGAGGGGGCTCCCTCATCGGATCGTTCGGCATGGCCAGCAGCGACACCAGGCAGGCACGACTACACCTGCACTTTTACCTGCTTTCACCTTTGATTTCGTAAGAACTAGGAGCACACAAAAATTTTGGTAAGAAAATCCACACGAAAAAAAAAAAAAATGCAAAGATGAAGGAATAGTGTAGTAAAGATTAGATTTTGTTGTTTAATTACACTGGGAAATATTTCCGGTGTTAGTCACTCCTTCAAGCGTACCAGTGAAAAATTTCTTTGGGACACTCAAGTCTGCTTACAAGCTTTGAAGGCGCAAGCCTCGCAGTACCTATTGAGAACTCCCTTACTGCTACTCCGTATTACTGCTTTACTGCTAGGGTGCCCAGAGAAGGCTGGCACCACATATTCTCCACTCTGCATGATCCCCACCACTTTCCTGAAAGCCCGTTCTGGTTGGCTTTCACTTCCGCACAAGGATTGGAAGCCAATCAGAAAGGGTCTTTTTAATGCCAGCTTGGCCTGGTGGGACTCCAAACTGTGCAATCACCACGCCCAGCCCCTGCATGCCACTCATGGCCAAGCTTAGAGCCACTGGCCGAGCTTTCCCCCGAGAAGTGCTACCACGTGGGAGAAGTTGTGATCAAGTTTATCACCAATCTTGTATCAAGCTCACTGTGATAACAATCTCTGATTTCGGCTGTTGTGGTAGCGTCTCGCAATCACCTGCAAGCGTCTTTTCACTGTGCTGGTACACCAAGCACAACATTGCACCGAAATGGAAATTGAAACAAAGCCTACTGCCTCTGCCAAGGCATCCGATTGGGTAGTGTTTGCTAGCTGAGGTTTGTGGCTTTGAAAAAGCACATGATGAGCAAAAGTTCCTGGCTACAATTATATAACATGTACGTGTCTGTGCCTCCCTGTTTAAAAAAAAATGTTTCTGCAGGTTCCACCGATCCCACGGTTCACCATTCAGCATTCGTGATGTCACAAAATGTAGTGCAGGATCTATGGGCAGCAACACCTGTTGGGCAGCGACACCTGTTTGCACACTTTTGGCATCTATGCCCTAATAAGCGACTGACACTGCTGATATGAGTGCTATGCTTGTATTCACAACACTCTAATCCCACAATATAGGCCAACTTGCTTTTACACTTCACTGTCTCTTAACAGTGTCACTGGCATTCTTCTTCAAGGTGTATTATCATGCACCTTGTTAGAAGTTGTTAGAAGACCATGTACAAACTTTCTGGAAAAATATGTGCATGAATCTGCTTGGGTCCACACATCCTTCGCATGTCGCAACAGCTGTGTGCGTCTGAACAACTCATTGGGCAGCAGTGCCTTTTGTGAAGCCGATTCTTGCTGTGCTTCCCCAAGGGTCAAAACACTGAATTACAAAAACGTGTTTATGGAAACACAAACCGCTTCAGTCTTCACTCCCCATGTGCATTTGCACGCGACATTTCAGACACAAGCATATGCTCTGCTGATGGACACAACTACTGCTACAACCACGCCAAACAGCACTGGTACGAAGCACAAGCCCGCACTGAATTGTCAATCTCAAACCCCGAACTGAACAGTGGACTAATTGATTCACATGGCTACTTGGGAAAAAAAGGAATAACGCACTAAAAATGAGATCAACAAAAGAGGAGGCATGCACCGCAAATGCAATTTTGTGCAAGTTGGTGGTACATACTGCTCTTAAAAGTTAAAACACGAGTTTAGAGCCCAACATGCCTCTTCCTTGATGTTGTGTTCTTTGTGCTCCTATTTTTTACAATATACAATGCACTCACACTGCATCCCATTTACCAACAGTGTTTATGAGATTTCCCATTAAAGGGGCCATGAAGACAGAATACAAGCTCGGTTCGTTCGAAGGATTGCCTTGTTAGAATAACACTCACACCACTTCCAATGCGAACTTCACTCAAATAAGCGATATAACGAGAAAAACAGAGAATAGGCAAGCGAACCACCAGCTACTTTTCTGCATTGAACTCATGAACTATTATGGTCAGCTCGTGGCGATTGGCTGAGGCTGGCAAAATCCAACGCAAATTAAACAGGGATTACAATAATGTTGCAGAACAAGCCACTTGTACTTAAATTTAGTGGACATTCTTTCTGTAGCAGCAACAATGGTGGGGTAAGCACTGCATGCTACTAACACAAAAGCATAGAAGCACCAGTGCATACTGTGCACACTATGCCGGCCATAGCTGCATAGCCGTCCAGCGCGTTGGTCTTGTTTGACAAGACACTGGCCAACTGCAAAAACGACATTGCCTGACTCTCTTTGTGGAGCATACCCAATCTTTCACAAAACGAGTACTATCAACCGTAACAAAAATAAGCCAGGTACCAGGGCCGTACCCAGAAATTTTTTTCGGGGGGGGGTTATGAATTTTGGGAAGGGGGTAGTTTTGTTGAAAGCAACAGTAAGTATTGTTTACGTGCTGCCTGGAAAATATTTCGGGAGGGGTTTGAACCCCCAAACCCCCCCTCTGGGTACGGCCCTGAGGTACAAACCCAGTCAAAAGCAAGGCTAGTGTGGACAGCAGTCCTTGAGCGGTATCATTGCGCCACCTAGGGGGGCAGACGGTAAACCAGGCAACAAAAGTTTCACCGTTCACTGCAGCTTTAGCCAACATACTAATGATCGTTTAGAGCTACCTGCCCTTGATACGTCACCGCTGACGTCACGAAAAACATGGTTTAGCAGGAGAACAAAGATTTTGGCTTGTTTTGTATTGTATTTGTATTGCAAATTTTTTATTGCTTTCTTGTTTGAATTCCTCTCTGTAATGATCCTCAAGTGAGGGTTACAGTATAAATAAATAAATAAATAAATAAATAAATAAATAAATAAAAATTTCTCAGTGAGTAAAGCATCGTTTGCAGCTGGACAAGTGCAAGGGGCAGCATAAAACACCAAATAAATAAAACAAATTGTATTTTGTCTTCATGGCCCCTTTAAGAGAAACGTCTTTGTATAAAAACTAATTGTGGTAACGCCCACCAGCACGTGACTATCGACAGAAGGTGTTATTCACAGTGCAGCACTTTCTCTCTTTTGTAGGTTTTGCACATCTTGTGCTACCGTGGCCCCTTACACGAATTGATTTCAAATTCAGTTTCATTGACTTTATTAACTATGAGCTTTTTATGCATCTTTCAGTGCGTTCCTTTCCATACATTGTGCGTTAACAAGAAAATGAATGCGAGGCAACTATAACAAGCAAGGGATATTTTTTTCAAGTGGCCTAACCGATGCTTGGGGGCCTACAACAGCGCTTTAGTACCAAGACAATTAACAAACGGCCATGGTTCAAAATCTTGCGCAAAACCAAACAGTAACCACAAATATAGCTTGGTGGTTCCTGTCGCAGGGCAATGAATTTATTACATCACGCTGTGGCCCTAAAGCACGGTTAGATTACACATCTTGTTCATTAATGTCTATCGGTAAAGCACTCCTTTGGTCCATTTGGTACATGTAGAACTTAGGCTGGAGTACTTGCGCAGCTAAGCTGTACAAAACCCGGACGGAGACTAGGAAACACAACACAAACTGGGCAACGCCTCCCCGTTTGTGTCATGCTTCTCGTCTCTGCCCATGTTTCGTACAGCTTTAGCAACGCAAGTATTCCAGCCTAAGTTCATAACGTTAATCAATACATTTTCAGTCAGTTCTTGCCAAGCTCTTTGCATTCCTGCCTAGCCGTAGAAGTTTATTTCTTAAACTCGCTTCGTCTCCTACAGATTACTTAAAATTACTACTGAGAAATCCAATGTGGATATCACAATGACTTCGGGTAAGAGTACTCAGTCTCCAATGATTTTACTGACTACATAACCTCAATGGGGGGCAAGTAATGTACACAGGCTTGTAGGCGTGACACGGTACAAGTGATGCCCACGTGCATAAATCATTGCCGTGCAAATGCAGCAGACTCATCTTATCAGGGAAAAAAAGAAAAATGACGTGCCAAATTGGTTCGCGCGCACACCGGCCGCCCGAGGATGCGACGACGAGCACGGGAGAGGGAGGGCGCACGGCGGAGTCGTGGGTGCGCAGGGAGGGAGGGGGGTGCCGGGTGACTCAGACGCAAGCACGCGGGCTTTCTGGGTGGGCAAGGTCGCAATCGACGGCCGCCTTCGGGTCACGCCGCTCCCACAAAGAAACAAGGCCGCCCTTCTCTCGTGAGGAGCTCGCTTTCTCCACGATCGAGGCGAGGACCACCGAGGTCGCCTTTGACAGCCCTTCACTCAGCTCGTTTGCTCGAATGCATGGGAGACCAAAAACGTGCGTCGTCAGCACGTAGTACAACGCGAAGTGGGTCAGAGCCCGGTTTGCATTCGGGCCATGTGCGCGCAGATGACCACGGCGCGAGTCAGCCGACGTCAATGATTAACCGGTGTTCATCGGTGAAACAGGAACGTTGGATGATCTCCAAGAAACGCGTTCACTTGGCAGCGTGTGCAAAATTTATGAGAAACGGTCAGAGACCGCGGCGGCTTTCTGTCGCATCATCTTTCGGCGAATGGAAACGCAACTGCCGCACCTGCCCTCCCGCGCAACGGTAGGTGGAGCGATTAAAGAGGAAGTCGGCATCTTTGCTCAAACCGCCCGCGCAGCGTGCTCACGCGGCTTGCGGACGGCACAGCTGTTGAAGGTCATAGAAAGTGCCGAGCTGCTTGGTTTCGTGACATCTCGTCAAAGCGAAGTGAAAGGTTTCGCCTCTACACACTGCAGAAAACATTCGCGTATTTCACACTTTGTCTCTAAGTTGACTGAACTACCGAAACCTCCCATGCAGAATATCCGATCGCCCTCGCAGCCGCCCTAGAATAGTGTTGGATGAGCACAGGCATTCAGAGATGACTTCACACACCCCATCTAAACAGCCATTGTGAACGGCGTCCGGCCCTTTTGACAAAGGGAGTAGCAGCGTACACGCTCTTCCGTCGGCGAAAGTAGTCGACGACATGCATGTCACAGAAAATAATTGTGCGCTCAAATGCCGCCTGTGCGATTCCAGGCTGTCTGTGCTTCCGTCACAAGCGGATCAAGATCACGGCATCGTTTCGAACACAATACACTTACCCGTCCCTGCCGGTTGGCGGCATTTCAGCTGCGAAATTGGTGCATTTCCTAAGGCGTCGTCCCCTTCTGGTGATGCCAAATATCAATGAAATATTTGTTGGCACAAATCACCAAATCAAAGGTCCCCACAGGACCCAACAGGAAGCCGCGTCTTCAGGAGACGCGCTAGACGTTCACCCACGCGCCGCTGTGTGCCGCTGCATGCATTTAAAACAAAAAAAAGAAAACAAACGTTCCTATTTTTTTTTGTCCCTATCCGCACGCCTTGTGCGAACAACGCCACTTGCCGCGGGCAGGGCCGCGGGTGAGCACTTTTTTGTTCGTACTTCGCGTTGAAACTGTTCGCACTGGGCGTGCGATTAGGGACACTCGCATGCTCGCAACCTATTAATGTAAAAATAACACATTACATGCAGAGAGTTAATTTAAATCGAACCACTAATTTTGTTTCAAAACGAATCAGCTGCTTTCCTTACACTTGGAGCACTCGTGGCGCTTACGGACATTCAAAGGCAAGCCCAACAGAAAGCAATGGGCAGCCTAGCCTAGCATGGTGTAGCAGGCTTTGACGCAGCACGCGTGTTTGACGGCTGGTCGTCGACTGCCCAACGTCAGCAGTTCCAGGGCTCGCAAGCTTGGACGTTCCCTGGTTTCCCTATAGGCGGCGTAAAAATCGACGCCCCACATGACCAACCTAAAGCGCTGTTTTCGACCATCAAGCCCACCAGACGGCGCAGGCAAAATGTTACTTTTGGTATAGAATACAAAACATTCATTCCGTGACTCAAAGAGCCCACACAGTTCGCTTACAATGTGTTATTTAAAAATACTATTAACAAGTTTCGCATCAAACATCCGTTGAGCAAAAATGTACGCAACTTTTTACGAACAGCCGACTGGTGCACCACCTCGTTTCTGAATTCGCAACCACAAAGCCGCCAATTCAAATTGAAACCGCTGCAACGGCCGACCGTTTCAATGTGCGCGGAGCACCGGTTTCGTGACTGTTATTGCTGTTATGTGCTTTTGCGTCCATCAGTTGTTGAGAGGACTGGCAAAACACGGGAATTGAGTGCTTGTGGAATGACAAATGTGGGAAATTCCGCATCGGAAGGCAGCTGTCGAGGCCAGAATATTCGATTCTTCCAACAGAAGGTGAGTGTTATGCACTCCGCTAGAAAGACGGTGCAAAGGAAACCGTTGTCGCCGTCAATACTTCATTTGTGCCCTTCGTTCGAAATCTTAGCGCAAGTGAACGAGTTGTTATGGCAAAAAAAAAAAAAATGTTGTCACGAAAGCGACGTACAATTGCAGCGATCGAAATGAAATGATGTCCTGGCCTCTGTAAACTTGCGGATGTCAATAAACGATTTGTTCTCACTTGCTGCTCACTGTGGTCTGTGCCAGTCGAGGCCATCTGGTCACCTGGCGTAACATCACTTCACTAGCGCGGCGCAAGTAAACACGCGACCAGCGTGCCAGCCAGGAGCCAGCAGGAGCAGCCACGGCCGGACTCGACGCCCCTTTCGCGCGCGGGAGGAGGAGAGTCGAGTCCGGCCGTGGAGCAGCGAGCCGGCGGCCGCCGTGCGAGGGCAGCCATGTTATTAAGGAGCTCAAGCGGCCTGTGCAAAAAGCATCCGCCATGTTTACAAAGCCGTGTTTACAGCGCCATCAAGCGGGCGTACTGGGTAGTTCACGACGCCGCCACTACGCTTTTTCTGGCACTACAGGCAAAGCTAGACCTTTGCTTCTCTAAAATCCTCCCTGTTCTGTGGCAGTTCCCTGTGCCAGCACCACCGATACCGGCGCTTGCACGGACAAGCAAGCTACTCGGCTCTGACTGCACGTCGTGCAACGTGTGTCTTGCAGATTTTGTGGGTCGGCCAGAGCAACACCTCCAGAACCGTCTAGCTGTGAACGCGTCGCTGGGCAGTGGCACCCCATGGTCGATGAGCAGTCTTCCCCCCTCGGGCTGTCAGTAGCCCTGGCCTTCTCGTAGTCCCTAGCCGTTGCGTCAAGAGACGGATCCAAAACCAGTGGCAATGTCTTCCGCCTACGACGTGGTCCTTTCGGAACTTCTGTGTAAAGTAAATGCACTTCCCTCCTTCTCCCATATGCTTTACCACCTTCGCCTTGACTGTCTCAGGCGAGCCTGCAGGCGACGGTTTAACTAGCGTTGGCGAGCTTACCGTGCGCAACCTGTGCCGACCGGCTCAGGGCCGTGCCCCCGCTCCAGGGGATCGAACTGCAAAGCACTGAGGGCTGTTTTTCCTCTTTACGCCGCCTCCGCTCTTCCGTAATGTCCTTTGCTAGCCACGGTGATGTTCTTGAAATGCCCAATTTTGGTGCTCTTAATGAAGCAAAATGTGTCACCATGTGCGACACTGAAAAACTGACTGACCTGCATGGTGCAGTACCTGTGAAAACGCAGGTGCAGCTTTGGTTTCGTTTTTGCTTTTGGTCTTTCTCCAGTGCGGGATATTTAATGGCCTTCCATAAAGACGTGAGCATGAAGGTGTGTGCTAAAGGAGATCAGTGTGAGCTTTGTTGTTGTAAACCACCTGTTTCCTCCCCTCTTTCCCCCCCCCAAAAAAAGTTCTCCACTCGCACAGAAGTTTGATGCCCTCTACTGTAGTTTGTGTTACGTTCCGTGCACATAAAATCTCAAATTCGAGGCAATCGTAACTTGTCCCAGCATTGCGCTGTTTCACAGATTTAATCTTTTCCCTGCAGAGGCTACTCAAGCATCCTCGTGTGTCAAGCCCAACGCTTGGCTACGTCTTTGGCCAAGCTTCTAAGAAAACCATCCGATGCGTTGGCTGTGCTGTGGACAATGATGGCGTTGTGCGGTCATTTGGCTACAGTATCGTCGGAGTTTTCTGCATCTCCAGTGGCCTCTCAGACAACGAGATTTATGAACTGTGCCACCCGCTTGTGCTCAAGTATCAGCAGGTATCACCACCACCTCCTCTACCCTCATTTAGTAGTGACCACTGCTGTAGTCGTCGTTGAACTTACTGCCACATCTGTGCCAGTTAAAATTGCAGTTATGGTCGGCTTGATGGTTATTGATTGATTGATTGATTGTAGGGTTTAATGCGCCGACACAACGCAGGCGATGAGGCGTGCCGTAGTGGAGGGCTCCGGGTTAATTTTGACTGCCTGGGGATCTTTAACGTGCACCGAAATCCTCGATGGTTATTGAAACGTGTGGCTGCAGGTACCAGACTGCTCACAGAAACACCAAAGGAACATTAAAATAAAACCAAGCTCTTGTTGTAATGCGAATACTATCCCCTCCCTTTTTTTTGCATGTAATTAACCACAAAAGGTGCTGCTGAATCTTCTAAGTTGGATATAAAACAGGAATTTCTCCCGCTTGGGTTTAAAGTAAGGTGTCGCGTTAAATGAGCTAGGCAGCGGAGGCAACTTGAAGGGGCCATGCAGACAAAATATATGTTTGTTTTAACTTAAAGGGGCCGTTCAGACAAAATACAAGTTTGTTTTATTCGAAAAATTTCATCTTTTATAGTGCCCCCAGTGCTTTTCTGGAAGCAAACGATGCTTTATTCACTGCGAAATTAATCAGTTTAAGCTAAAATTTGAATCATCACTCCAAATCGTGTTTTAACGTCATCTGCAATGACATAAGAATGGGTCTTCAAGCTAAACTTGGAGTGAAGCGGAAACTTGTTTACCGTCAATCAACCTAGATGACGCACCATACCGCAGCGTATCATTTGCTGGCTTTGCTTTGTTTTTGACCGTATTTGTACCTGGCTTGTTTTGTTCGGGGAGAAAAATTGTTTCATGAAACATGGTGCTCACTTGACAAATATGGTCACGTAAGACACTGTCGCTTGCTTACGCTAATCGGCCAGTGCCGTCTGAGACAACCCCACAGAGCAGCAAAGCCGTGCAGCTAAACCAAGCATAGTGCGTGCAGTACCAACAGCAGTACACATCGGTACTTATGTTTACATGTGCTTCCGCAACTTGCACTGTTTATCCCAGCATTCTTACTGCTATAAAAAGAATGTGCCCTAAATTTAAGCACAAATCGCTCGTTCGGCAAGCTTATAAGCTCTGCCTAATTTGCGTTGGCTTTTGCCGGTCTCAGCCAATCGCAGAGCTGGCGCGTATGACATCATAGGTTCTGTTGCGGGAAATGAGCTAGTGGGTCGCATGGCCATTCCCTTTTTTCCTAATTATATAGATTATTTGAGTGAAGTTTATGTTAAGCATGGTGTCAGTATGATTTTAACGAGGCAATCTTTCAAATGAACCAGACTTGTGTTTGTCTGCATGGCTCCTTTAAAGCATTTGTGACAGCTTCGATTCTGAATTGACGAATGCATGTCTTGCACATTTACAAGTCAAGCTCAGCACGAGGTCCCTGTCTAGTTTCTCAGCTGCAGTGGCTGTTCTGATGCGCGCAAAATAAAATAAAAATGAAAATGCATACATGTGCAATATCACTTGGTGCAGGTTAAAGAACCTTAAATAGCTTATGTTGATCCGTAGCACAGCAGTACAGCAAGCTGTGAGTGCATTAGACCTGAAACTATAATTTTGGTGTAGGTGTTTAGATTCATTGTCGCTTTAACTCTAAGCCTTTCAAGTCTCGACTGTATCCTTGTGCAGCATGCCCTTGAAATTGCATGCGAGAGGAAACACAATGCCTACTTATTGCCTCCAGTATGTTCTGGGTGTGCCTCTTTAAAGGCACTTGTCATTAGCCTGGTGTGCCAGTCGTTCAGTGAACTAAGCTAAAGACGCATGGGGCCTCGGGGTTGCCGGTGATGGCCAGTTGGTCCTTGAGGCCCGCCGTGTGCTGCCGTCCCGATCGGCTTTCCTAGCGCACTGTTGGGCCAATCGTTGCAGGAGGGTGCTAGCAGCCTGGACGTGGCGGTGGTGCTGCACACCAATGGGGACCAGACGGCCGTGTCCACCCAGCTGGTGTCCCTCGAAGCGGACTGCCCGCTGGAGCCCCAGTCGGTCACTGTGGTGCCGCAGGTGCTTGCCGAGGGCACCTGCACGCTGCGCGCCCGAGCCTCTCTCGCGCTGCCCTTCGAGATGGACCAGCGTGAGTGCCGCTGGGCCGCTTCAGCATAGGGGGCAACAAGATGTGCGCGACATCAGATCGCCTTGCAGCACCTGCTGGTCGTACCTGCAGATTTGACTGCACTGGCTTCTCCAGTAGAGCCACCGACCATTTACTCGGAGGGAGTTGACTGAGTCAAAGGAAGAGCTGTGGGTAGCGGCGGCTTTTAAGAGGGCCTTACATGTTGGGGTTCAAAGGGAAGCGGATGCAGCACCTAGGGATGGAGCCTCCTTGGGTACGGAAAGGTCAACCAAAGGTAGCAGCTTTCTGCACCATTGTGCAGGGTCATGCAGTACACTCTTCATAGCTATTTACGCATGCGCCTCGTAGTCACGGTTCGGACCTCTGCAGTGTTTCTGTCAGGCTACGCAGTCTGGAACAGTAGGCTGGAAAGGGAAGGCCACAGACCATTCTCAAGTGTAAACTGCAATTAGCATACAGAAAGCCCAAAACCCTAGGTGGTCAAAATTAATCCGGAGCCCTCCACTACGGCGCGCCTCATCGCCTGTGTTGCGTCGGCGCGTTAAACCCTAAAATCAATCAATCAATCAGAAAGCCCAAAAGGCATCTGTGCCTGTTGCATACATCATCAGCGACATCACACATGCAAAGCAAAGCAATTTCAGAGGTGCAGATACATGCCGTTGTCTTTGTGACGGAAATGTTTGGAGAATGTGGTGTGAAAAATGCTCATGCTCAGCATTTATACCTTACATTCTACAGTTGTGGGTGCTGCAGCACGTGCATTTATTAGAAGAGCAGCTTGATGTTATTCATGAATGCAGCGTTTTTGGAAATTTGGAAATGGAAGGTGTAAAAATTGAGCGTTTTGCCAGTGTGCAATCACTACCGCTAGCACTTGATTGATTGATTGATTGAGTAGGCTGTTTAAAGTGCCTACGAGACACAGGCGCTGAAGCGCACCGTAGTGGAGGGCTCCAGATTAATTTTGACCATCTGGGGATCTTTGACGTGCGCTGAAGTCTTGAGCACATGGGCGTTTTCGCTTTTCGCCTCCATCAGAAATACCGCTAGGACTTGTTTGTGCCAAAGGTGCATGGTGGAAACCATCGTTTATTATCATTACAGCAATTCAATCGGTTTTTATTTGATATGTGTAACTAAGAAAATCCTGGTGGCATAATTAATTTAGATGATAAAGACAATGTCCAGACAACCTGCCATGCATTGCAGCTCTAGTGCCTGGATGGCGCTGCTGCCATACATATACTTTTTGGGGAGGCGAAATTTGCCGTCAGTGTGCTCAAGGTTTTGGTACGTGTTGAGAAACTCCGAGTGGTTACCTTACATTTTTGGTAGCCTTGTGTTTCACTCTTGCTTTCGATTGGCTGTGGGGCTTGGATGACAAACGCATTGGAGTAGGAAATATGGGATGGAAATCGAGTGAGGCAAACACCTTCTGACATGTGAAACACAAGCTGCGTTTCACATGCTTTTTCTCCCTCAATTCTTGGTTATTACCAACCACCCCAAATTTTTCTGTTTTCTGAAGGAGTGATAACGGTGGAATAACAGAGATGCTTTGTCAAATTCACCATAGTGCAAGGCTCTGGTTTAAATAGACCACTTGTGGTTGACATTGGTTAACGGAGGTTGCTACTGGAATCAGATTGCGAGTGATGTGCTGTCTATTGAGTAATGGAGCCTTGCTTTATTGTATACGATGTTAGACGTAGTTGTTTGAAGGCGAGCTGGCTCTCCCCGCAGAGTTCCTACAGAAGAACCTGGAGGTGGCCGCATCTCGGGTCAAACGGAGCCTGGTGGCCGACGTGCTGGCCTTCCAGCTGGACGGCACGAGTGCCCTGATGCGGCGCAATGGCCCTGAAAAGGCTCTCGGTGACCTGGTGGACCAGTCGGGTGACGGGAACCGGCAGCGACGCCTCAAGGCCACCCAGGTAGGCAACAGTGCTGCAACGAAGGGCTTGTTTCAGGGTTGCTCCTTACAGTGGAATGAGCAGTGTTCTTTGGAGAATAAATGCTGAAACGTAAGGCTCGTACTCAAAATACTACAGCAGCATAGGAAAGCCATGAGGTTTCTGGGAACTGAGTTGGTGGAAATGTCAGGGAATTAACGTTCGCTTTTTTCTGTCTTGGTCAAAGTAAAAAATTTTGCTTGATGAATAGATACATCAACCGACAAGGCTATGCTGCCTGCCCCGAGTCGCATTTTGCTGCCCGTGCACTGCAATGCTGCAATGATTGGTGGCCTCCCTTCATCGTTGTTCTTGCAATGGCATAAAATACTCTGGTGGGCGGCTCTTGCTCTCCTCCTAGCGTCTGCCATTCACTGTGCCTGCCCGGCCTACCGCACCTGTTACCACTGGCTTGCCCAAGGAAGTGTATGTCCTTATCCATAAGGGCGAGAGAGGGAGTGCTTACACAGCTGTCACTAGCATGGGCTATTTCATCAGCCTCAATAACCTGGCGGGTCGTCTGGTTCCTGTTCCTCGCACTTACGGATAAGGAGATACACTTTCTTGGGCAAGCCTGTGGTTTATCGTGAAAGTGCAATAGCAGTGGCACGTGCCTTAATTAAGAGTGTGGTAATGCAAAGAGGGGAGGAGGTGATCCTTTCTCGTTTGTTGTTTCTTTCTTTTTTTTTTTTTTGTATGTGTGTGTAAGGCAGAGAGTAGGCGGTATAAATGTGTGATTTCTTCTTAATAACGTTTGTTGAAAGTGCGCTCTATGTCTTGTTGGCTCGCTTCAGTCTTTGTCTCCTTTTTTTTTGCACAAGTGAAATACAGCATGGATTACTGACTCGCCCAAACCAAACCTACAGTCTGCTAAGCTGATTTCCAAATTATAATATCATCTACTTGCTACAAAAATATCATCTGCTTGTGTCAGCATTATTGTCTGCTTGCGTAACAGTACACTGGCAAGTCTGCTGGCGTAATGATATGCGAGCAGACGATACTTATGATGATCTCGCAGACGATCAGCACACAGCACCAACGGATCAAACAAGACCGCTCTCCTGGTCTGCGTGTGTTAGTAAATGTCCATTAAGCTGTGTGCATAAGACTTTTTACATGTAATGGATCAAGAACTACCACACTTTTACCACACCACGCGCAACAGTCCACAAAGCTGCGCCTAATTTCGCACAGAACACTCCTGAACAACCTTCTGAAAGCTGGATTAACTTGATTGGCAATCGAATTGAATTCCCTGCCACCTGGATTAAATTAGTTGGTGCCTGGATTAAGTTTGATGGTGATTGGATTAAGTTGGATGGTGATTGGATTAAATTGAATGGGAAAACCTGTAGTGATGGGCACTGGTGTGTGAAGAAGGTGCAAGGCGTGCTGTGTTGCAAAGAGAAAAAGTAGCGAGCTTAAACTTGCCTTGTGCAGAGAATGCCCCCACTCTTGCCGGATTTTTTTGTGGGGAAAAAAAAATGCCTTCACTACTCATTTATGCTGAATAGTTTGAAATTTGAAAATACTGAAATTCTGATTGATGTGAATGATGTGTGTTGCGTGCATGTGTACAGTAAAGGAAGAATGAGGCTTGATCAGGTCCAGTGTGCTAAAAAGCTGAAATGGCTTATGCTGGTTGAGAGGACACTGGTGCCACAAAACGGGAAGACTAGAGAGGAGTGTGCCTACTGGGCAGGGAGGGATGTGGGTCGTCGTGGTCCCCCCGATGTGCGAGACGGGCTCTCGTTTTGCAGGGGGTCCTGAGCTTTGCCGTGCTGATGCAGTCCACGGGGGAGGCGGCAGCCGAAGCGTGCGGAAAGGCCTGCACACCAGTCATCCACTACCAGAGGAGTAAGTGGGGGGGGGGGGGGGGGGGGGGGGGCACCTTTCTTTCCTTCTTGGCCTGGCAGGTGTGTGCACCAGGGAGCTCTTACTGCGCTTCACACGAGATTCACTGAACCGGGAGGTGCCGAAGGCCATGCTTGGCATGCCACATTTACGCTATGGGCATAAATCTGTAGCTGCACAACCGAGTGGCACATTCTGAGCAGTACGTTCTCGAGTGCGCCAGAGTAATTGGCAGTAAAAGGGCCAAAAAGGAGAAACAGCAGGGCATAGTAAAGCTAGTACCCACCGTACTAGACCTGTAAGACACAACCTCCTGCCCTCTTTGCTTTGCGTGGAAGTATATTGGAAGCGGCACTTGGGAGGAGTTGCCTCTCGGGGGCGTTGCACGGATACGAATGCATCAGCTGTTAGTGCAGGTTTGCCTTGTTTGGGCCTCCACTTCAGAAGAGGAGTTGCGAGCTTCTCAACCACAAACCGTTTTCACTACTGGGTGACTACACAAGGATTCTGGTGGGCTTGGTTTTAGAGCTGTTGCAGAGACTGTTTTGTTGTCATGTTGTGTGCAGCGACACCAAGGTATCTATCGGCCTGTGGTCCCTAGTTGTGTGAAATTTTGCTTATGCTTGGGGGTGTTTTGTCTCAATTTCTGGTTCATAGTTGCAGGAAGCTTTGTGCATACTTGGGTTTTTCTGCCTCTTTTGTGTGTGTTTGGTTAAAGGTGTATTGGCACCAACCAAATTGTTATGTTCCCTTTTTGTTGCTCTGATCTACTATGCTTACTGGCCTAGCAATCATTAAACAGCAATCATTTAAACAACATTGTTAAACAGCACCCATTAAATAATCTGATACAATGCAGTGAAGAGGGTCAGTTTCTGCTTCCATTGCTTCAAGCCTAGAGGGCACGTGCGGGAGAAGCACGAAAGTCCATCAGTGCTTTTTGTGGATGCCAAAGCACTGCAGAGGGGAATGGAGGCACGGTTTTGACCACCCTCACCATCAAGCTGAGCTGCCTGAAAGGGTTTAGGCCTACCACTGTGGCAGATATTGGATGACTGCTTTCACCAGAGGTGTGGATGGCGACTTCAATTGTGGTTCTTGCCCGTAGTATTAGCTCCTTTCCTGCATAGTCCTGACTACCTGCATCGGTTCGTGAGTTTATTTGTATGCTGCCCATTAGCTTGCCTAGCAGTGTTTACGGGGAGTGCTGGTACATTTAGGGCCACACCTTGTGCTCTACACTGCCACTGGCGTGAGCTTTTGTCAAAGTACAGCCATGCTGGTGTTTAGCAGGGCACTTCTTTTCCTGCAGGTTAACCCCCATTTGTGACAAACTGCCTCAGCTTTGACCTTCACAGTACCGTTGGCCCGTAATCTCTGCCTGCGAAGCTGGCCAAAAGTGAGCTGTGTACAATGCAGTTAGGTGCACGTGCAGGCTTTATTTAGATGATTGTTGGGTGTAATAACAGCGGTGCCTGAGAAATGTTCTACTGGCAGCGAAGAACGTGGGACCATTCTATCTTTACTGTTGGCCGTGAAAAATCCGTCACGAGTGCTCGCATCTACTGTCGACCACAGTGTGACTGTTTGGAACCTGTCATTGAGCTTGGTGCTGCTTCTCCCGCACGTGTCATTTGGTGGCTCTCGTGGTTCATCTCTGAGCCCAGTGTGATGCATTCTTCCTTGTGCTGGCAGAGGTGTTCCAGGGTGCGTCCGTGAACCTTCCCCTGGACGTGGTGGCCACGGTGCGGGTGGACACGCCCGTGGCCGAGGTGGTGGACCTGCTGGCGCAAGAGCTTGCCAACCAGGTGGACCAGCTGGTCAGCTGCATGGCCCGCTTCTCCAAGGTGGGCATGCCCTGGCTGCGTTTTGCTCCTCGAGCTGGCATGCCTGCCTGGAAAGGCCAGGCCGAGCTGTCCACCACTGCGTGCACAGTGTGGGTCCCCTTGCTCCTGCAGGGTGCCAGCGTGTGCAGTGCAGAACCCTTCCACTTCTGGCCGGCCGAGTGTGGCCACTGGGTCACTGTCGTCTACCCTGCCAATGCCTCCCAGGACCAGCTGTGTAATTGCACCCTCTTCTTGGCATGCGTCTGTCTGTACTGAATGGCTTCAGAGAGCTTGGCTGAACCAAAATCAAGCATGTAGCAGGCTGCTGTCATAAGTGCATTGATGGTGCCTCGAGCTAGCTGGTCCCCTCAGTGTGGCGCAGTAACGTTTCTGGTAGCATTACTTCCACCACTCACCTTCACCACAGTGAGGAACAACGTCCCTCACTTTGATTTGTCTAATAATTTGCTCTCCTGCTACCAACGGCTAGCAGGCAGCAGCAGCAGGCGCCTAGATATGCAGTGGGCGCACTTTCAAACCCCGGCCCGGGACAAATTTTTCTTCAACTGGAAAGCCTTCCATGGTAGATGCATAGCTGTACTTTGTAGCCTTGCAACTGCATTTTGTGTGAATGTCAGCTTTTCCTTTTCAAGTGTGTAGTTTCCGCATGCCCGTCCAGTTCATGTGGCAGTTCGCATCCAGGGCCTAAATCCTAATGGGCACTGCCTCGTATTGTCAGGTGTAACGTAGTGTAAACCCACAGCCTTGCCACTATATGGCCTCTTCGTACCACTCAGCACATCATTCAATCTCTCTCTCATTCATTAATTTATTTGTTCGCTTAGTGCGTGCAGTCAGTGGGTTGCCAAAGTGATGTAAAACAGGGATTTATTGCATGCCTACTAGCAGAGCATATGTGCCCCTTCCTGCCTTGCGCTCACATGAGCGTTGTGCTTGCAGGGGGCTAGTGTGAGCCAGAGACCGCATCACAGCCCACTGTGCATCCCAGTGTTTTGTGGTTCGCTTGGCAGCCATTGCAGTTTCTGTGCATGTGCAATAATGTGGAGCTGAGAAGAGGTGCAACGCACAGCCATGTGTGGCTCATGCCAACAGGTCTTTGCCACTGCGAGCTATTGGCCAGCACTGCCACTAGACCAACTTCACGGGGACCACAGCTTATAGAATAAAAAACCCTTCCAACCTGTGAAACTGTGAAAAGAGAAGTCCAGCGAATCTGGCACTTTGGTGGGATTTGCTACGTTGGAGTTCAGCTATCTAGTATGTTGAATTGTAAGGACAGTAGTGTAATCTCTACGTCACAGACTAGAAATGCACGATTGGTGGGTAGAGACAATGATGGATTCTTATAGCGTGGCTATGCCAGTCATGGCACAGGCTCTAGTGTGCCGCACAGGTGGCTGCACAGTAACCGGGGGAAGAGAGACTGCACATGTCCCAGGAAAGAGGTGGTGGAGAGGAGTATAAAGTGGGGCCGAAAGTATTCTCCCTCCGTAGATGTGCCATGCGTCACTGGGCAGCACACAACGTGGGAAAGCAGCTTTAAAGTTGGCTTCACATGTCAACAAAAATTTACTGCTGGGAAGACATTTTTTCAGGGGCAGTATAAGCCGTCTTGCATCAAAATATGGAGGCCCCAGGACCTGTATTTTACTTTTTGATTTTTTTCCTTGTGCTGAAAATTGTTGGTCTACGCTCGATATGTCGCTGGAGGCGATCTGCTAGGACCTATCCATAGACAGCTTTGCTGTGAGGGGGGAACGAGTGAATGGGAGCACCCGTGCAGAGTCTCTCCAGGGGGGGGCTCTTCTCTCTCCCGCATGGGGGGCAGTGCCCTGTCGCCGCGAGCTCCACCGGGTGCTCCTGCTGCCCGAGGACCGGCCACACTTCCGCAAGGCCAATGTGCACGCATTCCCCGAAGACGTGGCCTCCGAGCCGTACCTGCGCAACGTGCACCTGGGCCTGAGTCCCCCCGCGGGTGAGCAGGGCTCTGCCCGCCTGTTTGGACGCTGCTGCTTTGCAATCTCTGGCGCCAGCTTCGTTTTGTTGTAAGTGCAGAGCACTTTAGGAGCTCTCCTTGTCGACGTAGCTCACTGTAACATCCGATGTCAAGTGGCTGCCAGAATCAGGTGGCGCAGCGAGATAACAGACCCAAGTAGAGCCCGCCGTACTGTCAAAGGTCGTCCCACAGAGGCTTCAAAAACCAAGTGTTTTAGATAGTCGTAACCATTCAAAACTCATGAACCGCTGACGCTTGTCATACATCTCTCCGTTGTTTAGCGCAAAGAAAACTGCAGGTACATTTGAGGCAAAATCTGTGTATATAACCGGCAGCACCTGCTTCATTTAGTTCAGAACGCACGTTGGGTTGGTTTTTACTGTAGTATGCGAAAAAAAGTGGTACTGCAACGCGGGCACGTGCGGGGGGAAAAGCAAACACAAAAAGAACAGAACTCCTGCTGGCGCTGTTTCAGGCAGGGGTTGTACAAGCACTGTGGAGGCGGAAAAATTGAATTGCATTGGGTGGTAGCAGTGAGCGAATAGTAGCGGCGCTACAGCTACAGCTTTCATGTTGAGTTGAACGGCTTTAATTTTTTCTCTTAATGTTTTGTTTGTAATCTTTTTGTAAAATTACTTTTGTCATTCACTAGTATGTGGAAACAATGCTATGCAAAGCCCTGACTACCCCCAAATTTTCTTTTTTTAATATTGTTAATCGCTATATTCAGAAGGTCTGTGCACATTGAAGCAAAGGTACTGGTATGCACAAAAGTTTAGGCACACTATGTTTTCATTGTTTGTATTCAATTTGCAGTAAAAAATTTGATATTTGCTCATTTTGTATTAAACCTTTATTTGCTACGAGTTGTTACATGTGCATAGAACGTTTGCTTTGGCCAAGTGAAGAAGCTTTTTAAAGCCACTTTATACTGCTGTCAAACATGCCTTAGGCAGAGTGCACTTCGGCTCCCCGAATGACGCTTCGGCTATGCACTGCAAAGCGATGAAATAAAGTGCCGTTGGCCGTGATGTCAGTGACGATAGCTGGTGTAAATATTCTGAAAAATTACTTGAAATTCCCCCTTTTTGTCACTTGAGAAACAAGGCAAATGTAAAAACTGTTATGTTTACATTGTTCAACGCTGCAATCGGCGCCTCACACAATTCCATAAAAACATTGTCGGGATGGGAACTGAACGCTGGCGGTCATACCTTCACTGTAATTAGCTCCGCAACAAATTGCAGCAGCATTATTGTTGACGGAAAATTATCAGAGAGCCTGGATTATAACAGAGATGGCTGAAACGGGGACACAACCACGAAAACCACAACAAACCACCTACGCGGACGCTGCAGAGAACAGCGGCTATGGAGCAACACTCCACCAGGCAGTGCTGGCACGTAGTTAGGCAAAGGATTGTTTTCTTCTTTTCCGTTGCCACTTCTCTTTTCATAAAAATAAATCATCGAAATATCCATTAACTTTCAAAATAACTTAGAGATCTAAATGCTCGTTTTTATATGTTATTTTTCCTAATTCTTGGACCCCTGCAACCGAGACAACTCGCTCGGCAAGCCAGCCCGAGTAAAGTGTGTTTTGGGGACACACTCAGCTTAAAGTGCGTTCGGTTGTAAGCGTCATTTGCGTTTGCTGTTCACCTGCACCAGAACAACATTTCAGCGAAGTGCATACTGTGGGAGTGCATGTTTGGCAGGCACTTTTGATAAGCATGTTTGACAAGGGTATTAGATACTGTGAACTAAGCACTTTGGGCTTTGATGACTGCACTACAACTTTAGTTCAGGCATGCTTTGTTTGGCCCCACTAGTACAACGGCTTACCAAGAGCGTACTGTGTGAAACTGGAGTGCTCAAAGAAGCCTGTCCAAACACCAAGTCTGAATTCTAAATAGCAGCAAGGTTTTAGCTCGCCTCGTGTGTACCCACTGGATGCAGTGAACAGTTCAGGGTAGTAGCGCACACGAGTCCAGGTTTGTTTCCCGCGCTTGCTCCGCGTTTGTGGGTGAAACTCGGCAGTCTCGGGGATGTCTCCTGTGCTGGTGCAGGGCGTGACCAGGTACGCCTGGTGTCTGGCCAGTACCGGTACCGGCACTACCAGCAGGACCGAGCAGATGACAGCGGCTGGGGCTGCGCGTACCGCTCGCTGCAGACCATCGTGTCGTGGTTCCAGCTGCAAGGGTACACCGACTGTGCCACACCCACCCACCGTGAGATTCAGCAGGTGGGACCACTGCCCTCGGGGCATGTCGCTGCACGGGCCTCTCTGTGCTCCCTACCATGTTCCCCAGGTTTGAGTTAGCACAATCCGGGCTGGAGTGTTTGTGTTGCAGGGGCAGTCAGCTTGAGTGGTTGCGTGGCCGCACGGGCTGGCAATAAATAAAAAGGCTCTGGCGGGCAGGTGCCGTAACAGGAGCCGTCAGAAGGGTTGTTGCCATCTCAGTGATGTGGTCACCTAATCACTAAAGGCTTTCTGCAATGACATCCCAGAAAAAGCAGATATCATTTCTCGCATAAAAATGTCAAATGATAGTGGCCACCGTCATTCATCCAAATTACACTAAAAGGGTACCTCAAACCTCTGAGTTGCTTCACCCTTTGACGGTATAATTTCAAAGGTCACAACTGGATTGGAACACATCATATTTTGCTGTTTTGGAGTCGTTACCAAAATGTAAACTATACTGAATTCCTTCACTCATGCTCATTCTCCCCCCCTACAGTAATGCCTACAGGGGTGATCTAAGTATCCAATATAAACAAATGAATGGAATCATACATTCATATGAAAAACAAAAATTTCACACAGAACCCATCATGGGCCATATTTTCTTAATTGACGCAAAACCCAACATTTGGGGCTTTGTTGTTTTCTTTTTCATGCAGTCAACACTACCTTCTTCCCAAGTTAAGTTTTTGTTTTTGCCATGTGGCGTGTAATTATGCCAAAATTAACCCCCCCCCCCCTCCCGCTATGTTTTTTTTTTTTTTTTTTTTTTTTTTCCGTTGCCGTACTTAACAAGACAGGCACAAGGAATAATGCTTTATTTGGCAAAAAAAAAAAAAATAGGTACAGGCTGAACGTACCGATTACCTCTAATACTCAGTTACCCCCACTACCACCATTGAAGTCCATTGTGCCTCTTGGGCCGCCGTCCTCAGTATTCCCCAGCAGGTCATCTTCTGTTCTGTTTGTAATTGATAACTTCATAAATGACTTGGCCACAGCGCCACCTCGGGCCCATTTCCACAAGTCTGAAATCCACCTTGTGATAGTTGCTTAGAAAAGGGGGTTCATATGCAAACTTTTTTTCAAATTTTTTTTCCGAAAGTAGGGGAGGGTGCTTAGAATCAGGGGGTGGTGCTTAGAATCACAAAAATATAATGCATTGAAAATTTTGTGATCGTTGTTTATAAACTAAGGGTAAATGGGTACAAATGGGTGGACCAGTAAAATTTTTTAAAAGGAGGCATGCTGTCATGTGAAAGAAAATTGTGATCGCCATGTTCTGCAAGGAAGAAGATGCACTCAATGGCACACACCGTATTTGCACGATTCTAACGTGCACCATTTTTGAAAACGTAGGCATTCACAAATACCTGCGCGTCACAATCAGACTCAAAACTCCAAAACCTCAAAACCGAAGCCGTCAATTTCAAATCATAACGAAGTAGCTGAATGAAAGATTCAGCCACATTGCCATTGATATCAGCAAGTCGTCTCTTGCCATCGAGCATCTGTTGAGCAGTTTTTGGTCGTCATTTTTTCTTTGAAAATTTCTCTGGTGGTGTGATTGGAAGAAAGCTGTGTGAATTTGGCCAGTGCCAAGATGGAAAAGAAACGACGGTAAATGACGAGTCTTCATATACATGCAAGCAAGCACCTTGGCATTAGTGAAAGGGAACTAGGCAGCCTCCCATGCATTGTGTGTTCGCAATTGGAAATACTTCGGGTGCGCGGTAGAGTCAGTGCTAAGTTATCTTTATGGTTTCTGGGGGTTTAACTCAACTGTGCGTTACAATGGGGGGCGCATTTGAATCGTGCAAATACGATGGTGCTGGAATCCACTGCGCTACTACTCAGCCAACTTCCGTTTTCACACATATTCAAGCGAAGCTTTCAAGTGTCTTAACCGAACACACTGCAGAAAAGCCAACTTTACACAATAGGAAGGCACATGATGATGATGGTGATGATTATAATTATGGGGAAAAACGCTTCCCGTGGTCGGAATCAAACCTGAGTCTCTCACGTTATGAAGCTGATGTCTAATCGATTGCACCATTAATCTATTTGTGACACTCAGCATTTCATTTGGGTTCATAGCACAGGCGTTGGTGTAGAACATTGGCTGAGTTGAAGTGGACTTTGGCAGTTTACACTTTGGAAGACGACGATGGGTAAGGCACTCAGAAGCCTTTTCGGGAAGGATTCATCGTTGTCTGCTGTCATCTCAGTTTGGACTTTGACTCAGTGGCAGTTTGCACTTTTATCATTGACACTTGCTTTGACTTTGGCACTTTGCCATTTGATTGTTGCACGCAAGAGGGCTTGGTGTTTCAGCCATCATTGTCGCTGGACGGAGGGACTTGTGATTTTTCGCTGTCGCTCCCTCCAGTGTTCAGCAGCCAGGAGATTCTGCAGCTGAAGCAGGCCTTGCTTTCCAGATGCTGGTGGACATGGGAGACAAGCCTTCTTCGTTTGTTGGCTCCAGGCAGTGGATTGGCTCGCAGGAGGTGGGCTATTGCCTGAACAAGCTGCTGGGGGTAAGCCTTCCCATTCTAGTGCGAACTGGGCTGGGGCTGTGGGCAACAGTGTGCGACTTGCGCTATTAGCCCTTCATGCACAATGCAAGTTGTGCTGCTTCATTTTTCATTCGGGCATTGTGTTCTTGAAGCCAGTCTGTGTGAGGAGGCCCCATTCGTGCCTGTGAGGGCAGGTCAAAAGGAAGGCACGTGGTGCACCCCACTTGTTTTTTGCATCTGCCGGGGCATGGTGGAGCATTCTTGGCTGTTTCGCCCTTTCAGAAGTTCACTTTTGTCGGTGCTTTTCTGTGCAAGCATAGTTGAAACAGTGGGCCTCGGGACACTTTTCATGACAGCTGTCGTGCTCCACAGTTGTCGCTGGCAATGCTGCTGGTGTGCTATGAGGAGGAGCATGCAGTCATTTCCCCTCCTCTAATCACCTGCATCAAGTAGAACTCTTCACAAGGCCACTGCAGTAAGAGCTTTGAATGCTTCTGTTAGCGTGCTTGGACTAAAAGCCCAGTTTAACTTGTGGGGACCAGGGTTCCGGCCGCAAGGCTAGCTCGGCTGAACTCCGCCACGGACCGCCGACCGGCGTAGCGGCAGAGAGCAGCAAGGAACACACAAACACAACGAAACGGCCAAACTCTCGTTTATTGGCGCTCCACCAATAACGTAGCCGACTCTCGCTCGTCCCGACCCAGCCGTCCGGCGAGGATCAGGAGGCAGGCGCAAAGGGGGTAGACAAAGGAAGCCGGATCTCCGGTACTCACGTCTCTCCTCGTTGCCCGCTCGAACCCAAGAGACCCTTCCTTCGTCCCGCGCACCGAGACCGGCCCACCGGGGCCCCCGAAGAGCCGGTCACGTGACAAGCGATCGCCATGCCGCCGCCGCCACGACACGCCTGCGCCGCGACGGGAGCGGCGCTTCGCCGAGGAGAGAGAAGGAGCCTTCCCCCCTCACATCGGCGGCGAGCGGCGAGGAATGGGGAACGCGCCAGGACTCTGGGTTTCCCACAAACTACAGCCCATCAGTGCCCTTTGTTTTACTGATAACCAGAATGGGCAACAAGCATTCACTCTGCATCCCGGGAATGGTTAGTGAGGCTGGTGCCATGATCCGTTGGTGGAGGGAGAAAAATCTCGACTTCTGAGGTCACCACCCAAGAAAGATGCAATGTTGAAAGCTGATGGGGCCCTCCATCGTACAGTGCTGCTCTTGAATATTTTGATCACACCAACCTGGACACCTCTGCTGCGAGTTATTCTGTGTCAACATGCTGCCACTCCCTTTTAGCCGACGCATTGGCCCTACGGAGTGCGTTGCAAGCTTTGTGTTTGAAGGTGCTGGACGTAGCGTGTTCCACTAATCTGGATGAATTCACGCAGGTGGAGTGCCGGACCATGTTTGTGAGCTCAGGTGCAGAGCTACCTACTAAGAGCCGCGAGCTTCTTGCCCACTTTGAGACCCATGGCACCCCAGTCATGATTGGTGAGTGCAGCTCAGAACTGGGCTTTCAAGGGCCGGATATGTACCTAAGCCGCAAGGAGAAGGCTACAAATGAACTTGGGCCACCTGTCGATCTTTCAACTTAGGCGTTCTTGTTTTCACCTCAATCAGAGGCCAGAAATCAACTCCACGACATGTCATGCTCTGTAGTGCGATGCCTAAAACACTGAAACAGGTTGGTGTCACTCCATGTAATCAAAGCAGAGAGATGATTGCACTCGTGGGGTAAGAGGCGTTCTCCCTTAAAAGGGCCCTAAACAGGGCTCTAAAGGTTGCGATTTTATGTACGCAATCGCTGGAGTAATATCCAAGGAACACCCTGCCACAAAAATGGTTTAAAAGCCGAGCTGTTAACCCCCCCCCCCCCCTTTTGTTCCGGGTTATCGAGGGGGGGTGGGGGTGGGTAACAAACCGTCAGCTAACACTGCAGTTTGAAAGAAACTTGTCCTTTCTCACATCTTGTAAATATGCAGGGTCATTCTGAATAAAATTTGCCTCAGAATTTGAGAAACATATCGATACCGATCTCCAGGATAACTAAAATCTGTGCACCAATTCTGAAATATAAAATATTTGTTCCACGGTGATGCTTCAACAGTGAACATGCATTGGTTGCCTTACGAAAACAGTGCTTGAGGCTAGTCACATCTGCATAGCTTACCAGAACGAAGCCTTAGTAATCACAATGGCTGAAAAAATAACGCAAGCACCACTTAGAGGAAAGTCACGAAACTTTGTTCCTTGAGAAGCACGATATTGCTGCTATTGTTCTAAACATGTTGGCTTGATGCCCGGCAATGCTTGGCTGCTGCGAGAGAACAAATGTCCAAAACGTGGCAGCAGTGGCTGCCCAGGGGAGGCCCGCAGCCAGCAGTGGTGATGAGGGATGCTGCTGTGCAGGTGGCGGGATGCTGGCGCACACCATCATTGGCGTGGCCTTCGACAGCAAGACGGGAGAAGCACACCACCTGGTGCTCGATCCCCACTACACCGGTGCCGAGGACCTCGCTACTGTGCAGAACAAGGTGCTGGCCACGTGCTGCTGCTGCATTTGTTATGTTTTTTTGCCTCTTCTGCTGCACACCTGGGTGGGGAAAAAAGTGCCCTTCCTTGTTGACCGGGCAGAATCGTGGTGCACTGATTTGAGGCGCATGGTCATGAGTTCCGCTTGATGTGCGGCCATCCAGGCTCATCTGGTGTCATGGCTCCAAATTTTTGGAGCCATGACTTGTCTAATTGTGCCAAACCGGGGGGGGGGGGGTGCCTTGAGTCTCGTCCCCCCTCAACTTTGGGAGCCCCTTAGCCCCAGAAACTGTACATCCCACACTTTCCAGCCTGCTCCAATCTTCCGTAGGCTGCCACTTTGCTAGGGCTCCTAGAGTTGCGCCAATGCTGGTTGTAGCATCCTTGTGTGCCAAAAGTGGATGGACACCGATTGCGATTGCACTTTAGTGGTAGACTCTGCTGGCACATCCAATAGGTGAAAAGCAGACAAGGCTATGCAGAAAAACTTGGCATTATGCTAATAGATATGCCAGTGAATCTAGCCGACTTCACGTATGTATTCCAGTCTTTGCCGAGGTCACGCTGATCTCAGTTTTGTTGTTTTAGAGGTAGTAACAGAGTTGGCAGTAAAGTTTGGTGTTCTCAGGTGCACTGACAGCGTGTGTGGCCCATTCTGGTCAGAGCAGCTCGTAAAGGTGTGCAGAAAGAGTGGCCAGGAGAGAGTGCTGTGGCCTCTTTTTTGCGACCCTCCTACTGACTGAGCAGCGCCCCTCTCTCTGCCTTCCTTGCAGGGCTGGTGTGGCTGGAAAGGAGCAAACTTCTGGGACCAGAACTCTTTCTACAACCTGTGCTTGCCACAGAGGCCCTCCGCCATCTGAGCTACTCTCGAGGGGAAATCATGAAGCTCTTTGTGAAATCTGCCACCTGACTGGTCATTTTATTCACACACCACCTGCACTGGCCTTCAGCAGGTTTTGGTGTTTGTAGTTGCAGAGAAATCTGCCATTGGTTTGTTGCGTACCACAAGTGTGATGGACAGGACATTCCCATAATGCTGAAAGACTTGAATATACAGAGCAAGAGGTTAAAAATAAGAGGGAAAGGTGTTTAAGGTGTTTTGTTTTAACTTTTCAGTGAGTGCCTTTACTCCCAGCCGTGATGGCTTTCATCAAACGCTTGACTTCAGCAGCAGACTTTCACTGCCGTTCTTCAGTCCTTACAAAGCTTGTGAACAAATGCCAGTTTACGCATTCCACCTCTCTGCATTTGACCCACAACTTACTTTAATCAAACCTTGACATTCTTTAACCGTAACTGCTTTTGTAAACACATGAAAAATTCTTCGACGCACTTTCCTTACTGCTACATCACCTTTTCATCTCTTTCTCCGCCTTTTTTTTCTTTGTCTGTTGGTGCGAATCACTTTGACCGACTTCTTTTCTGCCGCACCATGTTTGCATCCTTTCGGTGACCTTTATTTCTTCACTTTATGGCATGAATTACTTCAGCAGTCATGCCTTTCGCAAAACCAAATCTCAGCTACCTGAGATACAAATCGCCTGGGTTTCTGGCACACATCCCTTACTAGAAATGAGGTGGCCCATTGTGTTGCCCATAGTTATGTACGCCAGGCCATTATCTACGACGGACAAGCATCGCCTGCTGCTCCCAAGACTGAACCTTTGGTTTGGTTAAGTCGAAACACATCCGTGCCCACTACTGCCGAAGCAGAATAATCCCGGTGCCCACCCACAGGATAACCCACAGTTATCTCGACAAAAACCACCAGCCTCTGAAGACAACGCAAGTCAGCCCCTTGGAACCCTTCATGCCATCTACAGCACCCTACTCCTGGCTACCTGTAATTTCTGTCCCTTACCAGGTTCCCTATGATGATAAAACTAGTGGCCATCCCTTTGAATCAGGACGTCGGTTGTCAGCAACCACCTTCCCTGTTTTATTCCTTTGATTGCTAATGGTATCCCCTATGTAACAAGCTGATGACGTGTCATCTTACTAAAGAAACTATGTCTGTGTTTAATTCTAGCGCTGCTCTTACGGCAGGCTCAAAATAGCTTTTTCTGTCGGAGGTGGTAGCTGTCCTAGGCCAAATTCCCTCCTCTGCTTTTCGTCCACCAGCATTCCAATCTTTTAGTCGTCTCGACAGCCCTAAAGTTAACTCCCTAAGCCAAATGTTTTCCTTGTGTAGATTTTGGTGGATACTCACATTCTAACACTATGTGCCGTATAGTTCCTGTTTCTTTTCCGCAGACCACGCATACCCCATTCTTTTGTGCATGCTACCCCACAAAACTCTTAGTTCTCAAGCAACCTGCTCTAGCCTCAAAAAGCAAAGCGCTGCCCTTGGAATTTCTCTTCCCTGTACATCTCTATACTATGAGGTATGTGAGACTCTAGTGTCACTAGATAAGGCTTCAGAGTATCGGCACTCTTTTCTCCTATTCCGTGCTGCCGCTATGATCACTGGTCATTTCGCATCACGTGACATTTGGTTACACTGAGACAGTTGTTTATGTTTTGGTTGTTTATGCGTTTTAGTCGGTCAACTATGGTAGGCTTGGCTTGTCCTCCTTGCTCTGCGTCTGCGCGCGACTTGACGTTCCAGACGCGAGTCAAAGATAACGTGCCTAGTAGCATTTCAGCAGCAGAAGTGTGTCTGAAGATGCAGTTTTGCTGCATCTTTGGTAGTGTTGGCAACAAATGACCCTGTCGAAATTAACGGCGAGGCCGTAGATATGGCAATCTCACAACACTGATAAATACCAAAATGGATGCTGTTGCCCACTTGCATGCCTCAGTGGCAGTACTATGATAACTTATCTCGTGAATCTAGGAGACCCTACAAACCCCAAGCCCTCTCCCAACCCTTGCCCTATCACGAGCAGTGGATGGCGTGCCTGAAAAGTTCAGAACCTGGGACCAGTGCATACTAAAAGGGGGGCTGGACTACCAGCCAAGGGCAGGGCATCCTGGACAAGGGATGCCCCCTACCGGGCGGGAAACCTAACAGCAGCATCAACACTCGTCGAATAAACATTTTGTCCTCCTCCTCTTTCAGCAAGCAGACTGGCAGACGCCACAGCCTATGTGGCTGGTTGCACCTATTTTGCAAACGTGCCACCACGGGTTCAAGTGTGGTGTGGCACGCACTATTCTAGAACTTCTACATTTCCAGTTCATAGTTGTGGGTGGGTACATAATGTAGTGAACAGCGTACAATGTACAAGTGTAGTGGGTACATAAGCTCCTGTAAGTACATAAGTGGGTACATAAACATAATGCACAAGTGTAGTGGGTACATAAACCCCTCAAAGCTCGCGATTTCTAACCAATCCATCGAGTGGGTATGCAATAACAAGTTTTCTTCGTCCTCCCTCAACGTGCGGAGATAGCGAATTGGTAGTCCGTTGGATTACTACTGCGGAGATTAAGATTGAAAACCCATTGGAACACGTGTCTTTTGTTTACTTTTTGTATCGGCGGCCATTTTCTTGACTGGACAACAGCAGCTGCAACTACCACGGTTTTTCATAATATGGGGCTCTTGATTCTTTTGCTAAAATAAGGCTGGGAGCACGTTTGTGCAGAAGGTGAGTTAAACTGGCAGAATATTGATAGATAGCTAGAAACTTTATTAGTCACGAGATGGTGAGGATGAATCAGCTACCTCTGTCCAGCCGCATGAGGGCTCTAATGATGTGGGCCGTCAGTTCCCGTTGTTCCTGAAGATTTACCGCAACAGCCAGCCAGTCCCTAGTGTAATTGAAGGGTTGTGTAGGGTTTCCGCCATTTGGTTCAGGCCAAAATTTGCTGCTTCCACAGTAATTGTTACTCCAGAATATAAGGTGTGGCTCCAAACAAATCGCTTGCTTAACCACATTTGATAGCGCACCTTGGGTGTAAATGCACTACTGGGCAGAAGGGTTTTGGTTTGCTAAGTAGCGCAGAAATGATGTAATTGGGGGGGGGGGGGTAATATTACATGGCAGCAAGGCAAAGATAAGTCAAACCATGATTAAACATATGATGAGCGATCGAGTGACATGGCGGCCATGAAAGAGCCTGTGCCGACTGCACGTGCACACACATTTTCATTCTCGATGGTCGAGCGCACTACGGTATCCTACTGCCCTTTTCTTTGTCATTGCGTGACAATATCAGTTTTCCGGTCGACTACTTTTGTGTACTCAAAAAAATAGTTTTAGGCTTACAGTTGGTAAACAGTCGCAATGGCTGCTGGTAGTATGACCGGACATGGGCGGCTCCCTCTCCTGGAAGCGGAACTACGGAACATCCTTAGTGTAATGGATCATTTGGGCTACACTATTGCAAGCCCATCCCCTCCACGTATTTGCATTCCTGCAGACTCGATCGCCAAGCCCTTCAAGAGCTGCGCAAGCCCATTTGTGGAATGACCACATGCATTCTGTCCCATAATGGCAGAGATTTATACCCCCCCCCCCCCCCCCCCAAAAAAAAAATAGATTCCACAACCATGAGCTCAGGGATTTATATACTGCGCCAACATCCCCCCCCCCCCCCCTTCCCTTAGGAGAATTTCAACACCCCCCAATTTTAAACCCCTGCCGTAATGGGACCGCTACCCATTTGGCATGGCTGCTGGTCTTTCTTATGTTACCCGGCTACGTACTGACTCTGGCACTGCCGATGCCTTGCTTTGCGGAAGCTAAAGTTCAAGGAGCCCCTTCACACCACCCCAGCGGGATACCACCTCCTTAATGTCCCACTGCAGGATAACCGTGTAATCGCCACCCTTGACCACCTTATCTCCCGGTGCTGCTGCATGGTTTCATTGTACTGCCCTATCCTCACCGTGCTATATATGCCTCTCTAGATAACCCTCCATAAAAGACCCCAATTTCTTCGCTGCTCTTCAGTTATTCATCGTAGAGACTGGTCTCCAACATTAGTGTAGCCTGGGGTCTACCCCAGTCTTGAAAATACTTTTATGAGCTATATCTTCACCTTATCCTGGCCTCTACTGTTTGAAGGGAACTCCATGCACACATCTGGGACACTCCTCCCTTCCCTGTATCCATTTTCGGCCGCATGACCGTCCCTTCATCAATACAGAACTACAACTCCTTGATGCTTCTTCTGCGAAGGCCTGGAACTGCACGGGTCAGACCAGGAGCTTTTTTCCTTGACCTCGAGAGAGGCAAGCCATCATTACCGGACGGACAGTCTGCACCCACGAACGGCTTAATGAGTTCGCGGTATGAAACCAACCTTGCACCATAGAGTACTTTAGCATAGTGTGACGACAAATAGACCAGAACTGAAAACAGTTATCAGTGTGTTTACTGCACTTCAGCGTTCAATTGATGCGATAAAACTAGGGGCTCCCACTACAATCGTACAGTCATGTTACTTGGCGGTGGCAATTTGGTCGACAGCCTTCTGCTGATTCCGCGACGTCACTGAAAAATCGCTGGAAAGCGAGTGGGAAGTCCCTGCTATGATGCTAAAATATTTCGATTATTTGTTTGAAGTTTGCAACAATATAGGCATTGTCAGCGGAACGAAGAAGTCTTTTAGAGCGAAGCTTTTTACCTCTACCCATAAGAGTTCTGTCGCGACCATTGGTGACAACAGAAAACTCCCGCGAACAAATAAAAGAAGTCACTGGCCCCGCCGGGCATTGAACCTGGAACGAATAGAGAAACGGAACAAGAGCCCGTTGTCTTACTGTTTGTGCTAAGAGCCCACGTGGAGACGGGAAGAGAGATGGTGCACTCACCGAGCACATCTGCGGGATTACCCCCTGCGTTCTCGCTGAATGCCACGCGATAGCATCACGCGACCTCTCGTGCCGCAGTGCGTTCCACCCACGGCATGTGTAGCGGCCGTGTGCACACCTTGCGCATATGCTAGAGTTATCAAAATTAAAGGAAGCTCACACCAACACATTGCATCTCACTTCTCCATCTTTGCCGCTGCCGACCGAGGCGACGAGATCGGCGGCAGAGACGGAGAAGCGAGATCGCCTAACACCGGGTTTAAGCTTCCTTTAATTTTAGTTTCCACTCGTGTTTCACCAATACAACACAACCAACCACCATTCATAAATCATGCATCGATTTAAGCTTAGCAAAGAATATCTCTTTGAAGTAATAATGGGTGTGGTTAAGTGCATTTCACTTGTTTCTGTTTTAACTTTTTGTAGAGCCACGCGTGTCAAATCAAGTGACGCACATTTGTAATCGTGGGCGTCGTGTACAGCTTTGCTTTCCAAGCACCTTCACAGGGTGTATTGGGATGCATTTTTTAATGATTCAAACGCGTTTTGTCTTTGTGGCCCCTTCGACAGCTTCTGGTGTGTCAAACTCTTAACGGTGTCCTCGGTACACAGCTAAGTGGATTGAGGTTTAGGTTCTGTTGCTCCAGCTTGCTAGCTTAGTATTACAGCTTCTTTATAGCCGCAATCCCCATAGCCTTTACATTCTTAGCCTGTTTTAAGTATACCCCGTAATTTTATTTGCAAAACAGTTGCTTGCTGATCCACTTAAAACTAAACTGGACTATACCTAAACTCTGCATAAACAGTGAACCCGCGGCGTTTTGTACATTGATTGATTGTGGGGGTTTAACGCGCCGACGCAACGCAGGCGATGAGGCGCGCCGTAGTGGAGGGCTCCGGATTAATTTTGACCACCTGGGGATCTTTAACGTGCGCCGAAATCTCGTACACACGGGCGTTTTTGCTTTTCGCCTCCATCAGAAAAACGGCCGCCGCGGCCGGGAATCGAACCCGCGACCTCGTGCTCGCGGCGTTTTGTAAAAGGGGATGTTTTGCAACAGGTGCTGACAAGGGCCAAAATGTTGCCATGAAGTTTTAGCTTGCCACTAGTCACCTCTCAAAACAAGGTTTAGGTTGTTACTGTTTAGCCAAAATAACTATAGCTATAAAACGAATTTAGCACTGCTATTTGCAACAAGCACCAGTCCCAAACGAAACACGAAACAATCAAGGCTGGCGCGCAGTGGACCTTTTTCTTTTTTTGACAATGCATGCTTTTAGTCCCGAAATACTTCGTGAACGAGCGGACGCCTTGCCTGTGCAGTGAGCGACAGCTGTGGCACTGTTTGCAAACCTTTACTTCTGTGGCAATAAAGCCACTCGGTTACAAGGCGTGGTGTCAGTCTACTGCGCCAGGGTCTTGGAACACCACTACATGGCTAGTACGGCTTGGTAGTTCTTAATCGAAATGGGGTTCCCCCAGGATTCCTACAAGCCTGTGACTGGAATTGTCCCTCGAGTCACTGACCAAAAATTCTCATGCGGTTGCGCCTCACAGGCTGGAGACCTTGAGCTAAGCAATTCCCACATATCTACAAGAGCAGTTCCTTGCAGCATTTCTTTGCTGCCTGCCTGATCAGGCTGTGCACCGCTAGTGGTACGGCCCAAACTGCATGGCAGGCACAGAAATGGCAGATGCGAGACGGGTGCCAGTAGCAGGGTTTTATTTGTCACTTCAGTCGCCCCAACCGCATCGCTTCCAGGTCTGCACGGGAGGGGGGAGCCACGCTGGGCGCAATCTCGCTCCCAGAGGGCTACACAAGGCTTGGCCAGCTATATTACACGTTGCTCGCTTTGCAGTACAGTGGGGACATCCTGGGGCACTGAAACCGTAGTAGTAGCGCAAGCTGGCAGGGCCTGGCAAGTGTTAAGAGGCTGCGACAGACACACAGCACAGCAGGCGTGGCAGAGCAAGCCCCAACCGATAGCTGGCCAGTGTCGACAATCGCACATTTTGTCAACCGGGCTCAGAGAAGAGTTTCAACCACACATCATACGCTCAAAGTACGGTCAAGCTGTTTTTTTTTTTTTTCTTTTTTCCTCGTGTTCAACAACTCGCGAGGCTCTAAACACCCCGAACCTGAAGCAGCTGACACATGATCAGAGTCGGTCTTCCGGATG
Organism: Haemaphysalis longicornis; assembly: GCF_048455015.1. NCBI lineage: Eukaryota > Metazoa > Arthropoda > Arachnida > Ixodida > Ixodidae > Haemaphysalis > Haemaphysalis longicornis. Next base: position 35,039,404 of record NW_027526335.1, read on the forward strand.
GTGCTCTGCATTTACCAGCACAAGCATGCAAGTCTTTTCTCCAGGCAGTACTATGACAACTATGCCTAGCAGGCAAAAGACTTCACAGTTTAGAAGAAACCAAGACAGTGCAGCAGGAGCCTGACAGTTTTGTCTACACACACACACACACACACCTTAGAAACAGACTAGAAACATATTGCAACATACATGCAGAAAAAAAAAAAAAAAGAAACAAACAATAAATCACTTGGGTTAACACACGTTTCCCACACTTGTGCCAGTGCACACAGTGCAAACATGGTGGGGATCGGCAATGTGGCGTGCCTTCTGAACAGACAGCGCTTGCGCTACACCACGCAATTGTCCAGGGTGCAAGCTCGAGAAATGTGTGTGTCGGGGCCCCAAACAAAGACGAGACAACGCCATTAGTCTCGACCCTTGTTGCAAGCTGTGCAGGAGTTGCGCGCCAGTCTGCCATCAATAATCCCCACTACTGCAGGACTCAATGTGCGAGCAACCGCATTTAAAATCTCATTTCACTTATTCACAGAGAGAGGACCACATTCACCGTACTGTTGTCACAAAGACAAGACCCCAGACCTGCCCCCCTGCCCGTGTTAATAACTAGCATGGAAGGCGCCAGGTGCTACATCAAATACCGACTCACAAACCCTCAAAGCTGCCAGGCACAGAGACACACAACTGGCGATACCCAAGCCAAGCTCTCTCTGTTGTCTGTCCGCCAGCGTCAATTGCCCTGAAGGAAGCCAGATGTGAGCTGGTGGCAAGGACATCCCTACAGCTGTGTCGCAGCCACACCTGTGCTGACCTCTGCGCTTGGTGTGCCAAATTTAAGCTAGCCTCGTTAGAACCGGGACAGGGGAGTCCCTTCTTCCCATGCTACGCCTACCGAGTGAGGGGGGTGGGGGGGGGAGGGGGGGGAAAGGATGCGGGCGAGCCCCCCACCAGCAGCGGCGGCAGCAGCCCTGCTGGCACACTTCAGAAACCACGTGCGGAGCGGGAAGTCTGTTCCTGTGGTCTGTTTTAATCTGCCACCTGGTGCTCTCTCTGCGGCGGCTACAGGGGCCAGTGTCTCTCGTCGGCAGGGGGGAGGGCGGCGGGGGGTCCAAGCAGTGGTGTGTGCTCGGCAGAAGGCGAGCTAGGAGCCGTCCTTCTTGGATTCCTTGCCCTCGTCGTCGTTGAAGTTGAGCCAGCTCTGCTCAACAATGGCGGCCACCCGCTTCTCGTACTCTCGCCGGTTCTCTTGGTACAGCTGTGCTGCCAAGCTGTTGGCCGGGCTGTTGGGGTTGGGCTCATCCAGCAGTGACTGCAAGGCAAACAACCATCCCCTTGCACAATCTGCAGACTAACACGACACAGGTTTCTGGCAAGCCCTCTCCTACATGAGCATGGCCGGCTTATTTTTTCCTTCACTCTCACCAAGCAGCAACGTAAAACGCAAGACACAAAGCACTTGGTTTCTGCTACTGAGCACGCATGAATGGTCAAATGTTTGACCCACAACCTGTGGGGCTGATTTTTGGGTTACCTGCACATTTTCATGGTAACTTGACACCAACCTCCATTTCAACCTCCCAGGAAGCTGTTGCAAGGTCACTTCACTTTGCTGCATGTGCTTCCTCACATTAAAAGCCAAAAAAAATTATTTTGTGCCAATGCAGGGTCCAATTTAGCAAGGATGGCCATTTGAACGAGATGCATAGCAAAAGATTGTTAGCAAATCGGTCGCGAGTTGGGCTGGCACATATGCCGACTCAACAGCACACTGAGAGGCATGGTAGGCTTTCACAAGACTGGAGAATAACAGAATGCACTAAATGACCCCGTACAACTCTTAATTCAGGAGTGCCTACTGCTTATGCAAATTAAGGAGGGGGAGGAGTAATTGTCATGCAGTAGTAAGTCCGTGTTTGAACCCGGCACCATATTCGCGAGTCTTGCTGTGTTTAGTGATGGATAAATTGGGGAAGGGTGGGAGGGTTAAAATAGGCATTCCTGGCATATGTTTCCTAAATTGGGCGGCTGGCAGAGGATATAAGAACTGTTCCATTGACCTCTGCCGGGAATACCTGGTGTAAAATGTCACGGGTCGATTTCTAAGGGGGCAGGCACGACCAAACAATGTGAATGGCTGGTAGAGTTTTGGCATGTTGTAGAAGAGTGAGTGCACGTAGAGATATTTGTCTCGCCTGTAGTGAGCAAGTGATGACTGTAATAGTATGCTTTGTGGCGACGGTGGCTGTGAGGGCGACAATGGTGTCAGGTGTTCTGACTGTCGCAGCCGTGATTGTAGATCCTCCAGAACCCAAGACCATAGCAACGTAAACCTGGTGGTCAGGATTTGTGCTGCGCGCCTGTGTTATAAAGTGGTGAATTTCCTGTTATGGTAAATGTGATTGGGAAAGGTTGAAGTGAGGAGAACTGTCCCCCACTCTGGTACCAGTGAGCTGCAACAGCAGTGATTAAGGGGCTTCTCGTGGAGGGTTCTACGAGAAACGCAGTGTGAATGCACTGATTACAGGCGATTGGCAATGCATGTTCTCTCTCGACGCAACGGGTAAGATGTGTACCTGCTGAAGCAGCAAGCCTAACGTGAGCGCACGGCCCTCAACTTCTTTCCCTGTGTTTCGCAGATTCCTTCGAGTGTAACGACCCCTGAAGCGCACATGTTTTAATTAAATGCCATGTGCCAAGCACATCATCCCATCCCAACTCAGACAAGCGGTGGCAACGTCACCCACTAGCCTGTGTTGTGTCAATGCTAGTCTGCTGAAAGCCCAGCATGCACAGTACAAAACGGATACCCCACAGGTTGTGCTCGCAGTAAAAGCTTGCACTTAAGGGGGCAGTTGGGTCTTTGGGGCCGAAAAACGGTAAAGAAAAAGCGTTTTCTGAAAAATGGCATTTTCGGCCTTAACGGCCATTTTTCTATCAGTCTGTAAATTTCCTCATCAAAAGGAACCATATTTTGTTGTCTTTATATTATAATAGCATTTTAAAGTGCACTTTACAGCTCAGTTCACGCAGAATTCGATGGTGAAACGGCACTTTTCTTGCAATGCAAAGCTAGCGTTTCGTCCTCAGATATCTCGGCACCCAGAGCAGGTACAACTGTAATTCTTTTTGCTTCTGATACCAAAATGTATGGAGAATACAATGTTGGAAACAAATTTTTCAAATGGAGGCTTTGGAAAATTATTATTGTGTGCAACTGGCACCACCTGCAAGCCATTTCTGGCGGAGCGCGGGAGAAGCGAAGTTCACTGTGTTGTAAAACGACCAAAAATGGCTAAATCAAAAAAGTTCTTCCTATGTTGTATTCTTGAGTCATTTGTCTGCCTAGCCACGTGGTAATTTCCATTCTGTATGGAGTGGTTATTTTGTAACTGTGACCGAAAATAATGGCAATTAGTCATCAATTAACTCAAAATATAATCAACTTTCAAAAAATCCAATGGCAGATTTGAAATCAGCACAAAAAACTCTATAATGCAGTGCAGTTTCATTAAAATTGGTTGGTAAATAAAAAAAAAATAGCTCTAAGACCAGTCTGCCCCCTTAAAGGGACACTGAAGTGAATTTGTCAAGCTCCGGGTTTTGCTTGCACTGCGTAGACTGGCTCAAATTACCACACTTTTCATCGTTTATCCGGTTGATAAGTCGGTAATTATTTTATAAAGCGGGAAAGAAGAAAAACTACCATGCGCGGTCTGTGGCGGCCGCACCAACTAAAGGCTGTGACGTCGGGAGGAGGTGGCACCGTGATTGGACGATGTTCAAGGTTAGTATTCAAACAAGTTTCGATTCCGGTTCTGTAAAACAACATGCTTGACATCCGACGGCAGCGTTGGATGGGCATTCTCAATATCTCAGTAATTGTAGTACCACGCTTATGCCACGTTGTCGGCTGTAATATGCCCGAGATAAGCCTCCCAGGACTTGGCATCGTAGCAATCACTAGCCGAGGCCTACGCAGTGGATGACCGCCCTCCGCATCACCGCAGACGCTCAAATGCCATGCGCTTTTCCCGCATATTCGGAGCTTGCCTCACTCATGCCTGTATCGTAAAAAGCGTGTTCACACCAGGCCAAGGGTGTGCTGATTCTGGCGTGTGCCCACTGCCCACAAGCCGTCTGTGCTTGTGGCGACAGCATGCCAACAAGAACTGGCTAGCGCGTCAGTGTCAGTCTGTGCAACCTATACACACTGCCACCGTTACACACTGCGAAGCCGCAACTGCACACACCACGGTTTGGCGGCTCATAGGACGCCACTTTTGGCTTGTGCATTGCTGGGAGAGGGGGACGAGCGGCCCCATTCGGCCTCATTCATCCTTCTCTCCAGTTTTGAGCTGCCCAAATGTTAGGAGCTGTCTTTTTTCACCTGACCCTGGTATGTGCACACTTGTTGCTGGGTCTTTCTTTTTTTGCCTCTAACTTGCAGCACAGTCCCTTGGCTCGCTCCCTGGACCCGATTCCTTGAGCAATACAAGTCAGCCACCAGCCTATGTCACCACTGCAAGCTGAAGGAGCAACAACAACTAGTCCAGACGAGGTGCTTGAGAAATGGAGCACATGCCGCAGTACCCGATTCCAGCAACTCCAAGAAAACATGACAGCAACAGTTCTGAATGGCATTTTCCTCTCTGCTCAACTGATTTCAACCTACACTTCAGTAATTCTTTCATTCAATTTTGTACACCCTGTGCAAGTGTGTATGCATGTTTTACATTGCATGCCGATGAAAGAGCAGAGTGAGGGGGACGAAGTAGAGGTTGCTACAAGTGCTTTGTCCCTGTCCTTGCCATTTCATTGTAAAGTCTTGTAATTAGCTGACCCAAATCCAAGCCTTAGACAGCTTTACACCAACCAGCTGCAAGAAATGCTTACTGGACATCTTGACATGAGCTTTCTTTGCGCTCTACCCAGGTAGGGCCTCAAACACGATCAGGCTACCATTTCACATATTTCCCCTACTTGTACTCTTCACTTCCATTTTTCCTCTGTACGAGAATGCTTTTATACGACAATGCTGCCAGGAATACCCCTGTGACAAGCTTTAGCGAGAAAAGGCCTTTCCATCAATGCATTCAACCAAAGGTGCTGGCTGTCGTGCAATTTACTGGATGAGTGCAGGGAGGGCTCACCTGAATGGATGTGAGGATGGCCGACACATCGTACGTGGGGCTCCACCGGTTTTGAAGAATGTCTAGACAGATGCTCCCGTCTGCGTATACTAAAATTAAAAAAGGGAAAAAAAAAAGAAATCAGTCCACCTCGGTCACGCCAGCAAAGACAATGCCAACCAATTCTCAGCCCCTCCACCCATTTAGCTTGCAAGGTGTTATGCGGCCTTTGCAAGCATGACAAAACCTGCTTGGACTAACTCTGGATGCAGCAAGTGGTCTTGCATGTGCATCTAAAAACACCTGTCAGAGGGGGTCATTGGGAAGGTCTTGCGACATGCTGTGCCCCCTGTAATGGAGAACAGGGAACGACACCAGTTGCTGCTCCAGTGCTTCTTGTGGGGAGTTCGGGCGTCGCTCTCCTCTTGGAAAAAAACGTGCGTACAAACACCGCAATGAAAATTCCAGGTCAGCCATTCCTTTTCTTCTCTTTGACAAAACCTGGAAGCACAGAATCTGGTGGCAGGTGCATTCGTAAGTACACATGCGCCCCTCCTCAATGCAGCCAGGGGGAGAGGGGGACACGATGTTCCTCTTCAGTAGAGGAGCAGCGTGCTCCTAAAAGAGGGTTATCGCGTTCCTGATGCTGATGAGGGCCAGCGACATGAACCCTCATTCACAGAGTTTCGTACTAATATATACTACCAGAGGGAAATCTGTTGCTGCAGTCGCGAGCCGCCATAGGCGGCGCCATTGCCGCTAGCGACGCTCCTCACCTACTTACTTGTCTTAGCTAGCCATATGGCTTCTTTTTTGTCTCGAAGCCAAAATCAACAAAAAAGGGTAACATTATTTTTATTGTTCATCGTGCATGACGCTCCTACATAATTATGGACAAATTAATCTTTCTGGAGGTTTAATTTTATAACAAAACAAATTTGATGAACCTTCTGCAGTAATATTGTTGCTTTTTGCAGCCAGAGCCAGCTTTTCAGCCTGTTCATGAGCCACGCTAAGGACAAGTGGAACGTGCCTGCCCGGTACATGACGGACCGCTCGCCGAAGCACGGCTCCCTTAGACAGTCAAAGTGGAGCCAGATTTCCCTCTAGTATGAATGAGTATGAAACTCTACACCCTCTCCCCTTCTCCATCTCAGCGAAGGCTGGAATGAATGCTCCTCGTAAGCACCATGCCGATCCTCATGATGGTTAGTACAATGGTGCTTCCCGATGGATGTGTGCAAGCACAAACTTTTCTTTTGAGCTAGGCATCACACTGTAAATGACCAGTTGTTCACGAGCTCAACGAGCTTCAGGAATTCAACTAAAATGCAGTTAAAGGGACCATGAAGACAAAATGTAAGCGTGGTTCATCAAAAAGACTGCTTTGGCCCAATAACAGCAATACTAATTTTATTGGCACACAGAGGTAGAAATTTCTCAGGGCACTCAGTGGACCTTTCTCCAGGATTGGTTGCGCCTAGCGGCTGCCATGCCAAACTAAAAGCACCGGACAGGCACAGCCCCCGACGAACTTCCGGCCACAAAAACGATGCATCTGCAGTAGGCAAAGTGCCCTTTTCTTTCCTTTTTTTGCCTTTGTTACTTCCTCAAAGGTAGCCATGCGCATGTGGTTGCAGCATGGACAGCCTCAGCCGCGTTTGCCCTTTTCGTCTGTAAGCTTTGTGCGTGTACGCGGGTACGATCTCACAGAGAGTGCACCTGTTTACTTAGATTGCCTGAGGTGCCTGCCAAAATTGCTGATTGGCAGTGCACGCATGTGAAGGCTCCTAATGGGAAAAAGTCCATTCTGCTTACACGATTTGAAGGAGAAAGCCTCGCAGTGTTAACTATTTGCAACTTCTGTACTGTTGCACCGTACTTGTCTCTTTCTCCGCTTTCATTTCTTTTTTTTTTTTTTGGGGGGGGGGGGGGAAGGGGGGGGGGGGGGGGGGGCGAACTACTTACACTGGCTTCCTTTTTGCTGCAGCGGGTTTCGTTTTGCAGATTGAATTACTCGAGCAACCAGACGGGAATGTGACCTCCTCCCGTGCCACCAAGTCCAGGTGTCACTTGGCACGAACTATTTATTCTAAAGCACACCTGTTTCCAATTTGTAGTTTTGTGAAGCAGGCACATTAACCCCTCCGAACTCCCAATTCCTGGCCAACACCCAAAGGAGGAAATGTCAACTTGTGGGGGACCAGGGTTCCGGCCGCAAGGCTAGCTCGGCTGAACTCCACCACGGAGCGACACGCCTGCGCCGCGGCAGGAGCGACGCATCTGCCGAGGGGGGAGAAGGAGTCTTCCCCCCTCGCCTCGGCTGCAGGCGGCGAGGAATGGGGAACGCGCCAGGACTCCGGGTTTCCCACAAACTTTAGTTCCACCACTGGCAGTGTACAGAGAGATAGCAGTGGTAGGGCATTTGGCTGCCACTGTGCAGACCCAGGTTCAAGTCCCATTGGATTGCCTGTATTCTTTACAGTGGTGGCCATTTTCTTGACCATGCTGCTACTACTACAGTCGAACACCCATATATCGAAATATACAATATGCCCATCTAAAGCTTATCTGAAAGCTCCACACATCCCAGAGCTCTTCAAAGTCGCGACAAGCAGTAACGTGCGGTGCAACATTCGATATATCGAATGCGTCGTGATCGGGAGCTCAATACACGCGTACAACGGCGGTATGCTTTTGGACGGGATTTCCAAGGGGATGTTCAGACTGTTCGATTATGACAATAATTCGATAAAAGCGTGTTTGATATATCCGAGTTAGACTGTACTACAGTCGAACACGGATACATCGAATTATTGTCTATATCGAACAGTCTGAACATCCCCTTGGAATTCCAATGCAAAAGTATAGCACTGCTGTATGCACACATCGAACTCTCGATCATGGTGCCATGCCATTTGATGTATCAAATGCTGCGGTGCAAGTGCCCTCGCAGGTGTGCTTCTCCTGATGGGATAGATGCGATGATGATGACTTCTCACGGGCGCTGCCCCGCTCGGTTAAGATTAGGCGGGCGTAGCAACGCTTCTATGGCTTTCAACACCTACAGCTTGCACGCTAGCATGGGAAGCAGCCACATGGTAGTGAGAATTCGGGCAGGGATTGGGTGCGAAAGGAAATAAAGGAGGAGGAAAACCAACCAGAAGCACTCGGCTACTGGCCTTTCTTTCACCGAGCTTGAGCTATTACCACAGGTGTCTCGGTGAGGAGAACCGATGCGGCGTGGTGCGTGTTTATTTTGTTCGTGGCCCGCATTTTGGAGCCATGGACACAAAACAAAACAAAACAAAAAAAGGAATAACTTAGATTTAGCAATGAAAGCGAACATTATTCAATGGTGAAAAGGTGTCAGGTGAATAGGATTTGAAATTTCCCGCAGCATTTCTTTAGCCCGATACTGTGCACCACACCTCACGTAAATGCGCAGGCAGCACGGCTATGGCCCGGCCTGTCCAAAGCGGCTTTGCTGCGAGCTCCTGCCAAGAGGTGTTCGGACACCGAAGATGAGGACACCGAGTGCCTCGAGAGTGAATTTAGAGAGCTGTCAGCATTCCAAATGACACAACGGCAAATGAGTTTGTAAGTGTTGATGACGATGTGCACGCTGTGGCGAACATCACCATTGCCAAACAACCGGACCCTGCTAGCGGCCCTGATGATGTTCCCAACCACTGGCTGCAGCCAAGCTTGCATCTGTGTTTAGATGCCCCACTTTCGTGGCACAGTGCACGCGCCGGATTTTCTCATTTGGCATTGGAAGGTGTTCGTAAGCTTGAGGACAATGCGGTGAACCTTATGACGCAGAAGAAGAAACAAGCAAATGTGACAGACTTTGTTCCACATTAAAGTGCGGTGGTCGAGGCGCTGCTGTTAGAATTTTTCATGCTGTGAAGAACGAATCGGTAACAACCACTTGTCGCGAACTTGCAGTTGTGCAGAAATTTGAGATAAGCGTGGGCATATTTTATATTTCAAATGATCGATATATCGAAGTATTTCGTGATCCCCCTGGAGTTCAATATATCCGTGTTTGACTGTACTGCTACAGCTACAGGAATGGCAGCCTTTTGCAGAATGGGCCACCCGGGGCTATTGCCTTAAAACTCCCCCCCCCCCTCCCCTCTCAAGGGTACATCAACACAAACACGTCTTTTGCAGGACCGGCCATGGCAACAGCCTGGTCGGCCACAGGCTCCTTACCATTGGGATGAAACATTTTGGAGACAAACCGCACTGTGGGGGGCTTGTTGGGATACTCTTCTGTGAACTCGAGGGTCAGCTTGAACGTGCCATCTTCAAAGGGCGTGTCGTGGGGCCTGGAACAGCAAGGGGCACAAACTCGTGGGCACTGGCACACCCAAGCACCCCCACCAACTTAGCGCCGCTCACACTCCGAGCTGTCGACTCTTGCCCTCAGCTTCCCACGGTGACACACGTGTTGGAGGATGCACATTTCTACAGCAAAGTCTTTTTTGCCATCAAAAACCCACCCATATGTTCCCTCGGGCAGATTGGCCCATATGACAGTCGCTTGCATGACGCACACCGATTGCCCAGCCCAGCCCACTGCTCACGCTAAGGGGCAACACGACACTGTCCTGTTACTTCACAGCACAGCAGCCAAGTAAATGGCGTGTGCAAGGCGCAAGGACGACGGTCACCGCCTTTTGCACCATTAAAAGGGTCCTGAAATACCTTCCGCCGATGCATGGATGTACATGTAACCAAATAAGACAATGTATTAGCAATCTCCTCCCGCAAGAATTTTGTTAAAGCGATGAGTATTAGCTGAGAAATCGTAAATCAAAAACCGCGCATTATCGTCGCGCCGCGTTTCCTCCTCTTTTCAACTGTTGACCGCGCGCGAGCACTGCCTCCCATGATGCTGCGCTAGTCAGCGGTGACGTACTTCCGCATTACGCTCCTCCGACTGCCGTCTGCTACGGGCAAGTTTTGTTGACACCATGAATTCCGCACTCCGCTCAACGATGGATAAGCGAACGAAAAATCTGACCGCATGTGCACATGTGCGGTGGCCTGGCCTTGCCCTTTCGCGGTGTGCGTTGCTGCAGTGCAGCACGTGACTTTTAATCGGCGGCGAACTCGCACTCGCAGCCGCTCGGGGTGGATCGTGCGCTCGGTCCCTTTCATGCACCGCGCACTGTTTATCCAAAAAGCGCCGTATCAGATGTGGCCCCGCTGGTGCCGGGTCTTATTTTGCGGTGGTGGTAATTCCTGCCGGCGCCATGTGAAAAAGACATTTTACACCGTTACAGAACCCGTGCGCAAAACGCTTCAATCATGTGACCAGTTCAGCTTGGGGCGACGCGTGGTGGAGAGCGGCAACGTTGGCAAAACATGCTCCGGCGCGGCTCTGAGCTTTCTAGCGCTGGAGCGATCGCCTTTCTTTGACGCTCTCAAACATCGGTTGCCTTGGCAACAAGGCACAAACCGCCCCAGAGGTCAGTTACGCTTGCGTGATCCCGGTTCAGCTCGGGGCCCCACCTCGCGACATGTGGGCACTGCAGTCGTACCACTCACTCTCATTAGGAAGTGTGAGATGCGTTTGGCATTACAGGAGGCGATGGTGTGTGTGTTGTGGACGCCTTTGTTTCGCAATGAAATGCGACGTTGTGCTTCTGCGGGTGGATAGTGCTTCCCATGGTCTGGATTATCTTTCTCGAGCGACGTACGACTCAACCTCGCATGGGGTATGTGCAGTGTGCGTGGCTAAAAGCCATCTCGGCTTGCGCGCCAGAGTTAAGTGACTTGCTGTTCGTCCCCGCCAACCGCGCGCGAGGTGAGTGCCGAATTTACGACGGGCAGGAGGAGGCAACCCATCGTCTGTCAATCGCGGTTCAGACTTGCAACGCATGTTGTGACGTTGTGTTCGTTCGAAACGCATCTCTGGATTGTTTTGAAGTGGAAAAAAATGTATCCGTCAAACCCGGGCATTCGGCTCAGGGCGTTCTCTGCGATTGCACGAAAGAAGTGCCACCGGGCTTCAACGCTTTCTTTATGGAACGTACTCCGGTAAGAGAATATCCATGTCGTGTTATGGCCGTGTTGCATTCAATACGAACGGTTAAGCGTTTGTTTACACTTGTTTGGTTTGTAGTAAAATGTCCAAGCACTCCGGCACTACGCTGGCAGATCAGCCGGCGAGTCGACGCTGAGCAGACGACTCATCTCTTTGCCGGAAGTGCGTGAAAAAGCCGCCCAATAGCAGGATGTCTAGCTCATGACGAACATCGGGGAATCGATGATGTAGACATGTGAAGATGGCGGCGTCCAAAAACACGAAGGAAAGGGTGAGAAAAAAGCGACAAACTTTGCAACAAAGGTGTGAGCTTTCCGCTGCTCGTAAAAGAGTAATACCTGGCCCAGATGACCTTGACGACCCAATCTAACGATTGCGCTACTTCATTTAGTGTGCTCAAAATGCCTTTCAGGGCCCCTTTAAAGTGCCACTGTGTAATCACTCACCTTTGTTGCACTGATCAGTGCGCACCTTTTCTTTTCCGACATTTACGTTTTGCTCACGGCATGTTAAGTCGCAATAAGTGCTACCAGCTGCAGCCACTGCGCTGCCAGATATTGGAAAAATGTGGCTCCAACCAGGACAGCATCCCCAAAGGACACTTGCAGACGGCATGCTACTTCCCCCAGCAAGTGCTCCCCCTGCCACACAAACCGACAGCCCCCATTCCCACTGGTGTGATAAAGTGGTCCAAACCGGCGCGTTTCGTGCATGGGTTCTCCGCTGCTTTAACATGACTTTATGGCATGCCACTGGCACAAATTACTGCAACACCGGAAGACTGCACTGGCGGGGCGATATGTGATAACCAGTGCGCGCGCTTTGTGAAAGAGAACAAGACACGTATGCTCCTCCCTGGGCCGCTGATAAAGCATCCTTAAATCGGCACATTTATGACCCCGAGTTCTCCACCGCTTTAAACTGTTTTTTTTTTTTGGTGTGCCAACGATAGTGACCACCGCAACCTGCAGTCAGCGAGTGCAAAACCAGAAATGGTTCAAGACGTCACCTCTGAGGAGCGAAGCATCATGGAAGGCTCGCGTGCCATTGACAGCAACGAGTATGGTGAAAAGAGAAGGAAACGCGACATGGCAACAGTGCGCGTTTTTTTTATTTACAATTCTTCGCTAATACACATCGCTTTGACAAAATATTAAAGGAGGTGATTGCTAATACATTGCTTTATTTGGTTCTACGTACGTCGATGTGTCAGCACAGGGTATTTCAGGACCCCTTCAAGGAGAAAGTTCAACTTGGGCAATGAGGCAGTGATAGTCAACAGCAGCGAATTAATTTATGTGCGCCGTGGCCTCAGCATATGGGCATTTTTGTTTTCGCCTCCATCAACTAAGGCATATAGCCTCGTTTGAACCAGGATTTCCCGCAGCATAGTGTTCGCCTGTGGCCATCAGTCTTTCCCCCCCAATAACCGCTACCAGGACTTCCCTTTGTCTCCATCTGCAAAGTCACAGGCACTCTGCAAACCTTCTCTGTACTAATATATTGTATCCCGTAGTATGTTGTTTCACGTGTCACGCCTGCATATCCGCCACTTCTCCCCCATTACAACCCCACAATTCTTACATACACCTTTTTTTTTCTCTCCCCCAACTGTTTTTACTGATCGTCAATTATTACCACTGCATTTCGCGTGGTTCACAGCCACATTATGCTATGGTACTGCCGCTTGAGGTAACGTTTACTCATTAGTTCCACACAAACCCATTCAAGGTCAATCGATTGCAATATCTCATGTAGTTCACATTGTTTTTCACCTCCAGCCCAGCTAGGTGAGAATAATACCTGTAAATAAATTATTTCACTATGATTTAGAGTTCTTTTCTTAAGTTACCTCTACCTCACAGTTCCCAAAATTTTATAAATCTTGAACTCTCACACGGATTAAAAATTTCATTAGGTTTGCAGCTAGTAATGAATTGCCAACTGTCGCACCAATCATGGCAATAAAAACCCCTTTGCTTCGCTGCAACTTGCTTTTGTTCCTCTCACGGTAAAATCGTCTATACCAAGCTTTAAAACACGGGTAAAGCATAAGTAAAGCATAAAGCATACTCAGCATAAATAGCTAAAAGTATCACAGATACATTGGCTTGTAGTTATATTTTTGTGTTTCTCCTGGGTTGTTCTACCTTGTGCTGCTGCTATTCTATCGCTTCCAATAACAAGTACGAATATCTAGTTTAGAGTAAACCAATATTGGCGCCTTTGTTATTTGTATCTACTTTCTCTCTTGCTCGCTGCTGTTTGCTTTATCTGCTGCTTTTACACTGTTAATTTTAGCTTTTTTTATTGGGCATCCCACTGCTGTCTACCGATTTCTATGCTTTGTCATTGAAATAAACTTCGACTTTGATTTTAAACTATTTTTTACCAGCAGGCGAAAAGAGTGAAACTTTGCCAGTTATGAAAGACAGCATCACGAGCATTTATCTAATTCTAGTGTTTTCACAGCTTCAAACTGCTTGCAATGCCGACAGACACTCACTAGCATTTGAAGGGGCAGCTCACTGACAATCTCGCCAGGGAAAATTGTGAGGCAATTTCTTTATTCATCGTAATTGTGCGTGTTTTCAGATAAGAGAACCTGTCTGCAAAGTTACATACTTGCTACGTTATACAGAAACAATTGCATGGTTTTAAGCAGAAGTTGCCAAAATTTTGTACATTTCTCTAAAAAAAAAAAACCTAACTCTAAGGTGCTTAGCACCGGAGAAGCAGTAACTGAAATGGGGAGTTGAAGCATACGTTTGGTTTTTCATAAACGTTACATAAGAATAAGTGGATCCTCTAAACGTATGAACTGTGACAGAGGCCAGCCTGTCGTTAAAGCACTCTGGATGTATGGAGCAGCACACCCTCCCATGTTTAGTGTCAAAAAGCATTTCACTGCACATTTAACCCTGTTTTGGCTATTGTCTCTTTAAAACCCTGTTGATGTTGTGCAGCACGAGATCTGAAAGTTCTTGAATGTGACCTTTTTCTTTTGCATTTTTTTCATTAGATACACCTTTTAAGACTGGAACTAAGTTGAGTGTGTGACTAATGGTTGGTACTTTCAAATTAAAGAAATTCGGTCTTCATGGCACCTTCGAACAGCAGTTGGCTAGCGGGTGTTCACGTTAACAAGCATGGATTTTTACTGTTCTGACTAGACTGGCACATTGCCGTATGTGCCCAAATTTCCTTGTCCAACTAAAAATACAAAAACAATCGCGCAGTTTACAAGAGGTTGCTAGGAATGATAGTTTCACACTTGAACCCGATTCAGGAAAAAGGTTACGTATAAGATGCGTTTGTGCTGGCTCCCTTACCCGAATATAACTGCATTCCAGATCATGATGTTATTGTCGGTAGGGGCGCCGCTCACACCTGCTGGCGGGTCTTCTTGTAACCTGCAGTAAAAGCGTGCTTTAGCTGGAACAGAATGACGCCAAGCTCCACGGCATGCCACCAGAGAAGCATGCAATCAGACGCGCTTTCGTCACACTACGCAGGAGCCCTATAACTTCGTCCCAGTGCATTCTTCACGAGTGAGAAACCACGCGTTTGAAGAACGAGACGGTCGATAATACGCTTAAACAAGTCATTACCCTCACTAATCGCCTTTGACTGTGGTCCCCATACACTCCTACCCCCGCTAATTTTTGTTTCTTCAACGAAAAGAAACTCGCGTTTCGCTGAATGCTCTGGGAAGCGCCCCGTGACTGCGCAGTTCCTCGTTACAGTGTGCGACTACAAGAGCGTCCACTGGGTTGGCCAAGTGCGCATGGTGTCTGTGGACCCCGGACACGAGTATACAGTTGCACTAACTATTTTGGCGACAGCAAATCCGCTGACCACTCAAGGTCAGCCAACCTCGGAACAGTTACTAGGCCTAGACGCTCGTCGAAAATGAAGACTGATGCAACAGCTGACGCTCCCAAACGCGCCTCACCGTGCACTGCGGGTAGCGCTTAGAGGTCTAGTGTGAGATGACTGCTGCACTAAACAACAGAAGAAACCTAACTTCCAACACAAAAAATCGTAGGAAATCACGCCCAGGTGAGTTTACACGCAGAGTAGCTGAAGTGAATTGCACACGAGCAGTTTACGATCTTGACGCACGACGAAGAGTTTCATGTACAAAGCTCGAAGGATACAAAAATTTGTTTTAAACGTAGCGTTTGTGAGTGTGACAAAAAAAGGTTGAACACGCAGGCCACACGTACTAATTCAGCTAAAGCGCTACTGAGCATCCCAACCGAGTGGACCAAAGCCCAGCACCACCGACAGTTTGGGAGCACAAATTCAAGCACTTACCTTTTAAAATCCCTCATGAGTCTTCGCCTGGCTGGTGTTGACATATTGAAATACCTAATTAGCTTAGTTTTTAAACAAGGAAATCGTTTAGCATCTAGTTGTTTCCAAAGAAAAAATCTTGTTATTCTACCGAGCAGCTGCGTGACGTCTTCATCCGGGAACCCAAAGAAATGACGGTCGGTGACGTCACGACATACACACGCACGCACAGCGATGCACATACACGCACAAAAATAAGTAGACACGCCACCTGGGGGTAGAGCTGTGATCCAGCAGTTTCGAAATCCGTGCGGCCGTCTATTTTTGCGATCGCCTGCGAGTTCGTTGCTGCGGTGTTACCGTAGTGAAGAAATCAGCCGCCCCAACCAACTGTCCCAAACCAGGGTTAGGCGCTCGATGCGGGCCGTGGAGATATAAATGCTGCGTTAATTTTTTGCGCTCTGAAATTCTTTCACACCACACCCCACCCAAGCAATCCCATTCTTCTTTCTTGCACCACTGACCACCCTTTGCCCATTCAAAATTTGCCCACGCAAAAAAAAAAAAAAAAAAAAAAAAAGAGAGAGAGAGAGAGAGAAGAACAAGGAAAAAGAAAAAAAAAGAAACACGGACAAAAAGAAGTGAGACGGCCAAACTTGCTCATTTGATATATTTATTTTATTGGTCAAGATTTTTGTATTTACAGTATGTATCATATAAAAGGGATCTAGGCACGTTAAACATATAACGACAAAATTCAAGGGGCCAAGTGTAGGCCCTGGCTTAAAACGAGCTAAAGCTGTAGCATGCGTACATAGTGCATTACCTATTAAACCTGACTGCACGACAACCACAAGAACTGCAAGACAACCGGAAGCAGGTGGCAAATATGTCAAAATTAACGCACCAATATGATAACCTTTTTTCTTTCTGAATAAAAAAACTATGCCCCGTATATAGTATGCAACAGAGCTGTTGTGAAATTAACTCCATGCGCAAGATCACAGGATGAATAAACAACAAATACCTAAACTGCACCCAACGTCCGAAATGCGACAGCTGAATGTTAGAGCACCTTGAAATACTTATAGTGCATCTTTTACCAACGCGGCAAGTCCAGCGTGCACACATATTGAAGGTATACAGCTCCGATCTGCAAAACCAGAGGAAGTTCTGCCCATGCGGAGCGACGCTGGGTAGTGTTGGCGCAGCAGCGTCTGTGGCAGCCTTCAGACGGTGATGGGCGAGGAGACCCTGGGTGGGATGCGCGACGCCTTAGACTCGTGCTCCTTCTTCAGCTCCTCCAGTTGCTTCTGCAGCTGGGCGCGCAACTGCAGCAGTTCCCGGCTGCGCACCTGCACAGGCTCCTGGGGGCCAGGGGGAAGGAGCAGCACATCAGTCTCAGAACAGTGCACCCTACGAAGGCAGGGCACCTAAAGGGGGGGGGACACTCGTCTTGAGGATATTTTTCTTATTTTTTAGCCTGGGTGCTTGAGATTTACACATCAAGTGTATTTTCGCATTCTGAGCATAAATATGCAGTCAGTTTTCATCTATGTGGTGTAAAATCAGAGTTGTGCAACATGTTATGCCCTTCCGTTTCAGGCAATTTTTTTATTACCTACCTATGAAATACTCAAATACTTCCCATGCCTTTGTGCTCTAAAAGGACCAGGGAGTGCGCCCATACCACAGAAGTAATTTTAGCACTGTTTGTGAAAACACTGCAAACTTATTAAATGTCAGGTCAACAATTACCTATGTTATCAAAAAATGCAGGGCATAAAATCTTGTGCTAGCAAAACTAAATTATATTTTCTTATGGTTTTATTGCACCGCTCAGTTCATAAAATTTCAAATGCAGCAAAAATTATGCAAATCTGACCAGTACATGCCAAGATATTCCACCCGACAGTTAAGCTCATAGGAAAAAAATTGGTCCTGAGAAAACAAGGCATGAAGTTTGGAAACCGGCAAAAACGGTCAATTTGGTGATTTCAAATCGTGAAAGCTCTGTAAATACTTAAGATACAGGAATAAAATTTTGCAGGTACATTCTTTGGGACCAGTAGACTGCAAATAAAATTAATTCAGGAAATTGATTTTTTGACAAATTTTCGGTCCTCAAGACCAGTGTCCCCCCTTTTAAGGCCTTGATTACAAGAGCAGTGGTCAAGCAGATGCACACACGGTGCTCACGTGTGGTCATGGCAACACAAGGAATCCGGAAGTAACAAAATACAAAACAAAAACCAAGCTGTAGTGTGGTGTGTGATGGCCACTAACACACATACACCTTAACTTTTTTTTAGCACTATGATCAGTCCAAGGTGCCACTGGAATTTAGTGGACCACAAAATGCATTCAAGCCAAGTCAGACTAACTCTGCTATACCATCTAGCACCTGGCAGAGGTTTTGTTATGCTGTCCTCTCTTGGACTTATCTCCTTATAATATTGATAGAGTAGAGCCCTAGAGTGATAGAGTAGAGCCCTAAAAGATGGACGAGGGTAGAGAAAATAGATGAGTGAAAGTGAAGATGCCGGTGCTGCTTATTTCGATACACTGACGACAACCAGTCATCCATCTCCACACCCGGCCTGCATGGTGCTAGCCACATGCTTGCATAATGCGCTCCACAAATTCGTTTTCTCGCTTTTTCGCGTGGCCGTTGAGGCATGGGCTGTTGGGCTGCACGTGGCATGCCATGCCGGCTTGGCAATTACACGCATCGTGGAGGCAGCAGAAAAGGACTGAGAGCTGGGCTGTTAAGATATTGTTTATTACGAAATATGACAAACAGCGCAACAATTCCGCTGGACAAAGAATGTAAATGACACGACAGGCACTGGTCGCCACTAGTTTTTATTCGAGCAAATCAATTACTGTAACCAAGCGGCCCGAGTTCACGCCCGTCGGCACACCCTGCTGCACATGCAAGAAGAAATTTTTAAAGCTACAGAAACCAAATCGGGAAAGAAGAAGGCACAATCCAGACATGTCACTGATACCACCCGAGGCACTACAATAAGAACTTGTATCGCAAATTAAAAAAAATACAAGAACTTGTACCGCAGGATGTGCCTCTAATATCAGCCGCACTTCGAGTGCAGTTGATTTCACATGTGGTCTGAAACTGCTGTGGCCTCGAATAGAAATGCTGGCCGTTGGGCGTCACTATGGTCCAAGTGTAGATGGTGCCAAAGAATGACACCAAAGAGTGACCCTGCTTTCACTGAAGAGCTTTGCTTGCGAGGCCAACGTAGCAAAGAGGGTGCAACTCGGCCCTCCACTTCCCCCCCTCTGCTTATCAGTTACCTGGCACAGGTCTCACAGCCATCGATAAATTTGATCAACATATTAGTTTACTCATTAATTTCCCTCCCTCACGCTATCTATATATACAGCAAAACTTAAACCTGCCGTGATTCAGATAATCCAGAATTACTACTAAACATTATTAAGCTGGTCCTTTTCCACAACTGCTGGCAAGATTTGTTTCGATTGTGGTTCAATGTTTTGCATAGTTGTAAGTACCCTCAGAAGACTTGTGCGAATGAGCAAAAAAGCTATTGCCTTTTTTCCCTGTCCATATTTATTTGTATACGACAACCAGCGGCAAAACTATGCGCACGACTGGCTAAACGATGTGCCTGGTCATCCGCCACAATGCTGAAGGACAGCATGAGTAGTTTTTAGTGTTTGTCCTGGACGGCTGCTTCTCCTTGGCTGCAAATGGATGCTTGGATGACTGAGGGTGTGCCTGAAGGTGCGCGGTTGTTGTTGGGATGGCCTGGTCAGTGCACAGCGCGCCCCGACAAGGGTCCTCAGTGGGTATCTCCGTGACAGCCCATGCAGCAGGAGGCAGCCCCTGGCCTGGAGACCGTTGCTATTGCAGCAGGGGGCACTGAAAGGAGCCGCCAGTGTCGCCGTATGGGGACCACCAAAGCACAGGTGACGCTCGACGCAGGCGGCCGCTAATGCACACATTGGCAGTGCGAGTGGGAAGTTGGAGTCGATGCAATGTCGGCACACTCCCGCTCAGGCTTGCGTGGCAGAGTCAGTGACTTGGCCGTGTTCTCCTGGCTTGCTCCTCTGACATTGCATTTGCCTCTCATGCCACTTGTGACCTTGCACTCCCCCTCAGCCCGTCTGTCGTAGACTTGAATTCTTTGTCACGATGGTTGTGGCTTTCTTAAATTGGCTGTTATCTTCCAGCCACACGAGTCACTGCCCCATCTGCCGCTACCTCCCGTTTGTTTGTCAGGACTTTCCCTGGTCGGTCCACTTCTGGGCGGCAGATTTAAATTTCTTTCTCTTCTTCTTCGTTAAGACGACTTCCGGCAGCCCACAGATCCCTCACAAGGGGACAATCAGTAGTGTGGCGTAGGCTGCAGACATTCACTTTCCCCCACCCCGCCCTGTGCCATCGACAGTACCCGGAAAGGTACCAGGACACATGCAAATGGTGTGGACTGTCCGCTGCGTCACTGACCCACATGGTATAGGCCTGCCATCTCAAACCCCAGTCCGCCAACCCCAGATTGCACATCAGCAATTCCGAGCAGTGGGAGGACGCGCTGCTCAGCTGCATTTCCGAAGTACAAGTTGCTGTCGTCCAGCCAGGGACCATGGGCTCCTGGCCGTCGTCTGACGAAGTTGCCCACTCGGAGACCCCCTCTCGGGTGGTTACGCTCAGCAGAGATGACAAATAAAGTTTATCTCTCTCTCTTCTTCGTTGCCCAACCTTTCTGAATGCCTCGGCATCACAATCCCTTGAAACGTGACAGTTAAAAGCGAAATGACTAAACTTGAATACAACAGGAAAAAACAACGAAAGTCAACACCAACTACCTCAACTTGCAGTAAAATTACCAAGTATTTTTATATTGGCTTTAAAACATTTTCATGAGCATTGCCTACACCAATAGTTTCACAAACTTAAGACATATTGTGTGAGTAACAGAAACTTATTTTGGGCAGATGTTGTTCATTTAACTTTGTTGGGAGTGAATTTAAAGAGAGAAAAAACCTGGAATATTTTTTGAGACATTTCTTGGTGCAGAAACCAATGTACCAATGTGATCTTTTTGTGACTAAAAACTATACGATATCTGTGAAAAGATTTTTTTCACCTATCACATGCATTGCTCATTGGGCCGGTGACGGTCGACCTCAATGGCAATTCAATAACTCCTGTGCCATATTGAGATGCCATCTGGTTTGTAGTTTGGAGACTGCAGTTTCATTTTCTGCACAGTGAGCTTTAAGACCCCCCGGGCAAGGATAGAAGCATCTGAGGAGGAGGAGGAGGATGGCTGCCTGTGCTGCTCGCAAACGTGACGATTCTGCTGAATCCTCAGCTGACTTGTGCGGTGACATTGGCATCAGTGACTCTGTGTATTATGGCAGACCATTGGACTTCAGTTCCAACACTGACAATCAGAGAAACCAGCTCGTAACATCGGCGACAGCTAATCGGATAGGCTGACTAGCTCGTTTTAGTGGACGGTCTAACTGACATCATGATTATTATTTACGTGGCTCATTAACAGCAGTATACATGATTTGGGCATGACTCAATGCTGCCCGGGTAGCAGAGATGGGCAGTTCCCCTGGAAGGGACCTGGGCACTGGCTTGGGGGTGCAGCTCCAAGCGTCACGAATGCACTGTACCTAGAAAACTGGTCAAGCTTGGATATCAACTTCTGCTGAACTGTTTGCCAATGAGTGTAGAAGCTTGTGTAGATTTCAGAGCTGTTTTTCTCTTAAGACATGTAAAAAAATGCACCACTTTTTCCCAGAAAAGTTTGACTAAAAGCTTGTACTTGGCCATTTACATTTTGTATTTAAAATCGGTATTCCATGCCACTAAAGTTCCATGCCAGTAAAGTATTTCATGCCCACCACAATACATTTTTCTCACAATATTAGTTCGGCAAAAAGCTTTTCAATGAAACTCGCAAAAAATGGCCTTTCTATACATAGTAGGGAAAAGGCGAAGCCTATTGTGATTGAAATGTCAAAAAATGCATCCTTAGCCTCAGGGAAGGATTCTACTCACTGCAGTTTGTATGTCTACACTGAGTGGTTTGGCTGGCAATGATCAAGCAGGCATCGAGACAAACACTCACGTCAACTTGATCTTATTAGTGGCATGAATTAGAGACAAGCCATAACCAAAACTTGCCCTTAAACAAATTCAGCTTCAGATAAGGGGTATGGATGCCAAAAAAGCAAGCCCTCAAATACGCAGGCGGCATCCTCTCGGCCCACATCAAGCACCCGGCTCCCTGGTGAGAAAAACCACACGGGAGAACATTGCCTCTTGTTGCCAGCACTGCACAGCTGTGGCACACATTCTCTCATGCACAGTAACAGGAGGCAAACTATGCCCGCAGTTGTGCAACAGCACAGTGGTGCCATGTGTCATGCCTTCACTGCAGAAATAAGACTGTAACTTAGTGAAGATGGCTACTGTGGCATCGAGCACAAGCACAGGACCTCCTCAAGGGAAATAAAAACGACCATAAGTCGAACACTCGTCGTATCTGCTGCTTCCCCCTCCCCTGCAGCCAGTACCTGCAGGCGCATGCGGGGGTTCCACCGGCAGTAGTAGGCCTTCCAGAGCTGAATGCGGCGCAGGCTGGCCACGGGGAAGAGCACGTGCTGCTGTGGGTAGCTTGCATACAGCGGGCTGGTGTACTCCTCCGGCTCGCTGTTCACCAGGGACCACAGCGACTGCGTCAGCTCACGCACATTCTGCAAACAGGAGGGAAGGCCGACCACTCAAGCAGGGTTCAGGCCCAACTAGGAACAACACGGCATCACATCTTTCCGGACCCGTTTGGGCACATCCACAGTTCAGTGCAATGCGCAATGTCCTGCGAACCTGCCACATACCGGCATCGCATGTTTTCTTCTGGATACCCAAGGTGGCACCCAGATATCCCATAGGCAAAAATCGTTTTTATTTGTTTTCTTAGCAAGCAAGTAAGATCCGTCATTGTAAACAAAATAGACCACAAAACACAACCTTTGCGTAAAAGTTGAGCGTGAATGAAGAGTGGTTCAATGAGGAAGAACATTGATGCTTATTTATCGATGTAACACCTGGTGTATCGCTAGCTGGTAAATTTGCATGGTGCAATCGAGATAATTAACGCATGATGTTATAGATTTTCTGTATAAATGGCTCCTTTGGGGCTTATAACACATGCAGAAGGCCACACCGCACAAGCCCGCTACACTCTGGCACAGCCTTGGGGAGTAGGGGGGCCCGCACCAAAGCCCTTTTATACTGCTCTCATCCACCACCCAGGTTAAGTAGCACCAACCTGCCCTCCTCCGTCTTTTCTCTGCGCTACAGACGCGCATAAGTGCCACCACACTTTGTTGCCAGGGTTTCTGCCACCGACTCAGCAATTGCACCATCGCAGCCTACTGGTGCAGGCATCGGATGCAGCTGTGTTATTTTGCTTCCCACGCTATGTACACCGTCCCTCCCATAGTGCTCCATACAGTGAAAATGTGTCTGAGGGCTTGATCCTTTTCCTCATTTTCTTGCAAAGGTGAAAGTGCCACCATGATATTGTCACAACGCGATAGAACTGAAACAAAGTATTTCATGTTACAGCTTATGCAGAGCACTAGCTAGGAGAAGTAGCCACAGGACAACCCGAGTTGGGTGCAGAGAGAAAGAAGACGTTGAGGTGGACTCGCTTCGACCGCTGGAAAAGGACCTACTCACCAGTGTCTCCTCACCCCTCCGCTGTATACAAACCCATTCAATCTGTTACACCCGTAACAATAGGCTCAGCGGTGAATGCACAGCCGCCACCACTTACCACCGCAACACCGTCATTCGGCACACCGGTACACGAAAGCCGACGTAGACAGCTGAAGAGTGTTTGGAAAACGCGTACCAGTACAAGTATGCATTGTCTGCGAGGGTTCTTGTCCAGCGCGACAAAAATGGTAGGCAGAGACAGAAGGGAGCAGGTTTTAAGAATCCAGTTGGAGTGAAACTAGGCAGCAACACTCTTCAAAAGATGCTTAAGAAAGCGCCCGTGGACATGATGGAGGGACTCTCAGCCACCCCTTCCAAGAGAGTGCCCCCTCCCCCATCCAAAAAGGCACCGTCACATCTCTCACCTCCTTGACCCTCTGCTGCTCCGAGTTGTAGAGGAATGTTCCGAACAGGCAGCTGTACAGGTGGTCCAGGATGGTGATCAGGAAGTGCTCGTTGAACTCAAACGCATTTTTGAACTGGGCAGAGACAAAGTGGCAGCCTTTAGCTGAGAAAGGGTCCACTGTGGTGTCTCACATCGAGGTTTGGCTACAGCAATCACCACAATGACTATGCATGGTCAAAAGCAATGGTGGTCCAACAAAGTCTCACATGTACAGGCAAGGACAAACACAGTGTTCTCTGTCCTGGCCCACAAGAGCCATCCTCAAAGCAAGTTTGAGTCACTTGTGAGTAATACCTCTGCTACACGCTTGTTTCAAAGGCCTTCCGAAAGCCTTCGTACCAATTGTCGACAGAGTGTCCCATCGTAAATACATAGGACGAACTTGTACCTGAGCATTCAACTGTCAATTGAAAGTTGCCATGTAGCACAGGTATAAGAAAGGTACGAAAAGTAAGGAAAATATGAGAGCACAGTTGCTCACTGTGGTAGTGCATGAGCTATGCATACGCAGCCTCTTGGGTGCCCAGTAGGCCATCACCACGAGGGAGAACGACCCGTTGCTTTTTTTCCTCGTGTTAGATCACCACACATGCACATTGTGGTGCCACGTATGGTTCGGTTAAGAAAAAAAAAACAATTGTGTAGAACACTGACCCCACACAGTCAGCAGGATACAGCCTCGATGGACAGGAAGCTTTATTTATTTGTAAGAGGAAATTCTGCTCTTGATGAAGCAGGACCCAAGGTGCAATTATCGACAGGCTTCGTTTATTAAAGTAAAGAGAAATGCTTTTGCTAAATATTCACACAGGGGCCTGCTTAGTCCTCCCATTCCAGAGGAACTCTGGTGACGCATGCCACCAGTGGCCCTTGCTCTTCACTGGTGCTTGTTGTGGACAGCCATCCTTTGTGAGTTGCGTTTGTGGTGTTGTGTGTGGTTGTGCAGTTGCACAACCACAACACAACACCACAAACCGTAACATGCCGTAACATGTGGAGCCAGTATGTGGTGGTGTGTCAGCATCTCTACATACCTAGTGTAGTCTAGCTGGAGTATCCAAGGTGTCTGTATGAGCAGGTCTTACTAAGGTGGCTTGTGTCTTGTTCTTGCAATGTGTCAGAGGGCTGTGGGAGTTTCTTCCTTCCCGAGGAGTAGTCCTCCAGTTAAGGCATTGTTGGGACTGTGAGCGCTTGGTTTCATTTGGTTTGGTTTGAGGTTAACAGCAGCTTCTTGGGAAAGCTAATCAGTTTTTTCATTACCTGCCACCCCTTTGTGCCCAGGTATACAGTAGACTGTTACAGTTCCCTTGATGCTGTCATTGATGACCATTACTATGGGTCGTGGTAGTTCCGTGCTTAGCAGTTGGTGACAGGCGCTTTTTGAGACGGTGTACATGTACATGTGTGTGTTTCGTGGGGCTGGATGTCTGTGCAGTGGCAGCGGCTGTGAGTTCAGCCCAGATGGGTGCCTTGTCCAATTACAGGGCATGCAAGCTCATGAACAAAGCAGCCATCATTCTCTCGCTGAGCAGAGCTCTCACCTGGTTCATGATCTGCCACGTGCAGTCAATAAACTGGAGAAAAACCGGTGAACGGTCAGCGTCCGAGTGCTTGTCATCCCCGTGGCCGATCCGCTGCACAAGGCAACGGCACGCTGTCAAGGCAACGCACAACAAAGGGAGGGGGGGAGCCAGTAAGTAAGGCGGGGGGGCCCCACCTGGGCGAACTTGTGGCCGAAGCTGAGCCACTCCTTCTCGACGAGCACCTGGAAGCCGCGCAGGGTGCGGTAGTAGGGGTCGAGCATGAGCATGGCCAGGCTGGTGAGCTGGGCGGTGCGGTCCCAGCCGTCGGAGCAGTGCACCAGCACCGAGCCCTTGGCGCCCTCCAGGCGGTGGGCGACGCGCAGGGCCCCCGCCAGCACGGCGCGCACGTGCTGCAGCCAGTGGGTGGCCTCCAGCGAGGAGAGCCAGCGGGCCTCGTCCCCCGGCGGGAAGCACGCCTCCTTCAGCTTGCGCAGGCTCTCCCGCATCACGTGGATGTTGTGGATGTCCAGGAAGCACAGCTCCGTGCACCGGTACGCCTCCTCGCTCTCGTACCCGCCCCCCTTGGCCTGCACAAGGGGCAAGGGTGCATTGCTCTCATGCAAAGGTGCAGGCACTCTCTCCATGCGGAAGCATTGGGGGAACACACGTTTGCACAGTACGCAAGCTAGCATGCCCAAAGCCCCAATTTTGAAGCCAAACTCACGCGAATTGGGCAGCTGTGGTATCCCGATGGGGCCTCAGCTGTTCCTTCCCGACACTAGTTTGGTTTGCATACCCCTGTGTTTGGTTTGGTTTACATGCTTGTTTTGTTGGCTTGCATGCCTCGCTGCATGCCCCTGTGCCTGAACCAGACAGACAGACCGGAAGTCAGAGAAATTTGGCTCCCAAGTGCTTAAAAGCATTCAATGACAACAGCCACAAGCACATTATCACGAGAAAGAACAAGCGTAGCAACTGCTATGACGACCTTCATTTCTCGCAGCCAGCTGCTTTGCAAGAGCTAGCTACATTCAAACCACCCCAAAGCTAACCACAAGCGTAAACTGAACTGCCTTATTGGCAAACTGCCAGGCCAGCCAGTGCTATCCACACATTCAGCAGCGTGCCTTTGCCTGCAAAAAGGTTTCTCTACATGTGGCAGCAACTGCACCATCAAAAAATTTGGTCTGAAAACAAGTCCATCTGAATGTGCATTTAAATGAAGTGGTAAACATGAGGTGGCAAAAATGAGATGGTAGAGCGAGTTGAACATTCAATGCACTCACTCAAGTGGAAACTTTAAGAAAAGTTTAAACATCCCATAAAAGATCACTACAGAACGTAGGATGAGAGAAACAGGCAGCACAGGCACTCACTCCCAGCTCTTCCCTGCCTGTTCCTCTTGTCTTTTGTTTCGTAACGCTTTTCTGTTATTTATAACCAAAAGCCAGCTTTCGCCCAACACCACTTTTTTAAGCACCAACTTCGGCAATACATACACTTTTATAAGGTTTTTCACATCTTGACCTGTTTTGCCACTTAATAAGGGAACAATTGAGGGCTAACATCGGCCACTAACTGTAAACCCTTTCTGCCGTGAGGAAGGACCTTCTTGGCCTCCCTGGCTTATTTGCACATGTGGTTGAGCCTAGCCTCATTGTAAGGTGGCCATCTAAGCCAGCCGTGTGGCCACATGCATACAAGCTTCATGGATGGCCATGCGGGGCACACCATACCCGCAATACCACAACTTGCAAACAAGGATCCAAAGGACAGACCCTCACTGATGAAAAGAACAGAAAACTAGGCAAGTTGGTAAGGATTCATCTTGCCAGCACTGTGTCTGGTGCTTCCTCTTTCTCTCTACTATGTTGGTTGCATCCTCACTGGTTTCCTGTTGGCACCTTGTTTCACGGAGAAACCCCCCCCCCCCCCCTCCCTTTCCTGTTTGGATGCACGCATCATTTCCACAAGGAAAGCCTGCTCTGAAATTGTGTCAGTGTTGGTTGGACTGGGGAACCCTTTTGCCCAATGCCATGATGTCAGATATATGAGTTGGCCCGGCTGAGAACTCTGCTTGGAGGTTTGGTCGGAGTGGATTGTAGGGGGTCCATTCTCCTGTGGCCACAATGACAGAAATCTGAGACGAGCCCCCCCTGCTTAGTAAGCGAACAGAGCCTTTGCCTCCACCACAAGCGGAAGCCACCTTGCTGCTATATTATTTGCGTTATCCCTGCTGATGCATGCAGCCTGTCTCTACTGAAACGTGTGCATGAGTCTTCAGATCCCACTATGTGGCTGGTATGGCGAGCCACCCCCGAGATTGCATAGCTAGCACACACTTGCCACAACAATAACCGCGGCTGCTTGTCATAGCTGTTTTGTGTTGCAGTGGTCCTGCGGCAGGAAACTTGATGCGCGCACAAAACTGGCAGAACACTGCATATGGGCCATCCTGCAAATGGCCACTGCGTGTGATCATTTTCTTGACAAAAGGGTGAAACATGCGGGCATTGCAAAATGAGAAGCCCCCCTTTACCTTGTTGGCGACCGCATTGACGCTGGGCCGGGCGTCCATGATGAAGAGCTTGTGCGAGTGGGCGTTGGCGTCCATGATCATCTGTAGGTAGCTCTCGTCCTCAGCGCAGCGCTTGCCGCTCACACCCACGTTGGGCTGGCTGCAGCGCGTTATGGTTGCCTGGCCCTCCGGGTGGATCCACGACAGCACCTATGGTTTTACAGCTCATTAAAATTAGAAGGTACCATTTCAAACGCCCATTTCCAACACCAAGGTTTAATGAGCTGCAAAATTAGTTCCAAGCAGTGCAGCAAAAAACTGCTTCCATATTGCATTCACCAGGATTCATGGTATTGGAAAATATAAAGATTACACTGTTCCAACAAGCACTGCTTTGTCTATTGTTCCTTCAAATGACTAATTATCTCGAATTATCTTGGGAATTAATTGAAGACCTCAACAAATACTGGCATATTTGAAATCAGTGGGAAGAAAGCAGCAAGGCTGACAAGTTTCACGGAGTTTACTTAAAAATTAAAAGAAGCTGTTTCAAGAGCCATGTTCCCCCTTAAGTTGTATTTCTCACAACGACCTGCCTTTGGTCCCCACCATTCTGGGGCTGAAAGCACACAGCTTTTGGAAAGTAACGTGAGGGTTCTTCGGCTGCCATTATCGCGAAAACACATGCGTGGTCATAACCTTTGGGACAGGATCAACTGAGTAAAGGGATGGGGCAAATTGATGCCCCCCCCCCCCTGCCCGCCCATGAGCGCACGCCAATGATCATACTTCCAGTAGCAAGACACTGTGCCAGAGGGAAAAAAACATACTGGAATCCTGGCCCGGCTCCGAAAACTGGCCACCGCTTCCAAGAGGCTGTCGTCCGCTGCAGATGGAACAACCAGCTGCAAGAGGAATACAGTGTGGTACAGTTATTTACAAACTGACCCTACAACAAATTGTTTGCCGGCACCACAAATAAAACTAAATCAGTTCACCATTGACTGAAATAAAATGTGGATGTAGCGGAGACAAACATAGGGCACTTTGGACCAGGAGAGAAATGCAACAGATGCAACACCAGACACCACATGCTCCCAGTCTGCCATTAAGTGCAAGCCTGGAAAAGTCTGCACAGTGTGGTGTCAGCCTATGCACCACCTACGCCTCACCCCACTTGTACCAAACTTCACTGCCCTTCCCCTCACTGGTGGCCCTGAGTGCCTCTCAGCCATAGTGCACACTTTACGTCTTCCCTCTGCCCCGCCACACGGCAGGTCTCAAGACAGCCCCTCAACCGGCACCCTGGTACCTCCGATTCCTGTGGCTCCTTGGAGAGTCTGTACCCCTGCAGGTGGCGACACCAAAGGGGCACAAACAAGACGGGAAAGTCCGAAATCCTTAGCTAGACCCTCTTGTGCAAACTGAACGCAAACGATTCTACAAGCCTGTTCGCCATCAGATATTCACTTGAGGAATGCTTGCTGTTCAGCTGAAGGGCCTGCCATTGGACTGCTGCACTCACTTTGATATGAAACAATGCATTTAGAACGTGTCAAAAGTATCATTATTCCACTGCAAGTGTGGAGTGAACTGTCACTGCTGCAAGGTGCAGTAAATGAGTAAAGTCGCATTAAGAAAACTATTATTGTCGAACACTCAAAGCTTCCTGTTTTTCTTTTTCTGCTTAACTTAGCTCCGTGAAGGCCCACAATAAAGCTCAAAAGTAAGCAAGAATGCTCAGTTTTGTAGCTGAGTCTGTAGAAATTTCACAAATGAAATTTCTCGGTACAAGAGGGTGCAGAATTACAAAAAGAAAACAACTGTTCCCCACAAACATTTCACCAGCTACACGGTAGCTGGGCAGGCTGGCAAGGGCAGGATGCAAGCAGACTGCCATTGTGCTTCCCCTAGCTGGAAAGTGACCCACTTACGATGGCCGGGTAGGTGTCGCAGAGCTGGTAGTTCTCGTTGGCGCGGCTGATGCGCCAGCTCTCGGTGGGCAGGCCCTGGCGCCTGTACTCGGCCAGGGGGTCATACACGGCCCAGCCATTGGCTGCAAAGCGGCCCCCGTACTCGAAGGCAAACAGCGGCTGCGCCAACAGAGACCACAGGGGCACCGCTCCAGTTCTGTCGGAACCCTCCGCACGACGAGAGTGACAACACATGGCAGCCCACCGGGCTGCGGCACACGCTGAGGAAAAAAGTGGCTGCAGCGCCAATACTGATATGGAAACGCTTGAGCTAGCCCAGTTTAGTGCAACAGCGTCGACCCATGATGGCCAATGTGGCGTGCTTTTATGCTTTCAAGATGGGGTGCTGCCACAGAAACGACGGGGACACGGGCAACATACCGAATTACCACATCAATTTTCTATTGTGACTAAGCATACTTCAAACTCAGCATTTTGATGCTTGGCAGGGTTACTCTACTTTATTCGAGAGGACAAATGCACTGTAATATGTTTTCAGCATTCCAGATGGCCAATCACTCCATTTTAGCCCTAAGCATCCACCAGCAGCCCTCAGGAAGCCGCTACATCGCAGTCGTACATTTCAACACAGCAGTCGCTAAATTATCTACAGTATTGAAGGACGGGACGCCCAGCTCAGTTCTTGTGGCAGTCCAATGTCACAAAATTTGTTCCTATTTGAAATGTGCATTAGCAATTTTGCAGGAATCTTCCCACAGAAACACACACATTCAAAAGTGTGGGGTGTGTGAGATATATCCTAAACGTTGTTGGCAGAGAACTACATACCTACAGTTAAAAAGTAGCATTATTGGACGAAATTCGCCCTTGTTAGGTAGCACATCACAACACGAGCTCCAGCCATTTTCCGGAATCATACTCTTGAAACTTAGCACTATTATCAGATCACCTCTGTGGCAAAGTGTGGCATCACTTCAAGCTACTTGTTTGCAGCCTCAAAAAACGTGCTTGACGAAAACTAATCTTTGTTTTGCATGTGAAAGAATGTTTCCAGGCCAGCAAACGCATGAAAGGCAGGGCAAATTTATGTGTTAGCTCAACATTTTTTTTATCGAAGTCACCAAAATTATGTTCAAAACTCCGTGGCCGTACCAACATGTAAGCACTGACATCAAAGTGCAGCGTCAACGTATATTTCCTGCTTGAAACATTGTGAAGCACGAGATGCCCCATTGACAAATGGCTGCCCAGTGGCAAACTGGTGCTCACCAGGTTGTGGGAGAGGGGGAAGGCCAGCTTGTGGAGCTTGTCGAAGATGTCCCGGCGTGAGTGGTTCTCCTGCTTGTGGGCGAACTTGAGGCTCCGCAGGTCCTTGCAGAAGAGCTCGATGCCGTACGCGTTCTCCCCACGACTGGACGCGTAGCCCACCTTCTCGATGCGGCTCACCACCCCCAGCGGCACCTCAAGCGTGAACCGGGGCTCCTGCCGGGGACCAAGGCCGCGCCCTTACTTGCCCCCCGCAATCATCCACCCATCACCCAACAACAGCCAGGGGCTCCAGAGGAAACAGAGCCAGCACAAGTTCCCCTTGCCGCTTGTGCCTGTATGTGGCGCTTCAGTTTTTGTGTCGCACATCCCCCAAACTGCCCCCATCTCTCCATTCTACTATCCCACACGGTGGACTAGCATGAAGTCACGTTCTGCAGCAGCAGCAGTCCGTTTTGGAGCCACTGGCCGGCACTGCAGCAGATGCGAAAGACCACTCTGCCCACAAATTGTTCCTAACTGATGAAAATGCCGGGGCGAAACAACCTTGCAGGAAAACATGCATGGCAATCACCCGATTTCGCAGGAATGAAGCATGTTTTTCTGCAGCTGGAAGCAGACCTGACTGGCACAGAACAGCACAGAAGCAGGTACCCTCAGCCAATGAGACACTGACGGTAAGGTCACATCAGAAAGCTGTCAGTAAAATGCCTGAACACTTACAGCCAATTGTTTGGAGCGGGCACTCTGTGGGAGAAAACAAAGTTGGTTGTTAATATATTTATTTACCTCTCAAAAAAGGCTCACACAAATGGCTACCCGCTGCGAGTCCCTGGACAATCACGTTTATTCTGGCCCCATGCAGGGTGATGGCAGAGCATACCACTCTCTTCAAGCTTACTCAAGCTTATCCCAGCACTTTTTTAGACTTGCTGTAGTGGCCCAAAATTTGCTGACGCGCTATTGGCACGAAATTGCAGGTTCCATTCTGGTGCGGCAGCCACTTTTTTGATGGAGCCAAAAAACAACAACACCAATGTGTTGAGGTATTTACGTATGTTAAAGATCCCAATGTGACCCAAATTATTCCGCAGCCTTCTATTACCGCAATGCTATACAGCCAAAATGCAGCTTTGGCCCATAAAACCTCTCTAGCAACTGAACAACAGCAAATCCACCAACTTGTGGTACAGGCCATCCCTTGACAATGAACGGACAACGACAACTTACAAAATGCGAAACGGTGGCCGATGCCTGCACAGATCTCGTGCCCATTTTTCCACATTTTAGCAAGTGAACACTGGCTCTTTGATTCAACCATTCCTAACTGACGCTGCAATAAACTGATCAGTACTCTTCACTATATGTACTGCAGTTTCAAAGTACTATTATATTTATATAAAATATATATATATATATATATATATATATATATATATATATATATACACACATGTATATTTAACTATGTAATGAAAATTTTTGAGGGAAAAGGAGATTCTACAGTTTTTATGCTTTACTTAGAATTTAGTTGACACATGTTCTTACATTAAATTTCCATGTCCCCGCCTTTCTATTCTTTCCAGGAAATGCTTTTAGGCATTCCCCTTTAGTGGCATTAACGGCTGAGTAACTTGTTGTATCAACTGAAAGATGACATGTTTCGTAGCGCTCTCGGCTTTGTTCAACAACTAATGGTGCTTTGTTTGTAAGAAAGAAATAATTAAAGTTGTCATTTCTCTCTCTGTTTGCCTTTAACTTTTCGTGAGGTTGAAAAACACACCACAAAGTGCCCAGAACAAGCCAGGGACCTATTTTCGATTGTATTCAATTGTTCCCACCTTTTCAAGTGTTTGGCCTCATTCGCTTTTGCCCTGAAAGTGTCGCAAAGATTGCAAGCCAATCAAGTCTTATGCCCACAACGAATTCAATGGCCGCGTTCACTAGTGGGTTGAATGAGAATTCAAAGCCCATTTTCACCCATATTATCACCTTTTTTCCTGAACGTGTTTTTTCTTTGTTATAACCAAGAGTTCCATTTCGCTGAGCGTTAACAAGCCATAGCTGGAGCTGCCTGGCTGTTTTACGGCTGCCAACAGCAGTTCCACACTGCCTGTTGCTGGCAGCACTGCACACCGTCCGGCACTCATGACATGACAGACATGACGTGTGTGTGTGTGTGTGTGTGTGTGTGTGTGTGTGTGTGTGTGAGAGAGAGAGAGAGAGAGAGAGAGAGAGAGAGAGAGAGAGAGAGAGAGAGAGAGAGAGAGAGAGAGAGAGAGAGAGAGAGAGAGAGAGAGAGAGAGAGAGAGAGAGAGAGAGAGAGAGAGAGAGAGATTCCCGTTAGGACAAACTTGAAGGAACCGTGAAAAATAGTTTGTACTACAAAGAATTTGTCTTAAGCAAACTTTTCCGCACAGCACGTCACAAGAAAGCAAAAGAGTTGTTTGTCTCAACCGTGAAATTTGTCATAATTGAGTTCATTTAAAAGAGAGATTGCTAGGTATACACATTGTGTACTGTGATACTGCAGCAGGCAACTGGACAAGATTGAGAGTAATATTGCAGTTGTTCACTACTTTCGAGAACCTAAGCAATTTCTGTGACAAGTATGTGGCGCCCCCCTCGGCCATAATCGTCGTTGGCAGCTAGGTTTGGTGACCCCGCCAGGTTCAGTGGGCAACATTGTGTTTTCACCACCAATAAACACCGACGAGCATAGCCGCTCAACGGTTAGTCATTCTCATGACAAGCAGGCTGCGGGTTGTCACACGGCTGGAGGGTACTACGACCCTCCCACATTCATGAATGCGGGGCAAATCATGACATATATTCTCAGCACTGTGGATACAGTACAGTGCATGTCATAAAAGAAAGAGAAAAAAAAAAATACATAAAAGAGGGGGTCAGAGACAGCTTCAGCAGGCACCACTGTCTGTTTCAAAGTGCAACTGAGACAGGGCAGCAACGTGCAGTACTGTGCAAAGGGTCACAAGGCCAGTTCCTTCTGCCTGGCCCTGCTCCAAATGCATGAATGCCGAGTGAGCGAAGCAGTTTGCAGACCTGCTCCTTTTGCAAGCACCGATTCCCTCCTTGTAACAGGCTGCCCCTGGGCCCAACTGTGCACTGTCACTGCATCTTGGCACGCAATGCTGGGGGGGGCCCCTTTACAGGGACCAAAATACTGGGCTTACCTTGTCCACACTCCGGAAATAGAGCTTGTAGTTTGTGATGAAAAGACAGCCCCGGATGGGGCCTTGGAACGGGCACAGGTAGGTCACATCGCGTGCTGCATTCAACAAGACAGCCTGTCAGTTGGAAAGACTGCAGCCCCCCCATCTGTGACAACCGAGCAACCCACTGCAAGGGCAAAATGTTCAGCACTGCTTAGTAGTTACTCAATGAGAGGGCACCAAAGGCTGAAAAACTTTTTGTCTTCACTGAAAGATCACACCTTTCGTAGCCCTTTTGCTTCTGTTCAATGGGCAACGAGGTCTGGTTCGCTGGAAAACAAATAATTGAAGCTGGCACTTCTCCTTGCCATTCCATTTTTTCATGATGTTTCAGAGCATGTCCCAAAGTGGCCAGAACGAGTGGAGCCCGACTTTGTTCAATCTTGTAAGTTAATGTGACGGATAACAGAGGACCCCGGCTAGCTTCGCTAGAGAATGTGCTACCAGCCGTACACTAGCCCCAGCAAAATCTGAAGACTGACGCACAGGTTTGAGTACCCATGCACGGTAAACAGACTCCGGCAATCCAAGTAAGGCTTCATTGCCTGGCAAATACAGGGTGCATACAACACCAGACAACACGACTGTCACTTGCGGGGAGGTGCGCTCCTTGCGCTCGCTCCAGCCGCGGGGACCACCAGACTCAGATATCTGTCATTGCAGCCACGGGAAGAGGGCTCCCACAACGACCGGTCAAGAGGGAATCTCCAAGTAGAGTCCCGTAGAGCCAACTCGGTTCTCAGTCATCGCGGCCATTAGAGTAGGCACTCCTGAACCAACCCACACCGACCCAATTGCCCAGTTGGCTCCCGGAGGAACGCTCACGCGTCCAGCTTGTCAGCTCGGGGGGAGAGGAGAGGTCTCCCCCTGTGGTAGGGGGAGAGGGTAAAACAGTGGAAGACGACAAGCAGGTCCTCCTTCCTCCATGCCATCACTAACGTGCTCACAGCTGGCCGGCTCGGTGCGCCGTGTGGGGTCACGAAGAGGTCACGATCGTGATGCGCTGGCTGCCAAAATGGCGGCTCCCAGCTCACCAAAACTTGTGCAGACAAGGCTTAGGGGAACCAGGTTGCCCCCAAGCTTCACCGTATTCGTGAAAGCCTGTCACAAGCCTGTCGTGAAAGCCTTTTGTCACAAAGACTGGCAGCCAATTGGAAAAGGTTTTTTAAACACCACCTTTGCGTGGCCGTGTACAGGCAAAATTGGCCCCCAAGCCCAACTCTTTATAGACGGGGCTTGATGGTGCTGGTGAAGCTTTCCTTGGAGTGCCTCTTTCTTGCAAAGTAGTGACACTTTCCTCCCTTCGGCCACCTCTCTCTTCGAATTGAGGTGTCGCACTGGCTATCACAATGCACACGGCATGCTTTGCCACCCTGAGTGCCTGAGACGTTGCGGTAGCATCACTCTGATCGCTTGTTGCATTGGCGTTCTTATGCATTATTATAAAAATGGCGCATGCAGACATCACCATGGCTTCGTAAATGGCAGACCATAATGGTGGGCAGGCATCGCCCTTAATAAAAAAGTGATGAACATGCAGTTACAGTCATAATAAAGAGCGTGTGTCGGAATGATTGATCTGATACGCACTGAAACAGAAGGAGCGGGAACAGACCCATCTGGGAAATTGTGGTGCCACCCATCTTAGGCAACTGACAAAAGGCATTGCCATGGCTTGCGCAATAAATATGAATCCAAAAGGTTTTGATAATAGGCAGACAGATTATAACATGCCATTTGGTTGCCGTGTGCAGCTCATGAGCTGAATGTCATAGTTCCGCTTCCCACTTGCGATCACCAAGATGATGCTCAACAAAGCAGGGGAGGACCAGGAGGAAGAAATACTTATTGAGCATAAAAGGAACGGCCTCATATCAGCTGTACATTATTGATGGAAGTCATTAGCACTATGAGCATGTTATTGTTTAAAGGGTGGCCAGATGGCAAACAAAGCTGGAATGGCCTTCCATTTCATTTT
This sequence comes from Haemaphysalis longicornis, assembly GCF_048455015.1. Classification (NCBI taxonomy): domain Eukaryota; kingdom Metazoa; phylum Arthropoda; class Arachnida; order Ixodida; family Ixodidae; genus Haemaphysalis; species Haemaphysalis longicornis. The sequence continues at coordinate 35,075,540 of NW_027526335.1, forward strand.
TCCCCCGCATAATTCTTCAGTATCAATGGTTCATATTGGTGTTCGGTAAAATGGAGCAAGCAATAACACGATTATTTGATTGATTGTAGGGTACACGCCGACGCAACGTGGGCGATGAGGCGCGCCATAGTGGAGGGCTCCAGATTAATTTTGACCACCGCATCTTTATTGTGCGCCAAAATCTCGTACACACGGGCATTTTTGCAACACGATTATTTGAAAATGTGGTACCATACATGTTTCCAAGGTGAAAAAAAAAAACATGAACTAAAAGACAGATACGCAAACAGGGAGCCTTTGTTTGCATGTACCTTCGTCTTTTTATCCGTATTTTTTTTTTGCCCTTGCAAACATTCCTTTAAACCAAAACACCCAGCTATCTGTTTGGGTACTATACATACCTCGGATAACGTTTTCAAGGCATTCCAATTTTAACCTTCAGCTCGAATAAATGTTCGCTGAAAAAAAAAGTTTATTTCCAGATAGCAACTGGAAACAAACAAAAAAAAAATGTGCCAGATTCAAAAAAAGTAAAGACGGGGAAGACTAAACATTGTCCGCATACCAGCCAGAATCAGCTACACTACCCATCATGAATGCAGTCAATCCTGGCAGCTGACGGTGGAGGAAATAAGCACAGGCTCTTTTGTGAAACCCTGTCACAAAGATTAGGCACCAGTCTGGTGCCCACACCACAACCACATTTCAAGCACTAGAAAAGGAAGGCTGGTATGCCATAATGAATGGAGTGTCAACAGAATGTTTATGTCACAAGTGTAGCCTGCACCCGAGGCAAAGTCTTACTGCACACACGCTGCTTTGTCCCTTTCTACAGCAGCCAGGCATGGCAAGACTGACTGGAACCAGTTCTAAGCTGGAGCACACCGCTCACCCCTGCTTGATATCAAAGCAAGCCCACGCGTTACAGGGTTTATCCATCCAGGATGTCCAAGAGAAGGCAAAAGAAGGCCAGTGCTGCGACCGAGGAAACGATTTTCAAAAGGCACGCAGTGGCGGGCGACACAGGAGACACTAGAGGCAGGTACCACTGGAGAACTGGCAAGTGAAAATGCGGGCGGTAGTGCGAGTTCCTGTGACGGTGCCCATGGGGCACAATGTCAGTACATCAGTGCCACCACCTCCATATGGTGGCGCATGCGTGGAGGTGCTGCCCAAACGTGCCTCTACCAAGTACTCAATACTGAAGCGGACCTCTGAGAAAATGTTGCCCCAGTATTCCTTTTCCACTAGACCTGGCCAGTGAGCTCTGCAGCACGGAAATAATGAGCGTTTCCTTCCTTTCATGCGTACAATGTGCGTGCATTATCAGTCTTTTTATTTTCATCAAAGAGAAGCACTGACGATTCCCAATTGTGCACTGCTGGTTTGAAGCACGCATGCCTCACAGTCCCGACACAAGGGGCACGCACCTCCTGTCAGAAAATGAGCAAGCCCACCCCATTGCCACACTAGATGCGGATGCACCATTTTTCGGGCTTACGAGCCAGCGACATGCATTTGAATTTCTCGCACAGTAAAGGTAGTTGGGACACGAAACACAAGGGAGTGCCCCCACCTTTTTGGATGACATGTGATTGTTCTCCAGGCAGCAATGGCGGCTCTTGCGTCTTCGTTGCTTTTGACACCTCGCGCATCTGCATAAAACAAATGGTAAGAGAACTGCTCTTTGGATTGACAAGGGGGAAGAGCACCTACGTATAAAGCATTGCATTCAAGGAATGCTTTATCCCATAGACATCTAATGACATGGCAAGCAGTAACTTACCCCCGCTGAGTGATGATGTGTGACGTCACTCACTGACACTTGCAAAAAAAAAAATTTAAATGTAAGCTTTCAGATATTCATAACTTTAACACCTGGACAATCAAATGCCCAAGAAGGACAAACCCTGTGGAAAACAGATATGAAATGAAAACAAACATTTTACTCGGGTGTTAGACAGGTGAGCTGAGCCTGTCAACTGGCTGGGCATCCTACACCCTTCACACCAGACCACCACTACCAATGTTGCATTAGACTGTATTGTCAAGCTGAGAAAAAAATTTGATGGTGGCCATGAATATTTTTTAGGTTTTCTGTCTGACGTGTGTTCACTTCAGCCACACACCAAGTCTTAATGTAAAAGTCTATGATGACAATAACAATGGGAACATCTGCACCAAGAACTGCAATGCCTTCTGCCAGAAAGAACTAAAGCATGCTCCATCGACCTATTTTTATCAGTGGAGAAGAAACCACATCATACATGCTTTGCCATTCTGCTTCTCGGGTTTCTTTCAGGATTTAAGCCAGCTTTTTCACTTGTTCAGCTGCATGTTCTTGTAGTAAGCATGTTCAACTGTCGATGCAGATCAATTAGTACAGCTGCAAACACGAATGCAAGAGCAGCTTGTGCCTGGTTGGCAAGGCAACTGATGCTCAAGATTGTCAAAGTAGTACGTTATGCCTACAGTGCCACTTTACACTAGGCGTCCACCCCAAGATTAACCGATAACGTGACTAAAGCACTGGGAATGCTAGTAGGGAGAGAGTGGCAAGAGTAGCGGGGAAGGGCTTGGCTGCGCGACCGGGACTGATGCATTTGGCATTGCAAAAATACAGGAGGCAATGGTTCTGTGCACTAAAACCATGCCGTGAAAACCTGCATAGGCCAGAACACACAGCATGTGGTCACAGAAGCGCAGGGAATGCGGTGCGCTAGCAGACAATATAACCCGGCATCCTACTACTGACGTTACACACAACTGGTGCCACGGTATGCTCATGTCCTCAAGGCAAATATCTGAGATATGCCACCGCAGTTGCAGCTCGCCTTGGCACGGTCGAGCCTGTGGGATGCGTGTGGATGGCCAAGCGAAAACACCGCCTGACCAGACAGGTCAACGACCTGTCTGGCTAACACCGCCAGGCACCTGCCTGCCCTCAAAGGGCCGCACTCAGGGGAAGGGCTCAGCCCTTCAAACAGATCTTGTGGCCGCCTGGCAATGTGCGTGAGCGGGCCGGAGTCAATGAGGCCCTAGGTTCCTACCTAGACGCCTCAGGCTCTGTGCTCCACTCTTTCTCCCAGTAGCGAATTAGACTGTAGCCGTGTGTGGGTTTGGGTGTGTGCTTTTGTATTGCCCTCTCCCTATATATATATATATATCCTCGCCCACTCTTTTCTTTTCCCTTATCTGCTTTTCTTTTATTCCCCATCACAGACACCCCCACACCAGCAGGCATTCCGGTGTCCACCTTTGGGTGACCCAAACTACACTTTCTACACAAACCACACTTTCATACATGACAGACAGTTCAGAATAAAATTCCAGGCTACTTCCCCGATTGTCTTCTTTCACTATTGCTGCAAAAAAAAAATGCTTGTGTGAAATCACAGAGACAAACAAAAAGCACCCGCTATTCTGGATCCCTTTCTAGTGCCTCGCAATGAAAAAACGGTCTGGGTTGAATGCTGCCTACATCTGAACAGCACCAGCTGGAGACGACAAGCACCCTTGCGTTTAAGGGCCACGCACTCACTTTAAGTTCCTGCGTTAGTTGCATGTTTTCGGTCGACGTCGAGGACGAGGAGCAGAGGGATTTGGAAGGCGAGTGGGAGCTGTGGCTGCCCAATGATCGCGGCCCAAGCTTGGAGTTGAGCGAACCCGACTCCGAACCTTCCAGGGAATCGACGCTGGCTGGCTTCAGGCCACGATTGTTGTGGGACGCTGGATCTGTCTGTTTTGTCTTATCCATAACCTCGGTACGACGCTCCCGCAGACGTACCGCCAGTTGGGTTAGTTTTTTGGAGAGATTCTTGGGTCTCCGATTAACTAGGGCGCCGCCATTAAAGAGGCGGAACGTCAAGACGTCACTACTATAACGTCACTGACGTCACCGCAAAGGAAAATCAGCTGGATGAAATACAGAAGGCAATAAAAAAAGTAAAACTAATCAGCTGCACACATGCCTACTGGCAACAATCACAGAGAAAAAAATGTTCCAACAAACACTTACGTTATCTTATCAAGGTCGCCGCCTTTGTCACCGCGTTAGAAAGCTCCAAAACAAGATGATAAAAAGGCTATTCATACTGCCGATTTCTTTGATAGTTGGTTAATTAGACACATCGAATTTTTAAGTGCAGGAATCAACAATATTAGCGATCGTAGCATATTAGTGATATTAGCAATATTACCGGCAAGTCTGCAGAGCCATCTAGCAACAAAGGTGACCTTTGCGCGTGCCTTTGCGGCTGTTGCGGTGCTGTTCCTTGCTGCGCTCGCTGCACGTTCAGGGAACCGTTCGGTGAAGTCAGGGGAAACCTTGGAACGACTGGGACGCAACTCAAGATGATTGCCCACGTAGTGTCCCGAAGAGCGCTTCTGTGCGCTTTGAGTAAGATATTCTTACTTTACGCGCTGCAAATTGCGAATCGCGTTTCCCCCACTTTTGGTGCGAGGTTCTCTTGAGCGAACGCGTCTCTTTCGCAGCCAGTTTCGCTCTTTGCGCCCGATATCGTCTTCTACTCGCGTGCGTGTAGCATAGTGACCACCCAGACACGCAACATTGTTTGGTGTTTAGTAGAAATCGTTTGGCAGCATTGTGGTCGTCACTTGCCTCGCGTGAGTGTCAGCGTTGCGGCGTGGCGGTGAGCCCAAGTTTCTTTCCTTTGCAGAGCCGCGCAGCCTTGCTAGGTCGTACCACCCCCCTGCCGAGCACAAGGCGTTTACTATGGCTGACCTGCCCACTTTCGTCGGACCCTGGGAGGAGCACTTCAACAAGCGGCAGGCAAAGTTCAACATGCACCTGGCCTTTGGCCTCGGCTTCTTCCTGGCGACCTTCGCCACTGTAAGCGCTGTGAAAGTTATCTGCTTAACCTTCTTAATATTCATCCCTTACGCAACTTAAGGGTCGCAGGTAACAGTAGAAGCCCTGGTTACGTAACTAAGACCTTGAGTGGAGAAAAAAGCGAGGCAAAGAGGAATTTGAGGAGTACTAGTAACGGAAACCCGAATCGCCTTCCAAGAATTCTACAGATACATGAACCAATGGCAGCTGAACAACTAAGGTCAGAAGTGTGTGACAAGGGCACAAGGGGGTGAACCTGTGCCAGTGTGCCAGGCCAGAGTGCATCTACTGGCACCTCAACTGGGGGGATCGGGTAGCAGTCATGACAATGCAACGCTTTGCAAACATTGCAAAGCAATCAGAGAGCTGCCTCCGTGTGTGGTTACATAAACATTCTACCAGAGAGCGTCGTCTCCCGATTGGCTCAGACATGCTCATTTTTTGCCAGTGAGCGGTGACCCACTCGGAAAGCAGTTTTGCAACACCACTGCTTTCGCACAAAGCAGTGCACTGCCAGATATTTCCGTGCGTGTTAACCTTTTGGGTGTTTCTCTTATCTGGAAACTCTGCTGAAGCTACCAAAGGTATCGAACAAATAGAGGGGTTTATGTGCATAAACATGTCATAGTGAATGTTTTTTCTGTGTCTGTTTCCATGACCAATACCCAGCGCAGCTTCCTTTCAAAAGGCTTATGTACACCCGCCCAATTTTTTACCAATATCACGGGAGCGCCGGCCGTTCAGTCGATCAGCGCCTCGTGATGGAGGGATACGGCAAACTCGGCGAGAGTAGCCGCATATGCACAAAGCAAAGGCCGCTGCTGCCGTCATCTGCTAGGCTGTTCCAAGAGCAGAGGGCCACCCCTGTATTTTGTTATTCGCTTATCAAACTGCCTGCCGCACTCGAAATTTTTCTTGAAGGCCAGGCACGTGGCACCAATTGAAAACGGGACGAATCAGCGTTGCCGAACGAACTTTGCGTTCTGAAACGCTGATTACTCTTTTCAGTTGGTGCCACATTCCTGGTCTTCAAGAAAAAGTAAACAAAACGACGCCATATTGGATTAGCCAGTTGCGAATGCCGAGCCAGTTAAAAGTGCTGCTCTGTTTCCTGAGCCCTGAAAGCGGCCGTAAGGGGCGCGAAGGCTGCCATCGAAAAATTTCTCAACCACTAAAACCACACATGGAGCCTGAAGCGGCTTCCCCACCTGCGCAGGGCAGGCGGGAAAAAAAGGGGGCGTGTCCTTCTATAACCTTCCAGTGTGGTTCGGGCGGCCGCTGCAGGAGGGCTACACTACTGGAAAAAGGGTCCATTCACAAATGTGCAATGGGTGTGTCTCAGTGTAATCAGTTGTGGATGCCTGCGTGCTCATAGTGACCGCTCAGAAAACTTTGTACCACCTTGTTCCTTATATGATGACTTTAAAAAAACAGTGCCTTTTCTCTTGTGCAAAGTGGAAATGTGCTCCTATAGTTCCTCTGTCTTCATTTCAGGCCGTGTCCTTGGGCACACTGGACTACGTCGATACCCCTCCTCTCAAGAACTAGCCTCTGCCCCAGTGACCCTTGAGAAAAACCTTCTATTCTAATAAATTGAGAACCAGGATAGGCAGCAGTTGTTTGGCTTCTGTTTATTGATAAAACTTCCAAGCTGGGAATGGGTGTTTAGTTTGTGCTGCAGTTTTTACGGCGAAAGCCGTATTGGCCTAGTCCAGCGAGTTTCACCGTGTGCAGGAGTTTGACCTTGAAGCAATATACCATGACTCCCTCCCCCCTCCTCCACGCTGCCGCAGCACCAAGAGAGGGCGAGAGAGGGGAAGTGAGGACGCTGGTCTATCTGTGCCGAAGCTCTGTTGTCTGAGCGGTCCCAGTGGCGAAAGCGACAGGCTTCATTGGGCAATCCTGCAGGCATCGCTCAGCTTGCTAACCAGTGAATGGGCAGCTGTATATAATGGCGTATATGTGCGATTGGCTGTGGCCGGCAAAATACAATGCAAATTAAGCAGGGGTTATAAGCTTGCAGGATGAGCTTTTTGCGCTTAAATTGAATGCATATTCCTTTTATCGCAGTAAGGGCGGTGGGGTAAAAATGGAAGTTACCAACGCACACCTAAACAGAAGCACAGGTGCGTACTGAACGCGCTATGCTTGTTATAGGTGCACAGCAATCCAGCACTTTGGGGTTGTCTTGCACGACACTGGCCAATTGACGAGCCAGAAACTGACACTGACCAGCCAGAAACATGCAGATATTGCAGAAGGTCCGGCTGTAATAGTGTAAATGACATATTCAGTCGAACAAATTTTGAAAAACAAAAAAATAGTGAAAAGTGCCGAACCGTGTAAAGACCTGCATTTCCACAAAAATGCAGATTTGGCAGAAGCTCCACCTGTAATCGTTATAATAGTGTAAATGGAGATCATTGATTGAGCAAAATTTTGAAAACCCCCCCCAAAAAAAGGAAAAAATAGAAGTGGCGAACCGGTTTGTGTGCCGCCCTGCATTTCTACAAAAATGCTGATTTGGCGGAAGTTCCACTTGTAATTGTTATAACAGCGTAAATGGAGATAATTGGTCGAACAAAATTTTGAAAAACCAAACATTTAGCTGTAAAGAACTCTCACTCTCTAGACAAGCAGCATAAGATTGCTACGCATTAGTGGACAATTTCTGCAGATTTTCAGGAGACAAGGGAAACAAGTATATGAAACGTTCAGAACAAGTTCAGACACAATTCTGGATTTCCACAGATTTTTCAGGGGACAGGGGAAACAAGAACATGTACGTAAAAATGAGCAAAGTCCAATCATGTTGAGCCGGCAAGGATGTAAAGAACATCAGCCAATGCAAACCAATCTGTAGTTTGCCTCGTGACCTCCCCGTTGATTGACGTGGCCTTGGTTGAGAGGCACGGTTTTCCCACGAAGAATAATCGGCAACATCACTGTACTGAGTGGCTGGCAGAATCCCGTCCATCCCTCGCATGGAACAGAGGGTGCATTTATTTTTTTTTCCTCGCTTACATGGAGCAGTGCTTGGACCACCTTGGGAAGGGCACCACATCCCTGATGTTCTTCACTGCCAGGAAGTACTGCAGCATCCGATCAAAGCCCAGTCCAAATCCTCCATGGGGGGCAGAGCCATACTTCCGCAGATCCAGGTACCTGAGGCGAGAACACAGTGGGAGCGCACACCGTCAGTTAGGCCTGCACCGTCCAGGGCCTGCACGTCTCTGTACATGACTAGACTAGCACTCTTCCAGACATTGCCACAGTGCCAACAGTGGCATCACTCTTATCACAACATGCATTCCTACACCTCAGGTTCAAACTGCGCACTTTAGGCCAGCTTGCTCCATCTAGTGAGCCAGCGACGAAGTTGCGCCCGACCACGTGCACTGCGCCATGAAACTGAAGGTGCACAGCTTTTACTTATTTTCATTAAGTATGCGGTATGGAGCCGCAAGAGAAGAGCACTCATTTTCTCTGTGTTTACTTCTTGTTTTATTAATTACCAATACCACACAAGTAGAAGAAAGCAATGAGTGGGAAGTATTGAAAGGGGTCCTGAAGCACTCTCTAACAATGCTTTGCATCCCACACAGGACCCCACACACAAGTTTGAACACTTTCTGTCCAGAAAGAACTTGGTCACGTATTAAGAGCATTATCGCTCATCCTAAAAAAGTGCTTTTTTCTATGCTTCTCTCACAAGCTGCAAGTGACATTTGAATGCAGAGAAGTGCTGGCTGGCAGCGGTGGCAGGCCTAACCTTGCTCGCATGGGCAAAATAATTCGTTAGACACGATGAATAGGGCGGTGGCGACATCTGTTTGATGCACGGCAAAGTTTCTCTCTTGTGGCATTAACATGAACAGAAACCAATGTATGTCGCACTGTTCAGCTTCCTCCAATGCTGCACTGACATGTCTGTAGCAAGCAATGCATCTGTGAGTAGGCAGCAGTTGCCATGGTCGTACATCACTCTGTGCAATTCAGCCCTTTTGTTTTTGTGGGGAAGTGGAATTGAACAGCTGTGGAAGGCCGATTTCACCAATACCCTCTGGGAGACTCCAGGATGACAGTCATGCTAGCAGGCAAATTCTGTGCTTTAATTGATAGCCAAAACAGTGGCTATCTTGGACAGCAATTAACCGAAGTGCGTGACCTGCCTACTAGCATGGCATTCATCACTGTCTGCACCGCCCTCAAAGGAGCCATGGACTGCAGCAGTCTTGTGGGGGCCATGTGTGCGCTGCTTTGCAGAGATGGTTAGGACTGCTTGCCTTAGCACTGCCAATGGGCCCCACCACGCATGCGCCACGGACGCCTCTAGAGCACCGTGGTCTGTACAGCACAAAGGAGGAACTTTTGCCCTCCGCCACTGCTCGGCTCTCATGTCGTTAACCACGCAACCTCCTTACTGCGCGAGTTCATTGCCCGTGGTCAAAACCTGTTGCCGGCATGCGAGGATTAAAACCTCCTTGAGGTGAGTGTACGATGCACTGAACCCTGCTGGCTGCCAATGTGACCTCCACACAGGTAGCAGGTAGCTGCACTGTGGGCAAAGCAACAGAGTTTAGTAGAGAGCCTGTTGTAACAGCGTGACTGTTGAGAGTCCCTACCAGGAACAGCCCACTGTTGGGCATGTCAAATGGGTGGGGACCCACCAGGAAAAAGGCCCAGCGGCGTCTCCCAGGGCTTCCTGCATGCGTTCTTCGAGGACAGCGGGGTCGTCTTCCCTGAGGCTGCCACCGCACAACTCCCCTCCAAAGGGCGCCAGCAGGTCGAACCCTTCCACCTGAAAGCACACGCGTGGGCTCCGTCAAATCTGCGCTGGCACAGATGTGCAGCCCATTGTCAAACAAAACCAGGATGCATGAAAGGCAGTCGTTCAATCAGAATTTTTCGGTGTTTGTTTGAAGGGCTTCTGAAGCACATTTTTAAACACCCTAACACCCCACTCAAACAGGGTTAATCCTTTCGCCAGGTGGCCATGAAATGCCTGTTCCTTTCAGTTGGGGCAATAAATGGCAAAGCACGGAATAAATAAGGTGGCTGCTGCAGTGAGCACACGACAGGTGATGGCTAGAGCTTTCATAGTGCTTGCAGGCACCAAGGAAAGTGCTCTGGTGCTCTGGGAGAGAAGCTGCTCCCTGGAGAAACCTGCGGAAAAGAACGCTAAGGACCACCCACAGTCGTCAGGGCAGGAGTGTTTTGAACAGGGTGTTGCCCCTGGCTGAGGAAGCCAGGCCTGGAGCAGGAGCCGAGATATGTCATACCGTGCCCGGGTGCTGCTCCTTCATGTAGAAGGGCTTGAGTGTGCGCGGGAAGCGGGTCACAAAGAGCGGCCCACCGCCACAGTGCCGCACCAGGAACTTCTCATGCTCCGCTCCCAGGTCCTGGCCCCACTGCGCGGCACAGGAAGGGGGCAGCCGGCTCAGCTGGCAGGCACGCCAAATGGAACACACAAGGGGCGCTTCGCCAATTCACCACAACCAACAACACTGCCCAGTGCAACCTGGATGGCTGCGTTCGACACTTTGTGACAGCAGACAGGCCCCATTATACCTTGTCGGTGGAAAGAGGCATCATCCACTGCCATGCAGGCCTGCTCCAGAAGGGCATTTGGTCAAAGGCAGCTTAATCATCCATCCTGCTCACCACCAAACTTAATTCAGCCCTTTGTGATGTAGTTTAACCGCACTCTGTAGCATTTCGTTTTATAAGAAACTGCCATATTTTCTGCTATGGCAGTTCTGGCGTTTTTCCTCCCAGATTTCTAGTGATGCAATTCCTATACAAGGGTGCAACTTAATTGCAAAATATTAGGGATGTGCCCTAAATTTTAAAATTTTAAAATAAAAAATTTTAGATGCAAATTGAATATGACAAAGGCAAAAAACTTCCTTCGCATATCAAAACGAATATCGAATACTGTATGTGTACGAATTACCAATATTTTTTCCTTCTAAAATAAACTTTTGCATAATAGATAAATGTAGGTTAATGCACTCAAAGCAAATTATCATGCAGGATAATAGAAGTTAACAACTCACAGTGTTCAGAAAGTTTGCACTTATGCTCCCTGACAAGACTTTTGCATAAAGAGAACAATTTAAAAAAAAGCACAAAAGTTCACTTTACAGGACAAGCCGTTCATGGCTTCGAGAAAATTATTTATTATCGCACTAAGACGGCTCACACTGCCCTCAAATCGCGACATGCTGTATGGAAAACCACACATTGGGGCCTCCGGGCTTCCGAACTCAAGTGGTCAAAACTCGGAAAAATAAGCAAAAGATGTTTAGCGAGAGGCTATTAGGGAGCGGCAATCTTTTTTCCTGTAGAAAGGGGCACACTGCAAATTACTACGTTAGCTGCTCTTATCTCTTTAAAAGGAGGGGGGTGCTCTTGATGTCTGGAACACTATTTTTATTCAGACAAGCCTTTACGAGGCCTTTTATTGTTTTTCTTCTTTTTCTTTTCTACAAGGGGTTTGTCACACTAGATTGTTACAGATACTGACTGTGAGCACCGTTTAGTGGACTCTGAAGGCAGCAACTTCTACTGCGCAGCCCGAACTGACCAGGTCCCATGGCTTTGAGAATACACTTTTCTTTCAAAAGCTTAAAAAGATTGCCCTGCTCCTCATGTGCACAGTGGATTGGCTTTTCATTCAGATGTTTTCCTCTTAGAGTGGCAGCAGCAGCTCACGCAGGTAGATTTCTGCCGTGGTTCTTCCGCAAAAACTAGAGCTAATGCATATTTGGAGCTGACAATACAAATACAGAGTTGTAATAGTTCAGTTTCACCCCGCAAACAGTACAAAAATGAGCAACTTATATAAAGGAGCAGCTACAAAATAGCATTATTTTAATCGCAACAAAACCACACGGACGAAGAACAAGGTCTCGTCTACTCTGTTCTTGGTCCGTGTGTTTTTGTTGCGCTTCAAATCATGGCATCTATTCACCAACTAGCCCAGCAAAAAGTTCTTCTCAACTGCAAAATAGCACTTTGTTTTCTTGCTCCATGGTTATTCTTTTCAACATTAGAAAAATGAGTACTTCTGTTTGTTGGCCACCTGTTCCTGCCTAAAGGTCAGCTAGTGACCGCAAAACAGGCAGAGGGTTGCAGAGTTCCAACGCTATCTAATGACGCTGAACTTATCCATGCACACTGCAGAGCCCCACCGAGAAGCAGCCTTACCTGTATGCTTTGCACTCCAGATGACCTTTCACCTTTGGCAGACTGCAAAGTGTCAATGCACTCGGTGTATGTCATCCTGGAAAGACACCGGTCCCAAGAGGTTGTCTTAAGGCAAGACATCAAGCATGAACCACAGCACTACTACTGATATAAAAACTACAGAGCCTGGGCTCAGGTTACTCGACTAAGACATGCACCACAGGCAATCCCCATTCCGGAAAAGCACAAGGTCTGCTCACTGTGTGCTTCTCTATCGTCACACTGCAGCCTTAATTAAACACACACTGAAGCGTCATTCTTTTGACCTGGCATGTTTCGCATCCTCGATAAGGGCCAAAGAATGAAGTTTCACAGGCAACAGGCGCTGAAGATTCTATCACTGCTACGTAAGCCATGCTACGGGCTTACCAGCAGTCATCCAAAAGAGTGTCGTTTTTATCTCCATGTAAACAGTGGAGCTCTTGTAGGTGGATGTAATTTGTGGTGTGTAACGTGTTAATACCAAGAAAATGCCGAGCGCTCGTGAGAGCGTGCCTCACGGCGACCACTGAGCGTCCCCAGCATGCACAGTGGTGATGTGTCCTCCACTGCTCACATAAAAAGAAATCCCGCAGCTTCGCCAGTTCTCGACATGGAGTGGCCATGGAAAGTACGCACGTCCAAGGAAGAAGCCGTGTACCGAGAAGCACGCCGTGCGGCTCTCGGTGCACCTCTCGGCACTGTGCGCACCACACTAGCACAGCGCAAAGTGACAACGAAACATGTACATAAACAATGTCAAACTTCTACATATGCATGGTGATGTGTCCTTCACTGTTCACGTGGAAAGAAATCCTGCAGCTTCGTTCCAGTTCAAGCCTCGCCTGACTTAGCGCAAGCTTCCTCTGTTTTTTTCTTTCTGCGTCCCGTAATATGTGCACCTTTTCCGTGAATTTTGCAGCCCTCCCGATAATGAAAAAAGTTGTGGGTATCCTTCTTTCCAAGGTCACAACAAGGACTGGCAAGTACCATTGAACACTGAAAATTGAATACCAAAAAGATAAGAAAACAGTTCATCGCATTGATAATTCAGTATAAGGATTAAATTTCGCAAGTGTAAGCTCCGAGAAGACACCCACACACTTCTGATTTTACAATGCTGCAACGCAACTCAAATAACAGCAAGGGAAAAAACAAGAACACGGTAAAACAAAACGCGTGCTCGCTCAAATGAGTTCTGAAATGCCCTCCGCTGACGCTGTGGAGTTCAGCAGTTCAAATGAGCAGTTGCTGATGTACTGGTGCACGTGCTCCTCTCAAGCACGGTCTGCATCAGCAACAAGAGCCAGCTGCGTCGACCTTATCGAGCGAATCAGTCTCCTGGGCTGCTTTCCCCAGCCCCACCTAGATGTGACTCCCTTGGGAAAGGCCACCCACCTGGCAAAAGGCCTGTCCAGTGCATCCCGCACTGCCTCCACATGGCCAGGAGGGGCCACCGCCGCAACATCTTGCTGGCATGTGCTGACCAGGCTGCGGAACACAGCTCGCACCACATCCTCGGCCCTCTGGGTGATGACAAGAGGAGACAGCGTGCTGCGGCCATTCTCAAGCCAGCTGTGACAGGCATGGGAACAGCTACGGTACCAGCCACAAGGTACTCCTGCCACTAGGGCCCCGTGACTCTCCCGATCATACCTTCTACGTTTCTCATTGCTACTGCCATGATTCTTGTGCTCTGATTTTCATGCCAAAGAGGTTCCTTACTGTGAAAGGGTTCCGATAATGTAAAATTTCATTCTGAAATGGTGTCACATACCATGTGGTATTATAGGAACCGCGCAGCAAGACAGCGGCACCATGCTGTCACCTGCAGAACAGTTACCATGCATACAACAAGCACGTGACAGGTGTCTGGTGCAAGCAACAACAGGGCTCAACACAAGACCAGTTTATATGCAAGTAAACAGCAGACTCTTGTCTAGCCACAATCACTCAAAATGAATGCAGCAAGAACTCACAATTTCAGGTGAAAAAAAAAAAAACCGTTTCTTTGTTTCTTTGACTGCAGTTTTCAATCAGTCGAGTAATAAAGGAGACACGCAGAAAGTTGTATTCACATATGAGCTGTAGAAAGGCTCAAACTCACTTTCGTGATGTATTGGTGGTAACGCCAAGGGGCAAGTGGCAAGAAAATTACCACCCCAAATGCCACGGTCAAGGTGCAAAGCAGCTAAAAAAGCTGTTGGGTACGGGGGAACCCTTGCGGGGCCCACTACTAGCTTAGCAAAACCCGAGCTTCAGACGCTTCCACTCTCGTGTACAGTAGCTTCGGGGCCACCTCTGCAACGGTGCCACCTACGTCTTGCCTCTCTACGCCCAACGATGCATGCATGCCAGGCAACTAACTGCCCGCACACGCCTCCCCAAGAGTGACACTTGTGGAAGGAAATTGTTTCGTGCTCTGGCGACTTGGGATCACAGAATGCAGAAGATGCCGCCATCAGCACACGTGTGATGCCGGGGCTGTAGGGCTTTAGGCGCCCAAGATTCCCGATTAAGACCTCCCCACTTGCTTCATTGTAAGTGACTACGGCATCACCCAACGAGAGTGCCACAGGCCTCTTCCACAGCCTGCAAGTTTCTGCAGCTCAACCTCGGAGGGTGCATAAACACAAGGTGCAATGTTATGCCTGTCATAGGAGGGCAGCCTTGCCCCCAGTGCCGCCGTCCTCGAGCTCCATGACTGGAACTACAAGCAGACAACACAGCTGGCTGCCCGCAAGCAGCCAACGGACCGAATGCCATCATGGAAAAGATGCCTGCAAACAGACTTTGGTTTCTGACTTCGTCAAGAGCTAATGAGCGTAAAGTTTGGTCACACGTGGTGCCGAATTAGTAAAACTGGTTTTAATAGCAACCGCCCCGATTAAAGGAAACCTGTTCATGAAATTGTTCAGTTGATGGGCCTCCTTTTCATCAAAATGTACTCTCACTAATAGACAAAAAGGCTCAATGAGATTGCAGGGCCCCCTGCTGCATGGGGTACACAAAACGGAGGCCTGCATAGCCCAGACGAGAGTGCCTTGCAGAGCTCCTTTTGCGGGCCCATGCTGCTGCCCCCAAGTGCCACCCCTGTGGTGGCCAGTCTGTTGCCCACCCACCTGCAGCAGGGTGTCCAGAGAGGAGACAAAGGCCTCCTCGGCCTCCACCATGCAGAACTCGCACACGTGACGCCGCGTGTTGCAGTTCTCGGCACGGAAGGTGGGGCCCACGGTGTACACCCGCGAGAGGGACCTGCGACACCAAGAAAGGGGGCAGTGCAGATCACCTGCAGCCTCCACCTTGGCACAGCCACCAGCATGTCCACAAATGCTGGCCGAGAATGTGCCTGCCGACAAAAGCTGCTGGGGTGGCCCACGAGAACAGCGGTCGTCCCACTTACATAGCAACGGCTTCCAAGTGCATCTGGGCGGACACAGTGAGGTAGACGGGCCGGCCAAAGAAGGAGCTCTCCTCCCCTGGTGCTGCTGGCTTCGCAGGCTGCACTTAAGAGAGCAAAGGGGAAGAGAAGAACACCACCAGTGGCTCACTGCCTCCCGCTGACAGACACGGCCGTGTGGGACACAGGCACCAGCCACTTCGTCAGAAACATGCCAAAAGGGAAAATATTTTACCCACATTTAAGTGCCTACGGTGACTTGGCTTAAATTTGACTCACAAAAATTACACATAGCATTGCCATGACCACTGGAAATGGAATAAAAATGATCTTCGTGTCACAAACAGGACCTGGTCATAGAGACCTCAGTTCATACGAGTTTTCTGCAGTATGCCGTAAACGAGTGCCCAGCAGAACGGCTTGAAACGTTGCTAAGAAGTTATCACCACTGCCAAGTGCACCCATTCAGGGGGTTCATTTAGGCACAGATGGCAAGGGGATTTGCAGTTAGGCCTTCACTTCTTTTTAAAACAAACTGCAGAGAAAAAAGAAAGAACGAAACTTAAACATCAAATGCGACTTCGTGCCCAAAAGGATTGAGGGCAAGCAGTTACATGGATTGGGTTCAGCCATGTGCAGGGACTGCCCCCAATTTTTGAAATTGGAGTGGATGAGGGAGAACGGTGCAAAAAAAACAGTGCTACTCTAGACTGTGCCTTGCTACTGAAAATGAAGAAACTTGTAAACTGCCTTAAAGGAACAGCAGATGGGCTTCACGCTGTACATTTCAATAAATTGGCGGGGCAAACTATCACAGTTTACCATCACAACTAATGATTTAACGACCTCAAAGACGTTTAGACTCGTAAAAGCTCATATTTCATTCAGAAGTAAGGCTTTGGGTCAAACAGGACATTTTTCTTGTCAAGCTTGGGTCAGTGCACTTTTCTGAAGTGCAAAGCTCTAGATCACTTTATGCAACTGCAAATGCTACCCAGACACACACATGGAGCTCAAATAATCACAGTAAAACCTGTTGGCATGTAGCCGCCAAAACGGTGCCTCCACTCTACAAGTAGTTGCTTGCAGTCCTAAAAAAAAAAAAGTTCCTGCATTTTTGAAGCCACCCCTTTCCATAAGGGCGATTTCAGGTGCAAGCTGGGTGAAAAAATTGCAGATAAAAAATTGCAGAAGCTCCCAAATAGGAGTAGTGTGCAAGTATTCTTTACAGCCACCCATTTCCATTCACTTAAACAAGTCTCCAGGAATAAGATTTTTACACCTGAAAACTGTCGCCCAAACATTTTAACTCACTGAATCAGCCTGCTCACTATAAAATGAATTCGAAAAATAAAAATAGATTACTTTTTTTTTTTTTAATGGATGCCATTTACACACCTTTGATCAAAGTTCAACGAGTCCCCAATTCTCAGGTTTTACAATTTTTGCCATTCAGTTTTACAAGAACTATAGACAGTCAGTCATCTGCTAAATGCACCACTTCCAACAGCCACCTGAACACGCGAAATTAAGATAACTAATAATTTTACACTTTGAAAGTGACTACATAAAATGCTGTGGTCCCATACAATAAAACAGCTTGCTAACAACTTTTCCAACATGTTTTATTTTTTCACTGCCTGTAGAATTCTTAAAAATTTGTCAATTTAATACTCTGAATATACTTCCAGTGGACAGCTTGCAAATTAAATTAGAACTGGAGTTCTGACCATTTCACAAGACACAATGTTTCACAAACCCTTTCACACTGCTGTGCTGCCACAGTGGATGGCTTGCTAAACTTGCACAGATGGTAGGCTATGAGGGACCACCCAGCCTGCTATTATGCCTCAAAATACAAAAATTAACGGAGGGAAGTTATCTGTGAGGACATTTGAGGCCCCATGGCTTACAAACCTGGTGAAACACAGACACAATGTGCAGTTGCTTAGATAGGGAGGCATAAGGTTTGAGAATGTTTTCCATGTCACTGTTTGTACGTATATATATAATGTCCTTGTATGTCCAGCTCAATACGGTCCTACGCTGTGCATGAGGATCAAATTGGGAGCTTTGCAGGCACGTGTTCTTCCTTTGCTATTTAGGAAAGAAAAAAAGAATATCTTTTTTTTTTGGTTTTCAAGTGCTTGATATTTTGTTTTGTCAAAATTGTTCACATCTATTTCTCGGGCCTTGAACACAACACATGAAATACACACAAATCAGGTCCTCATGAAGATTAACTCAAGCACTTCACAATCTTTGTTTAGAACAGACCTTCAAGTCCATGTAAATGAAAACTTCACAGTGCCTACCACATGCAAAAAAAAAAAAAGTAAAAGTAGAATGACATTCCTTCCTTGGGACTGAAAACAGCTTGAATTATACAACATGCCAATTTATTACTAGGTGTGCAACAATCCAGGATTGGCTATTTTAAGGTTCGTCACAACTGCTTATGCTCAACCCCAGTTTGTTTTCCCATACAAGTTGACGACGAACTTCAACCCCCACTGGAGTAAATGGAAATTTCTAGTAGTGTGCGCGTTAAGTAGAAACCAGTGTGTCGAACCCGAAATTAACCGTACCAATATTTTTGCCGGGGTTGAACCCAAACCATTATTTTTTGGGCTGCCGAATCCCGAACCAAAACTGAACCGAAAAAAGAAATTATGGTTACCGGATCACGACAAAACAGTTCAACCACCCAATGTTGGTAATGGGTGGTCGGTCTTTTCTCTTTCACGCTCCATCAACTGTGCAATCTCTAGTGCGATTTCCCCTTCCGATGAACCAAAACATGGTCGGAACATAGTAAAAGGACTGCGAGCCCGTACTGCAACGGTATGTTGCTGCTGGTCGAGCAAGCAGGGTGTAAGGCTGGGCAAAAGAAATGTCACACTCTCGGCAGCCTGCAGGAGACTTGCAGCACCGGCTTTGCCCTTCCCTCGCTGGGACTGTGCAGGGGCAATCAGGCTGTGAGATTTCTGCACTGCACACTGGCCAAGGTTCAAACCTGAATGTGCCTACTTGTGGCACCTCCAAAGTGTTGAAACTTGGTGCGTTTGGTACATAATCGTACAAATGAAAACAACAATGCCATAGAGGGGAGACAGAAAGAAAGAGATGAACACTTGCGCTGGCCATGTGTTTCTATTGGTTCAGGGCATCGGCTTTATAGTACAAGCGAGGCGAATCCCATGCAACAAGAAAGAAGTAAACAGAAGGCTTCTAAACAGAATAGGTTTCTAAAACACACAACAGGAAGGTAACAGAAGGCATGTGCCAATGCATAATTTCGAGAGCCAATTTGAAATTCGAGATTGTATTTTTTCGAATTGAGAGGTGTGCCCAGCATTGGGCGCTAGACTTCCGAGTCCACTGATTGCTGCTAAAGCTGTTCGTACTACAGTCTCTTGTATAGGAAAAGCTGCTCTTTAAAGCGGTATTTTGATTGCACAAGAATGGTTCTAAGTTTTGTAGTGAGTTTACACTACAAAAACTTTTTTCTGACACTTCACTAGTAATTCAATTAAACCGGTTCGCAAAGTGGTTCAAGCTTCCAAACCAGTTCGCGAATCAGATCGGTGCATGATTTAGTCAAACCGGAACTGATCCAAAACAAAATGTATTTACCCGAACCCAAACCATAACTGAACTGATATTTTTTACAGTTCGACACACTGGTAGAAACAGATTGATTTTGGGGTTTAATGAGGCATGCTGTTGTGGAGGGCTTTGGATTTTGAGCACTTATGGATCTTTAATGTGCACCAAAATCTCGACAGGCGGGTGTTTTTGCTCTTTGCCTCCATCTGAAAAGCTACCACAGCGGCTGTGAATTGAACCCGCCATGTCCTTGGGCTCACCAGCACAACACCTTAGCCAGTGAGGCACCACGGCGGGTTGGGTAAGCAGAAAATGGATAAATGAGCCGTGACTACCTTGACAGAGAAGACATCCCCGCCACCTTCGCAGTCGTTTGACGTTAGGATGGGGGTGTGCACATGGAAGAACCCTTGAGACTGCAAGACAAAGAGAGAGCACTCTGCAAAGACAGCTCGGTGAAAGGGGTGAAGGGCCCTGCCCCGCTGGTTACCTGGAAAGCGGTGTGCACTGCCATGAGGGCTGTGCTGCGCAAGCGCAACATGGCGGCTTCCTTGGCCTGCCGGGGCCTCAGGTGCAGGTAGCTGCGCGTGTACTCCGGGGCATAGCTCTTGCGTGGGGCAAACGGGTATTGCTGCGCAGAGGAGCATGCAGCAAATTTCCTCCTCAGAGCAACAAGAGCACAGGCCACTCACAGACAGGAGTGCTTGGGCCACAGCCTAGCTTGTGCACAGAAAGTAATGCACAACAGGTTTGCACACTACTGCAACAAAAGATAAATGTGAAGACATTGGAAGCAATGTTAAACTGGCTTGCAAACCAATTCCTTTTCATTGAAAGTAAATACTCAAATAAGTAGACAATCACAGCTACCATGGGCAAGTTTTGTCAGCACTAATCTAAACCACAAGAAAGAAATTGATTGAATATGAGATTTAACACGCTGACACTACACAGGCGATGAGGCGCCCCGTAGTGGAAGGCTCTGGATTAATTTTAACCAACTGGAGATCTCGAACACACGGACAAGAAAGCAAATAAATGCAGCATCATTATTAGCTGGGCTGCTTTCGGGACCAAATTGGGGGCGAAAATATAGCCTTAGCAAGCACTTCCAAAGAAACCAGAAACTAGTTTAAGTATCAGGAAACAGACTCAGGTGAAAGACATCCCGGCTCAATCAAAAAAAAGTAGAGTTGGGTAGTCATTAGAAGAATAAGACGAATAAGAATAAGAGAGTATGCAAACAATCTAGCCACGGTGCTGTAACAAAACGTATTCCAATTGAGTTATCAAAGCATGCATTGCTGCACACAGAAATTTTTAAATACACCTGCCACTTCCGGAGGGTCATTTTTGTTACACAGGTTTGGGTACTGCTTTTTTATTCTTGCAATGCAGAAAATCACACAGTAAATGCTGTTTATTTACTGAACCAGTGCTTGAGGTTCATTAGAAGATAAATTTCAAAACATTTAAAAGTTCTGGGTGCATCTTGGATGCATGCCTTGATGACTAAGTTCAACTACTTTAACAGAGCACCATGGCTGCAGTGCTTTTGTACAACATCCCGTGTCCCGTCATGGCTCTCTGCGGAGCGTGGCCATGCCTCTAACAATGTCTGCACCTATACTTTTAAAATTCGTGTATTTGCACCTCCACTTTCCCTCGCCGGCCAGCCAGAGCTCACACACGGTAATAATCACTGAAACTTGTCTATCTCAAAAGTGCAGGCAGCTAGAAAAAAAATACATGAAATAATCTGAAATAACCATGGGCAGATAAGGCAAAGACGCTACCCCTTCATTTCCCCTGATCACAGTGACCGCTTTCATATCACAGCCCGACCAAATCAGTGTCCGGTTAAGCAGTTTCAGCACAATTTATCCCCCCCAATAAGCCAGCTGGTCACCCAGTCCTGCTCACAGTTAGTCTAACTGCTGTTGTCATGAAGTAACAGCAGCTAAATGCGACCACATGTACCACCTGCTGTGCGATGGTGGCCCTTGTAACCCTTTCTATGTTTTCCATCTGGCTAGAACACAGGCGCAAGTATGCAGCTATGGTTGGACTGGGAAATCACCCACCTCCACGTCGCATGGTCCCAGCACAGTGACATTTTCAGCTTGTATCTCAAACTGCTGGCCTTTGTGCGCGCTGGGCACGAAGCTCCCAACCACTCGTACAGCTGCTCCATGCGAAACTTCAGGGCTAGAGTGAATGCACAAGAGAGCGGTGCAGAGTAATGAGTGGACACCACACTGCACGTGGACAGAGGGCCACGTTATTTCAACCACGCCCACCTCTTTTAGCAGCCAGCTGGGGCTGTGGTGAAACGAATTTTATTTGGTAGTGTCTATTATCCCGGCAACTGGGAGAATTACCGTCAGAAATTTCTCACGGCAGTCGCTTCTTATTGGCTATGCACGCTACGCGGAGACTCAATCTGATAAATATCCCCCTAAAAAGCCCTGTCTGCAGCTGCCCCTGTAGCGCTGTGGCATAGTGCTCGGTATTAAACGAGAAGGGTCAAGTTTGAGTCCGACGTTAGGATGTTTTTTTTTTTTTTTGCAGCTTTTGGAATTTTTTGGCCATCATGATTTTGTTAGCGCTTTTTTTACTCTGGTTTTTACTATATCAAGAAAACGACGCACAGGACTTCTGGAATTGGTTGAATTACGTTTAATACAGGTTGTGTTCTGTGTCGCTGGGCTGGGTTAGATTGGGTTTGTTGCAGTTTGGCAGGATTTGGGTAGATTATGACGCGTTGGGTTATGTTAGGTAGGGTTCGGTCAGGTTATGTTACGTTAGGTTACGTTGGGACGTAATATTATTCAGCAAATGTTCCGCCAGCCCGCTTTTATGGAAACTGCCGTGAGAATTTCCCGGAGGTAATTCTCACGGCTGCCGTGAGATTAGACGCAGCCATTTTATTTTTCTTCCCTAATAAGATGCAACATGCAGGGGTAAATGTATGCACGAGCAAACAAGTTCAGGTCGGCTTAGGCAGGCCGCGTTCGCTGTTATGTTTTCTGCGTACTAGATCGGGATGTTCGAGACAATCATGCAACGAGCAAGTTAGACACGGCTACACGCATATACATATAAACTTCGAAAGACGAGGAAGCGTAAAATCGTAGTGCACCTCATCCGGTCTGCAGACAGGACAACTTGAAGCTTTGATGCCACGGTTCCATCTGACAGATCCAAAAACACAACCTCCTTGTGCTTTCGTACTGCACGGACCCAACCCTGAAAACGCAGTGAACGTAGCACAGTATTGGCAAAAGGAATGCGCACGACCGTTGTACGCGCGACATACCTCAACCGCAACGAGTTTGTTAACGCAACGAGAGTCAAGTATCTGCTTGAGTGATTGAGAACACCGCCGCAAAGACGGCGTTCCGAATGCTTTCTGCAACATCTTAGAAGAGAACACTGGCGCACACGACATCCACGACATTATGAAACTCAATCACAGAACAGGGAGACTATATTCCCATGCTAAAGTGACCTAGCTCACTTCGCTTTTCCCATGCTCTGTTTGCCCCAGGACACTTCGGCTTCGGCCGGTCTTGGTTGGCTACGGCTGTGTAAAAGGGACGCAGGCGAAGCAAAATTACAAATTTGTTACTTTCACTGAAACTACTCACTCAATAAATTTTAAACTTCTTACTTTTTGCTTAAACATAACATTTATAGCTTTTAGAACAATAGAGATTTACGTACGCATGCGAGCTTATCGTCATATGACCACTGTGTCCATGGACTGCTGCAACAAACAAGCTGCACTGCGAGTTGGGTGAAAAATGCCTCGTCTTGAGTGAAGTTTGTTTACCTCGTGCTGTGCACTTCCTTCCAGCCCAACTTTTCACAAATGGGTTGCTGCTTCAGCTGCAACGAAGACAAGCGGTCACAGGTAGCTGTGATTTGTTTTTTACTCAACTTAACAACCGCTTTCCTTGCGGTGCTGCGGTATGCTTACCACATGACCTAGTCCACTGCTCATCAGTTACGCAAAAACTCCGGGAAGTTTATTACAGTTAACTGGAACTAATTCAAGCTGCACGCGTTTCGAGTGGCTTCTATTGTGGCGGGTTTCGTTTGTGCAAACAGCATCTGTCGGTAACGCCCACCGCCGTGGCAGGAAAAGGCAAATCGCACTGATTGTCGCGATCTGCTCCGCCTGTTAATTGCAAGGACTCAGTTCCCACATTCTGTGTATTTATCAACTTGCTTTTCTCGTTATGACAGGGCGAGCCCAGCGAAAACTCCAGGCTTCTCGCGAACCCCGTCGGCAATGCGTCACAGCACTCTTTCCAGTGAGTCATTGGTTTAACAAGTCTCCCCGTCTCGTTAACTAGCACATTGAGTAGCGCTGTAACCAAACCATAATGCACAAAGCGCATTCATTCGGCTACAGAGGAAGACGCTGTATTTGCGTCAAAGACTTTGCAGCTAAAGTAAAGGTTGACGCTTTGTTTTCAGGCCAGCTTTTAGTTTGCAAAAGACTTCATTTACTTAGGAGCCTTCCACTACCATGTGCAACCTTGAGTTTCCGACACCGTGAATTTAAACGTCTAGTGAACAGCTCTGTCGGTGACAATACACAAGCCGTCCTTTACAATGGAACAGATTTTGTCGGTAGGCATGAACAAAAATTTGCCTAACAAAAATTAATCGTGTGTCCCACTGCGTAGACCTCTGAGTATCCATGCGGGTAGCTGATTTTGTGTGTGGGCCATGTTTAGTCCTGGAAGCACTCTGTCAAAATTCGTTTTTGCGACAAGAGTGTAATTTTAGACACAAATTTGCAGCTATGAACTACGAAATACTCAAGGCGGTCACTTGCTGCTCCTGCTTAAAAAGCGTACTTGTTCTTACGATGTGTCAGCATTTGACTTTTCTTGTCAGGGCACCAGTGGTGGATCAGAAAATGTCATTGAAACATCGCATTCACACTCGGCCAATGATTACTCGTCAACTTGGCCAAAAATGTAGATGGGTGTTTGTTGGTAAAACTATATTTGGGCTCCGAGCACTTTTATTGCCATTGCAAGCGTTGCTGGAAGTCCTGTGTTGGCCCTTAAGACTAACCTATGGGGACAGGCAGCTGTTGTGGGCCACCACCGCTGCTTCAGTGGAACACCGCTGTGCATGGCAGTCAGCACTGCATACTTGTGCATGGTTCTACCAGTCATCCTGCGGGCGTGCGGCTTGCAGAACCTAAATAACTGCAAGGACACATGTCTGTGAATCTTGAGGGTGTAGACAACCTTACGAGACACACCACGTGTATGATCTGCTCAGATATTCAGGAAGTGTGACTCACAAGCGCTCAATGTGCCAAGCTACAGTGTTGAACTGCTAGTGCAAGTTAAGAAATACATTTCTTCATGTAACCATTGTGATATAGAAATACCAACACTCGTACAGCGCGGAAGAAGCTAATATAATTTAAAAAAGGCAACCCAGCCCCCCACTTTTCAAACTTCACTATAAAAAGTTTTCAATCAGTAACAAACATTACATGTACAACTTTGTTACCGATGCCGTTCAAGAAATATGGCCTCAAGCGACACGTGTCAGACGTTTTTTTGATCCTGCCTCGAGTGCCTTGCCGTAGGAAAACGAGAGGGGCAGTGGCCAGCAGGTCTTACCTCGTGTATCTGTACTTTTTGCAAATATAAGAAGCATCTTTAACAAACATAACTCGCTATCTTCCGGAATAGATACGTGTTCAGCCCACATAATAGCTTTAACTGAAGCCTGGCTAAATGCACATGTGCGTGATTCCGAACTTTTTCTGAATTCCTCCCGCTTCTCAATTTATTGCTGCGACCGCACTCAAAGACGAGGAGGCGGTGTTTCGTTGGCAATCTCAAAAGGCATTCCTTCTTCACCTGTCCATGTTCGCAGCAATCTAGAAATATTTTGCTCACTCACAGTTGGCCATCAAAAGTACATTGTTGGTTTATGTTATCGCCCTCCTTCCTTATCGCCAACTTTCGTTAATGAATTACACGATGTTCTTAACATAATTCATACCCGGTTCCCTTCCTGTCCATTGTTCCTTTTTGGTGATTTTAATTTCCCAAACATAAAGTGGCATGCCGCCCCTCCCTCTTTGTCACCATTTTCAAGCGAAGCTAGTGAATTCCTGCAATTTTATCGACTTTTTCACTTACCCAATTAGTTACACTACCCACGAGGGTAACATCGCACGCCGCCAACACCCTTGATTTAATCTTAACAAATACACCTGACCTTGCGTCCGACATTACATGCTTACCGGATATAAGTGACCATTCATTACTCACTTTGTGTATCAATGTGCCATCCCGCACAAGTAGCAAGAAAAGAAAAATAATACGGAACTACAGAAAAGCTAATTTTGAAGCCATAAATTAAGAACTTGTGGTATTCCTTGATGTTTTTAGATGAAAAGCATCTGTTGCTCGGGGGGATGTCCCGCGTCCGTGCCCCGTCCGCAGCGCCTCTGATGATGATTGTGGCAGGATGCCCCCCCTAGGGATTGGCCAACCAAAAAATTCATCACGAGATAGCTTCGCGTTCAACCACCGTCATCTTCCCGTAGGGGAATTGCTGAAGAAAAAGAAGACAAAGCTGCGAAGAGGAGGGCGTGTACGTTGCTCTCGCCCCGTCCGCAGTGCCTCTGAAGATGATTGCGGCAGGATGCCCCGAGGGATTGGCCAACCAAAGAATCCATCACGAGATAGCTTCGCGTTCAACCACCGTCATCTTCCCGTAGGGGAACCGCTGAAGAAAGAGAAGCCAAAGCTGCGAAGAGGAGGGCGTGTACGTTGCTCTCAGCTGGTGCACCAATGTCAACAACCTTTACCTCACCAACGCTGACGGAGACTACTGATTCTACCACAGAGACAACATCGACAAGAACATGATGGACGAGTTTCGGCGCCTCGAGAACCACCGCCTACTCACCGTAACACAACAGTACTTGCATGCCTTTGCCACCGGCGTGGACCCGGACGCGGAATTCCCTCTGGCACTACTAAACACCAGATCACTCAACATAACGGCAACACAATGGAACAACACGGAACCCCCATGATGCTTCGCATCCTCATCAGGGTTCCCCACGGGAAGATGGTGTAATTTTTTTTTTTTTTTTTTTTTTTGAAAGATTACGATGAGTGAACTGTTCAAACTAACTGGGATATGTTTTCTTCCGAAGTTCACCGACTAACCGATAAGTACATCCCCACGCATTTCATTACGACTCGTGCACAATGCCCATGGTACAACCCACACATCAAACGCCTGTCAAACAAAAAGAAACATCTTTATCGTTCTGCTAAACTTTCTCATACCAATGCAAAATGGGCTGCCTACAAAGAAGCTTCTGACAGCTATGTGACAGCTCTAAAAGATGAAGAAAATGCTGTCGAATGTATTACCATCCATGCTAAAATCAAATATGAATCAATTCTTGCGCACTATTAACCCAATGTCTAATGATTCCATCTCTCTCGTAGACATGTCTGGTGATTATGTTTCTGAAGATGAATGTGCTGGTATCCTTAACGAAACATTTGTAAACAATTTTTCACATGAATCAAACAGCTCTTTGCCACTCCTACCTTACTGCAATTATGTCCCAATGCCACCAGTGACCGTCGACGATCCTGGTATTGCCGCTCTTATAAACAATTTAAAGTTTCGTTCTTCACCGGGTTATGACAGTGTTGACGCTCAATTTTTGAAAAATACAACTGTGATAAGCTCAATCATCTTGGCAAAAATTTTTCAGCAATCACTCAATCAATCTACGCTACCACTTGAATGGAAAATCAAAAAGGTGGTTCTAATCTATAAATCTGGAAATAGATGTTCTCCTACTATCACCCCATTTCCCTTACTAATACCGGATGCAAGCTTCTAGAACATATATTATTCACAAATCTTGTAAACTGCCTTCAATCAGTCATTTTTCACTCCAGCGCAACACGGGTTTCGTAAAACATACTCCTGTGAAACACAGCTCATATCCTTCACTGAAAAATTGCACACTATCATGGACAGTTCGTCTCAAGCAGACTGCATTTTAGATTTTTCTAAAGCATTCGATAGTCTATCATCAACTTCTACTTCACTAGCTAACTAACCTCAACCTTGATAAAAACGGGCTACAATGGATTTAATCCTTTCTGACCTGCTTCACTCAATTTGTTCATGCTAACAGCTTTAACTCTTCTTTCAGTGAAGTGGGCTCTGGGGTCCCACAAGGATCCGTCCTAGGGCCCCTCCTATTTCTTATCTATATTAATGACCTTCCCTCGAATGTGTGCTCTAATATTCATTTGCTTGCAGACGATTGTGTGATTTTTCGTAAGATTAATAGTAGTGATGACACTAGAATCCTTCAGTCTGATCTAACTACTGTTTCTAGCTGGTGCCTAACTTGACTGATGGAATTGATTGATTGATTGTGGGGTTTAACGCACCGACGCAACGCAGGCGATGAGGCGCGCCGTAGTGGAGGGCTCCGGATTAATTTTGACCACCTGGGGATCTTCATCGTGCGCCGAAATCTCGTACACACGGGCGTTTTTGCTTTTCGCCTCCATCAGAAAAGCGGCCGCCGCGGCCGGGAATCGAACCCGCGACCTCGTGCTTGGCTGATGGAATTAAACTTTAACAAATTTAAGGTTATGCATGTATCCCACAACCTTAAGCATCGGTCAACTTACTACCTAAACAACATAGCTTTAGAACCAGTTACATCATATAAGTACCTTGGAGTGCACATTACAACTGCACATTATAACCTCAGCTGGTCACCACATATTGAACATAACAACGCTAAGAGCCTGTTAGGGTATTTACGCTGCAATTTTTCTAGAGCCTTATCATCACACAAAATTATCACTTTACATATCCTTAATATGCTCCAGGTTAGAATACGCAGCATCGGTATGGGATCCAAGCCATAAAAATCTAATAATTTCGTTTGCTTTATCCTGTCAAACTATAACTGTACTGCCAGCATATCTTCAATGAAAAGCAGCCTTTCTCTTCCCTCTTTATCATCACGCAGGAAACTTTTTCGGCTAACCATGCTGCACAAAATATATCATCATTCCACTCTGCGCAACGAACTCTTACCCCAACCACTGTACATTTCCCATCGCATTGATCACCGTCACAAGGTGGGCATTAACTATTATCATACAAAATCTGCCACTCAGTCATTCTTGCCACATTCATCCCGGGAATGGCACCACCTTCCAGCTGAAATTGCGGGTATCACTGATAACCAATTGTGCCGAGCTGCCCTAGCCAGTATTGTATATGCAGGAAATATCTGATGTTTCATCTCTGTTTATGTGACCACATTGTTTCGGTAATACTAATTTGCTTTGTCTTTTCTTTTCCTTTTTATGCACACCACGTTTTTGTAACCACGCTACCTCATTTTATGCCTTTTTTGTACCACTCCCCTCTGTAATGCCTTTGGCTATAATAAATAAATAAATAATACACAAAGCAAATGTTTCATGCTGTGTTGTTGCCCGTGTGCAGTTCATCCCATCAAGCACCATCCTGCTGCTAAATGCTTTGGCTAGGCCTGCATGGACGGCCAAGCCAGGCATGCTGCAGCAGTAGCAATCGTAGTTGAAGAAACGGCGCCGTGCATGGACGAAAGACAAAGTTGGGGGTGCTACTGAACGCTGTGCTAAAGGGGCAATACTATGCACCCAATTAGTTGCGGTAGAAATGTGGTTAATAACAGCCACCGAAATGCGTTTCCAGACTAAATACCGCATGACAGTAAAATGTTGTTTTCTGCAGAAAAGCAATGCTTTATGCCTAGAAGAAGAGTTGGTTGGTGGCTGGTTGCTTTATTTTCTGTGAAATACAATTACTGTGTGGCTAAATGAGGGCTGAGATAAGAGTACCGAAGAGCTGCCTTTAGTTCCACATGCGAATGCTGCGGTCGCGTTTTATGTGTCCAACAAACTTGTGTAACTGAACAGAAACTTCATCGCTCTAGTTGCACTGAGAAGTACAAAAGTTGAGGGGGTTGTTGGGACTGACAGGTTAGGCTCCTGTTTTAACTGAGAGGTCACGTTTTAAATCTCCTCAACAAACCTATTTTGGTGCAAGCAACACTTTGCTTAGAACAAGTGGAACAGCCGCGCCATTTGCACCATTGAGCGCCGAACCACATCTGCGCCACAGAGCCTGAATTGAGCTGCATGGTACGGCTGCCATGATGCCTGTGCCCGAAAACTTGGCTGAAACCATGGCTGAAACATCGTGTTTTTGGTTTCAGTGCGGGTATGGTTTCGGTTTCATCAAGGCCTATGCGCAGCTATGGAAATTGACCTTTGCTTAGCCGTAAGGCCGCAGGCACGAGGCGTGTTCTCCTCCTTCACTTTAGATTTATTTGTGTCGCATTTGCACGATTTTGTTGGCCGGTGCTGGGTGCTGCACCACAATAAATAGAAAATGACAAAGTGACTGAAATGTTTTTGTGTCACATTGCAAACAGTTAGAAAACAATAATATTCGCATGGAAGGTTGCTTATTGGAGGTGAAATTAAATTTCGTCGACCATTTTTGACGAGCATTGCTGCATGTATTGGACAAACAGTGTCTTGGACGCTTTCCCTCGCTTGTTAATTCGGTTCATTTTAGCCTCTGAGTTTTGGGGTTGGCTTTGCTTATATGGAGAATGGTCCAGCATTAATTAGCCTTCTAACACACCTGTTACATAGTCTACTGCGTACGTCCGTCGACTCCCGCAACCCTGCGACAGGCGGAGACAATGCTACATTTTGCTTCGCAGGCCCTGAAACCGCTGTTCGATAGAAAAGAAAAATGCAAGCAAACGCCTTGTTTTACAGAATGCCGCCGTGAGTTCACTCAACACTGCCGTCTACCAGACACGAATCGAGGCCTCTTATCTGATCCCCTTCGACTCTGCGCGTGAGGTTTACCCTTTAAAGGAGCCATGAAGACAAAATACAAATTGGGTTTGTTAAAAAGACTGCTTAGTCCCGATAACAATGATACCAATATCATCGCAATCTTCAAACAAATAACGGAGATATTAAAGAAAACGTGTGAAGCAGTCGCGACCCCCTAGCCAATTTCCCGCAACTTTTCTATGACGTCACGGAACCTTGTTTGTGCGATTGGCGGCCGCCTAACTGACCTGTCGCGACGACACATGACTGGACGTCTGTAATGGGGCCTCTAGTTCCATTTGACCGCATCACTTGAATGCTAACGTGCAGGTAACGCACTGAAAATTATGTTTTATTGTTGGCCCGTATGACGTCATTCTTGCTCATAACACGTCACTGTGGCGCAAAATTTGAAAGTTTTTAAATACTTCTTGCTTTTTTTTCGTTAAAAAAACATCTTTTGTGGCTGTAATGGAGCTGAGTGAGATACTGAATCCTAGTTCTTTCAAATTAAACGAAGTTGTATTTTCTCTTCATGGCTCCTTTAAACGGTGATAACGCGGTGCACTCACTGGGGACAGAGGTAGATAACTGCGCATGTTGTAAATTTTCAGATATAGTACAAGAACTCTGTTCCAGGTTCAAAGTAGGTTCTAGTGTGCGGTAGAATGAGTAATGTAGTAGATAAATACATCTAACTTAATTGGCATGGTGCTGGCACAGCAGCCTGAGCCAGCCCCTGCCAAACGGCCTTTCTGGCTGCTCCAAACCTGCTCCGAAAGGCTTTTGTGGCTGCTACAAAAGACACGTTTTCCTGCTCCAAGGACCGCTCCCAAGCCGTTCCACCCCTGTTAGAAGTAAATTGGAAGTTGGCATTTTCCTTCTCGTGACGCTGAAGTTTACAGCACACACACTGAAGAGGAACCGCATTGAAAGTCATTGAATACATTTCAGGTGAAGCAGGTGCCGCCACCTAGGATAATGAGTAGAAACTACTCGTGCGATTCCCCAGCTGCATAATGGCTCTCTATCCAACCAGACGGGTTGATTAGAGAACCTGCTTTTAATAATGTTGAAGAACTGAAGCTTCTGCCTTTTCTTAAATTGTATTCAGCAGTAGTGACCGCATGCATTTGTTTTACATTTACTCGTACCCAAATTAATGTTTGCTTCAGAAAAAACGTTTTGACAAGCTCCATCAACCCCATTCCATCATTCAGAGTTTTTGATATCACAAATTGTAGTGAAAGAAATCATACAGGGTGGTAACAAGCTGTTTTGATGTTTTTGGCGTTTTCTACATTAATAAGTTGCTGCTGTTGCCGCGAGTGGTACATTTGTGTTCATATCGATGTAAGGTACCGATAGAGACCAACTTGTTTGCACGCTTGAGGGGTCCTTTTAAATCAGGAACTTGGTAAAATCAAAGCAGCAAGGCTGTGGGCAACTGCTGTTGATATTTTATTGGCTCATGGTGGGAATGAAAATTATTTGTGGAAAAAAAGTGAGAACAAAATGCTAAAAAATCTGAAAATGGACTCAACGAAATCACAAAGGTCTAAGCAATCCATCATCCTCTTGCAAATAACTCGAAAATAAAAATATTTAAAAAAACAGACTATGTGATTTCAGCATATTCTCCCACATACACCCGTTAAAAGGAAAGGGTTAGAGTGCAACTGAATTTTGTGAAAACCAAAAACAGTGATCAGATGGGGTTCTGGTTCAGTAATAAGATTGATTTTATGGGGTCTGATGCAGTGAGACCTGTTCCTTCAATGCCCGAAAGGAAACAGAAGCTTGTTGAAATGCAAAAAGCGGTGTAAAAGTGCTTCCACATTAGTAAACCATTCTGGGAATTTCTGGAGCTTTTGAAGCTTGTCCTACTAGTGCAGGACAACTGGGTCCCTTGAAAAAAAAAACGCAGCAATGAAATGCACGCTTTGTTTGTGTGCCACTTTTGCTAGCTCAATGTTCATGTCCTTGAGAGCCGCCAGTGGTGAGTTTCCCTTTGTGCTTGTCCTACTGCAGTGACAGCTATGGAGGGATCCAGAGTGGATCTGTGCACCTTGCCAAAGGAGACGACCAGAATGCTCTCAACAGGATCATCCACCAGACGGCTGCGTAAGCAACTTTCTTGACCGTGCCAGATCGCACAAGGCTCAGAAGTCCCCTTCCAACCTTGTGGGCTGGGTAGAAACCTCTGTGCATGCATTACCTCCAGGCACTCCAAAGCACAACAGCCCAGATTTGTTACTCCATAAAACAAGCAGTGCCTCCATATTGTGAATGCCCATTGCATGCCTTCGTTTTCTGACAAGCTGCACCAGTCTGTTTCACCATTCACAATTTATGACATCTTCGGCACACCAAGACATGGTATACTTGGTAGGGCAAGCAAAATACTGGCAGCTGGTATGCCAACTGCTGGAAGGGGAAATCATTGGGTGACAAACTAAAGTTAGTGGGGTGTACCACTTATGTAACAATGTGGCTATGTGCACTGTGCTTACTTCTTACAATCAAGCTCAAGCTGAGGTTTTCATATCACTAGAATTAGACAACAGAGCTATCAATCGGTATGCTGTCAATGACAACTTGCCTGTCAGTGATGAAACGTGCACACCAAGTTGGTGGAGTGTCTTGGGGTCTTGACAGTGCACGGCCAGACTAGAGTAAACGGCACTTTTGTGTCACTCTGCTACAGAGCCGCATGGCGGTAACAACTCATCTATGTCAGTTCTTAGTTTTAACACGAGTCAATCAGTACAGACCAGTTGGTGATGTTGTCTGGTGACCTCAACCATCAAGGGAGAAGAATGTCTCGTGGTGTTGCAGCTCTATCTTCGCCTTTCCTGTTTGCTTAGTTTAATGAAATGCGGTTATTTACATCAAACTTGGCACAATTACTGCATTTGCACTATTCCAACATGCCCTCGATTGAAATGCACAGGTAACTTTACTGAAAAAAATGAGAGAAAATTGACTCCAATTCTACCACGCAGATGTAAAGGACATCACACGACATCTCTGGCAAAACTTAAACAGGAACGTTGAAAGTGTTTGCAATTTGTAGTGCCTTGACCTTCAAAATTTTCAGCATGATATGCTGTTCGTTCATTCATTGCTTCTTTACGAACTCTGCCAGAATCTAGATGTTCTCAAAATGTCTATGCTTGGGGCTGGCTATAGGCTTCTCCCATCTATGTGGCCATGCTAGCCAGGAAGGAGAGGACCATTCAATGGCCCACATTATCCTTGGGCACCCGGGGGATAAGAGGGTCAGCGAGAAAAAGAAAGCCTCTGTGCTGGGTCTTTACAGTCAGATAAACTGGATCCTCTGGGGGCTCCTGTTAATGAGAGACAAAAAAAGAAAGCGTTGCTTGAGTAATATGAAACCTGCTGGCCACATATGAAGCCAAGGAGGTGCTTCCACCTATCAGGAGGTCTCCCCTGTGCATTGTTCAGTGCGTGATCACACAGCTTTGCTTCCATTTTGTCAAACGCTGGGTAAGAACCACCGAATCCTTGAAGAATGATCTTTTTCTGCCAAACCCCGTTATTACAGTGACTGATGGCATTTCAGTAGTGTTGCGCATGGGCCATGCATGTGAACGATCGCTCCATGGCTCTGTCCGAGGCTCAAGTCGCAAGGACTTTCCCCCTCAGGAACGTGATCGACGTGTCGGCCCTGGACTCCCAGCTGGAGCAGCACGAGTACCTGAACCGGGGCCGGCAGTACTCCCAGCGCGTCTCCCTGCTGGCCCTGCCCGCTGCGGGGGCCCCCTGCCTGCTGGACTCTGGGGGGGCCCCGCCGCAGGAGGTCCTCGCCCGGCCCCCCCTGGCGCCCGCCCACCTGCACAGGGTACGTGCGCTCTCCTCCTCCTCTGGCAGCAGTTCACGGGGGTTCGGTATGTTCCTGCCAGATGGTCCGTCATGAGAGATTGGCGGTGGGTGTGCGTGCAGAACACCTTGCCCCCTTTTTGGTGCGTCCAAGAAAACATTCCTTTCCAGCTGAAAATATTCGTTCACCTTCATGTAGCCCTCTAATGAATACATAATTGAATTCCTTTTCTAAAGATATCAGTTTTTAAGATGTTTTCATGATTGCAACTGAAATTAGCCAAATCAATTTTTACCCAGTTGTCAAAGAAGTTGATAAAAAAAGGGGTTCTATATATAAAAAATAAATGATTGTACCAGAAATTCAGAATACACGTTATGTGAGAAGGTTTCCAGAACACTTCTCGGAATCAAAACAAATTTGCAGACGACAGTTCTTCAGATGCAAAAAAGTTGTGGAACGATCTCATGCAGATTCATTCTAGGGGCACAAGCAAGCCTTGTCTGGTTTATTTAAGTCACCAAGTGCGCCTCTGCTTAATTTGTGTGCATCAGACTCGGCATAAGCTTCTGCTTTTGGTTCTTCCGGTGCAGTTTTGCACCCTTGTCGCAGAGTGACAATTTTGGGCAACCTGCAGTGCACTTCGAACCTGTATTGCGTTGCACAGGCCCACGTCCTCCACTGTTTCCTTTCTGCGTCCTTCCCCGTGTCAGGGTGGCGCTTTTTTCTCGCATCATGCACGTAGATACGCATGGCGGCGCACCACACTTCTGCCACCCTAGCCCACTGCACAGCGGTGGCACGTGGTCACGTCGCGTGTTCCCTTTCTTCTCTGCTGCACCAATCGTGTGTCCCCCTCTGTTATGATTGCCTCAAGGAGGTGCCGCAAAGGAGGAGGGCACAGAGGCGCCCGGTCAACCCCCCTAGTGCTTGTGCACTGAACAAATGGTCAGCATTCTTGTGCCTGCCCCATGTGGCCAAGCAGGGGCTTTGTTTCAGATGACGTGATTTTGTATGGTCCTCTTTCCATTTCAGGGGCAACAAACCCTCTCTTTGACATAGAAACTGTCAATAACTGCCTTTGCATTTACACCGAGCACATGATTCTCATAGAAGCTTGCGTTGCCAGAAAATCTGCCCAGACGTGAAAGTAAAACTTGTTGGGGCATGCCTGATGATATTCACTGTTGATTTATTATGACTTAGCTGTCAGAACTTACACTGGTGATTCACTGCCACCTTGTGAGACTCGCAATTTGAGCCCTGGTTGCAGAAATGAGGCGCGCCAGAATAGACGCTGGCGCGCTGAGGAGCTGCTACACAGCTGAACCCCGCCGGGACACCTTGGGTAATTGGGATGCTTTATGAGTAGCACCAGCACAGTTCCTAGCCCCGCAGAGGTGTCTGCACCCACAGACATTTTGTCCTTTGCAACACCACCCACCCGAGCACGATTGGGTTGGACCGGGCTGCGCCTGGTGTAGCCATGTCCAAGGAAAAGGGTTGCTGAGTTAATACTGAGATTGTTTTTTGACCTTCACAGCCTGGCAGCTGAAACAACATGCAACTTAGGCCCCTGCCTCAACTGCCGCCAATTTCTGCCCGACAACTTCCTAGTCTTCCTTCTCTGGTTCATCCCCTAGGACAGGGGTCAGCAAACCGCGGCCCGCAGGCTGCATGCGGCCCACAGAGCAGTATTGTGCGGCCCCCAGCACATCAGTACCTCCACACCCACCCCCACCTCCCCTCGTCACCTCTTACCTGGAGGTCAACATGGCAGTTTTGACCATCCAGTTTTTATTCGATGCATTCTATTCGAGTTTTGTGATTTCTATTCAATTGTTGTGCATTATTTTCAATTAGTCGTTTTTTTCTCTTTGCCTGCAAAGGCGCCGCGCCCCAATATACAGTGGGGCTCCCGCCGTGTCGGCTTAATGCAACTCGACCCGCCACCTCACAAGGTTGCCGACCCCTGCCCTTGTCATTTACTTGCCCAAGGATCACGTGATCTGTGGCTGGCGAGCGTCTTGCAGGCGAGAGTTGCCTCCGTTGGAGAGTTGCCTCCGTGACAAAGCACTAGTTGTTGGATCTGTGGCTTGGAGAAGAGCAAAGTGATGTTGCAGCTTGCTGGGGTGTGATGACAGGAGCATAGTTGTTGTATTTTTATGAAGAGGATGATTCATGGGGAAAGCTATAAGCCAACAGAACGAGAAGGAAGACGAGGAACCTTCTGACGCCATGTTGGTATAAAGTGATAAAGCGATTCAGTCTAATGTAAATACAGTCATTTGTTCTTTGTGGCGGCTTCGGACTCCTTTCTTCATCAATAGTAATGCTCCCAAGCTCTGTCCACCAATGCGCTGCTGAGCTTTTGTAAGCGTAAATTGCTAGTGTTAAGCCTGTGCACAACAAAGGCACATTTAAGAAAGAAAGATGCCGGAGTGCAGTGGAGTCAACGGAAACAGCTGGGAACCTTTTCATAGTTCACACAGCTAAAACTGGAGGAAGTGGTATTCAAAATCCACTTAAAAGTTGGGTACCAAGTTGGTGACTGTTAATGGACATTGGGGCATCTGTATCTTTAACTCTTTCGTTACCGCAGGAAAATTGACCGATTTTTATGGGTCCAAGAAAACATTTTTTTTTTTTTTCTGATAAAAAAATTGGTTAGGTACTAATTATGAGAACACAAAATGCAGATTTAATGGCCTTTCCAATAACACCAGTTTTTAGATGTTTCTATATATCATAGTTGCGAAAAAAATACCAAAATCAAGAATTTTGTCAAAATGTAGGAAAAAATGATAAACAAGGAGTTGTATATAACAAACCACTGGTAGTAGAAAAAAATTAGAATATACATTTTGTGGGGCAACATTTCAAAAACACGCCCTAGAAGAAATGTTGACGTGCGCGGAACAGTTTTTCAGATATAAAAAAAATGTTAGCACGCGCAGTGCTCGTGTCATGCGGTGAAGCCCAACATCCAATTCAAAATGTGCAATTTCGGGTGGTTCCAAGAAATCTGGAGGTTTGACATTATCAGAGGCACCAATTTGCCCCCCCATAACGTAAAAACATCTTGTCAATGACAGACTTTGCATTTACGGCCAGCACAATATTTGGGACAAGCACACGATGCGGAAAAGCATGCATGAAGTTGACAATGGAACTCCGTGGTTGATGCTTGTTGACATTGACGGTCAGTTATCTCTCGAAACATAAAGTTGAGCCTTATTATCATCTTCTGACTCGCAATTGTGGCCTTGCTTGCAGGAATGAGGTGCGATGCGCTAGAATCGTGCCCTGCAAACTTTGGCCAAGTAGCTGTTGCGCAATAAAAAAAAATCAGCACAACGAGCCTCCTCCATTGCAGCGCCACCTAACATTTTGAAATGAAACAGTACAAAAACTTATCAGAGACTCCATCTGAATAGACAGTTCAACTAACCAGCAACACTAGACCCCCGGAGATACCCTCGTATGGAAACGAAACTGGAAGGCGAACAGCTGGCTGTGTGTAAGGCCGGTTTGACGCGCTGTCCTCGTCGGAACAGATATCTGGCGACTGGGTGTGATCTTTTCACTTGCATCTGAAGTTCTTATCGCAGAAATCGGGCTAGGGTTCAGTTAAATCAGGAGCAGCATGCTTTGTTCGAGGATCAGTCGCGGACGCTCAAGGTGCCATGGCAGGTAGCCTTGAAGTTGGGTAACTGCATAGTAGTGCTAAAAATGAATTTCACGGTGCTGAAACGAAACCGAAACTGTTGTAAACTGTTCGCGAATGGTCTTGGGGTAAGAACTACCACACAACTTAGAACAACGTGCACAAAGGAAACAAAACTGCCTAAAATCATAAAGTAGTTTTGCAAACGGGCACTTCTTTACATTTTCAGTTGATTTCTGGGATTATTACTGTCAGAGTGCAAACCTGACGATTGAAAATCGTTTGCTGGTTCATCATTCATGCCCTGATAACAAAAAGCAAACGCTGATGCAGAGTAATTACGAGTGCCACACATACTTCGTTGGTAGCAGTGACACGCGATGACCACGCCTTTTTTCCACACCCAGGTGGTTCAAACGCGTGTCAAAAATCACGTTTTTGTTGCAAAAATGAAAACAAAACTTATTTTGAAAGGCCATTTTCTGATCTAACTCCAAACAGCTTTACTTGTTTGAGCAACTCCTGGACCGTTATGAAAAGGCGCTCCAAAAGTATCATTCAAATTGAACGATTTTGAATAGGCGCGGTAACAAAAGAGTTAATCGGGGAAGCAGAGTATGAAAAGGGCTCCTTGCAGCATTACAAGTTGCGTCCAAGCCAGGTGAAGCTGACGTTCAGAGGCAAAAACATCCCTGTCAAGGGATAAATCTACCTAGGACTGACTACAAGCTCCCCTTGGTAGTCGTGAACGGTCAGTAACCTGCATTGCTTGGAAGCAACTGGCTGGAAAAGGTTGAGCAATTTAGCTTAACCTTTTGTTTGCTTAACCTTTTGGCATGAAATATTGAAGTTGGAAACAAGCAAAGGAAGAACTATCCCGCAGATGGAAGATGCAGCCAGGCCTGCAAAAGTGAAGTCACAGGAATCAAAGAACCTCCAAGGAGTCCTCAGCAAGTGCAAGGACCTCTTCCGACAGTACGGGACTGATCAATGGTTTCCAGGTCCGAGCATGAGCTAGAGAAGGGGCCGTGCCAACCTTCACAAAGCCCAACAGCTCCCCTATGCTTTGAAGGATCCAGTTGAGAGTGATCTGCGCAGACTCCACCAACAATGCATCATCTCACAAGTGGAGAAAAGCGAGTGAGCAGCGCCACTAGTGGCAGTCTTGAAGAAAGATGGAACAGTTCAATTGTGCGAAGACTTCAAAGTCACCATCAACCATGTCATTGAGCAGCAGTATTATGCTCTACTGAACGTCGAAGGCCTTCTAGCATCGCTTGCAGGAGAAAAGTGTTCCGCGAGGTTGACTTGTCAAACGTTTACCACCAGCTGGAGTTGGACACGGCCAGCAAAGAAGTTATGATTATTAGCAATCACAAATGGCTGTATTGTTTCAACAGACTTGCATATGGTGTGTCCATGGCACGGGCTTTTTTTCCAAAGAATGATGGATCAAATGGGAGGTTTTACTCAAAACAAGAGTATACAACCATTGCATACGGCCGGTGATGACACATGAAGCTAAAACTTGGCACCTTGCTAAACAACTAGAGAGCAAACTTAGGTCGGCTCAACAAGCCATGGAACTAATAATGTCAGGAGTAACACTCAGGGTCAGGAAACAAGCTACCTGGATCAGAGAACAAACTCAGAGAGAAGATATCCTAGTTCAAATAAAGAAAAAGAAATGGACTCGGGCTGGCCATGCAGTGAGACGAACCGACAACTGGCGGAGAATTGGGGTAACAAAGTGGATATCGAGAGATGGGTCTTGAAGAAGGGGAAGGCCAACACGATGGAGGGACGAAATAAAGAGATTCAAGGGTAAACTGTGGACGCGAGTGGCACAGGACAGGAGTGGCTAAAGGTCGATGGGAGAGGCCTTCGTCCTGCAGTGGACCTTAGTGGGCTGGCGGTGATGGTGGTGATGATGATGATGGATCAAATCTCCACGGTTTGGACTACGTGGTCTGCCGCCTGGATGGCATCCTTGCAAGTGCACCGGCTGTTGAGTCACTTGAGGCTGCTTGACGAAGTGCTAACGCTACTGCAACAACATGGAGTCGGAGTGAAGCGTGACAAGTGCAGTTTTTGGCAACCAGAAGTTGAGTACTTGGGATACTGCATTTATGGAAATGGCTTACATCCTCTGGAGAACAAAGTAGCTGTGATTGCAGGCACACCAGAGCCCAAGAATGTATCTGAATTGAGATCCTACTTTTAGTACTGCTCAATTACTACGGGCCCTTCCTGGAGAACTTTTGTCCACTAAGCTGACACAACTGTTGAAGTTCTTCAGAAAGGCTTGAAATGGTCCTAGACAGAAGAGTTTTGGAAATTGAAGCAGTTTTCGCTGAAGTGAAGAGTCAATGGCTCGCACATTAAGATCAACTCGAGCAACTCGGGCTTGTATGTAACTCCTCGCCATGCGCTATCAGAGCGGTCTTGTCACACATATACCGGGAGAACAGGAACAGCCGATCTCATTCATATGAAGAGTGCTAACTTCCACTGAGCTGAACTATGCCCAAATTAAGCGTGAAGCTCTTGGCATACTACATGGAGTTAAGAAATTCCAGAAATACTTGTATGGGAGAAAATTCACCCTTCTAACAGACCACAAACCCCTGACGGCCATCTTCGGACCCAAAACCAGAATCCCTGCACTAGCTGCCGCTGGGATGCAGAGGTGGGCTGTCACTTGAATGGCACATGACTACGACATGGTCCACAGGAAAAAATGCGGAGCAAGGCAATTCCGTCGTGTTGTCAAGATTGCCTCAAGATATTCCAGAGAGGGAGGGGCAAAAGAAGTTTGCGTTTCTCATATCAAGGGTCCACGAACTGCCCATACATAACAAGTCAAGGTTTCGCCAAGAAAACAAAAGATCCAATCTTGTCAAGGGTTTTGCATTTCACTATGCACGGTTGGCCAGGCCAAACCGAGTAAATCTTATGAAAGCAACGCAAGAGGCTACTTTTAGTGGCCAGGACTGGGTCATGAAATCTAGGAATTTGTAAGCCAGTGCTACCCTTGCGCTTTGTGCACAGCCGCACCGCTACATTCTTGGACCTGGGCGACGTCACTGTGGGAATGCATCCATGTTAACTACGCTGAAATCGACAGGGAGAAGTTTTTCATAGTACTAGACAGTCACTCAAAATGGTCCAAAGTGCTCGCCACTAAGATTGCACCTTTTGAGAAGACAGTTAACTGCACACTTCAACCTACAGAGGCCAGATGTTCAATCTTGCAGTAGTGAAGCATCAAGACCAGCAGATTGAGGCATATGCGCCAACTGGGCATGTGTGCCATGTGCAACATGCGTCCACCTCTGAGGAACAACATGAGCTCACTCTCTTACTTGTCGTTAAAACATCCTGGCTGAAACACTCTGGCGGACCACTTCTGAACTTTCGGTTTCCCCTTAGCCAACCCATACTGGCCATGCTGCTTAACGTTTTGTCATTCTCTCGCATCCTTCATGTACCTTGTAATGTCCCGTAGATACATCCGTCCCCATATGCACAGCCAGCATTCTACTGAGTTCCTGCTGTGCAATCCTGGCCCCAGTCATTACAAATAGACAAAACAGCTCTCACTGTACAGAGGGGTGATGACTGCGAGCCACCACACCTGGCCGGCGCGCATGCGCAGGATGGTTGTTTGCTGGCAAGTGCCCCGAGATCTGACATGTAGCGACACAGAGGTTGCTTTTGCTTTGCTGGTTTCACTGCAACGCAGTAAACTTTCTTGCCATTCAGGAAATACAGAGCCGTGGCCATTGCAGCTTCGCTTGCCGCAGGGCAACGGAGAAACAGTTTGCGCCAGCTCATAGCAACGCATAGCGTGGGCTGCCTGCAAGGAGGTCATTGGTACTACCTGCTGCTCTAGCTATTCCTCTGGTGGAGCCGAAATTAAAAATAGCTGCTTGTCGAGAATTTGTGGTTCTCAGATGGGCTAAATTCTCTTCCCTTTTGAACGTGCAACCAAGGTGCAGCTTGGGGATGAACTTTTAAAACCCTCAGTAGTGCCAAATGCCCCGAATGCATGGCACTGCCAAACAATGGCCAAAACCTCTGTCGTAGCTCATTTTCTCTCTGGGATCGTAAATGGTCCTGCTCCATGCCCTCGGGCGCCCGCGGGGCTCGGCAAGATCTCTCTGTGCTCCTTCCCAGGTGGACGCCCTGATTGAAAGGGTGCAGCAGGTGCTGGCAGACGTCCAGGTGGAGCACAAGGAGGACCTGGTGGTCCAGCTGTGCAGTCCGCCCTGACCGGCGCTCCACGCCCGCTTCTCTGGCCTGCCTTTGCCCGTATTCGTTGTTTCTTGTACATAGTGTGTTGCCATAAACGCTTTTGCATGTGTCCCAGCCTCCTTTTTGTTCCCCCGGCTCCTTGGGATGGCAGACAGGGCAAGCCACCAGTGCGTCCGAGAGGGCTGAGCGTCAGCTCCAACCTGCAGCACCAGGCACACACACCCCCAAGGACAATGCATTTGGCGCCAACAGGTAGCAAGGTGCGTGGCTTCGTTGTTCCAGCT
This sequence comes from Haemaphysalis longicornis, assembly GCF_048455015.1. NCBI lineage: Eukaryota > Metazoa > Arthropoda > Arachnida > Ixodida > Ixodidae > Haemaphysalis > Haemaphysalis longicornis. The sequence goes on from NW_027526335.1 coordinate 35,117,635, forward strand.
GCGTTGGCTTCAAGTCGGCGGCTGTGCTCCTTCATCTGGTATGGGCGTGGCAAGCCTTTACTTTTTAAACAGCACAGCACAGGGTCCACTGGACCTTGGTGCATTGCACGAGGGCTGTTCCATCCTCCTGCCACGTCATTTTTTCCCCTTTGATTCTTCCAGCACCCACGACATCCAGTGTGGGTTCCCTACATGGTGCATTCTGCTATTCCAACAAACACACTCACGATAAGATAGCCTGTTCAAAGACATGCGGCTGGTTGAGGATGCTCGCAACACTGGGGCTCTTCAATTTAGTCTTGGACTCGCCACTGCTATTCCAATAATTCTCCACACCATAGGGATGTGTGGGAAGAACGAATGCCGGACTGCTTCTCGGGGAGTCTCCAGCGAGTCCAGGATGGATAATCAGAGCTCCACTGAGGACTCAGATTACGTTTGCATCTCATACAACATAGCTCTGACAGGCTTCATGAGTTTGGTGGTCTGCCAAATACAGTTGCTTAATCAGGCTGGAAGTTCCAGCAATGGTAAGTTTTCATTTGCAAATAATGCTTTGATGTCTAAGCCCCTTGCATTAAGCCAGCAGTTCTCGGCCATGGGTGTACCAGGAAACCCCTTGAAAACTGGTGGGGCCAAAGCAGGGATGGGGGGATCGGAGCATGAAACAGATTTCTTTAATTTACTAGAGTGTCACATGACTGTTTTGGACAGTTCATCAATACATTAGTTGCACAGTCGTACTCAAGCAGCTGTGCACCTGCAGCCACATTCAACCTGTTCCGCCACTTGTATGCAATCCTGGAAGCGGTATGCTCACGTGCATACTTCGTAGGAAAGCGTAACAAGAGCTTTTATACAGTTATCTCGTGGAGAAGGGAGAACATTGCTTAGTTCAGCCAAAATGCCTCAAGGCTCACAGTGGCAAACTTCACCTTCATCCCTGTGTTTTCCTGGGGCTCCACATTTTTAAATTGACCCTTTCATATGCAAAGCAATTTACAGGAGCTTCAAAGGGGGCCATAAGGCATGTGTGATGACGTCTGAGGAAATTCTGGAAAGTAGTCCTTGATGCGGCAACTTGTGTGCTCAGATGGGACATGATTGTGGGTCTGTCACTCTTGATACTTACCCGAGCCCACAAGGTCGCTGAGCAGCTTAAAGGCAGGGTAATCGGGGTCCTGCTTGCGTTGAAGTCTGTGAAAACTTGAAAGCATCCGATGTGAATGCGGAGGTCTGCATCCTCGGGGGACACATACCAGCTTGTTGCTTCATACCACCACAGAGCTCCACTCCCACCCCACCACCCTTCTATTTAAATGGGTCTAGGGCCTTTTGTTCGAATAAAAGTCTGCCTTCGCCAGTCCTGCTAACCCACTTGAACCAGCTATGAAGTTGTATATGACATACGAAAGCCCCTCACTTGTTGTGGGGAAGCTGGGAAACTTGCAGCCGAAATGATCTTGTGCGAGTTTGTGCAGAACTGTGAATGTGTTGCGAGTGAGAAAGTTCGAAATGATGAGGAGGAGTACACTTAATTCAGGCAAGCCTTATTTGCTGTCTGAGCTGATGTCATAGCACAACCAGGCTGAATCCTGGCTGAATCCAGAAACCAGGCTGAATCCAGATATCCTGTGGCACGGGATGAACATTTCAGGAACATTGCTTAGACAAAGGTAGTGCCGTGTTGCATGAAGCTGTAGGAAGGAGCCGTGGACTGGGCATTCTCTGGCTTCCTACATTTATTAGTGACTTAAAAGCCCCAGCCGAGACTGGGAGTGGCATGGTCATGCAACCGCCCAGGCGCACTGTCATGTTTGATCTCTGGTGTGGCTCGTGGCACTGCTGCTGATGATGGTAGGTAGCCGTTCATGATGAGGACAGTGGTTCCACAAACAGGTGTGCAGACAACTGAGCTCCTGCGACGGAACGCTCTCTTGGATCGGGGAATCGGTCAATACAGTTGAACCTCGATGTAGCGAAGTCGGTAAAACTCGTAATTTAGTTTGTTACATTGAAATTTTGCTACATTGAGTTTCGCGGTTAAAATGGAGTGTTAACCGCGTAAAGCGGTTCCTGCAAACGAAAACGTGATGCGCACACACGGCTGGCACACTATTTCTGTTTGTCGGAGCTCAATTCTGTATGCCAGCATCGGCGTGAACCGCATGAGGCATTTTCTGCATGCAAAAACGCACCTCGCGAGCCACAGGCGCGCTGACACAGCCACGGAGACCCACCCACGCAATTAGGGTAGCTCCGGCGAGCACTTCGATCTGCTCGCTGAAACGCAACACAAGGGGCAAACGAAATTGTTCATGCGGGAAAGAAAAGCCTACAATGTGAACAAAAAGTGCACTGTATAACGTCGTATGCGCCGCTTGGGAAAGTGGCCATTAAAAAAAAAAAAAAGTTGGGCTGCGGGTGCAACAAAATGTACACTTGGGAAGAAGCACCACAAAGTTAAGAAGTGTAGCTTTTTCGCACGGGACAAAAATCTACCCCCTTCAATAATGAACAGCCAAGATGACCTCATAATAGCTTAATTGTGCACAGGTAAGGAGAAAATCGCCAACACATGTGTCACCTCACCACTTGCGCATCACCGTAAAAGAGCAGTGAGATAACAATGCACGCGTACCACGCTGACTGCGTGTCGCGGCATCGCCGGCCTCACGGCGACCTGTGTTTCATCGTGCGAGGCGTACATTTTTGGTCGCTACTTCCAATATGAAATAGCCGGCGTTCCGGAAGTCACGGGATGCAAGTAAGGTGTTAATTTTTTAGTGAAACAATAATATATACCAAGAAAACTTGTACAACATCAAAGTTGTTGCAAAAATTACATTTAAATTGCAAGATTGTGAAACACCAAACTAAAGCCTATTTCGCAAACAAGAGAGATATCGCGTAACTGCGGTGATAATTTATTGCCCAACGCGATATTATCTGCTCAACTCGGCTTCCAGAGGTACATACCTTGCTCGCAAACAAAATTAATGAATGCGCGTCAGTTGCGTTACCCATGGATGTACTGGCATATATTTCCACGTGGTCAGTGGCAAAGTATGAGTCATCACATTACCTTTTTTGCGCTTCTACTCTACCCAGACGATACAAATTTGAGTGCGCAACCGAAAAATGTACCACCTTTTATCTGCACAAAGATGCGTAATCGGCGGAGCTAACCCAATTAATAGTTTTGTGTGACTGTAGGCAATCGGTACTTTTCAAATTCGTAAGGAATGATTGAAATGAGAAACAAAAACAAAATCCTCGAGGCACTTAAGCCTGCTTGCGTCCTTTGATGAAGGTGAAAGCCCATGGCATTACTTGTTAGCAACTCCTTTACTGCTACATTGTATTTGCGTATCTCTCTTCGCATTCGTTTCTTCATCTTGTGACGCAAATTACTTCGAGTGGCTTTTCCTCTGCTACACCGTGTTTGCGTCTCTTTCTTCCCTCTGCTGATCCCAAGGATGTGGGTTCGATTCCAGTCGCAGTGGCTACTTTTCTGATGGCGGCAAAAGACGAAAATGCCCGTGTGTCGAGTTTTCAGCACACGTTAAAGATCCCCCGAAAGTCAAAATTAATTTGGAGCAATCAATCAAACCTCTTTCTTTGCTTTCGTTTCTCCGCCTAACGGTGCGAACTACGTCTTCATACATCCAATTTTACATTTGCACGTCGCGATTTTGTGAATTTTGGCAATTGGGTGGGCGCATGAGCGCCTCAAAGCTCCCTATTCCTGGCCAATCCCTCTTGTGATATGGGCCACAGGAACAACTTTTGTTCCACCGAGTTTGAGTACGTAGTTCGATCTCTGGCGGAGCAAGAAGATAAACATCTTTATGAGCAATAAATTAGCAGAGTGGCGTCCTCATTTCAGGACACCATTGAACCAGAGAAGTGAACTAGAGAACTGTAGGCCATTTGGCAGTAGGGACGCATGGTTAAGCAACTAACGAATCAGTGCCGGGAGGTTGAGAGCAATAGATCAACGTAGGTAAACAGCTAAAGTTTTTAGGGACATACAGCGGAAAAGCGTGGACACGCAGTGGCTAAGGAAGACTAGAAGGCTAACAATGAAATATAAGGCAACCAAAAGAAGCAAGGCAGACTGAAACAAAACGAGCACACCGGGACACTCGTTTTCCAACGCCTCGTGCAGAACATTTTATCTCCATGGACAAAAACACGTACTAAAATCGCAGGCCATCTATGAAACCTGGGGAGAGGCGAAGCATGCAGTGTATAAGTGTATTCTTGGCGCCTTGGCGTTTTAGCGAACGGAGATGGGTAGAGGTATACGGCTTTGCTTTAAAAGTCTGGTGTCTTTGAAGCACGAAGCGTTCTAGTGCGAGGCGTAAACGAGTCCCTTTTTTTTTTTTTTTTTAGTACGCGTTACGTTCTAGCACAAGGGGTAAGCGAGCCCATCAGGTAGCCGCGTCACTAATGAGGCGTAGCAGTTGGCTCCACACATCGTTGATGAAAAAGTGGCTCTCGAGCTGAAGGGACCAAATGTCACAATGACGTGCATGCATCAACTCAGCAAAGCATGTCCAGAGCAAAGTAAACAATCCAGAGCGCCTGATACGGAGGCTTCAAACTCCAAGGGAATTGGATCACGCCGTTCAAGACAAAAGTGCACCATACAGAAGCCTGCAGTGTTTCACCGTCTGGGCAGGTAAGTCCGACCATAAATTAGTGCTATTTACTATTAGCAATAAATTTATAAAATGAGTGTCGGGACGAGAGTGGCTGAATGGTGCTCGCACATCTCAAGCAGGTTCAATTCGCATACGGTTGTGCGCACAAGACTCGAAAGTTCTTGCACATTGCAAAACTTATCCCAGTTATGTGATTGGGCATCTCAAAAATATGAAATTCATCTAATCCATTATCCTGCATACAAAATTTCTCAAATTTTTAGTGAGCGGGAATCGCATGCTCAAAACTAAAAAAATGAATTGCGCGCCGTGAGGGGACTGCCTGGAGCCACTAAATAAAGCCTTTATTTAATGACACTACGATCCACTTCTATGCAGCATCACTCAACAAGGACAGTAGTCCGCCACGAGAATGACTAAAGCGCTTCGATTTGAGGAAAATATCCCTGTTGCATGCATGGCCTAGCCTAGCGTAGGTTGTTGTATGTTTGTTTCACATCTTGATTCTATATGCTTTAGTACGTGCCTGCAGCTAAACATTTTGTTTGTGTGCAATACACGACTTGGAGACCAGGAAGTCTTCCGGTCATAGATACTAGATTTTATTGCATCCCCTAAATTATTTAGTTCAGCGAAGTAGAAGTGCAGCAAGCGCGTTTTACTCGCAGAATTTACATCTGGGCTGGGTTATCTAGCTGCGCTGTAGTTGATGTCTCCGCTTTAATTTCAACCGCCTGGGGATCTTCCAAGGGACCCTGCAACACTCTTTGAGCAGTGCAAATAAACCTGCGCGACATTTAGATTACACTGCCAGGATTACCTGAGCTAAATATTACACGTGCACGTGAAACGGTGAACGCGCAAATCGCTGTGAAAGACGCGGAAAAACCAACCGCGCTCTCCAATTTTCCTAATTACGCACCCCTGGCATGGCCTAAACGACGTCATTGAGGCCATGGCTGCCTATTGGCTGTCGCTGGTCAACTTCGCGGCTTATCCGCCGCCGTCGGCGCTGTGTACCAACTTCTATGCCTGAACCTGTACGCATGCACTTCTTAAGCGACCCTGAACCTGCGTCCACCGGCGATGTCCGCATAGCATGCCCACGTGGGGGATTGGCCAGGAATCTCCTCGTCTTCCTTGGCAACGGGGGGAGATGGGGATTGGCCAGGAATCTCCTCGTCTTCCTTGGCAACGGGGGGAGATGGGCGCGCGCTGCCTGGCCGCTGACATGGCACATACCCACGTGGGGGATTGGCCAGGAATCGGGCGTACACGAAATTTCAAAGCTGAGATCCGCTCTAGCAATCAAGTACAACGACAAGACAAATAGGTGTCTGTGAATAAATGCATCTTTCTTTCTTTGTAGTTGTGTGTGTGTGTGTGTGATCTCTCTTTCGCGAACATTACCGAACCGCGCAAATTCAACTCGTGCATTCGCACTTTCACATTCTTCCCCTCGGGGAAATGCGGGGAATTTTTTTGTGTTTTGAGTGCGCGCGGAGTTTGAGTAACGAACTCAATACTCCCCTTTTAATGAGACCACTCGGCAACAATTGTTTATTGCTTTAAAAACGCCCTACTAACCTGAGCGCGCTCTTGTGAGCAGGCAGCGCAATGCCTGCTTTTTTGTGGCACCAGACCGGAAATAGACCCCTCCACGTTGCGGAGAAAAGGAGGAAACTTCCCGGCATGTGATACAGTAAAGCCCGCTTATATCGAACACGGATATATCGAATTATTGCCTATATCGAACCCTTGTATAATTCTGGTAAAAATTACATGCATTTAAAACTTCTTATGTCGAACGCGATTTTGCTCACAATGGATATATCGAACTCTCCCGCGCGGGATTTTTCGCTCTCCTTAGGCATGCGGCAGGCTTTACCACAATACATCGGCGCGCAGCGGTGGCGCGGGTGTCGCTTGCGACTCCCGCGCGAGCTCGGGCGCGTCCAAACCGGCCGTGGCAGAGTGGACCAGCTCCACGTATGCATGCCGTTGGAGCCGAAAGCTCCACATTGGGCGCTGCGGGCTGCAGTGTCACCGAACTTCAAGTCCGCGCCACTCGCTGCCCGAACTTGCTTGGTTCGCTGGGTTCGCCGTTATTAGATGCGACGATGAGAGCATCTCTTGTCGGCGGCCCTGTCCTTCCTGCGTGCGTCCGTCGTCGGCGGCGTCCGCACTCCTCCGCTCACCCCCTCTCCTCTCCGATAACGAACACTCTCTCGCGAGGGGCATTGGATCGAGGGGCATCGAACGCGATTTTTCTCACAATGGATATATCGAACTCTCCCGCGCGGGATTTTTCGCTCTCCTTAGGCATGCGGCAGGCTTTACCACAATACATCGGCGCGCAGCGGTGGCGCGGGTGTCGCTTGCGACTCCCGCGCGAGCTCGGGCGCGTCCAAACCGGCCGTGGCAGAGTTGGCAGAGTGGATCAGCTCCACGTATGCATGCCGTTGGAGCCGAAAGCTCCACATTGGGCGCTGCGGGCTGCAGTGTCACCGAACTGCAAGTCCGCGCCACTCGCTGCCCGAACTTGCTTGGTTCGCTGGGTTCGCCGTTATTAGATGCGACGATGAGAGCATCTCTTGTCGGCGGCCCTGTCCTTCCTGCGTGCGTCCGTCGTCGTCGGCGTCCGCACTCCTCCGCTCACCCCCTCTCCTCTCCGATAACAAACACTCTCTCGCGAGGGGCATTGGATTGGATTTGATTGGCTTGGATTGGATTAAAGTGGATTATGTTGGATTGTGTTGCGTCATAGCCGCGGCAGACGCACTGGCGCCGGCGCGTGCCCAGGTGAGAGCGAACACGCTCTCTCAACATCTGCGGGTGTGCAGCCCAGCGCGCTCTCACTCCGCCGGTGGGCGGCGGTGCTGCGCATGTGCAGTACTCTCTCTCTCTCCGCGGTCTCCTCTCCTTCGGGCGCGCTGCGCATATAACCGGTGTGCCGCTCTCCAGGCGGCCTTTCGGTCGACGGTTGCTCTCCGCTTGCGCTTGAACCCCCCTCAGCGTCGCATCACACCAGGGTTCCCGCGAGGGGAGGTGGGCGTAATTTTTCGCTTGTATCCATGCTTGTCTCCGCTCTGTCGAAGACGCCGAGGACTACGTACCGCTTCCGAGCACGAGCGAAGCCGTCGCTGCCATGGCCCTGCTACGGCGATACTGCAGTGCCATTGAGGGCAGCGGTCTTGTGCTTGTCGATGTTTAGATACCGTGGAGCAAGCAGTTACCAGCAACACGTTGTGCTCCAAGAAGCAGGCTACACTTACACAGTTCTTCCGCCCCAATAAATTTATGTTTTCTTTCCGAAAAAGTGTCGTATCAATAGTGAACTGCAGATTGGTAAGAGCTCGGCGTCAGCTCGTGACTCCGTCGGCAAGATTGCTCGCACATAAGTTTTTTTTTTTGCTTCACTTTCTATAACGAAATTTTGCTATATCGAACTATTTTACAATCCTCGCGCTGTTCGATGTAAGCGGGCTTTCCTGTATATCGAAGGCCGCCGAAGAGAACGCCGCCCCCCTCGCCGGGAGAGAGCCTGCAACACCCGCAGCTTTCGTCGCGGCTCCTTCCTGTTCTGTGGTCGCGTTGTCCGCCGTTGAGTTGAGAGGGAACAATTATGCGCGATTTCTCATCGTGCGTAGTTTCGGTGAAAGTGAACGGATTTTCGCTCTCGAACGGCAGCACCGGAGAGAAAGCTGCGGGCCGACGCCCTCCCTTCGGGGACAAGGGTGTCCACCCCCGCAGTGACTACCGAAAGTGTTGCTAAGTAGAATGCCACCAGGATCGACGAGTAGCTACGTCCGGGCGTAGTGGAGACAGTACGCCTGTTGCCGGCGATCATTAAAGTCTCTTTCACTTTACTTCCCAATTCTTGCTGGAGGACACAATTGCCGGGACAATAGACTTTACCCCAAAATACATTCCGAGTAGTCGATGGTAAGTGCTGCAGGGCCTCCCTTTAAAGGGGTATTCACACGACGGAGAAATCCGCCGTTTGGCTACTAGGAGTCAGAGCCTTCTATATAGAAGGCTCTGCTAGGAGCGCGCATCACGTGACCCCTACGTCACGGTTTCTCTCCGGCGCACCGCTCCCATCGGAGGTCGGAGCTTCTGCTCGCGAGCTACAAACGATCCGATGCTTGGCGGCGGAGGCGGCGGGATTTCGTCTGCTCGTCAGGCAGCTGGCCGCGACTCAAGTTCTAGAGCGGTTGCAGGCACTATTTTGATTGCTTCTTTTTACAATGGACGCGAAAATGCGCCGCGCACACGACAGGCGCACTGAGCGAGCCGGCTCCGGACAGCGCCCAGAGGGCGACACGGAGCTCACGACACCCAGCGCCCCCTTCGGCACATATGCGCAACACTGGGTCGGTCCCCGCAAGCCGGTACGCTGCTGGCTCGGGGGGGCGCTTCTTTTTGCAGCGCGGATTAGGCATATTAGTCGCCCCTTTTGGGCTTAAAACGAAGTAAGAGATTGTAAACTAATCCTGCCACATAGTGCATGTGAATGGAGAAGGGTTTATTCGGTTGAACTCGCGTATAGGAAGGCATATAATGACCGCATAGGAGTGACGCCCAGAAGAGAAACGCTTGTACAGCCTGCCTGCGAGGCAAACCTCACTCAAGATCAGCATGTTTCGCTTCAAAAGAAAACGTAATTTATATTGTTCAATTAACAAAAGAGGAGGCTTTGTTTGCAAATATATCAGACTGCGCTATGTTTCCGCGCGGGGCATTCCATCCATGTGAGTGCACTTGCATGCGACTGCAGAACTACTAACTGGACCACATGGGAGTTACATATATATCCCAGATAACGCAAAACGTCCTGAGGACGTCCTCAAATGGTCCAAACGTCCTGGATCCTATTCTAGGCTTCCGGGGGACATCCACAGGATTAGACTTTGTAAATGATCCCTCAATGGTCTATCCTAAAGCTTATTTTGGATCAGAATGGATTGCGAATGATCCCTAAGTGATCAGTTGTATTACTTCTTCTGGATCACAATCCATATGGCCGTCTGACGCTGCTGTTACCGTGGGGGCTATTACAGTAATAAAGTATGCTAATTTATTGTGTAAACAGGTACAAAATGTCTCCAAAGTTGGAGGTATCTTCACCCTTTTTCTTAGTTGGTGGTCTTTTCTTGCACCCTTTTTTGGCCCTTTTCTTTAGTTTCAAACATTATAATCTGTAGCTTCACACCGTTCTGGGAAAAAAGGTATTGAAATAATGAACACCCTTTTTGAAGGGTGTTGAGGTGTCGGTAAAGATTTGTTTGAATTTAATAAAATTCTACAAGTTATGAAACACAAAAACTACCTCATGATCAAAAAGTTTTTGCAAATCTGTGTGTTAATTTGTGTATTCTCATAGTAAAATCCATCGTAACAAAATTAGCGCTAAAATGTCTGTTTTTTGCGACAAGCCCACCGATTCGATCGGGGGCTTTTCTCTGTTGGATATAAAAGCAAGAACAGCACGTTTATTACCATTATTACTACGCAAGTGTGCACTCCCTGTTCCGCTTGCATCCCCATGGTATTCTTGCTCAATTCATTTGTGTTCCAAGTGTAACTTGTGTGTATTGACTGTTTGTGTTGATTGCTGCGCGCTCCGCCGATTCACATTGCCACGCGTAGCTGCTCCCTGGACCTTACACCCTTTTTTAGTGTGTTCACACGAACACACTTTTTTTGCCTCGCGACACTAGCGCCATTTTTTTTGCCGTAGTGGCGGAAAACGGAAGTTATGGAGGGTGGCGCCACTCTTTGAAGGGGTCGCCGCCGCCATGGAGGAAGAAAAAGTTAGGAGGCGCCGCCGCCGGAGAAACGTGAAGCCTATACATAAAAAGTAAAATCGAAGTCGGCCCAGGCGTCACTGCACCACGTGACCCCACCGCACCGCCTCTGTATGGGCCGCCGCGCTCTTCAATTTCGTCTGCTCGAAACTGCTCTGCGGCCCGTTGTCGCGAAGCCTGCTATATGTTGGTTTTTTTTCCCACGGCTTTTGTCTTCCGCACGTACGCGGCACTCCTGCCCGCACACGGGCATGAGATCGCCGAGCAGACAAATGCAGGAAGAACGGGGAACAGCTACCGCCAACGAAACACGAGAGATGCCCCGGAGTCGGAGACCGCCGCCGCCGCCGGTCCACCCGACCTTGGAGGGCCGACTGCGGCGGCTTGAGAAAGGGAAACGGCGGAGGGAGCGGCTTCAACAGACCTGGGCTTGCGAAGGCTAGCTGCGTGACGTCATGCCGTCTCCTAACTTTTTTTTTCCTCCATGGCCGCCGCCAAGACCGGTTCTCGGGAGGCGCCGCCGCCATTTTCTTGCAACCCGCCCCCGCCGACTCCCGTGCTAGGCGCGCCAAAAGCGGCGCTCTTCACAAAATCTCTTTGCAGAATGCCTGGTTGCTGCGTTCCCTTGTGCTCCAGCAGCGCTAAAAATCTCTGGAGCATGTTTCGTTTCCTAGAGACCCAAAAAGGCGGCTTCTGTGGACGGTGAAGATCAAGCGGGACAAGTTGCAGCCGACGAAGCACTCCTGCATATGCAGTGCAAGTACCTGGCTTCTCAGCAGTGCCAAATCCATTTGTGGCTATAGCAAGCTTGTCTGTGTGGCTGCTTCTTGATACCAGACGCACGGTTTTACGTGTTTGTGTTGGAGGTTTAATCATGCTTTTGCGGCCTTTTTATATTTTGATTGATGCAAACGGACGTGGCCTCTTAAAGCGGGGAGGGGGGGGGATATAAAACGTGTGGCGCTTTGCATCTTCAGTCATTTCACTTTGTATCACGAAATAAGGCGCTCGTTGTAAAAAGGTGTGCGACCTTTCTCAGTCCCGAAGCGTCACCCCGGCGCATCACGCTTACTTCACCAAAAGCCCATTTTTTGGCAGTGTGAATGATATATCCCAAAGCGTAAAACTGCATGCGACGCGTTATGCTCGTGTTTCTCCGTGTTGTCTCAACTTAAGGTCTGTTATAAATCTTGTTGTGCGCAAAAATTATAATATTTAAGAAATTTATTGTCGCTTATCATGCCATAAAAGTAGCGCATGGAGGTGAAAAGAAATGTGTCAATTACACCTCTATTTTGTGAATCATGTGCGGATGTGAGGCGATACGTGTGGATGCCGGTTTGTTCGATTTGCTTGATTTCGCGTCATTTATTCTTATTTCTCGGGAGAAAAAGGCACCTATATTGACAATTTATCGTGCAGGCTCACTTTGAAGGAACCTGTTTTGAACAAAACCGTGCAGATGGAAGGAGCTGAAGCCAAATGCTGTGCCAACGCCTTTCCCAATCAGAGGTCGGCATTTACCATTTCATTCACTGCGTGTGTTCGTAGAAGTACGTACATTACTTAGGAAATCGGTCCAAAGCAGCGAAAGCCACCCGGAGACAGAACGCAGCCTGAGCCCACATCCAACAATGAAGAGGTGGACAACCCCGCTGAAGAACTTCATGCATCATCAGACAGCGGAAATCCTTCCCGAGTCAACTCACAAGAGACGTCATCGGTATCACAAGAGACGTCATCAGAAAACCTCCAACTCAACAGCCCAGGTGTCGAAGCTTTGAATGTCGGAATTCCAAACTCGACAAATGAAACTCTCACAGCTAGTGAGACACAAAAGAATTGTGCTGAGTTGAAAAAGCAGTTGGCAGACCTGGAAAGAAGATACACCGTACTTCAAGAACATCACACACATGCTAAGAACGCAATTCAAAACCTCAAAAAGAAAGTTCTAAAGCATTCGAGTGTAATCATCATTACCTGTATTATAACTGCAGTGAAGTGTGTTTGTATCATTTTGTACATAATGTATTATGTATCAGCAGTGGAGGATGTCGTTCATCACTTTGTACATAGTGTATTTTTGCTTCAAGGTATTAAATGATTATTTCTACATCCGTGTAAGCCTTTATGTTACGATTGCAGCCCAAGGACGCTGGTTCGATTCTCGGCCGCGGCGGCTGCTTTTCTGATGGAGACGAAAATACAAATCACCCGTTTGTTCAAGATTTCGGCGCATGTTAAAGATTCCTAGGTGGTCAAAATTAATCCGTAGCCCTCCACTACGGCGCCTCATCGCCTATGTAGCGTAGGCGCTTTAAACCTCACCAATCAACCAATCACGTTCAGATTGCACAGTGCATGCATGACACACTTTGCCGCCAGGCAATCCTATATATGTAAGTACCGAATAATAGTTTCAGTGGCTGTAAGCGTGCCGTACATTCGCACTTGAATATGCAGCAGTTCCCTTCCTTCGTGTACTCCGCCTACTTTCTGCTATGTTTATATGTAAACGCAACGACAGCAAGTTCACGGCGCCGGTATGGCACGACGGCGAGAAGATTCCCGCCGTGTCACCTATCGTAAAAAAGAAAGGCATTCACCATACCTTCGCTAATCACCTCAAAATAGAGAATCCTTCACCAAAACCTTACTCTTCTGTTCATCTACCCCAGAAAAAGAATGTATAACAAAAGTAAAGCCAAATCAAGCCCACACTGTTAGCGAGACCAGCACTATCAAGGCGCGTCACGCAGCAAACGCGCGCCCCGCGCCTAGCGGATGCAAGAAAATGGCGGTCGCGCTAGCAGACGACGCGGTTGTCCTCACCCTCAGCGGAGCGGGCGCGCATCGAGGCACCCTACATGGTTGCAGCTGTGGGCGCCATGCCCACAGCTGCGGCACTTTTTTTTTTTTTTTTGAGCGCGAGCGCTGTTTTTGCTTGCCGCGAGTTCTTCCCGAGGCAGTAGGGCTCGAATGTTAATTACCTAATTTAGGTTAATTAGTTAATTATTGATTAGTCAGATTGGGTTAGAAGCCAAAGTGATGTCAATAGGGGTTGTGAGGTATCAAATTAAAGGTCTCGATGAGGGGAATCACGTGGTAATAGTCATGAGATAATCACGTGAGTCATGGATTGGGTTAAAAGTCAAAGTGATGCGACTAGGGCTTGTGAGGTATCAAATTAAAGGTCTCGATTAGGGGAATCACATTGGAGAAATTAAAATTGCTTCCTCGTAATTGTCATGAGATAATCACGTGAGTCATAGATTGGGCTAAAAGTCAAAGTGATGCCAATAGGGCTTGTGAGGTATCAAATTAAAGGTCTCGATGAGGGGAATCATGGGGGACACATTAAAAATCGCTTCCTGGTTATAGTCATCAGATAGTCACGTGAGTCATAGATTGGATTAAAAGTGAAAGTGATGCGACTAGGGCTTGTGAGGTATCAAATTAAAGGTCTCGATTTGGGGAATCATGGGGACACATTAAAAATCGCTTCCTGGTTATAGTCATCAGATAGTCACGTGAGTCATAGATTGAGTTAAAAGTGAAAGTGATGCGACTAGGGCTTGTGAGGTATCAAATTAAAGGTCTCGATGAGGGGAATCACGTGGGGGAAATTAAAAATTACTTACTGGTTATGGTCACGAGATAGTCACGTGAGTCACGAATTGGGTTAAAAGTCAAAGTGGTGCCACTATGTCTTGTGAGGTATCGAATTAAACGTCTCGATGAGGGGAATCACGTGGGACAAATTAAAAATTGCTTTCTGGTTATAGTCATGGAGTCATAGAATGGGTTAAAAGTCCAAGAGATGCGACTAGGGCTTGTGACGCATCAAATTAAAGGTCTCAATGAGGGGAATTATGGGGGACAAATTAGAAATAGCTTCCTGGCTATAGTCATCAGATAGTCACGGAATCATAGAATGGGTTAAAAGTCAATGTGATGCGACTACGGCTTGTGAGGTATCAAATTAAAGGGCTCAATGAGTGGAATCATGGGGGACAAATTAGAAATCGCTTCCTAGTTACAGTCATGAGATAATCACGTGAGTCATAGATTGGGTTAACAGTGAAAGTGATGCCACTAGGGCTTGTGAGGCATCAAATTAAAGGTCTCGATGAAGGGAATCATGGGGTACAAGTTAGAAATCGCTTCCTGATTATAGTCATGAGATAGTCACATGAGTCACGAATTGGGTTAAAATTCAAAGTGATGCCGCTAGGGCTTGTGAGGTATCAAATTAAAGGTCTCAAATAGTGGAATCATGGGGGACAATTTAAAAATCGCTTCCTGGTTATATTCACGGAGTCATAGATTGGGTTAAAAGTCAAATTGATGCCACTAGGGCTTGTGAGGCATCAAATTAAAGGTCTCAACGAGGGAAATCACGTGGGGTGAATGAAAAGTGGAGTCCTCGTTATAGTCATGAGATAGTTACGTGAGTCATAGATTGGGTTAAAAGTAAAAATGGTGCCACTAGGGCTTGTGAGATATCAAATTAAGGGTGTCGATTAGGAGAATCACGCAGAACAAATTAAATATTGCTTTTGGCTATAGGCGTGAAATAGTCACGTGAGTCATAGATTGAGTTAAAAGTCAAACTGATGTCAATCGGCTTGTGAGGTTTCAAATAAAGGTCTTGATGAGGAGAATCACATGGGACAAATTAGAAATTGCATCCTGGTTATAGTCACGAGCTAGTCACGTGGGTTATAGATTGGGTTAAAAAAGAAAGTGGTGCCACTAGGGCTTGTGAGGTATCAAATTAAAGGTGTCGATTAGGAGAATTACGTGGGACAAATTAAATATTGCTTCCTGCTTATAGTCATGAGTTAGTGAGGTGAGTCATAGATTGGGGTAAAAGTCAAAGTGATGCCCTAGAGCTTGTTATCGCCCTCCCGAATGTAAAATAAAAGTTGCACATTCGAGAAGGGGGCTGATGGGGTGTTGAAAAGTGTGCTAGGAATGTGTGTTCGCGCTGGTAGTGAAAGCGACAATACCATATCTGCACAAGATCCCGGCGTCCCAAAATCCAAAGTCGGCCATGAGTCGTTCGGGGAAAATTTGTTTTTTAAGCTCGCCGCGAGCAGACTTGTTCAGTTTGTGCTTCCTTCAAGCACAAACTGAATCTTCCCTATTCTAAATCTAAATCTAAAATCTTCCCCTATTCTAAGGGAAGATTTTGTGCGTCTTCAATATTACTGGGGACTTTCTGACCCGTTTCGGAATGAGAACAGAATGAGCTCTGCATGCTGAGTGGTCGACGCAGCTCCGGGGCTTCCGAATAGGACGTTATCTACCGGGGCCCGATCGCGAAAGGAAGCCACATCTCTTACCGCACATTGGGCAGGGGTCGTTTGCTTTCGCGACAAAAAAAAAAGGCTGTTTGGGTGTATTTTCACAAGCAATAAACACCTTTTCCTGATTCAGCGTCAAGAAAACTATAAAGGAATGCTACCAACAAATGTTTTGAAAAGCTCTTCAGCAGCCCTTTAAAAGCATGTCGAGCTTTTAATATGTTTGGAATCGTGTTTTTTCTATTTCCGATATTTTTCTAAAAAAACATGAACAATTTTTTTTTTCACGCCCTTCACTATTTAATGGAAATTACAACTCTACTGAGGGGGCATCTCCTTGCAATTCCAAATGAAGCTTTTTTATTATATATAAAAAATAAATATATTCATTTGTTTTGTTTCTTTATTGCTACTTTGTTACTTGTGGCTGATATGCCATGTGGAGCAACGTACGTAGCACCAACACAATAATGTACCAGGATGGTAAACATATCTATGGTGCTTTACGTTTTTATGGTAGTAAACAAATATACACATGACGAACCAGCGCGCTTCGGAGGCCGTTTTACATCCCCTGGCAGTCTTACAGCAGTAACTGAGAATAGCACCCGCTGCAGTGGCTCAGTTATGCTGCTGAGCCCAAAGACGCGGGTTTGATCCCGTTCGCGATCTCTGCTTTTCATATGGAGCAGAAAAAAAAAGACGATCGTCGTGATTTCGTCGTGTGTTAAAGATTTCGTCGTGTGTTAAAGGTGCCCAGGTGCTCAAAAGTGATCCAGAGCCCTCGTGGCCCAGGTGCACAGCCGCGGCGCGTAAACTCTCATAACTTGAATTTAAAAAGTCCCTATATCTCCGTCCTTTGCTGCAAATGCCATCGAAAGACAGTAGTCTTCTGCCATCCGAGCCTGTAAAACCCCCTTGTGTCCCCCCCACCCTGGTCTCTTCCGCTCCCCCTCCACCACCATATAGATGCAGTCGAAGTTGGCTCAATTTTATCCGACTCTCCTGCGTTCGCTGCATCTGTTCAAAGCTCTTTTTTCTATGGCTCTTTGGCGCGAATTAACAGCCACCCAAAAAAGCAACACACAGCGCCTCAAGAAAGCAAGCAGTGCTTGCTCCAAAGTAGTGGATAGGGAGCGTCGTGCTGCTAGGGGGAAAAGAAACTCGAGCCACCGTCGGGAAAAGAGTTGTCAATCACGAAGCTGAGGAATTTGAAAGACCGGTGAAGTAAAAATATAATCTTTTCCAGAAGTCCCATGACAGCACCTGATTGCAGTGCCATACTTTCCTGTAGTGAAATTTGTTATAAATGACTTCATGCTCTAGAGAGTATGTTGCAAGCCACCGACGGAACGAGTAACGCCAGTCACGTGATGCGCCGTCCAGGATGACTGTCACCAAGAATACTCGTGGCGACGTCACCCTCTTCTTAGGGAATGCGCGGCGCAACAGCGCCATGATGCGCCTTGCAAGACGTTTCGCAGGGTTACTCTTTTAACGTGACAGCACTATACTATCTTTTCTGCTCCTTAAGAGTGCAATGAATAAATCGACATGCATGTATTCCAATATACAGATGCCTGTTTGTGTCGTCTCGGTACAACTATTCACAACTATCTGAACACTGGCACCACGATTTGTAAACTATTCCACCATAAAAATAAGGAAAGTTTAGGAGAGGCTGTGACCACCTCTTTCGTGCAACCGGTAACGCCATCTTAGGAGTGTTCACTTGTTCTTGTATTTTGAGCCCATTCTCCCTTTGGTTCTCCTTGAGTCGCTTCTCGCTTCGTCTTCTTCAACTGTGCCTCTGAACCTGTGGAAGCAATTTTGTAGCTTCGGCAGCAACGAAAATCGATCGCTTGGATTGTTTTAGCTTGTGCAGCAAAACGACATATTGCCGCACTAGCGACGCCACAGCTGCGAATTCGTTTGTAAATTCGCACCATATAGAGCGGGCTTAGGGCACCCTACTTGCATTTACTCTTAGGGCAATAGATCTATTTTTGCCACAAGTGTGGTTCCAGAACATGAATACTCATCCGCCCACTTTCATTCCAATACCGTATGAATTCGAGGCGTAGACAAAGAGAGAGAGAGAGAGAGAGAGAAAACTTTAATAAATACTGAAGAGGTTAGCCCCATAAACGGCGTGGCTTGCTACTTCAGATGGGGGTGAATATAGTGAAGTGGAAAAAAAAGAAGAGGGGAAGAAGTGCGCACCAACAATGAATAAGAGGGAGAAGAAAATAAAATCAGTTCGGAACGTAGAAAAAATTTACAGCACTAGGAGAAAAAATCTGAGGATCCCAAGTTTAAAGAACGTCGGTTAGTCCCGTGTCAGACAGAAAAGTCAAGAGAGCCTTTGTCCCCCGCGCCGCGTCAGCGTGATTTTGCCACGGACCAAGAAAGTGACGCAGCTCTAAAGAGTGTCCTCGTAGCAGTCGCACTAGAGTTCTTTTAGCTGTTTCGCGTTGAGTTGTATGCTGCGGGCAGTAACACATGCTGTATGTCGCCTCTCACAGAGCACACAGAGCACAATGGCGAGTCCGCCCAGCCTATCTTAAAAAGAAAACTACCAGTGAAGGCAACGTTCAGGCGTAGTCGGTGAAGGACACCCTCAGTTTTCTTTTGCAGACCTCGCGGAAACTGGAAATTGCACTGAGGGTCAATCGCGTGCAGAGGCAAGGGTATCTTAAGAGGGTCCTGCCAAGCTGATAACTGCAGTTCCCATCCAAGCGCATTCACGGCCGGACTTCCGTCTTGTCTGGAATACGGGATTCCAGTAGACACAAGCAGATTGTGCGCCTCTTTCGCTGCTGCGTCAGAGATGACGTTCCCCTGGATGCCGGAATGACCTGGTAGCCATTGAGGCGAGATGCGGTGCCCGTCTGGTAGCCCTAGTGTGTGCAATGCGTTTAGCTCACGCACAAGTTGGCTGCAGCGGTGGGATGGCTTCATCAGTGCTTGCAAGGCAGGTCGCGAGTCGGTAAAAATCACCCATTGTCGAGCGGGACTATTGGTGATGTGAAGGAGTGCGGCCCTAATAGCAGTTAACTCAGTGAAGGTGGACGACGTCTTGTGACTGAGTTTCTCTTTCTGCAGTTAGTCCCACCGACGGAATCCAAACTCCAATGGCTGACGAGTCAGACTGCACGGATCCGTCTGTATATACTTGAACGTGGTCAAGATAACGTGAACTGATATGCTCCAGCGTGTAGTATCGCAAGGCTGGCTCAGGCAGAGATGATTTCTTGCCTATACCTGGTATGGTGAGGCCTATATCCCATGGGGCAGCTTTCCATGGCGGAAAGGCAGGCTTGCTTGGGCGTTCGAAGTTGGCCGGTAGGAGGCTCCGTACATGCGGGGAAGACACCTGTGCTAGAGGATGGTCAGCACACCGGGTTACGTGACGGAGGCTGATGCGAAGGAACTCTTGGGCTTGGAGTGTCTGGGCGGACATACACCTTGCTTCGCAGAGTTCCATTCGTGGATGTGCACCTTGGAAGGCCCAAGCAGATGCGCAGAACTTGAGCCTGTGCACACTCTATCACTCTAAAGTTTGTCTTAGACAAACCAATCAGCGCTGGGAGGCTGTACCGCAGAAGGCCAAGGAATAGTGCCTTATAAAGTCGTAGTAGCGAAGGCACAGAGCAGCCCCATGTTTTTCCTGTCAGCATCCGGAAAATGGGCACAAAAAAAATCCAGAAGCCCAGATACAGATGTCATCAGCATAGAGAGATATGCTAACACCTTGGGGTAGCACTTTCGTGATCCTGATGAGACAGATGCTAAACACCACAGGGCTTAGGACTCCGCCTTGAGGGACGCCTTGTGTAATCCCATGCCGCCTTGTGTCGCCTTCCTTGGTGGTCAGATAGACGTACCGATTCTGCAAGTAATCACAGAGCCAAGTGTGAATCCGTCCTCGTAGGCCTACAAACGCCATTTCCCTTCGAACAGCTTCATGAGAAACGCTATTGAAAGCCGCCTTGATGTCTAGGAACACAGCTACTGTGATCTTTTTCGCAGCCTTTTGCCGATGAATGTCCCTCACCAAAGCAATGACGTTGTCAACGCTGCTTCTTCCTTCTCTGAACCCTGACATCTCTGGGGGATACACTTCTCTGTCCTCAAGATCCCAGACGAGTCGCTGCAGCACCATTTTCTCCATTACCTTCCCTATGCAGCTTAGTAAAGCAATAGGCCGGTAAGAGTTGATGTCGGTTGGCGGTTTTCCTGGTTTAAGGACCGGAACTACGCGACCTAGTTTCCAGCTTGCTTCCACGCGGCCTGTCTCCCACGACTTGTAGAAGGTAAGCAGTTGCCGGAGGGCATTATACCGCCGAGATGTCGCAAAGCTGAGTATGTAACGCCATCGGTGCCTGGCGAAGAAAGCAGGTTAACGGACGCTAACGCTGAGATAAGCTCGTGCATAGTGAATAATTCATCCGTGAGCGTAGCATTCGTACTGGACAGCCAATCGGTCAGGACTTCTGAAATCATTGCAGAGCTCCGGGGAGCTGTAACCTTGGCGCAAAATTCGTCAGCTCCAGTTCACTGACGCCACGCTGGAGAGCTATTGACAGAGAACGGATGAGCTTGACTCGGTGTTGCTCTCAGGCTGCGAAAAACTTGCCAAATGCGAGTCAGCGGTTTGCGGGGATCAAGCTTGGAACAAAAGTCTCTCCAACGTTGTCTTGCAAGCTTATTCAGGTGCTTCTGAATGCGCTTCTGGGCATGTCTTGAAGTTCGAATGTCATCTGGTGACAGCGTTTTTCTCGCACGGCGCTGTGCTCTCCTGCGAATCGTGCGAAGGCGTTCATACTCTCCGCCCACTGGTGCCCACGCCTTTGGCGCCAAGCTCCGCCGTGTTGACTGTGACTGGGCCCTAACAATAGATTCCGCCAGCTCTTCGCTCGTAGACAATGCAGCGGCATTACCCTCCAGCATGTCTCGGAAAGTCGACCAGTTTACAGTCGACAGTGGCCGCTTGGTGGTACCGCCGCGAACTCCAACAATCATGGTGTACGTTTGGATATGGTCGCTGCCGAAGCTTTCAATGTCTGGGTACCAGGATGCGACAGTCAGCAGAGAAGTGGACACCATAGTCACATCCAACACGCTTGAAGCCCTGCCCCGAAAGAACGTGGGACAACCACTGTTGAGCACTGCTAGTCCTGCTTGGCTGGCCACATCGAGCAGACGGTTTCCCCTTGGTGTCGTCTTAACACTGCCCCAAGCTGGATGGGGCGCGTTCAAGTCCCCTATTGGAGGCGCCTCCAAGCGCCTCCAAGAGGGCTTGGAGGCGCTTAACGCTGAACTTTGCCTTAGGTGCAATGTATCCTGCGATTACAGTGAAAGCCACCTGATTGTGCTTCACCGTTGCCGCGACATATTCATTCGAGTCATCTGGCTCAACATTATGCACTAGAAAAGTTAGGTCATTACGAATTGCAAGGAGCACTCTGCTGTTTTCTGAGCTCGTCAAAGACCGATGCAGAGAGTATCCCGAAAGGCGGACATCCCGACGCAGTCTGGATTCTGAAATGGCGAAGACTGGGAACCTGTGCTTATTTATGAGTTGCCTAAAGTCAGACAACCGAGATGATAGTCCGCAGGTATTCCACTGAAACACTGTTGCCTGATTCCGAAGAGTTTGCATCGGCACCGTCATAGCACTCCTAATAGAAGTTACAGCCAGTTTCGAAGGATGGGGGTAATGGTGTCAAGTAGAGTAAGGATAGCACGAGTCACAGGAGACGTGAAAGGTGCTAGGACTGACCGTACGGCGTCAATGAGGAAGAGTATTGATCAGCCACAGTTCGTAGATGGTTGCACGCTCTTCCGGCTCATGCGGTCTTGGCTGGCACGTGTCCAGGCGTGCTGCCGTGGGGCAGCAGGAGCGGTGGGAGGGGTTGGAACTTGCGAAACATGATCAGGCGTCTGAGGTGGCAGCGGCGGGAACTCGGAGAAGTCAAAATCGGTGTTCTGACTTCGCCTCTCTTCTGTGGTTCTGGTGGTGTCGCGACGCGTGAAGCGTTTCTTCGATGAGACCGCCGCCTTCGCTGCCTTGTAGTCCACTTTGTTTTGGCTCTTGTACCTATAGATGCTTCTCTCTTGTCGAAACGTCGCACAAAAGTTGAAGTCAGCCTCATGGGTCCTGCCACAGTTTGGGCAGCGCTTCTCAGTTGAAGTACAGAGAAGTGGCTATGATTATCATTGTAACGATCGTCCTTCTGCAGCTCCGCTAGACATCTTGTACCTCATCACATAGCTTAGCTTTGAGGCTCACTTCATTCGACTGTTACAGTATATATGCCCAAATCCGAGTAACGGTTTTTGCAGTGGCTCAGAAAAATCAGCCCGTGTTTAGAAAGAACCCCGTACAAATATTTTCCGGGGTGGGCTGACAGCAACACATGTGAAGTTCTCACTGCGTTCCCTCCTCGCCCTTGTGTTACTTCACCATCGCGCCCCGCTTGGACCAACTACATTATGCAACCGGCCAGCGCGAACGGTTTGCAAGCCATGTATTGGCACGGAGTGTTCTGCGAAGGCCGCATTACCCTGGGTACACAAGTGGCTGCCATAGAAATGCTTCACCTTATCAATATTATTTTATTTTATGAGCAATAATATGGATTACGATCGAAACTGTGTAGCATATGTTATACAACTCCCAGACGGCAGATCAAATTATCTTTCGAGCGAATGACATTTGCTTTAAATGTCAATGTTTCAGCGCTACACGACAACACCGAAGGACGTTTGAGGTAAATGATATTTAGCGGTGAACCGAGGTTCGGAAGCTCATTCAGTGGCGAATAGAGTGGCCTCGACAGCAGTGCCGCATCAACAGTGAAGAAAGTTCGCTAATACACCAAAAAATACGGTTTCCAAAAAGTGTCAGCAAACATATTTCCCCTTCATATTGTGTTTAAAATAAAGAAAGGCAAACAAGTACTATGTAAAGATAAAATCGCGCCAACAATGTGCGCTAATACGGATTTTTCGCGGACTTGTGTCGGCTTGTAATATCAACTGATGTCACCTAAACTGGTGATCTTTCTAACTTTATTTAAAGATATTCCTTCGTTATCTTTTCAAAAAATAGATTGTATGAAAACATTCTAGATGGAGACCTTTCATTTGATCTCCCCCAAGCCCCAGTAGCGTCACACTCACGTTTAACTCAACCTATGACTCACGTGACTATCTCATGAGTATAACTAGAAAGCAATTTTTAATTTGTCACATGTGATTCCCCTCATCGAGACCTTTAATTTGATACCTCACAAGCCCTAGTGGCACCACTTTGACTTTTAACCCAATTTGTGACTCACGTTACCATCTCATGACTATAATCAGTAAGCGACTTTTAATTTGTCCATGATTCCCCTCATCGATACCTTTATTTTGATACCTCACGAGCCCTAGTGGCACCACTTTAACTTTTACCCAATTTGTGACTCACGTGACTATCTCATGAATATAACAAGAAAGCAATTTTTAATTTTTCCCACGTGATTCCCCTCATCAAGACCTTTAATTTGATACCTCACAAGCCCTAGTGGCACCACTTTCACTTTTAACTAAATCCATGACTCACGTGACTATTCGTGACTATAACCAGAAAGCGATTTTTAATTTGTCCCATGAGATTTCCCTCATCAAGACCATTCATTTGACACCTCACGAGCCCTAGTCGCACCACTTGACTTTTACCCAATTTGTGACTCACGTGACTATCTCATGACTACAACAAGAAGCAATTTTTAATTTGTCCCACGTGATTCCCCTCATCGAGACCTTTAATTTGATACCTCACAAGCCCTAGTGGCACCACTTTCACTTTTAATCCAATTTATGACTCACGTGACTATCTCGTGACCATAACAAGAAAGCAATTTTTAATTTGTCCCACGTGATTCCCCTCATCGAGACCTTTAATTTGATACCTCACAAGCCCTAGTGGCACCACTTTCACTTTTAATCCAATTTATGACTCACGTGACTATCTCGTGACCATAACAAGAAAGCAATTTTTAATTTGTCCCACGTGATTCCCCTCATCGAGACCTTTAATTTTATACCTCACAAGCCCTAGTGGCACCACTTTCACTTTTACCCAATTCGTGACTCACGTGACTATCTCGTGACTATAACCAGAAAGCAATTTTTAATTTAATTTGTCCCCTGTGATTCCCCTCATCGAGACCTTTAATTTTATACATCCCAAACCCTAGTGGCACCACTTTCACTTTTAAACTAATTTATGACTCACGTGACTATCACGTGACCATAACCAGAAAGCAATTTTTAATTGGTCCCATGAGATTCCCCTCATCGAGACCTTTAATTTGATACCTCACAAGCCCTAGTGGCACCACTTTCACTTTTAACTGAATCCATGACTCACGTGACTATTCGTGACTATAACCAGAAAGCGATTTTTAATTTGTCCCATGAGATTACCCTCATTTAATACCTCACGAGCCCTAGTGGCACCACTTGACTTTTACCCAATTTGTGACTCATGTGACTATCTCATGACTACAACCAGTAAGTGACTTTTAATTTGTCCATGATTCCCCTCATCGAGACCTTTATTTTGATACCTCACGAGCCCTAGTGGCACCACTCTGACTTTTACCCAATTTGTGACTCACATGACTATCTCATGACTATAACAAGAAAGCAATTTTTAATTTTTCCCACGTGATTCCCCTCATCGAGACCTTTAATTTGATACCTCACAAGCCCTAGTGGCACCACTTTGACTTTTAACCAATTTATGACTCACTTGACTATATCGTGACCATAACCAGAAAGCAATTTTTAATTTGTCTGACGTGATTCCCCCCATCGAGACGTTTAATTTGATACCTCACAAGACATAGTGGCACCACTTTGACTTTTAACCCAATTCGTGACTCACGTGACTATCTCGTGACCATAACCAGTAAGCAATTTTTAATTTCCCACACGTGATTCCCCTCATCGAGACCTTTAATTTGATACCTCACAAGCCCTAGTCGTATCACTTCGGTTTTTAACCCAACCTATGACTCACGTGACTATCTCATGAGTACAACTAGGAAGCAATTTTTAATTTGTCCACCATGATTCCCCTCATCGATACCTTTAATTTGATTTCTTTGTTTCTTTTGCAAGAAGAGGCCCAGAGGGGATGATTTTATGCTATCCAAAAGCCCGCGAAATATTTGGTAACATTAACGCATATAAGTGTCCAATCCCCATATGTGGTTATATGTATTTAATTCGGTGCTACAAGCACGTGGAATATTATGTGAAGCAGAGTAGAACCGCTGGGTGACAAAACTACAATACTATAACTGTGCTTGGGGGGCCCTCTTTGTTACCAAATTTAGAGCGCAGTTATGTGTATTGACCGCCTGCTAACCAGCTTACTAACAAGCTGATCGTACACCACGGCAGCATGTAATCCGCTCGCTTAATGTGGGCATTTCAAGATTCAGTAACCATGCGCGGTATATGCGGGAAAAAAACAGAGAAGAATCCGTGGGAGAATGCAATGCCGTGAACATATGCGGCCCAGTTGTGCTAGCCTACGGCTCGGCAACGAGGCGACAGCATTTTATCAGTGCCCCGTTTTATTTGGATGCTTCAGCGGGAGGAGGTGAGCAAGCAAGTAGCAAGGCGCCTGGTGGTCCTGCCGCTCCCGCGCAACGTGCACCCGGACCGCAACAAGGAGCGAAGGGTTGCCAGGGCGAGAGCGCTGGCAGAAACATACGCCGACGACGCAAAGGCGGTGTACGTGGACGCAGCCAAACACCAACGCAAGCCGAAGACGTACGTGGCAGCGGTTGTCCGGGCCACGGAAGGGAAAGTACTCAACGCCTGCAGCGTCCGAGCGACGTCTGCGGAGCAAGCGGAGGAAGCCGCCATCGCCCTGGCGCTGAGCGGCACACCGGAGGCGACCACGATCCTGAGCGACTCCCGCACGGCCATCGCCAACTTTGGCCGCGGGAGCGTCGGGACGCCGGCGGCGAGCCTGCTGCCGAGGACCAAGTCAACCACGACCCATCTACGATGGTTCCCGGCCCACGTCGGAGTCATCCCAGGGGGAGCGGCCAACCGCAACGAGGAGGCGGACGTCGTCGCGCGTGAGCTCGCGTACCGTGCGGCGCCCCCCCCCCCCCGCCCCTCGGAAGCGGACGAGACTGACTTCCTGGACCCGGACCCGCTACTGGACTACGGAGGAATCCTCGCTTGGTACCGAGAGGGCCGCCGAGCGTTGCCTGGGCCTCACCCGAGACTAGGGCGACGTGAGGGGGTCCTCTTACGACAGCTACAGACTGGAACAGTACTCACGCCGGCCCTAGCCCGGCACGTGTGTCCCGGACTGTTTGAAAGTGCTACGTGCAGTGTGTGTGCGCGAGAACTGGCAACCTTAGCCCACGTGCTGTGGGGGTGTGACGCGTGTGCGGGGGGAACCGTGCGGGACTCTCTGCCACCGGACATGGAACACTACATCAGTTCGCCTGACCATCAGGCGCAACTCCAAGCCATCCAGCGGCTCGACGCGGCCCTGGCCCGGCAAAAGCGAACGGAGGTAACTCCTAGTAGCTAGCGCCGGACCGGTCCACACTGAGGTCTAGTGAGATAGGGGGTTGGTTAAGCCCTGCGCGGCCTGATCCACCCTTACATGCCGGATTGATATCAATACAGTCATTTTACTCCTCCTCCCCCGACTATATAACATTTTGCATGACTTTGTTGCACTATCTAGTACATATACGCGCAAATAACGTTATAGGAAACGTTTTTTGCGATGTTGCGTTCACTGGCGCTGAAGGCGGTCGGCGTGGCGGGACCGACCCAGAGTTGCACGTGTCTGTCGCGGCTGGCGCTGCGCTCGTATGCCGGAGCCCCACCGGCACGGTCGCTAGGCGAGCGGCGGCCGCGGCCGCTAAGTGGCGCAAGCCGGCGCAGGTAGCTCGAACGATAGCTTGTTATCGCTCCCCAAGGTGCAAACAGAGCTGCACACACGAGAAAGGGGATAATGATGTAATGGAAAATTGCATTAAAAATCGCCATCTGCGCCGCTTGCGAGAGCGGCAGTGGAATATTCGCCGCAGTGTTAAGCCTAACACTGCGGCCCTGCTAGAGTGAACTAGTTCACTCTAGCCCTGCCTCGCACGTCGCGCGCCCTTCTCTTCCCGCGGCAGCGCCTGCATCGCGTCCACGGCCAATTTTTGGGCGGCGGATAGGATCAGTACGTAGGGGCTTTAGCACAAATTGCCGCCGTAGCGGAATCGGCGGTGCTACGGCAGCTCTGCTTTAGGGATAGGCGACTGCAAACACTGATGTCCGTCCGACAGACGCATATCCTCCGTGTGCGCGAAGGAGCTGGCCGAGCAGAAGTGCGCCTGCGGTGACGTCACGACATCCCTCAGATTTCTCCGCTGAAACGCTCCGTGGCTCCGTCGTGTGAATACCGCTTAAAGTGTGCCTCAATCTCGACACAGGGCGTTTCAGGGACGTTTTCACGTTTCGCCTGAAAATCACAAGCAGCCGCCGCGGCCAGGAAGCAAACCTGCGTCTGATGCGGCGGATCGGCAAGCGCGATGTACAGACGCCGCCTAGGTATACTGCATGTTTTCAATACAACTATTTGTCGCGATTGCCTTCGTGAAGCCCAAGCAACCACGGAAGTCCGTGGGACGCCCGAAATACAGGCGAACATTTAATGCCCAGTTTGGACGGCCACAGTACGTCCATTTTCGGATGTACATTTTTGGACGTACAGTGGACATCCAGAAACGGATGTACTAGTCAGAATAACATCCGCCAGTGGACGTACAAATTTACTGTGAAGCATCAAATACTGGCTTAAATTAAATATAAAAGCGAAAACGAAAAACCTACTTTGCTTTTCAATTAAAAAGATTTTGTACATCGATACCCTGACTTTTATATTGCAAATTTCATGTGCATATCTCTAAAAACAATGCCTATTTTTTTACTTTTTTAAGCACCTCACCGCGTCCAACGCCGATCGCTTTGGGGAAGGATAAGAATTGCGCACCGCTAACTAGACATGTGAAGCAAGTTAGTTCACTGTGTTCGTGTATGCCTGTGCCGGTAGTGCGTTGGCCTTGTGTGGTGTACTGCAGGACCGTAGCCAGAATTTCTTTTTCGGCAGGGGTTATGGGGTCTGTGAAGGGAGAAGTTTTTCCGAAAGGAACACCGAGTCCTGCTTACGCGCTGCTTTGAAAAATTTCGGAGGGGGTTTGAACCCCTAAACCCCCCCCCCCCCTCTGGCTACGTCCCTATAGTGTAGTATTCGTTGTAAGAACGTAATCTTCTCGTTACGTGATTCTGGAAACTTTTACTGAACATCCAAAATACGTCCAATTTCGGACGTCCGAGTGTACGGAAGTGTTACATCCGAACGTCCCATAGACGTGCATGAGTCCATCGGCCCTGAAACGGACGTTTTACGGACGTCCGCTAGAGCCGGAATGGACGTACGGTGGTTGCTTGGGAGTGTAGCTCATAGCCGACAGCCGCGAAAATAAACGCAACAATACCGTTGATTTATGTTGAACAACAAAAAACGTGTACAGCAAGTAGAGATCCGTTATTATCATCGCTTGACTCAAAATAGTTTTTTTTTTTTTGCTTCGTGTTTTTGCCACGCTAGAGGAGGTTTAAAGTAGAGGGGAGTGAAAAAAGAGAGGGGATGCAAAAAGCACAGATAGTTACGAAACCGACGAGTTTTCGAGTCTACAGGTAGGCATTGCATGCAGTCCATGCAGCTAAGTGCAGAAAGTCCCTTAGCGATCTGCAGTATCTATATTCCTGCACCCAGCGGTTGTACTCGGTCGGTTTATTCATCCGGGGACCAACCCCTCTGAGTGCGTCGTCTCGAGCTACAGCCGCCAGAGCCGGACACTTGGGACAAGTTCCAGCCGGGTCCTCTGAGTTTCTCCAAGTCCAAGTGACTGAAGGTGTGAGCCCACCCGAGAGAAACTGTCTCCACTGTTGAGACGTTGTCATCCCACCGCTGGCAACCCGTTGTTGCATACAGGCAGGCGTTCACGAGCCGAGCTCCGTCGCCTACGTCATGCGAGTGGTAGCGTGGTGAAGCGAGCGGCCAGCCAATGTTGCTGCCTTGAAGACCAGAAGCCGAAGGCAAACTTAACTTGTTTACTTCATGGCGAGAGATGGGCCAAAGCCAGACAAGAACAATGCTCTTCCGGGCGTGGTTACAGTACAAGATTCGAGAAGAGTGACAGCATGCACTGATTCGCTGCTCAACAGGAATGCACTTCTGCGTTTGGGGCCCCCGTATTTGTACCCAAAGTGCTAACGGTCAAACAAGCCTTCCCCCGGCTTTCTGCACTCGGCGCGACATGGTACAGACACGCACAACACTCTTTCCAGAGTTCGTGAGGGGTCGGAAGTAGTGGCGCACGCGGAGTCCCAGAGATTGGAGAGAGGAGGTCTCCGCAACGGCGTCCGCGTCATTGGGGCATGTATCCACACGTCGCGTTTTCCGCCGCCGAAGTTTGAATCTCGCAAACAGCGAGGCGCCAGCGATCAGGCCTTTCCCAGGCATGTTGCGGCTTGTTGGGATCTGTTGGCTGTCGCTGCAAGCCTGATCGTCACCGACACTGCCGACACTGAGGCGCCCACGCGGAAGGCGCGAGTACATGGAGGAAAGAAAAGCTTTTTTTCCTCCATGCGCGAGTAGTAGTGGCTCCGCCATTTAGCACAAAAGCGCTGCACGAAGCCTGCAGCACAGCGGCCCGCTGATTCGTAACACCACCCGGGAAAGATGAGGGGGAGATAGCAGACACACGGGGTAATTAGGACACGTTTGTCCCTTCTCGGGAGATTTCCGGGCTAAAAGACGGGAGCGCGGATCACAAGGAAGGGGGCTAGGGGATCGAGCATGCAGCGGTGCCGAAGGAGAATGGGAAAGATCTAATTGGTTCAGTACCAGGCAAAAAGCCAGTGTATAGAGCAGTGTATTAAGTTAAGCAGCATTGCAGGCTAGCCGGTGCTTGCGCGACAAACTGCCCGTACGGACCGCCGGGGCTCAAGGCTGGATTTGTCATCGCAAATGAGCCCGCATATGTTCTATACTACGGGACAACTCGGGGACCACCCTAACTCGGGAACAATGTTCTGTTCACTGGAGAGAAAGATGTGGGGGAAGGGGGAAGTGAGCTAAGTGCTCTGTGTTACTGGTGTTACCAGTGTTACTGCGCCAAAGTAGTTCCCAATAATCTAGTTTCGGTTTCAGTTTTGGCGTGACAGATGCACATTTGCTACAGTTCGCATTTGATTCAGCATTTGCTACGCGTTTGCCACTTCGCGTGAGCTTCGTGATTAAGTGCGCTGACCCGCCGCGGTGGATCAGCTGCTAAGGCGTTGTTCTGCTGAGCACGAGGACGCGGGTTCGATTCCCGGCCGCGGCGGCCGCTTTTCTGTTGGAGGCGAAAAGCAAAAACGCCCGTGTGTACGAGATTTCGGCGCGCGTTAAAGATCCCCAGGTGATCAAAATCAAACCGAAGTCCACTACGGCGCGCCTCATCGCCTGCGTTGCGTCGGCGCGTTAAACCTATATACAACCAACCAATTGAGTGCGCTGGACCACGATAGCCGTCCCCTTCCCCACGCTTCATTTGTTTGTAAACACAGGCCAACGCTTTGATTGGGGAACTCAGACCGAACGTGTCCAACTCTGTATCGTTCAGAAGTGAAGTGGATTTTGCCAGCGCTGCTAGTTTGAGGGCATGCACTGATTTGTAAACTCTTATATATCGTTATTTCATCAGCTCACTTTATAGTTTTTTTTATTTTCTAGTTTCTGTATTTGTTATTTCGTTCGACCAATTATCTCGATTTATGCAATTATTAACGATTAAGTTAGTTAAATACGCCAATTATGCACTTCTGTGCAAATAAATGCAGAACTTCACGCTGTTGGTCCGTTTTCGCGATTTTTTTATTCGCGTTTCTGTCATTCTTTTTGGGGCTCTGTTATTTTTGTCTTTGTTTTGCGGACGAGCTGTATAAGAGGCATGTACGTGATTTCGTTAATTCACATTTATACTTATTTTATTTTTTATAATTACGTCCGACGAAATACCTCCGTTTGGACAACTGTAGCGAGTCATTATGTTAACTACGCCAAGTATGCATTTCCGTGGAAATTGAAGGCATTATAGTACTGTTTTGGCCGTGGTAAAACTCGCGATGTAACGATACGCACAAGTTGTCTGAGCTGTCTACGTACTCTCTGGAAGCAACCGAGAACAATAGGCTGCTTTTTTTTTAATTGCGATGTTATGCCTTATGGTATAGAATGTACATTACACATATATGTTGGCTCCCGTTTCGCGGAGAAACGCAGAAAGGGAGTAATTAATGGTGGGGCCCCATATTTGCCCATGTAAATGGGGGGGGGGGGAGCAGTGTCTGATGATGATGATGATTGTTATAGGTTTCTCCTTTGTAGCGGGGTGATGACATGTTATCTTACCAAAAGGACTAATATACCTATGTTTTATACTCTTGGTTTAATACTATAGCGCTGCTTAGGGCAGGCACAAAAAGCTTATTAGGCACAAAATACTTTTTTTTTCTGTTACAGGTGGTAACTGTCCTAGGCAATATTCCCCTCTCTACTTTTCGTCCACCAGCATTCTAATCTTTTCGTCGCCTCGACAGCCTTGAAGTTGACTTCCTCTGCGCTACCCTTAAATCCTAGGGCTTCTGGAAGCCGAATATTTCCCTCATGTAGATTTGGATGGATACCCTCACAATCTAACACTATGTGCTGCATAGTTTCTGTTTCTTTTCCGCAGACGACGCATACCCCATCATTTTGTGAATACCTTCTCACAAAGCTCTTAGTTCGCAAGCAACCTGCTCTAGCCTCAAAAAGCAAAGCACTGCCCAGGGAATTATCGTAGAAATTTTCCTTTCTGATGTCGAATTTCTCAGCCCTGTACATCTCTAACGACGTTCTAGATTCTATTTTTTCTCTCCATTTATTCGTTTCAATCTGCCGTGCTTCTTTTTTGGTTACCTTGGCTGTTTTGGATTCTCTTCTGTTCTTTCCGTATTTCATCGTTAGCCTTCTGGTCTTTCTTAACCACTGCGTGTCCACGCTTTTCAAGTATAGGTACCTAAAAACCTAAGCTGCCTGCCTTCGTTGATCCATTGCTCTCAACCTCATCTCAAAACATATTTTACTCTGTGCTTCTCTAACTTCAAACGACGACCAGCCCATATCTCCCTGCACTGCTTCGTTGGTTGTTTTCCCATGCGCGCCCAAGGCCAAACGGCCTACCGTTCTCTGGTTCACTTCAAGGCCTGATAGAATGTCTGATTTTAAGCAGAGTACAGCATTCGCAAGTGTGAGACCCGGAACCATTACTCCTTTCCACATTCCTCTCACTACTTCATATTTGTTGTACCCCCACAGAGCTCTATGCTTCATTATAGGTGCGTTTCGCTTTCCCTTACCCTTAAGTTGCTCCTCGTGAATTTTTAAGTAGTTATCCCCTTCGTTTATTCACACTCCCAAATATTTATATTCCTTCACTCTGGGTAATTCGCCTTGCTGGATAGACACTGCGTCAGTGGTAGCGTCATTGAAAACAGTTATTCCCGATTTTTCTGCACTAAAATTTAACCCGAGGTCGGTGGCTTCCTGGCCGCTAATATTTATTAGCCGTTGCATATCGGTCTGGTTATCAGCTAAAAGAACAATGTCGTCTGCGTATAACATTCCCGGAATGCGCTGTTGTACCATTTCGCCTTGCAGCATATGGATTAGGCTGAACCCTACTTGTCTTTCTTCCAGTTTCTTTTCTAACCCTGCAATGTAAAGCATGAACAGTATTGGGCTCAAAGGGCATCCCTGTTTCAGTCCCCGATGGGTGTTGACCTGCTGGGCGCATTTTTCTGGCCTTCCCATGTAAGGTGCACTCTATTGTCTTTATGGAACTGTATTAGCTCGTCATCTAATCCCTGTAGTTTCAGCATTCTCCACAGCAGATCTCTGTTTACGTTGTCATATGCCCCTTTAATGTCCAAGAACGTGATCCATAATCGTCTATTCTGCGCTTTCGCAATTTCAATGCATTGCGTTATCACGAACAAATTATCATCCAATCGTCTGTCTTGTCTAAATCCATTCTGCAGTTCCCCAAGTATTTCATTTTCTTCCATCCATGCTTGAATTTCTGATTTTATCGCCTGCATTACGAATCTATACACCACTGACGTTACTGCGAGTGGTCTGTATGAATCAATACTGGCTTTGTTGCCTCTGCCTTTATATATTAAATTCATCCTACTTTCTAGCCAGTCCTCTGGTATTTCTTTGGTTTGTATCACCTTATCTATTGCCCTCGTAAACGATTCCTTACGTTTAGGTCCAAGCAGGTTTATCAGTTGCATTGGTATTCCCTCCGGGCCCACTGCTGTCTGAGGGGAAACCTTTTGCTCTGCTTTTCCAATCAAGGTTGCTCAAACTTATTTCCCTTTCCGCAGTCTTCTGTGGCGCTGATGTTATCGGTTCAGGTTTCCCTGCCACTATTGCCCTAAGGTTGCCATACCACTATTGCCCTCGAATGTGGCAAGTTCTCGCCTCTTCCAACGAAGGACACACCCATAACAGGTGTTCTGAATCAACATCTTCAGCAGCGTGCGGCAAATTAACTTTTCATGAATACGCTCGCGTCAAGACAAAAAAATTCTGCAGAAATTCAGAGAATTATCTACTAATACGTAGCATTCTTATGCCGCCTGTCTTGTGTGTGAGTTTTTACCGGCCAAATTTTTTGGTTTTTCTAAATCCTGTCCCACCAATTATCTCCATTTATGTTATTATAAGGATAATATTTGGAACTTTCGCGAAATCTGCATTATTGTGGAAATGCAGAGCGTTACGCAGTTCACCATTTTCCTTAATTTTTTATAAATCTTTTTTAATATTGAAGTGTTTCAAAATTTCTTTCTACGAATTATCTCATTGACGCTAATATAACTATTATAGGTGGAACTTTCGCAAAATCTCAGTTATTGGGGAAAGGCATGCGTTATACGTTTTGCCTATTTATTTTTCCTATTTTTTAGTTTTTAAAAATGTCATCCGACCAATTATCTCCATTTATGTTATTATAAGGATTACATTTGGAACTTTCGTGAAATCTGCATTATTGTGGAAATGCAGGGCGTTGCACCCCAAGCAACCACCGGATGTCCGTCGGCCGTCCACCGTAGGTCCATTCCGGCTCTAGCAGACGTTCGAAGAACGTCCATTTCAGGGCTGATGAACGTACCATGTACGTCCGTGGGACGTCCGGCGGATTTAACACTTCTGTAAATCCAGTCAGTCGTCCGAAATTGGCTGTATTTTGGGTTGTCAGTAAAATTTCCACAATCACATAACGAGAAGCTTATGTTCCTACAATGAATAGTACACCGCACAAGACTACCGCACTACCGGGCAGACAGGCATACATGAACACTGAACTTGCTTCATTAGCGGTTCTCAATTCTTATATATCCTTCCCCATAGAGATCATCGTTGGAGTTGGTGAGGTGCTTCAAAAAATTGAAAAAAAAATTGGCTTAATATTAGAAACATGCAGATAAACCTTTGAATATACAAGGCACGGTGTTGATGTACACAATCTTTTTAATTGAAATGTAAAGTAGCTTTCTCGTTTTTGCTTTTATATTCAATTCACGCCATTATTTGATGCTTCGTAGTAACTTTGTATGCGGTTGTCATTCGGACTTGTACATGCGTTTCTGGATTTCCACTGTACGTGCGAAAATGTACATCTAGACATAGATGTAAAGTGGCCGTCAAAACTCTGCCTTGGATTATTCGGCTGTATTTCGGACGTCCCACGGACGTCTGTGGTTGCTAGGGCCGGTTCGCCATCTTGAGTGATTATTTTAAATTTTTCTTAATTTTTGTTTTCAAGATTTCGTTCGACCAATTCTCTTTTTGCGCTATTATGTATAACAATTACAGGTGAAACTTTCGAAATATGCAATATTGTGGAAATGCAGGGCGGTGCACATTTCGATATTTCCCGTAATCTTTTTGTATTGTTCTTACTTTTTAGTTTTTCAAAATTTCGTGCGACCAGTTATCTCAATTTACGCCTTTATAGCGATTACAGGCGGAACTTCCACGATATCTGCATTTTTGTGGGAATGCAGGCGTTACACGGTCCTGCAGGCGTTACACGGCAGGCGTTACACGGCCGTTACACGGGTGCTCGGCAAAGAATAAAACGCCGCATACACAGCGGCCCGAGCCGGCCTAAGGGGCTGGACTGCTACCTGGTAGAGTGCCTCGATGCCGCGAGCGGAGCGCGCGAGCATCAAGGACCCTAGCTACCTGGATGTTCGCACTGCCGCCTGGATGAGTCAGAAAGACCCAGCGCGCTTGCAACTTTTGGCATTTTGGCTGGGGTAATGGGTAAGGTGGCTAGCCACCTTAGCTGGGGCGCGCGGCGTTTGAGACGGCCGGAGCAAAAGGCGCGCGGGGTGATTTTGGAGGCCATGCGCCTGCCATATCGATTCTCGGCAGTGCTACCAGAGGCCGCCACAACGCAATGAAAAAGGCGGATAGGGTCGTCTGCTTCAGTCACGGCTGCAAACATTTCTTCCAGAAAATAATTTCTGTTCTCACAAATATTCGCCGCTGAGGGATTTAGCTATTCTTTTTTCGAGCCCCAGAATTTGTTGCTTCATATGGGGCATAAACAAATGTGCCATTTGCGCCAACATGCCTTGCTTCGTAAACTGTGTATTATGCGCTTGTGCCGGTCGGCTTCCCCTGTCCTTGTCCGTTTTTTGCGCTACACAAAGTCATGGAAGTCACGTGTAATATGGGATATTCGCGCCCCAATCTAAGCTCCGCCCCACTTACAGGCGCATGTCAATGGCTTGGTGCTTGTACAGCACGATGCACGTGCCAAAGGAACGCATTTCTAAAAGGAGATGGTAGTACAGAGCTTACAATAGAAGTATACTAAACGTCCTGTGTAGAACAAAAACAAGATCTCAAGAAAGTCGTTTTAAGACGTCATCAAGACGCTTAGTGTAGTATGTTCTCACGAAGACATCTTAAGAACGTTTAATAAATTTCTTGAAACTGGTCATTGTATACGTTTACAAGCCTTTTTTCATAAGACGACTTGTGTTTGATTGGAGGCCATCACGGCCATAACTCGGTGCCGGAGGGCGCCGAGTTATGGCTGGGACAGTAGCAGCTTTTCATTTTTTTGCACTTAGTTATCAGTCTTTTCTTACCAAACCGGTTAGCCATTATCCCACCTTTTTAATCGTTTCATAACTGAACCAAACTGAACAGTGTTCTTGGTTCAACACTGGTTACAAAAGGAATGAGCTCTTGTATAGGCGAGGCTGTCATTCGTTGAGTAGAGTTCTGCGATCCTACGGCTCATTCCTTTGTGAACACAGAGGGGACATCGTACCTGTTCTTAGATGAGACAGAACGAGCAAAGTACGAGCCGCGGAGTTACGCATCCTCAGAGGAAGAGGGTGTTCCACGGTCCTCCGGTGGTGGCGGGCTTGGCGGAGGTGCACGAAGAGTTTCAATGTGAGCAGCCAACAGGACCACATAGCGGCTCATAGATTTTGTGGGGCAGCGGCCCAGCTCGATCACGAGTAGGGAATATCAGGGGTGAAAGGGTTGGGGGAACACGCGCTGCAGGTTAATTGCTAACGGTCGCTACCTTGTGGATCTACCACAGTATCTCACCACAGCACTGCCATGGCCACTGTGTATCACTCTCCGTGGTCCCTCTGCAACATATTGGAACAGCAAACCCCATTTCATCTTTTTTCGCACTTCGTTTCGAATATTTACTTACCAAACCGCTTCACAAGTCCTTATCCTACCTTGTTAGCTGACCCAGAACTGAACCCAACTGAACAGTGTTCTTGTCGGTTCAACACCTTGGTTACAAGGGTGGCCTGATTGAATGTGAGGCAGCCATTGGGTGAGCAGACTACTGCGATCCAAGTACTCATTCCTCAGTGCAAACAGATGGGGGCATAGTATCTGTTCTTTGACAAGGGGCCACGCACTGTAGGTTAGTTTCCTCGTGGTTGCCACCTTGTGGATCTAGCGCAGTATCCCAACCACAGCACTGCCATGGCCATCGTGAAGGCAGGTGACTTACAGCATCCTCTATAAACACGCACCGAGGTTTCCCCCTAAACCAGTGCAATGCACAGTGCTCTGCGACGGTGCGCACCAGCACACAGCATTGATCGCGGATGAACCGAGTAGTTATAGACTAGCGCCATCTATCGGGCTATGAGAGCAACTCGTGGAAGCTTTGGCAGTTTCCGATAAAACAGCTCAATATGACGCAGCGTTGCTACAAACTGGTATGTATTGAAAGCCACCACACAACCTATATATCCCGCTCATATGCGCAACATCCTCCTCCCACTAAACAGCCACCTACACGCTGCTCCTCGTCTTCCGAGAGCCACAACACGAGTGCTTGTAGTCAGAGCCTGTCCCTCAGCTACGGCCAAGAATGCACACCCTTCATGGTCTAGGCACTACAGTTACTGTTCACGACAATTTAATCGAACAAAACCAATGCAAAGCTCCAATAATTACTCCTACCAGCTGGTCATGCAGCCTTCTTTGCAGTACACGAAGTTCCTACATTGTACAGTATGTTCGCGTGCTCATTAGCAATCTGGCTGTTATTAATGTCTGTTCTGGGCCCGCTGCAAGCGACTCATTCTTGTCAGCAACAATGCACAAACGAGTGCACCTACACACGGTCGATGTAGCAGACTGTGGAGGAAGCCGCTTAGCCAGTGTCGTCTGCGACGCATCTTGGAATTGCACACAGCACTCGATGACTTTCTCGGTGCGCGACAGGGCAACCCAACACTTCCCTGCGATGGTGCACCCCAGTTTATCGAGGACAGTTTGTCGAGGGCGAAAAGATGCACCAGTGCGTTTTTAAAGGATGCTATTAGTGATCAGCGCCACTAGCGGGCAGCCTCTGCATTGGCTTTGAGCTACCTCAGCATACCCCCTTTCCCTTGCAGATAGAGGCAAAGCAACATTTGTTCCCAAAGTAGTACATTAAATTTATTAGGACATAGGTATGTACAAAGCACAACACATGAAAATATACTTCTAAAAGCATGGAATCTCGCACTTCCATGTCCCATGCGGGGGGATGTCAAAACTGATGTTTATACAATGCATGGAGCGAAAGGGGAGGAAACGGCAGGTGAAGCAATGTTACCAAAGCAAGAAAGACCCCCGAGATGTACAGGCACAGATGAAAATTAAAACACATCCTGCAAAGTACACACACGTAATGTCACTGCTCGGTACGATGCCATCATTAAGTAAACCACAATGGAAAATGCTTTTTGTGACTTGAGATACACAGTGCAAGGAACTGTATAGTACAGCATTGGTTCACATTGTCTTGTCCTTCGGATACGGTCAACTAATATATGTACAATGGTGTAAACTGGAAGGATGATCACTCGGTGTTTGCCAGCCTCGGTGCCACGGGGAGAGCTCCTCCTTTCTTGCAGCCCCGCCTAATGGCCCATGCGAAATGGCAGGCAAAATCTGCCCCGGGGCACTGGCAGAGGCACATCATTTGTCTGAGCTTATGTACAGTGTGGCTCGTGTAAAGTGGTGGCTACTAGAATTTATTTGCTTTATGCGCTCTCCATATAAACTCTGCAACAGACCCGTCCTCAAACTCAACAACGTTCTCACATGGAGACCTTCACGAAAAAAGTCTCAAGCACTTTTCCTCGGCACTTTCCTCCAAAGGCTGTGGATTGTATCCAGCAATCAGGGACGGCATTTCCAAGTACCCAGTCTGCCACCCTGGACACTACAAGCATCACGGCGCACGGGCTGGGCTACTTCTTTTCCTCTCCTGCCTGTTCAGAAGGAAACATGGGGTGGGTCCGCAAGGCCGGCTGGGACAAATTTCTGGCAGCTAACACAGCAGGGAGGAAGACACAGGAAGATTGAGGGAGCAGTGGGGGACTCGCCCTGGCGAGTAGCACATGTGGTTGTGTGAGCAGACCCGGGACCATAGTGAGCGCGGGCACTGCCGGCGAGCAACAGCCACAGTTTATCAGATCCAAATGGTGCTGGGAATGGGTGCCAATGTGATGGTGGAACTTGCCTCCCCACTCTCGGCTGCCCGAGGCAATCGCTGAAGAGTAAAAATACTGACTAAAACCAACAGCCCGAAAAACGCAAGCAGCACCCCCAATCGCATAAACGTTCCTTCCACACCAGCGAGGAAACGCCACTTCACATCCGCATAACACTGTTATAGGTACGATATCTCTTACATAGTATCTCTCTTGTGTCAATAATAGCTTTGCGATATCTCTGAATGTGGATTCCTGTCCACCAGTGTGCCGCCGTGGGCCAAAGGGGGCGGGGACACAAAAGGGAAAACGCACAGGTACTCCTCCACTGCAGCAGGCAGCGGGGCCAGCGTCCCCGACCACGAATAAATAGTGACTGCCGAGGCCAGCACAGAGTTCGAAGCATCGGCCACCCGAGCTGCTCGCACAGCAGCAGCACCATCGTGGTCGACGGGGCGGGTACGCTGGGCCCCGACGGGCGGTGCCCCACTGGCGGGAGGCGGTTGCCGGCAGAGACTCTCCTCATCACAGACACGTAGCATGGGGTCCCAGACGTTGCACTTGCAAGGCGCTGCCCTGTCACGCCCCCGAACAGTCAATCTCCACAATGTCTTTGGGTACATCGACAAACTGGTAGACCAAACGCTGTCCATCCACCTTGGCCAGGATGCCACGTTGGTAGTAGTACCTGCGAACAGAGACAGAAGCAGCCCGATTAGGACACACCGGCCTCTGGCAAGCGGGGCAGCCACAGCCGCTCAATTAGGCGCCCCAGCCGGCCGACGTACCTGAGCGCCCGTCCCATGGTCTCGTAGTTCATGTCGGGCTTGTTCTTGTGCAGGCCCCAGAGGCGGGAGACAGCCTTGGAGTCGACCAGCTTGAAG
Organism: Haemaphysalis longicornis; assembly: GCF_048455015.1. Lineage (NCBI taxonomy): Eukaryota > Metazoa > Arthropoda > Arachnida > Ixodida > Ixodidae > Haemaphysalis > Haemaphysalis longicornis. Next base: position 35,157,534 of record NW_027526335.1, read on the forward strand.
ACACCCTTCTCACGGTGGGTCCACTTGATGTAGCGGGGGCAGTAGTCGCGGTCCTGCAGAAGCTTGAGCAGGAACTCCCAAAGGTAGGTGGTGGAGCCCTCGCGGCTCTTGCGCTGCTGCTTGAGGGAAGAGGAGGAGGGGGAGGCCAGGCCCGCGAGGGGGCCCCCCGCGTCGTGCAGCTTGGGCTTGCGGCCCTTCTTCTTGCTGGGCGGCTGGAAGGAGAGGTCCTCGACGAAGTAGCCCATGTCCTCGGCCGGCGTGTGCGCCGTGATCACCGAGGTGGGGATGCCCGCCGGGTGCAGCAGGCCCGCCCGCTGTGCCAGCGCCAGGGGCAGCGGCGCGTAGGGCAGGCCCGGGCTCTTGAGCGCCGCAGCCTCTCCCAGGTAGCCACTCCCGCCCCCAAGCGGGCCAGCACCGCCGCCCAGGGAGGCTCCCGGCCGGTAGTGTGCTTGTGGCGGGTACAGGTGCTGCAGCTCAGCGTCTGCGCAGGGGGAAGGGCGGAAGAAGAGCAATGTAAACTCAGCTCTCACCGAGAACCACCAAAGTCTCGTCAAAAATAACCAACCGCCTCTACCTTGACTGCTGTCAGCAACAATTTGAGGGGAACAAGAACAAAGGGATGGGCGGTTCCAAAGTCAAGCAGAGTGGAATTTTCGTGCGGAATTCTGGTTGATTAAGTGGGCCCACAGCTGATCTGGCATACAGCGGCCATTCCTGAGGGGGTTCTACGGTACTTCCAAGACAAATTGTAATCTGGCATTCATCCTCGTTAAGGCAAGAAGACTGCCACAGGACCACATAATGCCGGAAAATGAAATGTAGATTACAGTTACAAGAACTGTCTCGTTTAACCGAGAGATCATTCAGTTTTTTTTCAATGACAAGCTATAGCTTGTTTGCTTAGAAACCAGTCATTAAAACTGCCGTTCCCTGTCTCATTTTTTTTCTAAACACAACACAAAGCCGGCCGATCTAAACCCTGCCCCTCACTGACCGTTACCATGTGGTGGTGCCACCTAGGTGTAGAAAATGCCCATTAATGTTGATGGCTGGTTGGCTAGCACGTAGCTGAATGTCCCTTTAATGTACTATTGTCACTGGCTGGCGTATGTACACGCCCACAATAAGTAGGAACGATAGCTCCCGCAGCCACCTATTTAAATCGTCTGACAACACTTGAAAGGCAGGCAAGACACTGCAGAAAGCAAGTGTTTTCTTCAAAAACGTGTCCGTAACAAATGTTGCCACATAAATTTGTGGCACGTTTACACATCCACCACGAAAATCCGTCAACCGTGTTCCAGTATTCACAATTTTGGGACGTCACAAACCATAGTGCGCAGCAAAACGCGTGGAGCGGCGACGCCCGTTTTCTCTGCATTACTTTTGTTTTCTGCGTTGAACGGCACCGTAACCTACCAAGTAGGCCAGGTTGTTTTTACTCCATGGTGCCCCCTAAAGGTACGCCCGCGAGTGAATCGGCAATCACGGTGCCGCACGCGTGTTGCGCGGCTCCGCGCGGGAATCGGCGACGCTAGCGCACACGCTCCTCGAAACACCGAAGCGAAGCGCGAAAGAAACAAGGCAGCAAAGGAGAAGCCGTTTCCGGCGGAGTCGCCCCCGGGCCCCGCTTGGCTCTGTTGCCATAGTAACCCCGTTCCGAATCGAGCGCACAGGGTTCAAAGGCCCGGGTTGCCACGCAACGCTAGGGGCAACCAGACGGCAGACCCGCCGAGAGGGTGGGCTTCTGGCAGAGGCGGCGCTGCCAGGCCGGCTTCCGCGACCGGAAGAATACCGCCGCATCATAAAGCAGAACTCCGCCGTTCGGCAGCACCAAAAAATGGGCCACGCGGCGAAAGTCGGGGGCACAACGGGAGGGAAACGAGAATGGACGAGCGGAGTGTGGTGCTACGCAAGCGGCGATCCCTACCGCCTCGCGCACGAAGTCTCGAACTTGCAGGACGCCACCTCTTTCCGCATCCGTGTTCCCGTCAGCACCGGAAAACGTCCGCCATCGTGTCCCTCTCCCCCTCTTTTCTTTAAATACAAAACAACCTTCGTTAGGTTCGACTGACGCGAAGCGAACCTGCAGTACCGAAGCGCGCACCGCCGCCGACGCGTAGCAGACGACAGGCGCGACTGCAGGAGCCGTCGCGCGGCGGCGCTGCGCGTCCGGAGCGGCGCGGGTCGGGGTAACCTTGAAAGGTGTGTTGACTCCGGCAGTGCAGGTGTAGAGAGGGGGAATGACGTCATGCTCGCCGGAAGAGCTCGCACAATGGCAGACGCCTGGGATGATCGTCTCTTTTTCCTTTTTCTTTTCGCGCAGCCAGCGTTGCCGCGTGCTCCTTCTGTCCGGCCTACACAACTTGTGCCGCTGGATCTCTCCAAGCCCTTCGCTTCGCTTTCCTCGATCATGTCTGCCGTTTCCGTGTCTCGATGTGCGGGTTCGCAACGCCTGGGGGTCGGCCGTTTTTTTTTTTTTTTTTCCTTCCAACGTGCGGGCACGAGCTAGTTGGTATTCCATGACAAGACTTCCAATCGCCAAACTATTCGGACGAAGGGCGTAAATAAGAATGCGCTTCGCCTAAATAGTTTGGCGCTTGAAGGCCTAATCCTGTTTTTTTTTTGTTATTTACCCTTGGTGCATCGCACACTGTCATTATTAATCTTAGCTCGTCGCTGTCTCCCATTTGTATTTTTCCACGGCAGCAGATGAAAATCAGCACGGAAGAAGGCCTCGGTCACCGGGCCTTGTGGTGGCAATGACGGGGTGGCGAAGCGACGCCTCGCAAGTATACGGGGACGCAGTCTTTCGAAGTTCCGCATTGTCCGACGTACGCCCACAGGATGCAGTGCTTATCTAAGAACTGCGTCACGAAGAGAGCGGAAGCGGCGATCAGTGGCGGGACGTTACGCAACTCGTGGGCAAGAAGCAGGCGTAGTGGAAAGCTCCCTCTCCTCCGAATGGCGGGGCCCCGTGGGGACGAGACGCTTTTGTAAAGAAGCCGCGCGGGGAGGGGCGCGCTTTCTTCGCTTTTCCTCCTTGGAGCCAGTGACCCGCTAACCTTGAAGGCCCGTCCGAGAGACTTGGATTTCCGCTGCGGGGGGGATTGAGGGCCGCGGATAACGGGGAGGGCATGATGATCTCCAACACTCGGCGGAGGCCGAATTAAGCGCGCGCGCGTAGAACGGGGAGCGCGGGCGAGGCGGCGCAGAGGCAAAAAAAAGGAGCCGCCGGTTCAACGACTCCGGCCCGCACCAAGGTCAGCCCAAGAGCGCCACGCCCGCCTTCTTCACCTGCGCGCGCCGCTCCAGCAGCCGGTGGTCACGTGCTCCAATCGAGCCGATCGCCGCCACCCTTTCTCACGCTCCCCTCGCCCGCCGTTACACATTCGGCTGGTCTTCCCTGCGCGACGACAGTGCAACCGTTGCTATCGCCTGCCGCCTCTGCGGAAACTTTCTGTTCGCCTTCCTGAGAACGAGGGGAAAATGCCGCCGCACTCCCTTTCGCGCCCTCCCTTCCCGTTTTAGCACAGCTTAACCCGAAATCTGGTTTTCGACAAAGGCCAGCAGCAACGTCTTCGCTTCTCCTCCACCGAAACCCGTCTCCTCTTCGTCACCTCCGCGGCTTGATAACCACTCGTGTATCACCTCCCAACCTAGGGGCTTCGGATAGCAAAGATTTGCGTCTCGCCAGTTTGCGGGCAGTCCAGAACCGCAACAGAAATTCTAAGGGAAAAAAAGAGGACGGCTGATAATGCGCGGACAGCTTTTTTTCTACGGACACGCAGCGCTCTTCCTTCTTGAACAATGCCACTAACGCTGCCCGCGGGCCTCCACTGCCTGGCTTCAAGCAAACTCGTGTGCCCGCATCAAAGGTGTCCACTTCAACTGCGATGAAGTTCAGGTTGCGGGGCATTCGGCAAATGAGAAGATGCAGAGAAATCGAGGCTTGCTCCGCACCACAACGGGGTCGCCTAGTGTCGCTAAATCTTCCGCCTCCAGCCAGGGCCCACTCGAAATGGACACCTCGGAACGGACACGAGCTCCGCCCCTGCATGGCAGACAACTTTCTCGGGGAACGGGGAGCGCTTATCCACTGCAAGCGGCCGCCTCGCACGGCGCTCCCGGCGGCCCAAGGGCACAGGAAGCTGCCTCTCCCCGAAAAGCAGCCAGTTTGGGGACCCGGATGCCCTTTGGGCCTTCCTGCATAGCTCCTTCCGCCCAGCTTGACCTTGAACCGGCGGATGGGGAGGGAGGGCGGCAACAATGCGCGCTCCACTCGGCGCCGGTAACGGTGCTGCACCCGGCGGCAGCCGATAGCTCTCGGGCACCGCTGGAACGGTGGCGGCCCGGCTCGAAAAAGGAAACCGTGACCTAGTTGAGTCGGGTCGCCCCGTGACACACTTTGGCGGCGGCGCTCTTACGCGCCGTTTCGTAACCAGGGCCGCCGCCGGCTTCCCTGTTTCGCCTCCAACTGGGTCACGCTGCCGGACAAGCGGCCTCACTGCGCACCGTTTCTCATCCACCGCGGCTCCCTGGGCGCGTGCCGCAAGCAGCCGCCCATTCTGCGCATACTGGGAGACCGAGCACTCCTTACAACGTGGTGAACGCGAAGGCACCAGTGTGAACTCGCGGCGTGTTCGCCTCGTTGTTATGTCCTCGTTGACAAGGCCCGGCCTGACGGTGCTTTCCCCCAATCACCAGCCGCGAGCAGTGGGAGGAGGCGCTGGGCAGCTCCGACCTGGCCTTGGTTGAACGAGCTGCTTTAGTTAGTCGCCACCAGCCTGGTGGCCACCCCGTCTCCTTAACCCATCTGTTCATAATAAAGTTTTCTCTCTCTCGCGTGAGCCGAGCAGCGTCCAACTGCGTGTACCGATAGTTTAGTGGTGCCTATACTCACACGTTGGGGGCCGGTTGCTGTAGTGCTGCTGGCCGTGAGGGGTGGTCTGGCAGTAGGGGGGGATGTAGCCCAGTCCACTCGGGCTCGGAGATTCGGGGGTCAGCGGCGGCGGCACTGCAAAGCACGAAGCATGTAGGCACTCTGCCCCCATGGGGACTGGGTACGCGGTGCACCCGCTACGGGTGGGGCTACTCACCTGGGGTGGCGCCCTGAAGGCGGTGCGCCGCCTTGGACTCGTCGTTGCTGAGCGTGCCGCTGCTGCTGTCCACGTCCGAGACGCCGCTGTCGGCGGGGCTGGGGGGCAAGGAGCTGCTGCCCGCCGTTGCCGGGTGGGCGCTGCACAGGCTGGCCAGCGCCGAGTACGTGGTTGGCTGGTGCTGCTGCTGCAGGATGTTCTGCAGCAGCGTCTTCGAGTCGCGCCCGGGGCTGCACCTCTGCAGGCTGCGCTCGCAGCGGGAGAGCAGCTGCTGCTGCCGCAGGCCTCCATCCTGGCCGACAGGGCTCGTGTCCACTGTGCCACGACAGAGAAGAGCGCCTCGGTTACGCGCTTACTCAAAGCAGAAAGGGGAGCGTGTTTGGAGCGATCACGCACTCAAGCTGTGACGGGGGACGAAGACCCTGAGAAACAATGGGCTAGACAGAGGCGGCACAACTGGACACCCGTCCACTGACCATGGTGACAACGAAACAAAGCAAAACTTTCGAGGCCCGAATCTTGCCGACTAAAGGCAACGTTACAGTGGTCGGCGGCTGTATTATTCGGGCTCTGGGAATGGCCTCTTTATTTGTGTGTCGGCCGTCAAGCAAATTGTCCGAGACGCGCATTTTCTGATAATTGATTCGTGCCGCCGCAAACATGTTGGCGGCTGCGAAAGCTCTGGGTGGCTTCCGCGTGGTCCCAAGCGGACGTATTTTGCGAGATACAGGCACTCGCGCTGCTCCGTCCCCCGTGCGGGCCGCGTCGTTCCACTGCCACGCGCAGCCACATCTCGGTGTGGGCGATATGCAGGCCCCCTCCCCCGACCTGACGAGAGGAGGGAGCGGCACTCTTAAGCAGCGCAGTAGCGGGGCTTGCGTAAACAGCTCGCAGCAACGGGGGAGGGCCGGAGAAAGCAGCGGTGGCGGCGGGGAGGGGGAAGCGGCGCACTTCCGTGACGCGGAATCAAGGACAGCCGGGGTATTCTGGGCGCGGGGTCTTCGAACTCGGCCAGCGAGACCTTGAAAAGCGCCGCGGCGCGGCCGCCGCGCGAAGCTGCCGCCGCCGCCGCTCGCACACTTCCGCCACCGCGACACCTGCTGACCCAGTGACGACGCTGTAGTTACGCCTCGACCGTTTACAAACAATACACGCCACCCAAAGACGGAGAGCTGGTGGGCCATCGGGGGAAATTTTAGGGGCCCCGTAACACGCGCAGCTTTTATTTTTCCCCCACGCCGCGCAACAGTTCAGAAACGTCGCGAGCGCGGCCGGCTAGCTGGCGCGTTGACAAATCCGCCAAAGGCTCTTCGAAGATCCCAGTTGGGACGCGAACACCGCAGAGTAGCAACTATACGAGTCATCCCACTGGCTGAGGATGCCGCAAGCCACAAAACGCCCCTCTCCTCCCCCAGTTGTGGGCACAAATAAAGTTTGTTCACTCAATAGGACTTTGTTGCTCGGCTAGTTAGTTCGTGACGCACGAAGGAATAAGTCTGCGCAAAAAATGAGGGCGGAAAGGACAAGACAAGCGGAACTTATTCACTCATTCCCAAGCTTACAGGAAACACTGTCGCCACATACGATCCAAAGCTGCTGGGGGAGCGGTAGAACTTCTACGTCACCCAAATAATGTGGAGTCCCTGGAGCCAGTCACGCAGTTTACAGCACTAGAAAGTTATCGAGGAAGAGAGAGAGAGGAGAAACTTTATTCTCCTGGCCATCAGTTCCTGGGAGCTCTGTCTGTCTCCCCCGCCGTCAGTGCAATCCAGGCTGCCCAGGAAGCTCTCTGTGAACGTGTGCTCCGGGTCCGCGCGGACATTCTTCAGCGACGCAAGGAATCCCTGCCAGCCCAGTTCAGCAATCGTTCAGCTTAAGCCCGTGCGCGTCCAGGGGACTTGTTCGTAAAAGGCGGGAGGGAAGGCTCGTCGGGGTGCCAGCCTGGCCGCAGACGGACAGGTGCCACCGGGAAGCAAGTGTGAATCGCTGCGGCGGCGTCACGTAAGCCGAAAGAGGGCAGCGTAAAGGGAGCACGGAAAAGGCGAGCACGAATGTGGCGCAACAGCAAAGATGGCCGAACTTGGCCTCAATCTCGGGCCGGAAAGAAGAGGGGCCTCCTTTGGGGAAGCCGAGCGTGACCCAGATACTGCGGGGAAAGTCGCGCCTTTCGGGCTGAGGTAACCGCGGTGGACGTCCAGCGGCGCCTGTCCCACATTTTCCCCGCCGGGGCCGAGCAGGAGCAAAAGCGCTTCCTGACCCACATGCTGCTGGCTGGGCCGGCCTCGTTCCGAAAAAGAGCGCCGCTGACGGACACGCAGCCGCCAAGAAGCCATTTCCGGCGACGTGCGGCAGGCCGCGCATCAAACATTCCTCGACGAGCAGCCTACGTGACGAAACAAAAGCCCCGTGTCACACCGGCGGAGAAAGGAAAGCCGGAGAGAGAGGGCAGGCTGGCGAGGGAAGCGGAGGAGTGAGCAGCAGAGCCTCCGGCTCGACAGGCGCAAATCGAGGTCAAGGCGTGCGTCACGTGACCGGGTGAACGCTCGCGCCCAAGGTCCGCTGTTGCGCGCAGCGGAGCCAACCCCTCCCGCGCCAGCTCTTCCGGCTCGCGCCGCCGCCGCCGAGTTTCTCTGTCGTCTTTCGGGCACGGCAGCCGCGTTTCCACGAAAGGAGGCGCTCCTCGAACGGGTTCGGGTGAAAACATATCGATACGCTACCGCCGAGGCGTCGTTCGCAGCTTCACCGCCGATGGGTGAAGCGAACACAAGCGCCCAGCGGTTTTTTGTGTACAGTTTGCGCGAAAGTCATAGGGCCGCTAGTGTATGAAAGGATTATGGTGTATGACAGCACTACGACGGACACGCCCACCAGCATCCTTGCGCCACATCCGCTGGGCGCCGCTTCCGCCAGCGGCAGCCGCGCGTTCTTCCAAATTCGGGCTTTTCCTGTTTCCCGCATGCGCGCGCAGTGGCGGAAAAACCTTGGTGCGCGACGCCCGTTCGGCGAAGAGCGACGCGGTTCCTGTTTACGCTAAAGCGGCGCTTATCGTCATGCCGAGGGGCGCGATTGCGGCGTCGCTTGCCCGCGGCGCGGCAACGGGGCTCTGACCGCGCACCAGCGGCGAGGTTCCTTGAGGGCTCGGTCATCAGGGAAGCGCACGTCGTGGCCGGCCTTGGAACACGCACGTTTCCCGGTGCGCCGGCAACGAAAACAGCCGCCGCTCAAAACTTCCTGTTTCGCCGGCCTCATGAGTCGTCGCGTGCTGACGCCACCCGCACCTACGCGCTGCGGAACGGCCTCCTTTTTCGACGCGCAAAGGCAGCGCGGCCTCCGTCCTTTACTGGGGCGCGAGTGAAGAATACTGCGCCCGAGTAGGGGCGAGCTCTGGGTGCCGCTTGTTGGCGGCAGGGTTGCAGGCGCCAGGGGGGAAGAGCCAGCGTCGCTAGCAACGGGAAAGCCCTAGCAACCGGGAAGTCCCCCGGTCGATATGGACATTGACACCTAGCCGCCGCCCCGGCTGGCGCTTCCACGAAACCGCCGAAGCTGCCTGCGCCAACAACCACGCCCTTTTCAGGAAGTCCCGTCCATTATTGGGCGACGGACGGCCGTCGCTCCCGTGATGGAGCTCGCCACCAGAAGCCAGATAAGTCGGGCAAGTGTTTGCCCCCCAATCCCCGCGGAAGTCGAGAGAGCAGATCCGTTGCCTTCCCGGACGCTGAGCGAGCAACCACCTCGGGAGCTCGCCCAATGGCGTCCTACCGGGGAAACAACGCGGCCACTTCCGGCGGCAACATCGCGGACTTCCGGCCAGTCGGTCATCATGCGTGGCACGCCAACGGCGGAGTGACTGTGTGTGCCGCTGCCCCACCCGCCGCGAGAGCAGCGCGCTCGAAACCACTTCACCCCCTCCGGCCCGAACCTCGGCCTTGCCCGATATTCCCGACCAAAAGACGCCTCCCCTCGGCTGCATTCAAGGTCCGGCCTTTTGGGCTCGCGCGAAGGTCGGGCGACCCAGAAAAGGGGGGCGCCGGTTGGGCGTGAATTTCCCAAAGGTCCCGAATACGGCGGCGCCCTCCTCTCCCACTGAGGACGCATGGGAAAAGCGTCGGCAACCTTGACGGAGCCCGTTATGTCACGCCACGCGAAGAAAAGATCGTAACCCTGCTCTGGCACCGCTATGGTCTCCTCAAAACCTCTCTCCGTTCGCCTGCGAGAAAGGGTGCGGGCAATCTGGCGTCATCGGTGCTTCTCTTCAGCTTTCGATGAGGAGGCTGCTGCAGTGCACGGTCAGTGGCGGTGCGAAGCGACCCGGTTTGTGCGCCCCGCGCAAGTGGGTCATCGGGGCCTTCCGGCAGCCGGATGCTTGGGCCGCCCTGCGAGGTTTCGGGAGGCCCAGAGAGGAGCAAAAAACAACCGGGCGGCGCCGAGCCAAGTCACGGGCGTTTCCGGGGCCCGTTGTTGTCGCCCTGGGCCTGGAGCCATCGGCCGCCGCGGGGCCGAAAATAGGGCCACGGGGGGCGCACGAAAACAGACCCGGACAACGGCCGCCGCCATGCCGCTCTATCCGGCCAGATAGACAGCTCGAGCGCCGATAGCCTATCGCCATTGTGCGCGCCACAGGCGGTAAACAAGGAAGTGAAAGGGGAATGGTATTATGGCCAGTTTCCTCGTTCGCCCCGGCGCTTGCGACACGGGCGGAATAGTTTGCCGCCGTCGCCGCTGAGTCCTCCTCTCTGCGCAAGAGTACGCCGGTGACGGGCCGCGTAGCAGACTCTGCGGTTGCTGGTAGCGCAGAAGAGGAGATAATGGGCGCGCGAAGAAGGGGACAACAAAACAAGCACGAGTCCTAAAGCCGGAACGGCTCGGAGAAAGCGCGTAGTGTGGCGCCGAGAAAGAGAGCGAGGAGGGCCGTTGCGTAAGTGCAGCGCGAGCGGAAGCTGCGCTGGGAAAGGGCTCCTCGCGGAGGGCGCGCATGCGCAGCGCGGGCTGTCCTTGAGCGCGGAGCCGTGCCATTGACCTAGAGTAGGAGCAACATGGCGGCGGCCTTCAAACAAGCAATGCGCGCTTGCGCGAATCCCGTTCGCCCGCCGCCGCTGGTGGGCCGATCAATGCTGCGCGAGTTCGGCCCCGCTACTGAGAATGGAGCAGCGCTTCTCCGGGAAGTCTCGCTCGCCCCCCTCCTCCCCGGTGACACACGCCGCTTTCGCGAAGCGGATGTAGGAAGCTCGCTCCGCGCCCGAAACGCACCGGCACGCGACTAGAGTTCCATCTCCTTCGCCCAGCGCTCGTTCGTAATAAATCCGCCACAGGCAGCGCAGCGGTGGGCCGCCCTTGGCAAGTCTGCGGATGAGCTCTGCGCGGTGCCAAATGGGCTCGCGGCGACCGGACAGTTTCCTCATCGGGCCGGGGGAGAGGGGCCGCCCTCCGCGCCGGTCAAGACAGGCGCCCTCTCCCGTGGCCTTGCTAGGGCTACGACCCTTCAAGGCTAGCCTCCCTCTCCACGGGCCGCGCTTCCGTCAAACTGTACCACCTAGCGGAAAGAACAGCGATGGCTGCAGTGAAAAGTTTGGGAGCTGTTGTCGTCAATAAGACACTCAACGCCACTGGGGGGAAAAAAAGGAGTCGGCGAGCAGCGCACATGTGCGAGCCGCCGAATCTCGCCGGAGCGACAGGAAAGAGTGCCGCCACAACAAGAAGTAGGCCACCGCCGCCGGGTGGCCTACATCGCTATCAGGACGCGGCTCGGAAGAAGGCTCACTTCCTCCACTTGGGGGGGAGGAAGCATTGTTCGAAACGCGGCCAATGTCAGCCGAATTATGTAAGCCGGCCAAGCACTGCCGCCTGGGCCCGCCGCTGCATGCACGCGCCGGCGCTGACACCGGACGGCAAAATGTTTGTTTGGGACTGGAAAGACGAAGCACTCACGGTATCGCTTCATGAGCGACTTCTTGAACGTGGGGTACTTGGCTCCTCTCTCGCCATCCCGGCCTCCGGCGGCGCTCATATCCAACAGTTCGTCCCGCATCTCGAGGGCCCGGGACGCAACGCGCACAGCTCCCATACACCGGGCGAGACCCGGTCTGCCACGGCCGACCGTCCAGGCACACACCAACGGGGGCCGACGACTGCCGCAGGACACCACGCGCAACACTAGTTTCACACTCCTCACGAGAACTGGCGCGGCCGCGCGAGAAGCAGACGACACGACGCAGCAGCAGACGACAAGAAGCGGCAGCACCGTACTTCCTCCGGCCAGGAGCGGCGCGCGACTGCGAGCGCTCGCCGTTGTTCCGCCAGCCGGCGCGCTGCTGCTCTCCTCCTCCCCGCGCTCCACGTTCCCCCCGCCCCTTCGGAGGAGCCCGCCGCCGCCGTCAGGTTTGGCGCGGACACTTTCTCCCTGGCCCAGTTGCCCGCTGCCCTTGACAACAGCTCCCCTCCCACCATTTTTGGGTCTACCCCCGCCGGGACCCGTGGGGAGAGAGAGTCCGATGACCGCGCGTCACAATGAATCCGCTGCTCCAGCCCGATTCCGCTTCGACGCCGCGGCTCTCGAATTCCCCTCGGCAACTCCACTCGGGAGTGCGGCGAATCGACGAGCCCACCATCATAACTGAGCCATACCATCCGACGACGCAGGTAGAACAGCTCCTTGCACGTTCCGCCGAAGGAAAATAAATAAATACACCGAAGAGTTAGCTGCCGCTTTCTTTGGGCACCCTTATTACACACACCCGTCATTCAAGGCTTCAACCGGGCGAGAAACCGTACCGGTTTCTTCTACCACCCAGTGTAAAAAACTGCGGAGGAGTCTCTGCGAGTGCAAAACATGCGCGGAAGCGTCAACCACGGGCGCAGTAAGGAATACAGACGGCCACTCGGAGTCATACATGCAGGTTTCGAAGCTGGCTCAGTTCGAGCTCTCGTCATCCAGTGAAGATGAGGCAGGGAAGAAGAAAAAAAAAATAACTTTATTTCCACAAGGATCCCCAAGTCCGGAGCTCCCGGGACAACCGACAGGGCCATCTCTGCGTGTTTACTGAGCGCTCTTTGCACTTCCGCGCTAGAGCAGGCTAGGGGGAGAACTCGTTCAAGAGCCTGGACGGGCGACACTGAATAAATACTCAACGCTCGGAATGCAACGATCGTGATGCAAAAACAACCAGCCCCTGCCGTTGTCTCTGATCAGCATGATCATTTTCATTGCGTTCGTAAAAAAGCCGCTTCAGGAGGACGAGCGAACGCTGCACGGCATTCCATCTTTGGCAGAGTAGGGACCTTAGGCAGAGTATAGTGTCGATTCCCTCTGGTCTGTACAAAGACCGCAGTAGAGGCAGGTCGGGGCTTCTTCACGCGAGCTTCACAAGCGAGCCAGCTGAAGGCGCGCCCGCTTCGCCGCCAGGTACAGATTAACTTCACGCAACGAATGTTTGTGAGAGGAGGTGTGAACATCGCCAATGTCACTGCCGGGCAGGGGTGGGCAACCGCATGGACTTAAGACAGTCTCAACTTGACCGCAAATACACGATTTGACGTCGCCTAAGAGGTTGGAATCTGTGAGTGGGTGATGCAGCAGGGTTCAACTCCAGCCGACGAATCTGAGGCACGGGCGTCAGTAGGGGGGTGCAAAAGGGACACTTCCTCCCCCCCCCCCCCCCCCCCCCGCAACACCAGCACAAGTGCCCTCTTACCTCTTCCTCTCCCCCCGCAATGCAGCGGGTTTGCGGGTTTGTCTGAGGGGACCATGGTCCCCTCAGACAAAATCCTGCCGGCGCTCATGTTCTGAGGTTCACATTCCAGGCGACGTTCAGCAAGTTTAGCGCGTTCGTCATTCCACTTGGGCGATTGCACATACCCCAGTGTTTTTATAGCACATACACTCCAAAATCAAGAGGTATGCCCTCTAAATTCGAGTCACAATTTTTTGCAATATTTACCCACGATAGTTTTACTTTGCCATTCACTTCAGACGATTATGAAATGTGCGTGAACGGCGCACACAGCTCATACCTTTACACCTCAGGTGCTCGTGACTGGTTTTTATTAAGCCATGGTTTTACCAGCCCAAACTATGCCACTATGCTTATACGCCAAACGTTCGACGTGAACCACGCTTTCCCATTTCCTTATCATCAGTAGTGAGCTTGGCGTGAGGTCAAAACTACCGGTCAGCTCTTACGTGGACACCTGGTCTACACCCGCCCTTGACTGTCAACTTCAAACTCAGCTCGGTGGCGGCGACGGAACAACTCCGCATATTTGCTCGACATATTCGACGGCTCCAAGAGGGGGCCCCGCTGCTGGCAACATGTCGGTGCCACGCTGATCGTGCCGAACCGAGGTTGAAATTTTCGGCGCGGAAGCAAGGAACCGCCGCTGTCCCGGACGTGCGCCCATTTCCCTCTCGGCCGCACCTCCTCCCTCCGTTGTACGCCGGCACTGCGATCGTCAACCGGTGGCGGCAATGCCGTTCCCTGCTGCTTTGCCCTCTCGGGGTGGTAGCAGCATCGTGCTGCCATAGCCCGGTGAGGCGCCTCCCGGGGGCGTGTGCTGCTCAGTGGCGTGGATGAAGCCACCCCTCGATTTCAGGGTGCGGTTCACGCATCACCACAACGAGAAACAACGGAAAGGAGCAGGCGAAATGCACTTGCACAGTCCTGGTCGTCGCCGATTTCTCTCCTGCCTTTTCTTTTTTTTTTTTTCGTCAAAGAACGCGACATAGTCCGAATAGCGACGAAGGACGAGAGCAGAAGGTACAGAAGAGGCGCTTCGGTTTTCGTCCCTTGCCTTAGTTCGGATTCTTTTATGCTATTTCTAGATCATGCATCAATCGTTTTACGTGCCTGTACTTTTGTTCCGGAAGAGTGACTTCGTCGCGCAGGGCTTGTTTTCTCGACACCACTTGTCTCTCCTGTGACAGTGCATACTCTCCGTGCAACCAGAGGCGCAGAGGCAGCGACGCACTATTTTATGTGGTTAGCAACCGTCAGCGTTTCTTTGTTTGCACCCCGTACAAACAAAGTACATGACGCTGGCGTAAACTATACAGGCAGCCCTGGTCAAGCAAGCTGAGCGGGTGCTTGCCAGGTCAAAGGAGATCATCGTGGGCAGCATTGAGTTTCGGGTTCATATCACTGCCACCAGTACATCTCCTCGGTGGAATGAATTTATTGTTACAAACAACAGAGAACAAAGTCCACCCACTAAGCGAGGACACCGGAACGCCTGCTGGTGTGGGAGTGAGAGGAAAACAGACAGGCAGGAAAGGGGGTAAGACGACCTCCCTGGGCACTGTCCATGACTGCTCCATCATCGCCGCCACAACCACGAGCAGCAGCTCTTCACTCGTTGGACCTCTTGACTACCCTGGACCTCTTGACCCGGCTAAGGCGAGTCAAAAGGTCCAACGAGTCAAGAGGTCCGAGCTGTAACAAACCACCTCAAGCCCAACGGCAAAGTAAAAGAACCAAGAAGAGACAGCGAAGCTCTCCGAGACGCACAGCGGAGCGCCAGCGGGGGCGGATCCAGACAGGGTAAGAGCTTCGCCCTCAGTCGCTTCTAGCCACGGCGCAATTTCGAACAGTTGAAATTATATATTACCTTTTTCGAATTGAACCGGGGTTTGGTCTTTTCGTCGTGTGCCGCGCCGGGCAACCTTGTTTAACACGGAAAAGGCTTCCCCCTGTTGTCACTCTTTCGTCACTGTTGATCAAAGATTTCTCCTCGATCAACAACGTTCTTGGCCTACTTCGATGGCTCGGGAAAGAATAGCGCTAAGAAATGAATTCTCGCCGGGCAAACCCAACGGCATTCTTCCATTTGACGACACTCGACTGTGCATGTCGCTTTGTTGGCCGCTTCTTCGCCGCTTGTGTTTACTTCTTGATCGTTACGGAGCACCAGGTTCGCCCCAACAAACTTTGCTTACTGAAAGTACCTTGCACTTTTCTTGGCAACGTCACAATATATATCTCTCAAAAAGTAGAGTCCAACGCACATCTCAAAAAACAAAAAGGTTTACAAACGTAAACCTTTTGGTTTTTGAGACGTGCGTCGGACTCTACTTGTCTTTACTTGATATTTCTTCCGGACACCATTAGAAACTTTTCTTACTCGACCGTAAAGATATATATATATATATATATATATATATATATATATATATATATATATATATATATATATATATATATATATATTAAATTAGAATCAGCCACCGCCCACGCACGCACAGCAATATTAAGAAAAGTAAACAAATAAGGAAGGGGTACTGGGCATCTCACTCCAAAGGAGCGGAAACAACCTGCCGCAAAAGGCGGAAGCGTAGAATCGACAATTAGTCCTCCAGGCACTGGGGAACGAAAAATGCCAGCTATGTCTCGGCAGAAGGCGACGTTGAAGTTCAAGAACCCAGGCGTGCGGATTGGCGAGGGGGCCGCGTCCTCAAAGAAAAATGCCGCCGCTTCCCGACAAATGGCTTATCCGCGGCCCGCGGCCCGGTCACAAAGCGGACAATGACGACCCCTCGATGGACGCCGACGCCGACAGAGGTGTGCGGGAGGCACCCAAGAAGAGCACAGGTTGTGCGAGTGTCTTGAGAAATGACACACAAGGCAGGAAATAAACAAAGAAACAGCACAAAGAAAAAAAAGCAGTTGAACGAGCCCCCCGCTCATGACATGAAATGGATAGATACAACGAATTTTTAGCTTACATTTGATATTTTTGCAAGTAACAAGGGCTTGCACATTATGAAAAAAGAAAAACAAAGATGTGACGCACGTACGAGAACAAATCTCCACAGATCTAGGAAACAAAGGACACTTCGTAGCTTGTCATCAATGGCAGTATGAATTCGCACACAGCATTCTTTAAACAAACTGACAAACCAAAGAACAAACAAAGAGTACGCGCGTAGAAATCGTAGGACATGGGGAACCATATCAGTGAACAAAAATAGCTTACAAAGTGGCATTTCGGTCAAAAGAGCAATGTAGCATACGGAGAAAATATCTTATTCACAACACTAGACGGAATAGTGCTTGGAAAGTGTAATGCTGTGATACAGCAAGATTTCGTGCACGAGAAGCATTAAAGCATATAGAAAAGTAACCTACTGACAACGATGAACCTTCCAGCGCTTGAGAAGTGGTAACATGCGATACGTGCCACTACAAGGTCTAGGTTTGAAGGCACGACAGCCTTCCCGGAGACTCATTGATACCCCTTGTGAGAGTGTTGTATTTGTGGATCAGGTAAGATTCGCAGGCTTCCCTGTCAAAATGGGTTTTAAATCGTGATTGGAGCACTGTGGCCTTAAATTGGTCGATCGGATGTTTCAAAGAGTTGATATGTTTTGAAAGGGGGAGATAAGGTTTTGTTTTTGCATCGGATCTGTGATTATTGATGCGAGTTCTAAAAGAATTTTCAGTCTGTCCAATATATTGCGCACCACAAGCACCACATTCTAGGAGGTAAACTATATTTGCAGTGTCACAATTAAAGCTTCCCCTGATCTGCATGGAAAAGTCAGATTCCCTGCTCTGAGTGCTTGTTGTTGGTGTCATCGTCAGAAACAATTTGCACCGGGGTTTTCGACATGGTGTGGAACCTGTGAAACTAGTTTCTCTTGATCGAGATGATGTTACAATGTCTCTGATGTTTCTTGCTCGGCGATACCCACGTGTGGTGGGTCTGGGATGACGTGCTTCATTCTTTCACTCTGGAGCAAGATGTTGTAGCGTCTCCTTAAAATTTCATGGACGTTTGGGCCAGATGCCGAATATGTCAGAATCAGATTGATTTGTGGCCTCAAAGTGGAGGTTTTATTGCCACTAATAAGTCTAGAACGCTCCTGTTCTGATGCCTTCCTGATTGAATCTTCAATGAGTGGTAGTGGGTATTTTTGTCGTGCGAGGTCAATGCGGAGCTGATCACAATTAGAAGCGAAGTCATTTTGGTTAGAGCAAATTCTGCGGAAGCGTAGGGCTTGGCTGTATGGAATGGCCGTTTTGCAGTGTCTCACATGGCTGCTGTGAAAGTTCAAGTATTGGTGTCGGTCGGTGGGTTTTCTGTACACCGAAGTATCCAGTCTGTGTCCATTAGTTGTTATCTGCACGTCAAGAAAATTTATTGTAGAAGTTGAATACTCATGTGAGAATTAGATATCACTGTGAGCACTGTTGAAATCGGATATGAATCGATTGAGGGTTTCCTCACCATGAGACCAAACCAAGAAAATGTCGTCGATGTACCGCTCGTAAAACAGTGGTTTTAAAGGGAAGTTCCCCAGGAGCTGTGTCTCAAGGGTTCCCATGAATATGTTTGCATAATTTGGGCCTATTTTTGTCCCCATAGATGTGCCACTTATTTGGACGTAGTGCGGGTTATTGAATTCAAAATTGTTTAATTTAAGTATTAAAGTTAATAGTTTGGCCAAAGTGTTGCCGTCAACAGGTTTGTCCCCTTCTCAATTTTCGTAGGCTCTTATGACGGATTCGATTCCACCGGCGTGAGGTATGTTTGTATACAAAGAGGCTACGTCTAATGCTACAAGGAAGGAGTTATCCGGTATCGTGAGGTCTTTTATTTCACTTAGAAAATCCTTTATGTACGAATTGAATGTGGGCGGGATTTCCCTTATAATGTTGTCGACATAGCTAGAAATGTTCTCGGTCACGGTTCTTATGCCAGAGACTATGGGCCTGCCCGGATTGTTCAATTTGTGAATTTTGGGAAGGAGGTAAAAACGTCCTGGCGTGCAGTGCAATGGAATAAGAGCTCGCGCAGTTTTTTGTCTATCAGTTTTTCATCGCTAAGTTCAATTATGGTACTGCGGACTCGTTCTTTGTATTCTAATGTCGGATCGGCCGCAAGGGGCTGGTAGAAAGACGTGTCACCTAATTGCCTTTGCACTTCAGTGTTATAATTCGTTTGGTTTATAACAACAATGGCTCCTCCTTTATCAGCGCGGGCTTTATAATGATGTCAGAGCGGGTGCTATTCTGTTCCTTTCCTGTGAGATTCGGTCGGTAGGAGGTGCGCTTTCTATATTCCGCTATGACATCTTTTTGAACCGCCTTGATGTACGTATCCACATACTTGTCACGTTGTGGTGATGGCGTCCAATGGCTAATTGATGGAAGACTCGGTCCTGTGTTATCATCCCTGGGGACATTATGATAGCACTCTTTTAATCGGAGTGAACGTGAGAAATTTTCAAGATCCTTGTAGAGTTGCAGCTCATTTAATTTTCCACTGGAGGGACAAAAGGATAGCCCCTTAGACAATGCGCTCAATTCATCCTCTGAAAGAGCAACGGTGGAGAGGTTTACTACATTATCAGAAGTGTCGGGCTCGGGTACATCATTATTGGAAGATGATGTGCCAGGTTCGGATAGGGATAAATCAACACCGTCGCGGAGCATCTTTTTTGCCTTGAGAAATTTAAACATTTCTAGTGCGGTCTTTCATTGCGTAGTCAAATGAATTTTTTTAAGTAGAGAGGTTTCTTCCTTTTTTAAGGCATCGAAGCAACACTGGTCATGTTCAATTACAATTCTCAAAAGATCCATCGATGCCGTATGTAGTATGCTCCGCCAGTTTGCCCCGTGAGTAGGCGAGAGGTCAGAGGTAGCTGGTTTGAGGTTAATTATCAAGCCTTTTGGGGCAATGCCTGATTTCCTGTATACAATTAAGCTGCTAACGTGATGTTCATATCGAATACTTTTTTCCACAACTTTCCTTAGCTTTCAAAATTCTCTGGAAAATGGAGGGGCCCCGGGTTCACCCGGGGGCTCTTCAGGAAGTCAATCTCGGCGTGTTACCCGGACGACATCGGAATATCGGGGCCTCGTTGAGGGGGCCTCGGAGGCTAGAGCAGCGGCTGTTAGTGGAGGCGGAGGTGGAGGTGGGGCCTGTCCTTGCACTTGTTGGGATGGAGCACTGGAGAGGCCCCACCTCCACCTCCGCCTCCACCAACAGCCTCCACCAAAAGAAAGAAAGAAAGAAAGTGGAGAAAAAATGCCCGCCGGGTGGGATCCAAACCCACGACCTCCAGAATACCGGTCTGGTGCGATGACTACTACGCTACCGGCGGGGCTATTTTCCCCTCCACTTTCTGGGGTATTTATGTTAAAATATTTTTGTTGCCTGCAGTTGGGGGTGGTAGCCAGCGCCACTCGGACTACTCGGGGTGAAGGGGACCCTCTTTTTAACCCCCGGGCCGTGACTCGAGTGTCTACGACATGGCCAGAGTGGTCGACCAGCGTTGAACCTCTTAAGCTCCCTATGGCACCAAGACTGCCAGAACAGAGGCCCTCGCTATGCATGTAGCGAATAAGAATAGGAAACAAGGGGCTCGTTGGAATAAAACAGAAATAAGGGTTGGCAGTCAAGAAAACCGGAAAGCAAAGGGGAGAATGCGGTAGGTCATCCACTCTTAACAAAAAAGCTCGTAAAAGGGTAGTAACGGCTGTATTTGCTAACTTTTTACCGAGTTTACTACACCCCAGAACGGTAGGTAGGTCCTGCCACTAAGTGTGGAACCGAGACCGTGCGCTTAGTAACTGCTGTTGGTTTGATACTAACATTCACTTAAGTAACAAATTCTGTGAATTATTGAACATATTAACTACAGCTCTTTTTCCTCACCAAATCACGATTAAAAAGTTTTTGCAAATCCACATGCTGTGTTGTATATGCTCACATTAAACTGCATAATTCTAAAATTATCGCTAAAATATTTTATTTTTATGACCAGCCCACCGACTCTCTCGGGGGCTTTCCGCTGCTGGCTATAAAAGCAAGAAGAGCAGATGTGAAGTAATACTCGCTCTCCTCGTGCATCCCGTTGGCTTTGTTGCTCAATTCATTTGTTGATTGTCCACGTGTGATGTCTGCGTGATGAATGTGTCCATGTCGCGCTGCGCACTCAGCAGATCGACGTTGTCATGCGTATCTTTTTACTAGATCATGCATGACCAGTTAGTAAAAGCAACTAAGTACCTAGTCAATACTGGGACAAGTAACTGGTTAGTGTTCTGTTAGTAAGTGCGCCGACCTTTTTTTTAAAGAGTGTTGAAACAGATAAAGAATTTTTTTCTTTATTTCTTTCCAAATTCTTTATCTTTAGCGTAGGGCCAGTTGAGCCCTCCCAGATGCCCTACTCACTGCGAGACCAGTCACTCCCGCGTACATTTATACGGCCAGGACTGGCCGTGCACGGAAGCAGGCACACCAGCCGGTGGGTGCGCCAGCTCTGTCTGAGGGCGTCGCAATCGCCCAGCAACCACATTCACCGCCATTCTGGACGAGCGTTTACTCTTGCCGCCAACGAAGCATGTTTGTTTGAAGCATGTTCTGGTTGGCAAACGCTGCTCTGACAGCGACAATGCGCCACGGCTTCGGCGACTGTATAGACACCACGCTTGGTGAAACGAGGTGCACAACCCGAAGCCTGCACCCTTCGTCATCGGAGCAGCATCGGCGGTTTTTGCAGGCGATGACGCGGACGTATTGCGATCAGTCAGCGTCGGCTCTCCCGGCAGCTTGTGCACCATGCACATGCGGCGCTGCCGCGGCCATTGGTGCGGGCGCGCATGCAGCATGCACGGCGATCAACCGGAGCTAACCATGGTTCAAGATGCTGAATCATCCGAGCAAGCGTTCGAAAAGAAATCGGATATGCACTTCCTCGAACTACAGTGAAAAACATGCATCGTAACTAGTGCTTTTTTCTGAAAACCGAGAGCGGATTGTGTTTTGTGGAATCTCGTATTGTAATTGTTGTTTCTGATTTTCTGTTTGTATAATTGCGTACATTTTTCTGTTATTTTGTATGGTCTTATAGGACATGCCATTTCCCGCAGAGTCGTGTCGAAGCGGGGGAGGGGGACGTCACGTTGTCGGGCTTTCTCTGTCCTTTTGACTCGACAGCTGTGCTAGCTCCTTTATCACCAGTCCCGTGCATGGTGTCGAAATAAAGAAACCTGCGAACTTGAAGAACCTTTCAGATCCTCTCCAGCTGGGCTCGCAACGTGCGCCAAAAGGGAGTAGTAGTAGTAGTAGTAGTAGTAGTAGTAGTAGTAGTAGTAGTAGTAGTAGTAGTAGTAGTAGTGGTGGTGGTGGTGGTGGTGTCGCTTTCCGCAATGGCTGCGCGTGCCACCTCCGTGCGCGAGGCGCGCTCTCGATCGTCGCCAAGCTACGCCTCGTTGCCAAGCAGACAAGAGACCGAGACCAGACGGTTGCGGAAAGCCAACGCGAGCCGACCACGCAGACTAGCAGGGAGACGAAAGCACAGCTCACGAGTTCGCAATCTGCTGGGTTGCGAACAGGAATCGCTCAAAACGCTCGGGGGCGAACAGAGTTGCTGCGAGTTTCCGGATGAACCGTTCTGCTCAGCGCAACGGGACGCTCGTCCAGTGATAACAGGGCGATAACGGCTGGGATGTGTGTCACGTCGACTCGTATGCGGAACGACCCTGCCCCGCGGTTCTCGGAGGGCCCACAACACGAGGCAACTGACGGGCTTGCTCTCACAGCGGCTCAGATGCGCGTTGCTCATAACGCAGCCTTTTTCAGCAATCTGCCGCCACGGGCCCGTTTCCCTCCGTGCCGCAGAAACGGGCCCCCGACGGAAGCGGTTCCGCAGAGGGCCGCTCCCCGGCCCCGCTGCGCCTCCCTTCCGCGTAACCGGATTTCGGGGCCCCGTTGGGCCCCGTTTTCGCAGACGGAGAGAGAGGCCCTCGCGTACGGCTGCTGCCACCGACACGACACGAGTTAGCCACATAAGAGGTTGCGCCTTGCGGCACGCGGCTTTTGTGCCATACGGATCGCGGCGACATCATGGCAGCAGCGGCAGCAGACTTTGCCGACGGAGCCTCATCAACGTTGCGCCACCGGGCCCCGTAGGAAATGACGGCGGACGGATGTGCAACAGAACTCTCTTCTGCCGCGCGGAAAGTGGTGAAAATATCAGCGCCGGCGCGGAGTCCGAGAGCAGCGGAGGCGAAGGCGGAATAACGGCGGCGGCGAGCAGCCGCCAGGTTCAAGGGCGGCCCGGTCGCCGGCAAACAGTGGGGCAACGGCCGAGGGGCCTTGGCGCCAGCGCGCACGCGCGCTCGCAGGCTCTCGCACCACGACGCGCAACGGCGCGCTGCTGAAACTTGACCACGGGCAAAGCCCCTGCTGCTGCTGCTGCTGCTGCTGCTACTGCTACTCGCGGGTGGCGCTGCCCCTCCCCTCGCCGCCACGGCGGCATTTGCTGCAACAGGTGCACTTTTCACCCGCCCCGAAAGCGGCAATTGTGATCAAGTTCCCTCTGCCCTGGGATGCGAACGCTAAGCGGAGTGACACATGTTTTTTTCCCGCCGAACAGGCAAAAGTGAAAGGGCACCTCTCGCACTCGCTTTTCCGCCCCTTCGCGGTGGCCGCGGAGGAACCACATTAAACGTAGAAACCAAGTTGCGGCGCTCCATTGCATACGCCAGCAGATCGCATGCTTCGGCTCGTTTCGGCTCGTTGTTCCTTCGACGTCCTCCCACTTTTTCGTTCACGGTCGCAAACGCTGCCTGGACAGCTCAGCATTGCTCCAGTGGCCGATCCGCCAGTGTTTCTCAAAACGTCGGCATTTCCTCAGAAAAAGGAGCGAATTATGTTTGGGCGCTGGATCGGCACTGAGGCGCGTGGCTAAGTGACGATGTACGCGCGTGGTGTAAAATATAACAGAAGCAGAAAGGGGCCCCGGAGGAAAAATGACCTCGGGAAAGATCCGCCCCATGAGGCCAGGAGGAGAGAGAGTGAGCGTGAAAGACAATGGGCGCACGTTACTTTTTAGGGGCGAAGCCCCTTGGGGCCTGGGACTGTTGGCGTCTCCTGTAGTCGTAATCGTCGTTCGTCTCATGTAGTCACGGTACTAAAACACCGAGAAACTCGTTTACGCCTCGCGCTAGAACGTAACGCGTACTAAAAAAAAAAAAACACCTGGACACTCGTTTACGCGCTAGAGAGCTTCGTGCTTCAGAGACAAGACTTTTACAGCAAAGCTTTTTACCCCCCAACGGTTTCATCTTCGTCGGCAAAAACGCTAAGGCGCTAAGAATGCACTTATACACTGCATGCTTCGCCCCTCGCCACGTGTCATGTCAGTGAAGATGGCCCGGGATTGGGGTGGGGGGCTGACTGGGCTTAAGCCCCCCCTGAAATTTTTCCGGCCGGTGCCGTGCTGCCTGTTTTGCCTGGTACGTCGCTTGTGAGCAAAGCTGCATATTTTTCGCAAGTGCCGCTATTAAAAACACGCACGACTCAATGCCTGCCCTACGCATTTGTGCTTACACTAAACGAAGCGCCTGAGTCAGTATAATTGCGGAGGGGTGCAGCCCCAAAAACCGATCGCGCCTTCGGGTAATACTCAGCGCGCGGGACGCCGAAGGCGTGCGTTGTGTCCCTTTGTGCATGACATGTCGCCACACGGAGAATAATGGCCGGCTGAGTCGTTCTCAGCAGAGGAAATTGACTCGTCACGGTATGGCCGGGGAAGCAAGGAGTGGTCCGCACTAACTCGCGACGGAAAACAGAGGGACCACCGGCCATTGATGGGTGAAGACTGGTGCGATGAAGGGCCGAGAGGGAACAGACGATCATTGTATGTTAAGCAGAACAACATGCAAGCGGTGGTGGCAGACCACGGCCGCTCCATCTCCTAAAAAGGCGGAGATCGAGTGCCGTGGGCAGACATTCAAGACTCCTGCAAGGTAATTGAAGAATGCGATGAAGGGGCTACGTATTGGGCGAAACGTGGGGGGTTTGCCTGAATGAATGTCGTGCGTGGGCAGAGGGCCTTTGCCGACTCGCTTATGGTCACTAAATCCAACGGGTCATTAGATCCAACGAGTCAGGAGATCCACTAGGTCACGTGATGCCCGAGTCAGGAGATCCAACGAGTCGAGAGATCCAACCGAGTCACCAGATCCAACGCGTCAATTGATCCAACGAGTCAAGAGATCCATCCGAGTCCCTAGATGCAACGCGTCATAGATCCAACGAGACATTACATCCAAAGGGAGGAACCGCGCGTGCTTGTATTTCTCGGGATTGGGTGGTCGTTACGTTCATAGGTTTGTTTTTGTTTACTAGCATCCACGAATAACCGCTTGATGAACTACTGGCGCTCTCTAAATGCCTGAGTGTTAAAGCAAGAAGTTATTGACTGCAAGATTTTTCAACACTGAACTGGTACTGATTTTGTACAGGCCACAATTAGGTCTCAACCGTGAATTAGATATGCATACATTTCGCAATTAAAAAAACAAACAGAGGGCACAACTAAGTCGTCACAAATTCGCAACTTCAGTCATTCGTTTCAGTCGTTAGTGCCGCTATTCAAAGAACATTTACAAGAAAGGTAATTAAATGAAAGAGGATTTAGGATCCGAGTCTACTGACGCGTTGGATCTGGTGACTCGGAATCCTTGCGACTGAGGAAGGAAGGAAGGAAGGCTGTAGAAGAAAGGCAGGAAAGTTAACCTGGCTAGAGCCTAGTTTGCTATCCTGCACGTGGGAAAGGGGAAATGGGCAAAAAAGAGAGAGGAAAAAAAGAGGAAAAGTTGGTCCAGACTGAGGACGCACAGCACAGTATGCCCCTCTTTCGCGCGCCACCCCTTCATTCTTCCTTTTTCACGTTTCTGTCGAGCCCGCGAGGGTGGTGTTGGTGTGGGATATTGGTCTCAGATTACGCGCACTGCGTATCCCCTTCTGAAAGCGGTGTTGCAACAGTCATTTTCACCTCCGCAACTAGGCAGATTTGTTCGGCGGTATTGTTCCCTAACCTAAAAAAAATTGGAGAACAGCGGGTCGACAAAAAGTGCGCGCTGCGGCTCGCCGAGCCAGTTCCAGACTTTATCGTAAACGTGAGGGCACGGCGGTCACTAGCCCTGTCACAGGCAGACGGCAGTCGCGACAGTACAAAAAACCGATGGCCATCTTCAACCTCTCTCACAACTAAAGTCCCTCGACTGCGTCCACGGCCGCTTTTTACCTGGGCGGCGGCTGTCCGGCGCAGTGCTTATTCAGGGGCTTGAGCCACAACAACGGCAATATGCTGCAAGGACAGAAGCGCCCATACCTCCGAGAACCTCAAGTGCCAACACACAGAAGAGGCTTCAAATTGTGAGTCATTTTCTTCAATTGATTTTTCCTTTCATAATCACTGATGTCTTTTGACGATGGAGGCTGCATTGTGCCTTAAGCTGTGCGGTGTAGATCAACTGATCACTTTCTAATATTTACACGATGTCACAGTACCTTTGTGCCTGTGAGCTAAAAATGTGCATCTCGTATTATTTTGAATGCAATATTTGCGTTTGAACAGGTCGTTGAAATAAGTGTCCACGGTGAAGCGGATATGTGACTTTGAATGAGGGAAAATGTAAATTCAACTCCTATAAACGCCTAAATATTTCATTATGCACAAATTGGGAGTGGCTCAGTGGCTAAGGCATTCAGCTGCTCATCCCTAGAACGCGGGTTCGTCTCCCGGCCGCGGCGTCCGCTTTTCTGATGAAGGCGAAAAGCGAAAAACGCCCGTGTGTACGAGATTTCGGCGCACGTTAAAGATCCCTAGGTGGCCAAAATTAATCCGGAGCCCTCCGCTACGGCGCGCCTCATTGCCTGTGTTGCGTCGGCGCGTTAAACCCCACAGTTAATCAATCAATCAATCAATCAATCAATCAATCAATCAATCAATCAATCAATCAATCAATCAATCAATCAATCAATCAATCAATCAATCAATCAATCGAAAGCTCGTGCTTAATTTGATCTTCTTCGGCAAGGGCAAAAGTGGGCATGTTTTTTAAACCAGAAAACGTGCATGTGCAGTACATATAAAGATTGCAATATCTTGATGCATATGATTCCTTGCAGTACTGCCTAAAAACCATTCGAACCGCTAATCTGTGTCTACAGAGCTTGCTCGGGTGTGAGAGCTGCGTTATTATTCATTAATCATTAATGAATAAGCATTCATGAATCCTAGCAATGCCGCTAAAAGAAACAAGCTTCAAATAATCGCGCTGTCGCGTGTGCCGCACTTTCAGCGTGAAATCACGGCCAATAGTAACCTTATAACGCGGCATCTCTTGCCATGGCGTGCAGCATGAGGTAATTTTAATGTTAAGGGGGCGGCCTATAGCCTTATATATACCGAATAAACGTTTATTGAAATAAAAGTTGGGGTTGTGTCTTTGGCCTAGCGCTACGCGTTTTGCCGCGTCGACAGCTGTGTTCACCACCGTAAGATATACACCCGCGAACTCGCTGCTTGAACCACATTTCACGACAATACCTTCCGTAAGGCGAAATTCAGGCCGCCCTCAAATACCATAATCGATAAACCAGCTTGCCCATCGTTTTCTCCCTTGTAAAGCAAAAAAAGAAAACACGACCGCACTTCAGCGTCCCTGCCGGCTCAGCGCCTTTTCTGCCCACGGCAAAATGGCCGCCAACCGGTTCCCCCGGCTTCACCTCCCTGCGTTGCCCGCTATGGGCGGCCTCCACTCCAGAAGTTTTATACAACCTTCTTGGCTCCAACTTGCCTACGCCGCAGAGTCGCCTCTTCTTTTCCCTTCTCAACGGCTGGGCCGAATCATGCTTCGGACGACCGGCCGGCGGGCCGCGGCAGAAGCGCAGCGTCATGCCTTCCCTTTCCCCGTCGCGGCGGCTCGGCTGGCGAAATCGCTTCGCCCCCATTCGTCGGATTCAAACTTCTGCAGCGAGAGTCCTGAGTGGAGCAATTCAAGCCGCTCGCGGCTGCAACGGACTCCGAAGGTATAAAACCCGCCCGGAAGAACAGCGAGCGTGGCACTTTTCGGAGGCACCGAGTGGAGAGGTGTTCTAGCCTTTGTGCAAGCCATGTAACGCTGTTGTTACCCTTGTACATACTTTATATAAATATTGCTTCAACTCTTCGTCGGCTCGAGAACTTCATCGCTCTGCTCTGCGCCGAGTCGATAGCGGACGGAGCAAGGCAACGTCGCGACACCGGTGACTGCGCTCGGATGGCCAGTCGCAACAGTGGTGGGGCTGCGGTGAAATGGCCCAGCCCTAACAGTGGTAACAGCGCTGGCAAGGTGAATCTCAACACTACCAAGTATTCTAAATAGCGGACTACAGAAACACAATCGAGTTTTCTTTCTCGCACTCGTTTGGACAGCGCCCCGGCCAACACGCTCGTAAATAAATGTAATAAATACCCTAACTGTGTATCGCCATAAAAAAAGACATGCACTACCCTATAGCCCTCACTTGTCATTCACGTGGGCAGCGCAGCCCTGTTTTTTGAGTAGCATAGCGGCTACCGGAGGCCCACGCTACGGCGGCGGGTTACTGAGACCCGACTTCGCAGGCGCGCGCAGGGAGGGTGGAGGAGGTTGCTCTTCAGCGGAGGGAATGCGTGGGGATGGCGAAGGCCGGCCCGCGGAACTAATCCACCCTACCACAATGAATTTGCACCTGCCCAGTCGGGCCCTGCTACCCGTCGCCGTAGCGTCAGCGTACGGTACCCGATAGGCTAAAACTCTCTTTTGTTCAGCTTAGCGGGCGAATGGGCGGGGGCGCCACTTCCGGAAACAAACGCAGGCGCAGGAAGGCGTGCGCTCGTCGTGTCAGCCAGCTTCGTACAGGTGCAAAGGAGAGGAAACCGCCGGACGTCCCCGCGCCTAGTGCGGATGCCAGTGCGATAAGGAGGGCGGCGCTGCTTCCGCGCGGACAAGACGAGCAGGAAGGAATTCGCAGGAGGCTAATGTCCGGTCGAAACAACAGGCGATCCCACTGTTGCGTTACACCAAAGCTCAGCGCCTTTGTTGCTGTCTTTCAAACCCGTCAGTTGCACAATTAGTCTCTAATTAGCACAATTAGAAACTAAATGTGGTAATATGATTTAATACTGTACTCTCCGATTTACCTAGTTGATCACGATCTTGAATTAACCGACGAATTGAAGCAACACATCATTCAGACTGGCCCACACGTTGGTACACCCTGAAACCTGCAGCCGTCGGTACCAAACCCTCTCCTCGTTCTCACAGCAAGCAAGTTGCGAAAACGAATGCTCGGAGTATTACAACCTAAACGACGCCTTACGCAAACTGAGACAGATCCCAGGACAGGTAACGAGGGAACCATGCTCAATGCTGACCCGATTTCCGGATGTGGTTAGCCCGGCGGAGAGCATTGGCCAAATTTGTTGGCGCAGCAGCAGGGAGTGGAGGACGCATTGGAGCTACTAAGCCTTTCTGGGCATCCGAAAGAAGGAAAGTGCGACAGGAACCGAGCGCGCCAGTGGCGCCTCTCGTGCGCCCGTGACGGGGATTTGGAGCAGCCAACAGAGGCAGGACACGCCCACTCTCTCCCCGGCCGGCGACGTCGTGGCGTTTACGGATCTAAAAGGCCTCCCGTTCCCTCGCCAGTTTATAAAAAGGGGGACGAAGAGCTTCGGGCCTCCAGGCTGCCCATTGCACACCGTACCAGAATGAAAGCGCACGGACCCCAGACGTGATACGACATACGGTCCGCTTTTCTGATGGAGGCGAAAGGCGAAAACGCCCGTGTATTCCAGATTTCGGAGCACGTTAAAGATGCCCAGGTGGCAGGTAGTCAAAATTAACCCGGATCCCTCCACTACCGCGCGCCTCGTCGCCTGCGTATACCGTCGGCGCGTTAAACCTCATAATAGGCAGTTTTAGCATATCGTTACAGTGTTTACGTTACCGTTTACCGTGTTTGCAGGAGTAGACTGCGCAACGCGAGAGTTACCGCGAACGGTAACTTCACCGTCGTCAGCGCTTCCTAGGTAGCACGGTAAACGGTAACGCAAACACGGTAACGATATGCTAAAACTGCCTACTCAATTCACCGGCATACGATTACGGTGAGTCTCCAGAGACCGGGCCAGACGAGCCGCAAGATATTGTGCTCATTACACGTCAAGCTGCGGGCGCCGCTGGGCGACGTTAAAGCGCTAAGCGAAACGGTAGGCCCAACGTCAGGCCGGCACACACCGGCGTTCGTATCTCCAAGCAAAGAGGTCGCTTACGGGAAGCCTGTCCCGATATTCGCCGAATCGCTACTTCTGTGATTGGCGCGCTCAAATTGCTCATGTAGGCGACAACGCATGTGTTCAACTACGAGTCGAAGGCCGGAACGCGTTCGCTAGGTGACCCTTTAGTTAGCTGCACACAACCATCCAGCTGTGGCGGCCTTTCCGGGTGCGTGCTCGTCCCGGGTTTAAGAAAACCCGGCTTCGACTCCCATCCACACAAACACTCGCCCAGCTTCCTTTCCGACTTCACTGCCATTCCGATTGCGAGGTCGGCCATTTATGCGCCGTTTCGTGCTTGTGACGCCGGGTTTCGGACCCGTAGGGCCAAGCAATGCGTCCACATTACCTGCAAACAAGAAAAAAGGCGCTCGTGGCCGAGCGGTTGCCATTTTCACTCTCCAGAAGGGCCTCGGTTGCTCGGTCCCCAAACTTTCCCAAGTGTCAGGTCGTCTTTTACGCCTCTGCTCGGCAGCCCCAGGCCGGCGACACACGCGCAGTGACATGGTGATGATGATGATTTGAGCTCTAATGGCGCGAGGCCGACAAATGCCTAAAGAGCGCCATGACAATGCCGAATGAGATTAGAAAGTTTTGTAACAAGGCTTCACTAGTTTAAAATTTTTCTAAACGAATTGGTGTATACGGCCATGTTAAAACATGCGCGGCGACGTGTATATAATATAGATTCCTCGAGCCTGAGAGAGAGAGAGAGAGAGAGAGAGAGAGAGAGAGAGAGAGAGAGAGAGAGAGAGAGAGAGAGAGAGAGAGAGAGAGAGAGAGAGAGAGAGAGAGAGAGAGAGAGAGAGAGAGAGAAAGGGGGGGAGAGAGAGAGAGCTGAAGAGGTCAGACCCACTGACGGTATACGCTTTGCTACCCCAGATTGGGGGCGAATACAATGAGATGAATGAGCCATAAGGGAGAGAACAGGGGGAAGCAAGAGTAAAACATTGCAATAGTTTATATCACCCGCCGCGGTGGCTCAGTGGCTAAGGCGTTGCGCTGCTGAGCACGAGGTCGCGGGTTCGATTCCCGGCCGCGGCGGCCGCTTTTCTGATGGAGGCGAAAAGCAAAAACGCCCGTGTGTACGAGATTTCGGCGCACGATAAAGATCCCCAGGTGGTCAAAATTAATCCGGAGCCCTCCACTACGGCGCGCCTCATCGCCTGCGTTGCGTCGGCGCGTTAAACCCCTCAATCAATCAATCATCAATCAGCAATAGTTTATATCGGGGACATTTTTTTTTTCAAACCACTTTTTCCCCCGGCGAGACCTGTGCCCTCTGTCGAGAGGCAAAACTTCGCCTTGTAAATATTTTCATTTTAATAAACACTTTCTCTCGGGATAAGGATGGCGATACACACGATGACACGCCCATTTTAAAGGAGCCATGAAGACAAAATATAAGTTGGGTTCATTAGAAAGACTGCTTAGTCCCGATAACAATGATACCAATATCATCGCAATCTTCGAAAAAATAACGGAGATATTAAAGAAAACGTGTGAAGCAGTCGCGACCCCCTAGCCAATTTCCCGCAACTTTTCTATGACGTCACGGAACCTTGTTTGAGCGATTGGCGGCCGCCTAACTGACCTGTCGCGACGACACATGACTGGACGTCTGTAATGGGGCCTCTAGTTCCATTTGACCGCATCACTTGAATGCTAACGCGCAGTTAACGCACTGAAAATTATGTTTTATTGTTGGCCCGTATGACGTCATTCTTGCTCATAATACGTCACTGTGGCGCAAAATTTGAAAGTTTTTAAATACTTCTTGCTTTTTTTTCGCTAAAAGACATCTTTTGTCGCCGTAATGGAACTGAGTGAGATACTGAATCCTAGTTCTTTCAAATTAAACGAAGTTGTATTTTCTCTTTATGGCTCCTTTAAGTATCGCGACGCGAAGCATTATGTAAGTGTCCACGATGGGAAGACGTACACACATTTAAGATGCATATATTCGGTGGGTTCACAGAACCTCTTGATTCCGCAAGGAAAGTAGACAGAGTTTTTGTCCCCATCACTGCCTCGCCGCGATTTCGTCTCCAGGGAGAGAGGAAGTGGGGAAGTTCTAGTGCGCTTCCACTCGGGAGTCGCACAAGTGCTTTCGACGGTGTTGCCCCTTGAGTAAGTAGCACATCGCGGGCAGCGGCGGCATAAGAGGCATAAGAGGTGCCTCATGTCCTCAGTTATATGCTGGACAAAACAGCGACTCTACCCAGCTCAAACAGAAGGCTCCGGGTGCACACAACGTTCAGTCACAGCCGGTCGGGAACTGCATTCTGCCAACGCGATTTGGAGGCGAAAGCCCAGCGATCACCGGCCATTTCCCGTCTTCGTCCTTGACGCTCCTTGCAGGCTGGCCGCAGTGCACGCGGAAGCTTCCTTGCTAAGTGCACCTGCCCTCGCGTTCACCTGTCACGGAGCGCGCTCCAGGGGAAATCGCGCTCCGTTCTGGCGCATGCCGCGTTCGCTCAGTGGTTCGCGCACTTGGCTGCTACTCCGACGACCCGGAGTCGAATCCCACACGAACACAAGTGTGCGTGTGTGTTTGTGCATTTTTCCTTGACAGCGGCGGCCATTTTGGAACCATTAGTGTTGAAACGGAACACCTCTGCCGAGACACCCGAGGCCTTAATAACGCAGACCGAAAAGGGGGCGGCAGGGTGGAAGGCCCGGCAATCCAGCTGCGCTCACCCGTGCCCAGGGCCTCAGGCCGACAGCCTCTCCGGGAGGATCCACCGCCGTCTGCACTAGGGCTCACTCTCGACTGCAGGCTTTCTGCACGGCGCTCAACAACTGCCCAAAGGGATGGCCACTCCCGCGCGACATATTATGCCATTCTGCGGGGAAATTCTTCCAGCCCCCTCCCCACCCCCCCTTTTTTTCGGAACCACAAAAGAGTGTGAAGGAAGGCGCGACGGTGGGGGAGGGGAAGAAGCGCTGCTCTGCATGCGTGCAGAGGGAAAACGAATGCAGGGCTTAAACTGCAACGACACGCAAATCGCATATGTGTATACGTACTGCCGTCAACGTGTGCTATTAATCACCAAGCGGCGACATCAATGGCCCGAACGAAACCGATAACATTTTTACGGGCGGGGCTTTTATAAGCCCG
Organism: Haemaphysalis longicornis; assembly: GCF_048455015.1. Lineage (NCBI taxonomy): Eukaryota > Metazoa > Arthropoda > Arachnida > Ixodida > Ixodidae > Haemaphysalis > Haemaphysalis longicornis. Next base: position 35,189,845 of record NW_027526335.1, read on the forward strand.
TTAAGCGGCCACAGTTACTCTTGATCAGCGCGGTAGCAAGTCATAAAAAGGGCCTCGCCAATTGAAGCGCGACGAGGAATGCTGCTGCACAGCTGAGGCCGCTGTCTTGGAGGAAGACACATTTGGGGAACGAAACAACCCGACCACTTCAGGCTACCGAGTCGCCGCCGTTGATACCAGCGCGCTTTCCTTGCGCAGATGAGACGAAAGACGCGCACCAGGTGATGAATGGACGTCTTCGTTCGTCGAGCTGCTGGCGTCGCGCAGCTTGGCCAGCCTGCTCCCTCCATGCACGATTCCGAAATCCAACTTCGCCCGGTCCGCTTCCACGTGATGCAGAAAACAACGTACAGCCACGATCAAAAGTTTACGGACCAGGGAAATGGCAAATTCATGTTATTTCTCCTCCTAAAGCAGCCTGTCGAATGCATGCGAGATGTGGTTGAAGTACTGAACTAATGAAAACTACCGGACATAGTACTCCGGGCTGCCGTGCGGCAGAGAAATAACTCAAAATTGCTGCTTCCGTGGTCCGTAAACTCCTGCTCTTTGGTGTACACCGCGGAACCAGTTCACCCCGTTTGCGGCTATGTCGTTGTCCATAACATAACCAACTTGAGAATGACCCGAAACGCACGTAGGATGAAACCGACGAGGCTGAGCTGTAGATGACAGGTGGGACAACACCAGGAAGATGCGCTGTGTCCACAGTCGGCACTTCCTCGCCAGCACGACCCGCATGGCGACACCGACTTGGTACTCGGCCACACCCGACTCTGACGAGCTGGCTGGCGACCGAGCTGCCCACAGCCTTCAGTGGGTGAGAACAGCGGCGCATTCACCCTGCTCCGTACCGGGTGCCAGTGGAATCCGAACCTAACACTAGCGCTCGGTCAAGTAAATGCCGTTAGTACAGAAGCTCTCCGGCATTAATTGGGGTACCACAGCAGGGCTCAGTCAGAGGAAATCTTGTGGTTAGATTCTTAATGCCAAAAAATGCGTGGCCTCCATCGTTAGTGAGAAGGTAGCAGCATTTGCGGTAAGGCTGCAGGAAGCGGAAAATGAAGGCAGCAAAGCTGTGCGTTGGTGAGGATAGTGAGAGGTATACAGGGGCGTCGAGTCAGCAATGAATCGGGTACACCGGGTCGCCACCTCTTCACTGTGACAGAGCGCTCCAGCGCAAAAGCGGCACGGGAATGAACGTTTGGAAGAATGGTCGGGACGACACATCTGCCGATTTTGCGGAAAGAAATACCCGCAGAATAATAATTAATACCCCCTTACAGGATCGCGATGGGAAGTGAAAATGGGGGGGAGACAAGCGGCGAAGTGGACAGCAAAATTCGCTTCATTCCAAGTGCACATTACGCAGACATTGTGCAAGACGGTGCAGTGGTGGGCGACATCAAAGGAAGGGAGCATAGGCGACGCTGAGCGGCAGAATTCGGCCGGGAAGAGCGAACGAAACCGGCGAAAATGAAGAAGCCAAGCGTGCAGCCAAAGAGGGGCCACGAATTAAACGGCCGCTTCGCAGCGAATTCGCGCTACTATGGGACGGAAATGCGGAAAGCACGCGCGTAGTGGAAGAACTACGGCATTCTCGGCGACGTAAAGCCGGAACTGAGAGCGGGAAACTCTTCCGGAACGTCGGGAGGAGCGCAAGATGAGCAACCAGGCCGCTGCTACAGTGTCAAGGTCGCCAACAGGAGCGGCAGCGGCCTCCTCTGCACCAGAAGGCCGATAGAGGCGAGGCAAGGCTAGTTGTCCATCCTCACGCGGCAGCGGAGGAGGACAATTAAATAGGGCAGGGAATTCTGGAACAGGAAGGCGGACTGGCTGGGCCAGAATATGTACACCCGGAGATGAAAACGCCAGCGGAACGAGCAACACGGCTGCCATAGTAGCAGAATGGTTCAAAGCGCCCACGTATGGCACAGTTACGGCAGGATTAACGCGCCGAGAGCAGCTCCACTAGTCGCCTAATTTTCCCCCTCGTCTGAATCTGGGTGAAGAAGTCCCCGACGGATGGAAAGCTGCAGGTGTTGATGAAACGACCGTGAATCTGCTGTATACGAGATTGCACTAGGAAAGAGAAATGTACATCCAATGAGGGCGACGTCAAAAAGCTTCATAACTAATACATTTAGTTTACACAAGTTGTTGACAAAAGTAAAAGCTAACCGCACAGGGGCACCGTAGATTATCAACAGTTCAGAGAGCAGCAAGCGTGCTTGCCTTGAGGAACTTTACTCGAAAATGAATCGCATTCGTGCACTAAACCAAGTTATCCAGAAACCGTGAAATGAGACCAACTTCTGGCGTGCCCTTTGTAGATAAAGGAAAAAGCACGTCGTTCAGCGGAGACGAGCACGGCGGTCTTTTCGCGACTAAGTATATTATGAGTGTTAGGGAAACATGCCTAAATAATGTACGGGCTGTCATGACCGTCATGACCATGACCGTCATAAGAACAGCTCTCGTAAGGAAAGTCGTCAAACAAAAAGAGACAGTCTCCCCTCCTCTCCAAAGTTGCGCACCAGCGTGGTTTGAAAGTGTGGTTAGGAAACGTCGGGATAGCGGAAACTATGAGCCACTGAATGTGCCGGCATAAGCTTGTTCACTGCTTCCGGGGAAAGCAAGCGAAAATAGTTCAGCAACTGCACAAAACAAGCTCAGTAATGGGCGTAATGAAATGTGAACGAACCTAAAGTTGTGCTAAACAGCATCGTTGGCATAACGATGCGCATCGGCATGTGTAGTGGATGAAGGTAACCATCCGGGACAAGCCTGTGTCAAAATCGTTTCACACCGCGAGGGAAAAATCAGGCGTGTGCGATTCGGGAAGCACTCTCGAGGAATTAACAATGGTTACCTCTATCACTAAAATGAGTGTTACATAACCAGTGGTTACGTTTGGCGACGACGTGAAGGAAAAAAAAAAACGCTTGTGGTCTTACTACGCACCTTTAAAAACAACTGAGCCACCCCAAAAAGCCAAACACACACACAAAAAGAAAGCGACGACAGGAGTAACGCTTAGGAACAGAAGACGAGCGTCGTGGATTAGGGCACACACTCCTTCCGGAGACATGCGAGCTGGAAAAAAAAAAAAAAAAAGTGAAGTTGGGCCGCGCAAGTGGCTCAAAGAATAGCAACAAGCGGTCGTGTGGCTGCCTGTGTGAGCCAGGGCAGCCACACAGTATGAGCCACGGTAGTACACGGGAGCGTACGGGCCGAGGGAGTATGCGGAAGAGAAAATGTGCAGCCCGAGTGCCGCAGAAGGGGACGAGGCCCAGCGCCAATGAGCCGGGACAGCGTCGTGCAGCGAGCGCCTGCAGGCGTTCCGGACGCGCGGGGCGGAGGACGGACGGGCCGGTCGATGCCGAGAAACCGGGTCACGACCCAGAAACCAGGTGGCCCGAGCCCGGGTCGCCGCCGAGCCCAAGGTCGGAGCGTCACGGAAGAAGCCGCGCGGGGCCTAAATTTAACGCCCCCACCTTCGGCGCTGCAGGGCCGCAACAATTACAGCGATTCCGCCTACTCGGATGCGCACACGTGGCGCAGCGAAAAGCCGCAGGCTCCGAGTGTTTCGTACGCATGCCTACGGCCCTGCGCTCGTACACGCCCTGGTTTCAGGAACGCTGACGCCGTAATCAGCCGACAGAACGGCGTCTGCGCCAGGGCCGGCAGAGCGAAGGCTGTTTCTTCCGGCCGTTTCTTGGGCCGTTGTTTCTTCGGCCGCTTTTTCCGGCGTGTCCTCGGCCACCCTTCCCTGCCTCGCTTGCACTCGCACAAAGTGGGCTGCAAGACATGGATGAAGTGCATCCGTGCAGGCTCCCTCGCTGTTATTCGCTACACGGCCACCCGAATTCCGTGCCCCGGAGCGAGATGAGGGTCGAGTGCCCACACCGCAGGGACGACAAACTCAGCGGATATATACTCCCGGTGCACGATCCGAGGCACGCAAGCCCGCGCATTTGGCAGTTCCCATTCAGAGCGCTCTCGTTGCACGACGAACATGTACCTGAAAGACGCGGCTGAAGAATAGTGCAGCACACCGGCGCCTCCGACAAGCGTCACAAGTGCCCATTCCAAAGCACCATGCCCGCCATGGATGGACTCTCCCTCTTCCGCGAATGAACGCCGCCATTTCGCGTGCCGGCAAACGTTCTTCGCGGGGTCAAGACGAAACAACCCTGCACGAGGCCGTTTCTCACCTGCCTCGCCACTCTCGATTACGTCTTCTGGAGTGCTACAACTCAATCTTGCCATGTGGTACCGTACCTGCATGCCCAATGGAAACTCTCAAAGCTAGTGGCCACCTTAAAACCTGGGAAACCATGGACGATGTGTGGTTACTTTCAACCAATACAGCCCAATAGAGAAAACATGGCACTCACAAGAAGGACCTGGAACGTTGAAAACAAAAACCTTTATCCCCCTCAGATGAACGGTATCCGTGAGCACCGAGTTGCCATCGTACTACCCAGCAAAGGCCACAGAAAGCTTTCTCCACAACATCTATACGTGTCGCCCTAAAGACTGCACCTAACTCAAAGAAAAGTGTTGCAGTGGCTTTATTTAACGTTCAGCTTGCCGCGGGGCATAGACTAAGGTGCATAACGATATATGATGAAAGGTGATCGGGTGATAGTCCGGAAGGGAATAATGATGGGGGGACCCTGTGTTCACGCGACGTAACATGACGCGTCGGCCACGCTTTAATTCGCAACAAGAAGTGATATCCACAAATCCTCGGAGGCGCACCTTAGGAATTCAAATATTATTTGCAATTTTAACAGACCGAAATCGCTGCACGGGCCCCGATTCAAATTGATCTGTACGCGAATTATCCGCGATGTGCTGGTTCGTGAGATATCGTGCCGGTATTCGATGGGGACTGTCGTTCCGTGTCACGCTCAGCGAAGCATCAACGCCGGTCTTCCTTTCCCCCAGAAGCTGCCGTTCAAAAGTTGGAAGCCCTGCCTCTGCCTTCCCAGGAAGTTTTCGGGCTTAGCTTAGGTGGTCGACTGCCCCTGAATGTGATTCAGCTCCAAGAAATGTTGCGAACACATTTACAGCATGAACGAGTTTTGCACGTGAAAACCGCTGATTAACACGCATCGTAGGAAACGGCTCTTTCAATTTCTGGCAGGCCGCGAGGACGTCCTATTGGAGAGTTTTAGCATAGCGGGCTCCGGCGGCGGGTAGCGAGGCCCGACTGGGCAGGGGCACATTCGTTCCGGTAGGGTGGATTAGTTCCGCGGACCGGCCTTCGCCATGCCCGCGCATTCGCTCCGCTTAAGCGGGATTCACACGACGGAGGAACCCTCTCACGGAGGCGGACGGATATGTGACGTCAACAGCACGAGACCGGATTATCCGGCCTGGCGGCGCATCCACACGTGCGGAGCTACGCGGAGTGAGTAGCAGACGACAGCGCCGAGGAACAGGTTTTATTCCCCGCCGAGGGCCACCGCCGTCGAGCGAAAACACGCGGAGGCATTTTCTTTCGCGGAGCCACCGCGTGCTATCCCCACCGAGGGGCGGAGCCTAAAACCGGTCACGTGAGCGGGTCCTGCGGGCCAAAAAGAGAGGGTTTCTCCGTCGGGTGAATCCCGCTTTAGGGGCAACCTCCTCGCCCTCCCCGTTCGCGCCTGCGCAGTCGGGTCCCGGTAACCGCGGCCCGCCGCCGTGGCGTTAGCGGACGGAGCCCGCTATGCTAAAACTCTCTATTTTCATATCGTACAACGGCGCAAACACACACGGTCGGAAGAAAGGAAAGACACACGAGCGCTCGTGTGTCTTCCGTCCGCGTGTGTTTGCGCCGTTGTACGATAAGAACTTACATTAACTCGCCCAATTCGCTACTTTATTCTCGTCTTATCTTTCCGATCCCACTCAGACACCGAATGCAACGTCGTCTCGTATCTCGCCCTGGACCATTTAGCCCCCACTCATCGGGTGCAGCACCCGCCGAGGTGGCTCAGTGGCTAAGGCGTTGCGCTGCTCAGCACGAGGACGCGGGTTCGATTCCCGGCCGCGGCGGCCGCTTTTCTGATGGAGGCGAAAAGCAAAAACGCCCGTGTGTTCGAGATTTCGGCGCACGTTAAAGATCCCCAGGTGGTCAAAATTAATCCGGAGCCCTCCACTACGGCGCGCCTCATCGCCTGCGTTGCGTCGGCGCGTTAAACCCTAGAATCAATCAATCAATCATCGGGTGCAGCATCCCCGAAATCAGCTTCAGAACAGTATGCCTCAAAGTGGCATGCTTCAGTTAATAGTAGACCGTAACAGCCGGCTGCACTTTGCCGCAATCCAAATTTTCACAGAGGACTCACTCCCAATTGAGCGCAGTTCTTCCGGAAACTCTATTCCCCCCACTGGCCACACGTTGTCATACTGCCAAGCGAGCAACATAGTCTATGTCAGCCGAGCTTCACGTCATCAAGGAAGCCATCCGTCACATCCTCTGCCAGCCGCCGGCGCAATGGGCCATCTTTATCGAAGGCACCTCTCCAGGCCTGCAGCACACAGCCCGCTTTTTAGCAGCCCCGAGCATGCATCTGGTGAAACCACCGCCGCGCCACCCGTCCTCCAAAGGTGCTTCAGTGGCTTAATTCCTGGCCCCTGAGGTGTTCCAGGAGACGACAGGGCTGCTCGCGGGTCCCTACAAATGCGTAATGTCGGCAAGATGGCATTAAACAATCGTGCGCGATGCCACAGCTAAAATGCCCTTGTTTTAACGGCACGGAACTGTCTCCGGTCCCTTTCGAAGCACCATCTCGCTTTCTTGCGACACGTAGACCCGAAGTTAACCACGAGGCTGCTACACCAACGTCTGCCCCGACCAGAGACTCGCCTCACAAAGACACCGCGCTCACAAAGTCGTGCCTCTTTCAAGCGGGACCACGAGTCCTGACTGCAGATCGCCGGAAACCGTGGAACGCCTGCTCTGCGGCTCTATATTCAATTAAGGTGCCGTCCGTTGGAGAAAATCGAGTTCCTCAGTTGACGACCAGTGATCTGAAAAGCATCTTTTGGCGGTTCATGGGCCTCGCCATCGCCTCAACACAAAACACTAGCGGCGTTATTTGATTGCGTCACTGCTATGACTCAGAATAGCACAGTGATGCTAACCGAACTTTCCTCACGTCTGCGGCTCCCCACTTTCTTTTGTCCTCCTCTCTTCTGTCCAGTTGCCTTCAGCGCACTTTCTCTCCTTCCCTCACCCGCCCAGCTCCCTAGCTATAACGGATACACAACTCAATCCGAGGAGTAACATTTGCTCAAAAACCAGTCTATAGATATGGGCACATGCTCACGAGTATACACCACTGAGCGGCCGTTATTCGAGCAAGTTCCAAGGGCCGCGTAAACGGCGCTATTTTTGCCAGGTCCATTGGCAGGTGCACAATGAAAACACGCAGGCGATCGAAGCATAAAAGCAGCGGATACACGCACCACAGTCGACGCGTCCTGAGCGGTCGTGCTCATGCTAACCCACTTTTGGGCAGAGGAAAACTACGAGCCTGATTCACCGTAAACACTATAAACTCGGCCAGACGGGGTTTATTGTTTCCTCTAAAAGCCAACAACCCCGCAAAGCAACACAGCGGGAGAGCAAGGCAGCATAAAAATGTCCACAGCGTATATTTTATAACCATTTCCGGCTCAGAATGTCCGCTGCTTGGCTTCAGCGAACGCTCTTTCGACGGTGGCTTTGTTCGCTGCTGCGCCTCTTCGCAGTGGTGGGCCCTGCATACACGGCCAAAGCCTGTAGGCACGTGTGAATGGTATGGCATTGCATTTACTTTCCCGCACTACGATTTGTGACGTCACGAACCTTCAATGTTGAAGCCGCGCGTTTTCGTGCAGCTTGCCTAAGCGTTTTCTTTTTCTTTTTTTTTCTGAAGCAAACATTCTGAAACACAGCCTAAGAACCAGTCCAAAACCGCAAAAAGAAAGAAAGAAAGGAAGAGTGAGAGAGAGAGAAAGGAAAACTTTCCCCGAGGAAGTCGTCAAGAGCACAAAATGCAAAAACAATCAGTTTTTCGAGTCCACTCGCGAGTACGTGTGCGAGCAGGCGAGCCAACCACCAGTTGCGGCCTCGCCTGCGCATGGTACGCAAACCAGTCTCCTCAGCAGACGAAAAGTCCCAGCGTGGGCGCGAACTGTGCAGCTCCATATGCGGCGAAACCCACGAGCCACACATATCGGATCGAGTTCTCTTCCGCCTCCTTCAACAACAGGCCAGAGCAGCCCCGGAGTTGCCCCTCTTCGTCAGCGAAATAATTTACGACCCACTGGTTCCGATTAACGCTTCGGGATCGCAGTTTCCTTGGACAGAACCGTTTCACGCGGAGCTGTTATGGAGTTATCCGGAGAAGCGGCGCCCACCACACGTACGATCGGTGCTCCTGCGCATGCGCAAAACCAGCCACGCACGCGCAGTCGTCCCGATAGACGCAGCGAATAGCGGTTGAACTTCCGACGGCCATTCCGCCCAAGCAAGCGGTTCACCATGCTTTCCCGCCCCAAGAACTGACGTCACGTGACACCGGCGGAGGGAAAGCGGCGTCGAGGAGCGGCGCGACGCCCCCACCGCTGCCTGTCTGGGCATGCGTGCGTTGCTGTTCATTCGACCACCTCGGGCCTGCCTGACCGTATGCACGGTTAAAAGCTTATAGCAAAGAAATCAGAGTATACCCAACCCCTCCCCTGTAGGGAACAGTTTGTCCCCAGCCAGTAAAAACCAAACGAAAACTCAAACCCGAAACCAACACTTAACCAAAACCATGCAACGGCAGCGTCCGTGCCAACGGCGCTGCGGTTAACCGGGACACGATCTAGGAGGCGTTGGATCGAGTCTGCAGCGCGCCCATTTAAAATTAGCCGCTCATCTCCCGGCGTGCAGTGCGGCCTAGCAACGGCGGCGTCCATGGCAACGACGCAGAACAAAGATCACTTCCAACGCCTCGCATATGAACGCCGTGTCAGAATGACGCAGCCAGATAGCCGCCTCGTAACGCGAGGGACCCGGCCAGGTCCGATTCCGACCACGGGAAGCGTTTTTTTAAGTGCGAATGCACTTTATAAGCGACCCCAAACCATCCACCGCCGGCGGCGGCGGCGGCGGCGTCGGCGGCGGCGGCGTCCGCAGTGCTCCTCTATATTTAAAAAAGAAACAGCATCCGGTGCCAGGTTTCGATCCGAGGACTTTGCGGCCGCAGCGCGACGCTCTACCGACCAAGCCACGGACACGACGCTGATATCAGTGTTAGTGACGCGCCTTATATCTTTAACGCATTCAAACTACGTCGTCAGCGGCGTGCGTTGGCGACTCAGCGGCGTTATAGCGGCATGATAACTGCGTGGTGCACACGTGATACTACAAACCCGATGGAAGAGATGGAAGAGAAGGCGGCGAGGCGGTGGGCTGCGGGGGCCGAGCGCAAGCGCCGCAAGCGGGCCGACAACCGTGCATTCGCACTTTCACATTCTCCCCCTCGGGGAAATGCGGGAGAATTTTTTCTTCAGGCACTTCGACTTTTGGAACACCATCATGACCTTTCTCAAGATAACCGTGAATGTTTCGTTGTACTCACAATAGACCTTCATATGTGAACGAAGGTTGGAGACGAAACTCCCGTAATTTACTGCGACTGCGCAAACGCGACCCGGAGCCAGGATGCGCAGCACGTGACGCCACGGGCTCCGTTGTTCGCATCTGCATGTCACAGGAATGCGTGGGAAAATCGAGCAGCGCCGGAACGCGTCTCGGGCAGTCCGCGGACGATCCGGCACTGGTAATCGAGGAGGCCCAGTTGGACACTATCAGACACGCCACTCTTGATGATGATGATGATGATTGGTGTTTTATGGCGCAAGGCCAACTATGGGAAAAGAGCGCCGAAAAAGAATGTATTTCATGACGCTGATGTAAAGGCGAACACTTCAAGCCTTGAGTAAATATAAATGTGGAGTGAATTAAAAGTCAATGAAGATGGCTGGTATGGAGGGCCAGGTTATGACTGCGAGGTATGAAATGAGGTGTAAAAAATATACAGAACACGGGACTGCCGGCTATGAAGTGAGACGAATGTAGTGGAATTTGCTGTCTGTAAAGTTCTGGAAAGTGTCTGCGTCTTATTGTGTCGAGTGCTCTGCACTGAGTGAGGATGTGGGTTAGGGATATGCCCTCTCCACACCTGCTACACAAGGGTCTTGGTCATCCAGTGAACAAATGGGAGCGTGTTACATGAGTGTGGCCTATGCTTAAAGTAGCTAAGGTGTTTGTTGCCTGTTGGGTGAGTCAGTACTGTATCGTCCCAAGCGTGGTTTTATTACGTGTAGTGTGTTGTCTGTCTGTTCACTCCAGTGTGTTTGCCATGTTTTACGAAGTTGTCTGATGTGCGGCTTGAGGTCAGTGTTGCTATGTCCACGGTGTTTCGAAGGGCGGCAGGAGTGGCCATTTCAACTCGTTTCCGGCGATCCCAGAGTGGGCAGGTACCCAGCACATAGTAAATTCCAGGCTTGACGATGTCGTTTTTACATTGACGATGTGGTTTTTAGATGACTTTAGATGTGGTTTAGATAACGCGCGTACCACGCTCAGAGGAGCGGTGTATCGATTTAGGAATATGATGCTCGACAATATGATTAACAACAAGAAAAACGCCGTAATGCCTCCGCCGTGAAAATGCTGGTATACATACAGGTATTCGCGTTGGGTCCATGAGCCGCAGGATACAGCGGAGGCAGCTCTTGAATTGTCGCTATAAAATTCTGCAGGGGGATATTTTTCCTGTAGAGACAAAAAGTGCGGCAGAATAGCACTTTTTGGAACTCGGTTCTTATCAATTTTCACAACGGACAAGTCACATGTCACAGGGCAGAGCTGCCATGGCTCTAAAAGATCAGTAAAAGATGTCTTAAAGGTGTCAAAAAAGGAAATACCTAGTTCAGATGCCTTCTCTCTCACCCTGTGTGAGAAAAGAGCAGAAATTATGGACGGTTTAAAATTAGGTGAGACCTGGATGTCTCAAAAAGATTGATCTAAAAGCATCGTGGGTCACTGCTGAAATTTTAGCGGTATATAGCAAGTCAACGTACGTTCGCTGGTGCTCTAAGCACCACTTGTCAGATTCCATATAGGGGCTGCGTACAGGGCTCGTGGGGAAAGCGCCTGGCCGCAAGCCCAAATGGAGCACTGGGTCGAGCATTTTTAGAGTTGTTTTCGTTTCTGACCCATAGAAGACACTCTCGTAAGCCAAGCGAGACCGCAAGCTGGTAAAAATACGTAACAGAAGTGGTTTCTGCACCTTAACTTTGGTGTGAAAGCACTTTGAGAATATTCAGTGGTTTCAGGCATTTGTGTTTCGAGTTGTTTAATGTGAGTTTTTCATCCAAAACTACACCTAAAATCTTGTGTTCCTTTGTGTACCGTTAAGCCTGATGTCAGAATCGGTACGGATCCTGCGCCTCCTCTAGAACGCGACGCAAGTACTTTTTCCTTGGTTCAGTTCAAAGCCGTTCTTGTCTGCCCAGCCAGCAAGTTTCCTGACACCAAGCTTGACTTGGCGTTCCCATGTTGACGTGTTACATGATTTAAAGGACAATTGGACGTCGTGCGCATACATGGGATAAAATACTGAGGGTGGCAACGCCTTACCAAGTCAGTCCATTTTCACTATGAACAACGTGCAGCTTAGTACCCCGCCTTGAGGCACTCCATTTTCCTGCACGTGAACACATGAAAGAGCTGAACCAACCCCTAAAAAGTTCGCTGCGGTATGTAGCTATCCAGCGTACTTAGCATGTTTCCTGACAATCCAAAAAACTTCAGGTCGCTAAGGATGCCGTAACGCCAAGCGGTGTCATAAGCCTTCTCGAGGTTAAAAAAAAAAAAAAAAGCACCGTTACGCAAAACTGCTGGATGAAGGCATCCTTGATGCACGATTATAAGCCCACAAGTTGTTCGCTGGTGGGGTTTCCCCACCTTGAAGGCAGCGGCAGTTTTCGAGTAGACAATTGTACTCCCCCAAAAGTACTCGCCTCCTGTTAATCGTTCTCTCGAAAAGCTTGCACAGGCAGCTTATGAGTGCGATTCGACGGCACGTCACTCTTCGTGGCCAAAAAGAATGTGCGCCCACTGAAAATTTCACAGCGAAGTGCGTTCAAGGTAGTACTGGGAAACATTTACACGAACGACGAGTGAGAATTATACATAACCCAAGCTCTGGCTTCCAACTTATCGCTTCATTGTAAGTTGCGAAAAAAACAGCACTCAGTTGAGGGAAGCGAGTATTGGAATATCATCGCAAATTGATAATGGTGAAGAAGGGTACATCTGCCCTTCGTCTAAATGTGCGCTGTTCACACTACGGTGCCTAGTCGCGGAGTAACCCAACTAGGCGCCCTGTTGGACGTTCAAGATGATATTAACACTTGAGCTGTCGAGCAGGACAGATATACGCGCTTAAAGGTGTTGCGAGCTAACACTATCCTTAGCATTCAACATTATTTCACAGATGGTGATGACGAAATAAATATTTCGTGGTTTACGCTTTAGAATTACGCCAGTCGATAAATTTTCTCAGCATTTAGTTTTCCTTCGCTGCGTCATTCTGGCTGAGTCAAATGTAAGTGGAAAACCACTTGCAGGAACTATAGTGCTGGCAACGTTAGAGAGGCAAACTGCCGTCTGCTGGTTTCGTACAAACATTGGGACGATTGTGTGCGGCACTAGCTCTAGCTGTTACTTGCGCTTTCTGTATCCGTCACACGTGTATAGGCGTCTGAACAGTAAATTGTTTCCGTGTACACTTGTGCTGAAGGAGCTCAAACAGTACAATCCATTGAGAAAAGTTGGGTGTTCGGGCCTCGCTCCGAAAACACAGCGACCGTGCAGCGGTGGTGGTTACCTCCTAAGGCAGGCTGATCGTCAGCGCGTCCCTGAAGACAACACACCCCGCAGTTGCCGAAGAAGCGGCCGTGGCCCTCGCACTCGCACAGCCGAGCGTGGACACCGTGGCCACCGACTCAAAGACAGCGTATGGAAGCTTCCGCAGGGGGGTAGTCTCCTCTGCGGCCCGAGCCATTCTATCCAAGTGCAAGCCTCCGGGAAGAGCCATAGAGCTCGTGTGGGTCCCGGCCCACTCGCAGGTACACCAGGCAACACCATCCCCGGATACCATGCCCGATAAATGTCAATCCGGGCCGAGCACGAGCCGGAAGAGCTACCGCACCCAGCTTTCGGAACATTACCCGGATGTACCGAGAGGAAAGGTGCAGGCTGCCAGAACCGCACCCCAAACTAACCAGGAAACAACGGACGATCCTGCGTCGAGCGCAGGCGGGGTCGCTTGCGCATCCCGTACTGAAAACCGCATGTACCCTGCGGAAGACGATAGACTGTTTGTTTTGCAAAAGAGAAAAGAGCACCGTGCCGCAGATCTTGGCAGAGTGCACAGAACTCAAGACTACCCCTCTCCTCCTTTCCTTCCCCCCAACACCCCCAATCCCCACCCTCGAGCGATGGGAGACCTTGTCATCCAGTCCCGCCCCCCCGACTCAGCTCGCACTGACGGACAGGGGCCAGGAGCTGCGGGGAACATACGGGTCCCGTAACTAAAGAACCACCTCGTCCAGTGCCTGCGTGCACCACCGATTTATTTTGGGCTCAATAAAAGTTGATTCGTCATCATCATTCCAAGAAAACTGAGAACGCCGCTTTACTGTGCCGTACTTGCTTTCCGGAGGGGCTGCGCCACTTATCGGATTTCTCGGCAATGGGAGGAGCCAGGTGCATGACTCGACGTGCGGAAGTTGCAGTGGATGTGGCAGTAGAAACAAGTGTGCACCGCTTCAGCTGTCCTTCATTATTGAGAAAAGCGCCGGACGGGCCAGACTAGTGCACTGCTTTGCTGCTCCTGCTTGCATCTGTGCGGGCAATCGAACATAGGAAAGCGCGCAGTGGTGAGCCAAAAACATTGGCTTCAACTAGTGTCACTAAATACCCTATTTAGTGACTCTAGCTTCAACGACAGATAATGTTTCGTCAGGCTAAGTTGTAGAAGGCGAGAGCGAAAAAAGCCCGCGCAATCACAAAAAGACACAACCAGCATTGTGACCACGCCGCTAATAGGCACTGAAAACTAAAAATCACAAGAAACTCTTGGAATTCATTTCCGAAATTGGACTCTATAGTTTCCTGTAGTGCCCCGCATCATTATCATTTTTCTTTCATTCTGCGTCGTGCTTCTGTCCTGCTTTGTCCATTGTTTCCTTGTTACTATGCCCCGTGGCAAAATGACGCAAAAGAAAAAGTCAACGCATCGAGTAAGTTGAACAACGATAACGATTGCTAAGGGTAATAAAGATGCGTTTTATGGTCAATTTAAGTGCTCAAAATTATGATGTTTGCACGGAGTATACGACATATTAGAGTTTAGTTACTGTATATTTTCTTTTAAATTGGGGTTCAAATTATGCCCCCAGCTAGGCACGTGGTATGGAAGCGATGGCACAACCATCACCCCTAACCCCAACCCTACCTATGTGCCGTGGGTGGAGCTGCTGACCAGCCCGACCTCTCAGACCAGCGACGACCGGGGCAGCGGGCCAGCAGTCCGGGCACGATGCAAGGCATCCCGGACTAAGGACGCCTCCCTTTATGCTGGTTGGTGCCCAGACGCCAGCATCATCATCATCATCATCATCATCATCACCATCATAATCAAATTCGGGAATTTCAAATATTTTCTCAAGCGTGACAGCCCGCGGTATAATTAGCATTTGGATTGTGGGTTTCGCCTACATCAGCGCCGTCACACCGGCGGTTTGCGCGCGTGGCACCGTGCGGGTGCCCGGACGTGAACGTGGCGACCATTTCAGTGCAGCGGCTGTGGCGGCGGCGCGGAGGACGCGCTGCGGTGCAGCACGGGTCGAACGGCGGACGGGAGCGCCCCTGGGCTGACCCTGAGCGCGAGCGTTGACAGCGTTCAGGGACGCGGCGGCGGCGGCTTCTCTGAGCGCGCCCACGAGGAAAGGGGCGACAGAGCGCGCTTTTCCTCGGCGGCCGCCGCTGCAGGTTCACAACAATTCCCGGTACACGGCACCTAATTGACCGAGGGGCATCGCGAGAGCGGACGAAGGACAGTGGGTTACCGCCGCCACGATACGTGCACGGCTCAAACCGTTATTTTTGCCGAAACGGACGCCCAGAAGACGTTGGGTCAGCGTTGCATGACCAAATGCTTCCGGCCTTGGAGTCAGCTCTTTCACGCGAGTCTCACTAACCAGTAGATAAACGCACATTTCAATCGATTGGCGCATTATTAGGAAGTTCGTTTTGTCAATCGAACAATGGGCGGAGGCGGGATGTTGATAAAGTTGCGATGCATTCGCGTCGACAGGCCAACGAGAGCGCAAGTGAAAGCAGCTGTGAAGCAGGCGGGCCACACGCCTCCCACCCCCGTACCCGGAGCTGCACCGCTCTCCCTGTACGCCGACACCCTCACAGTTTCACCGCTGCTGTGGTGCGGACGTTCTTGCGGGATGCCCAACGTCCTTCTGTTTCTACGACTCGCTCATGTCTCACTTGCTTCGCAGCAGCGTCTTCACGATAAAACAAGGATGCGTAACAAAGATGCGCACGCAATTCCCGCCCTCTGTCCACTCTTATCGCTCAGCCAGGGACACCTCAAAGCGTGCCGCACGAAGCAACCAGCCTATAATAAATCTACGGCACCCTCTGGAGAACAACCTGAAGCTATGAGGTGTTCTTCTGTCACATCGTTGTTGTGCATAAACAATGTAATCGAGGCTTACGATCAGCATCAGCAGCAGCCTACTCGGGTCCACTGCAGGACGAAATCCTCTCCCATCGACCTCCAACGGCTCCTGTCCTGCGCTGCTCGAGTCCACCCTTTGCCCCCGAATTTCTCATCTCACCCTTCCGTAATATCATTGGGCTTCCCCTTTCTTAAAGACCCGTATCTTGGTGTCCACTCTGTCCCCCTGGTGGCCCATTTCTTATTCTTAATTTGGACTATGATACCTCATACTCTGGTTTGTTCCCTGATCCCGGAATCTCGTTTCCTCTCCCTAAGTTTTACACTTATCATACTTCATTCCATGGCCCGTTAAAGGGACCCAGAAAAGCTTTGTGAAGGTGGCAACCAAATGCATTCAGGTGGTAGAACACATAAAGGGGGATTTTTGAGCCAAATGTGAGCCCCATACGTTGTACGGATAATTTGTAAACAATTTTTGAAGATAGCCTTTCTCAGCCGATGAGCGCGACGCCGCAGCGAGCCGATCGCTGCTGACGCAACGGCGATCGCGGCTGACGCAACCCCAGGCGGCACAGAAAGTGTGCCCCAAGACCGGCCCGTCTATGGCCGCTTTCTGGCATGTCCGGCCAGCATCCAGGTTCTGGCAGCCACTGATCTTGCATTGAATGGCCAACATCCGGCAACCAGCGCTTCGGCATTTTTCTGTCCGCCCGTGTCCGGACGCACAACGGCAGCTAACCGGCTCCCAGATATTCAGTTCTCTTACGGCTGCCGATGTTGAGAAAGAGAACGGCCGAAGTACGGCCTTAGGGCATCCGTTTTTTCTTCGGGAAGCGGTAATCGGCCGAAGCACGGCACGCGACCGGCCACAGAATATGCGTATTCTTGCGGCAGTTGGTGTTCGAAAGGAGACCGGCCGGAGCGCGGCTGCCGTGCATTCGTTGTTTCAACGGTGAACCGCGCGTCCGGCGGACGTACGGCCCCAGAATATACGTTTTGCATTCGGTTAGCCGTCCTCGGCCGAATTACGGCAAGCGAATGGCAACAGAATATTTGGCAACCGGTGTTCAATAGGAGACCGGCCCACGTAAGGTATCTGGTTATACGTCCTTTTTTCGGCAAACGGCATACAGCCGAACAACGGCTCGCGCCTGGGCGCCGAGAATTCATGCACAGACGTGTTTGGAAGGAGACCGACCGGTTTTTTCCTGGGGGGACAAAAAGCCGTTAGGGAGCTGAGCGACGGGGACGCGTTTTTCATCCGCTCCGTGTTTCTACGTTTTAAATGAACGAACATCGTTTGTCAGACAGTAATGAGTGTTCTCGGTGAACGGGCAAGGTGCATGGACTCACTGGACATTAGCAGGGAACCTTTTAGGCCATCGAAATGTCATTTATTGCCACAAGAAGACTGTGCCACACCGACGGGTGAGCTAAGCCTCGCCAGTCATCGCCGCTACCACGCTTCTGCCGCCGGCTTCGTCGACGCATCATCTCGAGGCTATTCGCCCGCTCAAGAAATGGAGAGCATTGGAGACATCGATCCGCCAGAGATGTCCGATCCGAGATGGAGATGGTTCACCAAAATAACTGGCCTTCAAGGGCGACGAGCAAGCGGCAACCACGCAGGAGCTAAACCGCCACCATGTCAAGGACTCCCCACCAAAGAAAGGCAAGTGGGAGCAAAAGCGCAAGTTATTCTGCTTACAATTAAACTGCGACAAGCAATGTTGCACTATGTTGTTGGTGATAAACGTAGAAGAGACTCGCTCGTGCATTGGTAGGATCAACTTCATGCCCTGCACTATGTTACTTCAGGGGATTTTATGACTGCCTATTTAGAAAAAAAATTATTTTAAATTTGCGATAACAACAGAGCCTTGTCACTGACGAAGCCTAGCTGTTAATTTAGTTCTGATGTTTGAAGGTGAGCTTAGCTACTCTTGGGATATGACTCATTTGGGTAAACATAATCGCCAGCATCCTAGCAAACACGGATTTTGTCAGGATTTTCTTGCTCAACGCAGATTGTTGAGTTCACGCACGATTTGGCTCTTGAAATAGATAAGCTTAAAGTGGTTGACTGTATATTCTTGGACTGCAGAAAAGCAAATGATGGTGTTGCATATCACCCTCTGCGTAGTACATTTCATCCTATGAACTGAATGAATCGGTTTTTGCATTGTTATTACTATTGGTCCTATAGCTTTGTTCAAAAGTACTGTGTAGTTAACCGGACTATAGCGAATGAACGTGATTCCGTATACCTGCAGCTTTATTCGCATTTAATGACATCCTGGTGTGCTGATTCAGAAAATTTTTTGGATGTTAAACAGTCTGTTAACGGCACCTTTACAAGAAAACCTTCATTCCAATTGGATACGTATACCGTAAATTATGCTTCTGTGACAACGGCCGAGGAATATAAATACCTAGGAGTTTATTTAGGGAGTGGTTAGAGGTTAAATAGGCAGGTGCACACCGTAAAAGTTACAGCTGCACATGATTTTGGCTTTCTGAGACGAAATTTCAGTGAACCTCCATCTAACTGAAAAGAACAACCGTATTTAACTCATGTGCGCTCAATCTTGGAGTACGCATGTGTTTTCGTGGATCCCTACGCCAAAGAGCTCGTTGATACGCTCGAAAACATACAGAATATGTCAGTGCGATTCGTATTAGGTAATTGGCACGCTCAACTTAGCATGAGAGAAAGTAAAAATAAACTGAAATGGCAGGACGTGAAAAGATCACAGACGAAACCACAGGTTTAACTTTTTTCGTAATATCTATCATTCGAAAACTGTTGTAGATGGGGAGAAGTATGTCCAAGCGCCATTCTACATATCGCAAAGTGGGACCGCTAGCTTAAAGCAAATTATTAACTTTCCTTTAAAGGTGACGCCTTGCGCGATTCATTTTATTTTACATCAATACTGCAGTGTAATTATCTTCGACGTATGATTGTATTAACTGTTTATATTGACGATTTTCAGCGCGCTTTGTAGAATTATTTTGTTATTTTGTCTCATATTTAATGCTTAGTGTTATGTATCTCCCTTCTGTAATGCATGCAAAGGCAAGCAGGCATCAAATAAATAAATAAATAAATAAATAAATAAATAAATAAATAAATAAATAAATAAATAAATAAATAAATAAATATCTATCTATCGGTCTGTCTATCTGTTTGTCTGTCCATCTAAAGAGAGTGCACGAATTCGTGTAGTGGCCCGAGGCTGGACCGAACATCGAAAACAGCATCCATATGGCATAAATTTCATAATGAATAAATAAATGAATAAAAATAAATAAATAAAACAATGAATAAATAAATGAATAAAAATAAAAATAAATAAATAAATAAATAAATAAATAAAATTCCAGAGGGGCAAGTTTGCCTCCGACGGGTTGAGAACCCTACGCATTCAACCTTGACCAATAAAATATTTATTGCCCTATTCGTTGCAGTATGCAAGGTTTCCTGTATACATGCTACCATTGCTATGTTATTGGTTTGAAACAAATTATGTAACTCTAATTTTACGCCTTTCCTTGCGTGAACACAAAGGGATACAACTGCAGCCACCTGAAGCAGGGCGTCATTCGCGACGTGTCTAGAATTTTTTCAACGTAGTATGACATTAGAAGA
The DNA here is from genome assembly GCF_048455015.1 of Haemaphysalis longicornis. NCBI lineage: Eukaryota > Metazoa > Arthropoda > Arachnida > Ixodida > Ixodidae > Haemaphysalis > Haemaphysalis longicornis. The sequence continues at coordinate 35,209,297 of NW_027526335.1, forward strand.
AAATTAAGCTCTTTTGGACTATTAAGTGGTGTGGACCTATACTCATGAAAACAACATTAAAATAGATTGAAAATGAAAGTACCTGTTCGCTCCTTCTTAGGATCAGCCCTGCGCAAGATCATCAGAAAAGTTGATCGAGTAGAAAATGTCTTTGCAAGAAAAATGGGCAAAAACTGGACATACTTTTTTGTGAAGGAGTTATATTAAATGCTCCTGAGTGTTTTGTTGAGAACCAAAACGCTTCGTAAAGGCATTCACGCCGGTTTTATATACATCAAAATTGGTCAAGCAACTGTTATAAAAATAGTTTATGTAGTCATACCATGAAAGTGTTCCGGAATATTGCCCTAAAAGAAATTGGCTAAAAGCGGTGCAATTTATCTCTCTGAAATTCAACCCACTAAAGTATGCGCCTTCCGCCCCCCCCCCCTCCTCTTTCCCCGTTTATTACAGGTAAGCCGCCCCACAGAGGATATCAGGACCTGGACAATACATCTATTCAAGCTCTACAAAGAACTGAATATTTTCTCTGTTCGGCAGTAAATGAGGCACAGCAATTAAAGGAACGACAACTTGTGAGCACTGTTTAATAAATGGATTTTGCTGTCTACTGAGGCTGGTAATTAAGCAAGGCTGCGCTAAAAGCTTGACGGCTGGTGGTTGCGCGCGAGCTCACTTTGATGTGGCTGCATTGGACCCAAAATGCTGGGTTTGTGCTGCTTCTGCACTGCGCGAATGAGTCATCTGCTTGCGCGACATGCAGTGACCGGCCTCAGTACAGCTAACGTACTGTGGCTGAACTCCAATGCCCGTAGGACGGCCGTATTTCCGGTAGCTGTAGTCCGGCTGGAGTCCGACGACCGCATCTCGGCTGTCCTCCGGCGGACGTACTTCGGCCGTACACGGGTGGCTTTGGAATGGCCGGAGCCCTACGGCTGGAATCTGGCCGTATGACCGTAAGCCGGTCGACTGGCCGACGGACACTGGCCGTTGGACAGCCATGGGAGTACGGCCGTATACGGCCAAAAGGCCCACATTTGGACATGGGCCGAACATGGCTGCCGGAAAACGGCCGGACAGAAAATCACCGGCCAAAGTACACCGGCCTGTTTTAGGCCGAACAGTCCTGTGCTGCCCGGGCAACGGCGAGCCGCCCCCTGATTCGCCCAATCGCCGGCGAGGTCGGCCGCCGGCAACGTCCCTGCCATTGGCTTCCGGCTGCTCTTCCTCCTTCCTGCGCGATTCCGAGGCAAAGGCGGGTCCGCAGCGATTGACGCGTGCCTAGGCGCAGGAATGTAGCTAGCGCAGAACGGAAGTCGAGCGTCGCGATGTCACATGGCTATTTCCAGTGTTTCCAGCTGCTTTGAAAGAAGCAGAGAGGGAGGTGTGAATCGATCGGCAATGGGGGAGAGATGCATTTAATTGCTTCTGGCGCAGCCAATACTGAATGTAGATCAATAATTCCGACGGCACTGCATTGCTATATTGGTGCTACGCGACAGTACAGGCCTTTTGTAACTTTTACAAAAGGCTTTTCTGGGTCCCTTTAAGCCGACTTAGGTTTTCTTTCAAGTTGTTTAATAAGGCGCCAATTTTAAGCTCCATATGTCATAACCGGCAGGACGGATTGGTTGTATATTCGTCTTTTCAGTGATATATTCGTCTTTTCACAGCTTACTTTTCACTATATTGGAGTGTTTGCCGAGTTCACCCCAGCCCATACCTATTCTGTGCCGTATTTCTCTGTCGTGGTTGGGGTCAGAACTGACCACCTGTACGAGGTAGTTGTACTGTTGTACTTGTTTTAGAGTTTCCCTACATACGCTGAAGAGGGCGCTTTCGGCATGTCTATTCATCTTTACTTAAGATTTATTCATATTTATTTTTAGCTCTACTGCCGTGCTTTCTGGCTGTAGTTCCTCAAGCATTTTTGCAGGTGCTCTGCAGTCTCACTCAACAGGATTATGTCGTCTGCAGACCACAAATGACTCAAGTATTCTCCCTTGTGATCAAGCTAAACAAGGGATACAGACTAAAGATAGTACAGGCCTACGCGCCAACTATTTACGATGATGAAGAGGGCGGGACAGTTTCCACAAGGACGTGGAATCGGCAATAAAGTAGGGAACGACACAGCTCCCGATTGTGATGGGATACTTTAACGCAAATGTACGTAACAGACGAAATAATGGGGAATGGACATGGAAAAGACCCAACGGCACAACAAAAAAAACGAAATCGACTTCCTTTGAAACCCGCCGCGGTGGCTCACTGGTTAAGGCGTTGTGCTGCTGAGCACGAGGGCGCGGGTTCGATTCCCGGCCGCGGCGGCTGCTTTTCCGATGGAGGCGAAAAGCTAAAACGCCCGTGTGTTCGAGATTTCGGCGCACGTTAAAGATCGCCAGGTGGTCAAAATTAATCCGGAGCCCTCCCCTACGGCGCGCCTCATCGCCTGCGTTGCGTCGGCGCGTTCAACCCTAGAATCTATCAATCAAATCAATCGACTTCCTTTGAAGTGACAGCCCAGGTATTGTGCAGGGAGTAGAGGTGCTAGGAAAGATTCGGAGCAGCGATCTTAGGATAGTTAGGTGCAAGGTAAGGCTGACTCTCAAAGAGGAAGAAGGAAACTCGTTAAAAGTATGAAACCCAGCATGAAGTCAGAGCAAGGACGCAGGAGTTTAAAATAACTTTTCAAAACAAATGCGCGCTTCTAAACGAGGAGAACGAGGATAGTGTAGACAGGTGAAATGGCAATCACAGAATCAGCAGCAGTGGTGGGAGAAGCGACACGCTGGGAACAGAGTGGAAAACTAACTCGGAGAACGAAGGAACTAATTGCGAAACGTCTGAACGGGGACTAAAGTTATTTAGCAGAGCTGTCGAAATTGATTAACAAAAGTAATACAAAAGGCTAGGGCTGGGCGTCGGTCAAATTTTAATCGGATTAATCGGTTAATTAATCGATTAATCAGTTCAGGAAGAAAAACGACCAGGAAGAGAAATGACCAAACATCATATTTTATTATTATTCATAATAAAAAATAAGATCACTACGCTCGTCGGCCTGCTCATAGACATTCCACAAATGGGTGAAGTGGGTCATCATCATGGTGCTGGCGCGGGCGAGATGCTCATCACCGCAATCGTCACTCACTTTTCTAGAACCGGGAACATCGGCACTCGAAGTAATTGCAGGAGGCGCCGATTAATCGTGGTTCACGTACGACAGGGTTAGTTTATACAAGAGCCAAACGGTGCGAGTGCCCGCCCGCCGATTTTTGTACCGTGCAAATTTGTTTAAGAGTAGCCATTTTCCTGCCTGTTTTAACTTTAAGCTTTCGTTTTAATCACTACCTGGTCTGAGCATACTTGCAACGTTTTCTGTTATCACTTCAGGCGAGTTATTTGAACGCGAATATAATCCTCGACACGCTGGCGCACGATTTCAACACGGCACTCTTGTTAAATATTGTTCACATGAATTCAAACCGATTAACCGGTTAAAAAGAATGATCGCGTCTGAAGCATTAATCGATTAATCGGAAGGTTAATCGATCAATCGCCCACCCCTACAAAATACATTTGTGCAATAACGTACGAGCAGCAGTGGGACGACTAACCGATTGAAACTACCCTAACAGACAAGCTCACTTAGGCCATTAGGGGTCTGTGTCTGTCCGTCCGACCTAAAAGAAACAGCGCGGAAAATATCCCACAGCGAGAAAAGTCGGGTATTTGTGCGGGCGGTATCGCGAATATTAATTAACTTTAAATTATGCGTGTAAAATACGGGCTCGAAAAAGCCTAGACGTCGAACCACTTTGTCCCGAACAAATTTCACATAATGGCTTGCGAACTTTTGAAGAGTCAAAATTATGACTTATGAACAGTCATAATTTCCGGTTCGGGCATCAAGGACACATTTTCAGCCCGAACTGGCCCAGTAGTGAATTAGGTTCTACCTTCTTAATTTTAAGCAGTAGTGTTTCCACCTTCAAGTAGCAAACATGAGACAACCACGAGGCAACGCACCGCACAGAGCGAAGGTCTCCGCACCGCTAACCCGCAGAATCTTTTCAAACTGTTTCATAAACTGTTCATTTCATAAACTGTTCACTGTTTCAAAACTGCGCCTTTTTTTCAGCGCAGTCCTAAATGCAGCATTGCCGGAACCCGAGATCGACACGCCTCCTGAGCTGGCCAGGGGGCGCTACAGGGCAGGGGGCTGCACGGGCCCCCTGAGCTGAAGCAAATGCCTTCGCGTTTGAGTAACGGTCGACCAACGCTCATGAGCCGAGGCTTTCTACAACCGGGCTCCGGTCCACCACCGGGGGTGGAATCGGCTGTTCTTTCAGTGACTCGCGTGAGGCTGTCGCATTCATTAAAAAAAAAAAAAAAAAAACGAACGCACGAAGCGATTATCGCCCGTTTAGGGCTCCATGAAGTGGCGGCGGCCGCTACTGTGATTCCGCGCGTTTTTAACGATTAGCAGCACTCCAAAATAGAACGTGATGTAACAGCGGAAACCTTCCCCTGCTTTCCGCGTGTGGTAACCAGCAGTGAGCGATGGACGGGTATGCATGAAGGCGGTGCTGAAAAAGGCCTGCAGACGAAGAAGCGGAAAGTCGCGCGTACGTGAAGAACAAAGCTGCTGCCGGCTTCGCGTCCTCGTATTGCTTGCACTTCGTCAGCCTACCGCTATTCGGTCCCTTAGCGTCTCTTCACTTGTGTTAGTCGCCCTCGCTCCTTTGCAACATGCGAGAGAAGTTTACAGCGTAACAGTAATGGACCTTTTACCAGTAGCGATCTGCGTATGCGCGTGCTGCCGGTACGTCATTCTTGGCAGGCGCCTCCTGCAAGATAAACAAATATGCGCCCCTCGGCTTTCTGCTTGGGGACCGGCTATGCTGTCTAGCGCTGCACGTTTTTATTTTTTCCCGTCCGGCCCCTCGTGGTGGCTTGCACGTGCACACAAAAAAAGGCTTTCTACGGAAAGGGGCAAAAACGTTTGAGGTTGACCACGCTGTGAGCTGCCGATGAGGGAGTAACGAAAAAAAAGTACATAGAAAGGGGCGCTTATTAAGCGCCCTTTTTTCTTTACTTTTTGGAGTGATCGAATTCCAACTGCAGATTATTCACTGGAACGTGCGCCTGCTACAGTGACATTCACGTGAACGGCGCGGGTGACGGGTGGGTGCGGGAGGGACTGCAGGACCAGGATATTTTGTGCACGAGTTCTCCGAAAGACCGACATTTTTGGGGGCGTGCCTTACTGCCATTTTTAGTTCGCCGTGACGGCCACTGGGAGGACGGGTACTGGAAAAAGGTCCGTTTCAACGTAACCAGCCAAGAAAGTTTCTTCTAGAGCCACTAGATGAAGTTTCTTCTATACTCAGGACAAAATCCCTTCCCCTTCCACAGCACTCCCGTCAGCAGCTTTTGCGTCTTCATTCCCACCGTATCTTTCCTCCACAGTAAAACTACAGACAACTTGAGTCAACGCCCTAGTGGTACTGTTTTGCCTGAATTGACGAGAATTCATCCATTGTGTAGGAAGCGCGCCGTGCCCCAGTCTATCAAGATATTCACCCGTGCCGAGGTATTCGTGGAATTGCACCAGTGCCCGCTTCAGCGCGCCTTTGCCTCAACATGGTACAACACGGGCATGGCGTGCACTTGGAAACAGGTCTTCTTGCCAAGGGCAAGCACGTCACGACTGCTCTTTAATGAGTCAGTGAGCAACAGCTAAACCAAAGACAAACCAGAACAACCGAGTATCGCACAAATAAAACATGGCCTTTAATTACAGCACCTCGAAACACGGCGCACAGTTGCCCTCCTCTCTTTGCTTCATAAACGCATTTACGCATCCAGGCCACCACCATTGCCACTTACAGCACAACCATTGCGAATACCTAAACGACTACACAATCAACGAAGCATCGCACGATCTTGAAAAACGAAGTCATTCAATTCATCGGCGTTGCCAGGCGCCACTGCACTCTGGAATTACATTCCTGATATAATTGTCAATTTCACTGATCATGAAACTTTCCGCGAACAACTATCGAAACATTTGTTTTGGTAGCATTGCATAAAGCCCTTCAATCTTGTTTTTGATTCATGCTGCCTTCTCTTTGCTGCTTTTAAAATTCTTGTTGTTCATAACTCCTTTTCTGCATTTACGTAATCTTCGTGAATATAGTTCCAGTGCATTGTTCTGTTAGGCGGCAACGGTTTCACCCATTAGGATTGTTTTATTCCTTATGTACCCCCCCCCCCCTTACTCAATGCTTCGTAATAGCGCTTGTAAAGTATTTTGAAATAAACAAACAATAAATAAATAAAGTAAACGGATACGGCTGTAGCCAAATTTGAGGCCTTCATTCCCAAATTTCGTCTGCACGTGCACCAATCGACCGTGTCGATCGAGCGCTTTGATATCCCCTAGTGCTTATATCTATTGGTACATCCACATGCACATACAGTGAAAAACGCCCGTTTAATTACTTGGATAACTAATAATTTTGTATTGCCTGCATTCCTTCCCGCGGCTAAGTTATTAACCAAGTTATTGCCGCGTGTTGTTACCAACGTCGTGTCGTCTGTGTTTCGACATAGATGCGCAATAAAGACGCACTCGCGCATCGGTGTAATGCATTGGTGCGCGTCTGTTGCGTGTGAAGACCAGGAGATATCCGCGCAATGCACCCGCGCGCACCAAGCGCTGAAGCCAGTTCCGCCCTCCAGTCCAAGCGGACGGCTGGTAGGCCGGCGAAGCTGATAGCGACAACGGGGGTCGGTGTCGTCTGTGTTAGCGACAACAGGGGCCGGTGTCGCCTGAGCGTTCCTTCCCAGGTTGGAAATTGGTTGTATTAAAAAGAAGATCTACTGAAATTCAGAGAATCGTCTACTAATGCGTAGCATCCTTGTGCCGCTGCTCAAGATTGCGAATTCTCGACAGCCAGATTTGGCTATGAGTAGCCCAAGACGTTGATTTGATTTGATTGATTATGAGGTTTAACGCGCCGACGCTACACAGGCGATGAGGCGCGCCGGAGTGGAGGGCTCCGGATTAATTTCGACCACCTGGTGACCTTTAACGTGCGCCGAAATTTCGAACACGCGGGCGTTTTCGCCTCCGCTAGAAAAGCGGCCGCCGCGGCAGAGACTCGAACCTGCCAAATACCTTGGTTTATTTTATTGTTTTAAGTTTTGTTTCTCTCCGCGAACCATTGGGTGTTCACATTTGTAGATAAATCAATGTTCCAGTAATCATCTCCTTCAAGAATTTTGTTAAAGCGATGAGTCTACGCAGAGTTACTGCAAATCGAAACGTGAATTTTCACCCACGGCAAGTTTCCTCCCCGTTTCGTCCTCTCCTCGCACCGCGCGAGCGCACCGCTCGGATATTGCCCTTGGTGCGCCTCGATTCTCGATGACGTCTGCAACAACGTCCGGTTGCGCGCGTCAGCTAATGCAATAGTACTGCGTCGCAAGCATCGCTTTCGGGCCGCCGGACTCTCTGCCTTCCGTTTGCGCCGTTTTTCGTTAATTTATCATTTTACGAGATTATGGAGAAAGAGAGAGAACAAGTTACCTAGTGCCTGTCTTCTTGTATCACATTTGTGTACTTGTGTCAGTTCACATTTGCTTCTCTGCGGGAGCGAATGCAGAAATACTAAAAATGATTTTTCATAGCTTTCGAGCCCGTTTTGCCATTTGCGTGGTCTGTGCAGGTCTTCAGTACTTCTGAAACTTCCCACCAATTTTAAAGTGTCTGCCAATGAAGAATAAGCGAGGATGCAGATATGTAAAATTTATCACAGACAAAATGAATGATAACATTAATAATTGACGTCATGAAAATCACACTAATTATTACATAATAAATTGTAATGTAAGTAAATAAAAATTGTCAAACATTGTCAACAAAACAAATATAAACACCCCCCGCCTACCCCTCCAACTGCCAAAACCCGCCTGAGCAGTGGAGCGAGTCGTAATGCCGCTGGAATCGTTCGCGAGCCGCACGTGCCAACGTGGCGCCGGTATTCAAGCGTGCACTCAGAAGACTGCATCAATCAACGAACCGGGCAGGAAGAAGGTCAAGACGGCAGCTTCCTCTGAACGCGCAACGAAAGGTGCCTCGTCCAGTCAGCACATGACATCGGCAAAGAGGTAGAGTATAAGCCCTCATTCACACAGCCGTTTTTCACCCCGTCACGTCACCGTCTACCGTCGTGGGCGACGGTTTCGCGGGCGATTTCTCGCCGAAAACGGTGCGACGGTGACGGGAAGCCGAGCTCTACCACGGCCGGACTGGAGTTCGCGACGCGCGCTTCGCACTGGAGCTCTCCGTCAGAGCACAGGGTCGTCCGCCTAGTGATCGGTTTAGCCTATAATTGAGCGTGCGTAATCTGAAAAGTGAAGAAAATGGCTTAGATTTTTACGTGTGCTCGCTTTTCGCTAAATTTAGCCGTAAAAATTTGTTTTCTGATCGGCTGGTTTACCACGGGGCGCGGTCCCGTCGCGTTGGCGGAACGGAAACGTAGAGCCACGGCCGGACTGGGGTACGCGACGTCTCCGTCGCGGTTTTTTGACGTGACGGTGCCGGGACGGAAAAAGTTAAGGCTGTGTGAATGGGGGCTAATGCCGCCAAACTACAGCGCCGTGCAGGAGTAACGAATTTAGTCGTGGAACTACGTTGTCGCAATTCCCATGCCACGAGGTGTGCACGAGCAAGCGAGAAATGGAGCAATTTACTGGTAATGTCGTTTGACACTCGAAAGTTCGCTGGTGCTGTCGCGCAGCCACTGGCACGTCCCTTTGTTACGTAAGAACATGAGCCGGTGTGGAAGGTCGGTTCCCGAATTCCACGGCCCCACGTTAGGTGTCCATCCCGTTGGGTTGCAGTGGAGTGGGAGAGGGGGTTGCAGCGGAGAGGGAGCCGGTTATCCACCACGTTTAAAAAAGCGCAAAAAGACACGGACGAAGGCTGAGGTGTAAACAAACCACTTAACCTTCGTCCGTGTCTTTCGCGCCTTTTTAAACACGAACTTAAACCAACTCGCCCAGATTCCTGTTTTTATGCTTTTACCCAGCCTGTTGCCAAACTACGAACGTTGGCAAAACTGGCACTCCATCCTTGCGGCCTCTGGCGTTAGCGGGCCGGCACGCCGCTTATCACAGCGCGCGCGAAGGCAGCGAGGGATGCCCAAGGAAAGCCGCCGCGTCGTCATCACCGCGCGCGGCCAACAAAGGCTCCGCGAAACAGCGCCGTTGACGTGATGGCGCGTAGGGCGCAAGTTCCGGCGCTTTTGACGCGCTCCGTCCGACCCGCTCGCTTCCTGCCGTTTTACAACTCGCACGGTTCTTGTTCTTGGGACGAATAAATGATGAAGGCGAAAAGCAAAAACGCCCGTGTGTACGAGATTTCGGCGCACGTTAAAGATCCCCAGGTGGTCAAAATTAATCCGGAGCCCTCCACTACGGCGCGCCTCATCGCCTGCGTTGCGTCGGCGCGTTAAACCCTACAATCAATCAATCAATCAATAAATGATGAGGGCCGCCAAGCAAGCAAAACAATCCTCGCAGTCCTGTGCGCCCGCAATCGCCGTCCAACACCTGCTCTTCTAATAGGTCGGCTGTACCTCTTTGGGCCAACGAGCACGAAATCGCGGACTTTCCGCACTCAGTGGTTGGGCGAAAAGTGGCCAGAGGGCCGAATTAGGTTCGCGCAATGCTGGCGAATTGGCCGTCATATTAATCGATGTGGTGCAACGATGTTCCCGCTCGATTTGAGGTCGGCGCGGTGTCGCCACGGAGGAAACGCAACGCGGCTACCGCAAGTACGCTCCACTATCACCATCCCCATCAGCCCATCCGTGCCCACTACACGACAAAGGCCCGTTCCCTCGCAGAATAACGCATTCTCCGCCCGACTGGAATTCGCACCAGCGCATCTCGCCCTGTCCCTCCAGTGGTGCTAACCTCCCAACGCGGACAGTCGTGTCGGCAAAAAATGTGAAGCCAAGGGCTGCCAGCGACGTAACCGAGCCATAACTATTTTGTTGCTAAAAAAAAAAAAAAGCACCCCAACTATTGCGCCATTTTCCAGCATCAGGGGCGGGGAGGAGACGTACGCCCTCCAGTGTGCCCGCCTGTGGTCCCTGGGTAACTAGTCTGGTACTCGGCTTAGTGATGACGGCAACGCTTGCAAAAATTGCCGACTGATCCGTATGCCTGGGCCGAAGTTTGTGTGCACGCGACGCCCTACGGCGCTCATCTCGGCTAATTGTGGTCCCCGCGAGACGCAGCGGACCTCGTCATCCCGAGGCGGGGACCAGTGGGGACCAGCCAGTGAGAGGGCGAGCTCTAGTGCGGCTTTTGCACCTCGACAGCATTGTTGCGGGGCCCGCGAAGGAAGCGCGAGAAGACGTGGGAGGCGCGCAAGGCCAAGAGCGGGGACGACGACTGGCACGGCGCGCGTCCCTGGGCGCGTTCGTTCACACGCCAGACGAGGTAGCGGTAGAGCGGCAGCAGCCAGGGACGCCCGGCTCGCTCGCTCGGCGCGCACGGCGCCGCCCCACGGACTGCGCGCGCACCTGAAGAGGCGCTTCCGCCGCCGGGGAAAGCCCCGCTTCCTCTTCGCAGATACGCTCGCTCGTTACGCGTACATCACAGCCCGATCGATCGATGCAGCGCGACAGCGAGGAGACGTCTGGGACGCCGGTGTGGAGCTTCGCGAGCGACTCGATAGCGCGTACGGAAACAAAGTTACACAGCGGCACGCGGTTGGGAGCGACGAAGACAAAACGGGGAGCGGGTTGACGTTTCGTCACGACGCCGAGGGTCCAGGGGCTGAATGGCTGCTGTCGTCAGCCCCCCGCTAGAGCAGGCTTTCCTGCGAGGCAATCTCGCCCCGTGAACCGTGTCTCTTCCGAAGCGAGCGTCGGCCTGACGAATGCGATGCATGAGAACGCACGGCGAGAAAACATGCCACATAACGACCTTGACTTTTTTGTATAACCTAGGTCAATATAAAATGAAGGAAGCTCACACCAACGCGTAAGAATTGAAGGTAGCGAAGCTGCACGCAACCTTCACTTACCATCACGACGGTTAAGTCCACGATTGCAGCCAATTTGCTTCTTCGCTTTTTTGGAAATGGTAATCATTGGACACCATTTTGGAGGGGCGCACGCTATAACTGTCTTTCTCGTTCCGAGCAAAGGTTGCCACGACTACGGCGAACACGGGAGTTTTTTTGCCAATTTCAGCCAATCTCTCTAAGTGGGCATGCATGGCTTGACAAACGTGCACCGGGGACGCTCGGCGGTCGTCGCAACGCACGCACACACGAGCGCTCGGAATTTCCTTTTTTTTTAAACTGCCGGGCGGTCGCCAGAAGGCACGCGCTCACGAGGGCGCGCTGGGAAATTTATTTTGGTATTTTTAACTGCGGACAGGAAAAATTACGATCTGCTAAACCGCTTTGTTGTTAAAATGTTTTTGTTACGCACTGCTTCTTCGTACGGCAATGGAACGTGTGAATCGATTGACAAAGACGTCACCGAAGAGGAGTTTGGAAAACATTTTAGATCACAAAACTGCGCCAACGGGCCCAGTACGCTTGTAATCTAATGAGCACGAGTAACCAATTTTCTACTTCCAGAAGAGCAAGACTAAGCAGGCCCACCGAACTAAGGATGCTAGAGAGTGGTACATACAGTAACTAGCGAGCGCTGTCTGGCGGTCCGGTAGCAGAGCCGGTCGCTGTCGTGCCTTCTGAGCCAAAAGACTATTGCAGCTTCGCATAAGCTGACTTGCTTATTAATAGCGGGTTCACAAGTCATGGTGAGAAATCAAGTTTAGAACGCACGCTGCGAGTCGCGGCACGGCTTTTCTTATCTACCAGTCATTTCGTGGTTCCCTACGTCAGGAAGTGACTGCAAACAATGCTGTCCAATCAAAAAAATTCTGCAGAAATCCAGAGAATTATCTACTAATGCGTAGCATTCTTATGCCGCTTGTCTTGAGTGTGAGTTTTTTTCCAGACAATTTTTTTGGTTTTTCTAAATCCTGGCCGACCAATTATCTCCATTTACGCTATAACTATTAGAAGTGAAACTTTCGCGATATCTGCATTATTGTGGAAATGCAGGGCGTTACACGGTTCGCCATTTTCCGTCTTTTTTTATATATTTTTTCTAGTTTTTCAAAATTTCGTCCGACCAATTGTCTCCATTTACGCCATTATAGCGATTACAGGTGGAACTTCCGCGATATCTTCATTTTTGTGGAAATGCAGGGCGTTACACTCTCCTTGTATTTTGGGGGTACTCGGCAAAGAATGCTACGCATTAAAAATTGGAAGTTCCCCTTTCCGGAGCACCGGCCTCAGCAAGATTGCATACCCACAACAAACACGCACAACGCGCTTGCCGGTTCGACACAGAGTGGAAAAAAGGTGAAGGGGTGGCACAGTGCAACAACAGTAGCTTGCAAATGGTGTTGAACGTCGCCGCGGCATCCTTCGCTGTCCGCCCCATTCACTAGAGCTCAATGTCCTAGCCTAGCAATGTAGCAGCCACGTAAGAACGCTTCCTTCCGCCACATTACACATGCCAATGATGTGTTGACATAAAGTCCCTCCATGCGCGTTCTACGTTGACCTACCCCATTCCTCGTCCACTTTGGAGAGCTAACACGTTTTGCGCGACCGTCAAGACTGTACACCATCAACATACACTCCACTCTTGCGGGTTCGACAAAGACATAGAATAGAGGGGAAAAGGGGGTGACACAATGAAACAATGCGGCATCCTTTGCTGTACCCTACATTCACTATAATGCTCAAACACCCTGGCCCGCGCATATCTTGCCGCCAAACCACACATGCCGGTGGGTGCGTTAAACTAAAGCCATTCACGCGATTTTTACGTTGACTCGAATGTGATGTACGTTGGCGCACCGCTTTCCTCGTCCACTTTCGCAAGCTAATGGGTCATCCATCACCGAAATGTTCGTCTGCCGTCGCCGCGGCTTCGGGGGTACCATTGTTCGCTGCGTCGCCCCTCTGGTCGGACTGGCAAAACTCGCCGGTCCCCTTTCAGCCTCTTCGCGTGCGACTCCACTTAGTGATGACAATCCCTTGTTTTACCCGACATCGTGGGACAAGTGAATTTCCCTTGCCGACTTAGAGCAGCGCGCTCCCTCTGCTACTTTGTCCTGCAGGGTAGGGTGCCTCGATGCGCGCCCGCTCCGGGCGCGCATCGAGGCACCCTACTTCAGGGAGAACGACCACACCCGCAATTGTCAAGCGGCGCTGAGTTGCCACAGTATCTACGGTAACCCCGCACAAGAAAGGCCGAGGCTGCCCACGGATGTTGACCAACGGCTCCCGCGTTCCCCAAGTCGCCGCAGTTGGAAAAAGACCGGCGTCGGCGTGTCGGTCCGGCAATCCGTGGCTGCTTTCGTCGTTTTGTGAGCGCTACCAGAGTCAAGGACTGGTGCTACTACCGTGAAATTGGCTACCACGTCGTGGAAGCAACCAAATAGAAACCCGACGGTAGTGAAAGTGCAGAAAATGTCAGTGGGCCAGGAAGTGCGAGCCCGCCCATAAAAACATTTGTGTGTGTGTGTGTGTGCGCGCGCTTTGGACACGAGGTGCTCCCGTGCAATTGACAGCAATGAGTCGGCACATCAACTCGCTCGCGATACTCTTCACCGGGAACCGTTGATTCCCTGCCCCGGTCCCTCGGAGGGGCCTTCCCTGCACCGTATTATCAAGGAGGTCTCCGCCTGGACAAGCGCCTCTACCCGCCTCCTCACGCATCCCTCGCCGTAACGGAGGCTCGACTTCTCCGGCACATCCACATGAATGCTCCCTCCCGTCTGTATCTCTGTCGCTATGATACCCCCCTTATCCCAACTGCCCCACTGCCCATGCTGATTTACCCCGTTGCCCTTTCCCGGCGGCTCAGCAGCTTCCCTTTCCATCCCCACCCGGACTTGGCTCTGAAGGGGAAGAAGAACAGCGCAGACTGGTCGCCCGGGCGGTCGACAGGCTCGGCCTGTGGTTTCGGCCGAAGGAAAAGACTTCTCTACTCTCGTGCAACAACGAGTGCGGAACGCACACGCGAAGAGAGTTGCTCGAACGAAGCACAAACGGGATGCCGCTCCGCAGCAGCAGCAGCAGCGTCGAGGTCTCGGCTCGAGTGTGCCCTCACTACGGGACTTCGCTCACCAACCAAGGCGTCTAACTGCGGCAGGAGGCTGTGGTCCTCCTCCTCGGACGACTCGCGCTGCCGTAACGGGGACCCTGCAACAGCGGGTGGGACGCACCTGCCGTCGCCCAAGACCAGCCCAGGGAGCGCTGCACTGCCAGCCACGCGAAGGGAAAACCTGATCGCGTTTGAGGTAATTATTCCACCGCGGCGCTGACGCAACACCAGGGAAACAAGCTCTCGGATGCAGCCTCTGAAGTATTAATGAAACCTCATTTTGTAGAAATAATATCCACATGTCTAAAACACTCAAAACCGCACAGGTGACACCGGAAAGTACAGGATGACCAAAACGTGGTCGCCCTGTTAGATATTCATCTCAGAGGGGAAAAAATGCTGGGTGCTGTGAGGTCAGTCTCAACACTCAATTCGCTTTTGTTTCTTGCACTTAGTACAGCCGCGCTATTTATACCCACCCAATCTTCCTTCCGCCCCTTCCTCCTTGCCTCACAGTGATTATCGGACGAGGTGTACGAGGTGTCAGCATGGTGTGCGGCCGATAAAGCTCCCCATGCGAACTGGAAGAGGGACCGCTAACAAACGGCCAGAAACAACACCGACAAAAAGAAATAACACCCCAGCCTACATTGTCACTCATCACACTAATTTGCACAGCGGGGCAATTAAAAGCAGCCCGAACAGCGGGGCCGCACCTTTACAATACTCCAAGCGTTCCTGACTGACGCACACCGACGCAGCTGCCTTGTCCCATTGACCCAACCTGGCTGACTCTCGCCTCCACTTTTGAGGAACAGCCGGCTCTGGTGCGGTGCATCAAAAACGCACCAGAGCTTAGTTAGCATTCACTGAAGACGACCTGTAGTCGGGTTGTCTGAACCGCCTTTGGTTCTAAATAAAGATATCTTTCTCTCTCTCTCTCTCTCTCGTGGCCTGCGTGCGAATTATCCGACGTCAATGGCTGGGAACAGGCAGTTCCGTCGCAGTTGCGGCCAAGCGCCAAACGCTTGTCACCATCGCCGCCTTTCGCGCGACACCTTAGGCTTGAAAAACGAGTCGGGGAAATGCAAATGTGGCACAGAAGGCCTTGCCACCACCAAGATATAGAGGGCGGGATAAAGGCGCCCGAAGACTCCTCCTCGCGCTGCCAGGGAGCAGGACATCGGCTGTATGGCGCTGCAGGCGGGAGCATTTATGGCCAGGCGGCGCTCGCACTCGCATTTGTCTGCACACACGAGTGCAAGGCAGTGCCGACCTCGCAGCGGTGGACAATTGGGGAACCGTCGTGGATACAATGACCCTCGTCCACTAGAGCCCAGACGAAGCCGATCGGGTGCCATACTATGGCACTACCACATAGTGAGCAAGGACTAAATGTCATCGCGGATTTACAACGAACTGTGCGACTCGTTGCGGAAGGCAGAATGCTACGGGGACTCATCCCACCTCACCCAAACGAAATACACAACATCACCTGGACCCCCCCGGACATGCGGGACTGGAGCGAAATCAGACTGCAGATCAGGCGGTGCGCTTACCGACCCGTCACAGGTCGCAGCTACACCACGTTCCCCTGCCTGTACCATTTAGCGCCTTCAGGCAATCCGTCTCAGTAGGCGATCCTTCCCAGCGCCGCACACTGAATTAAGCACCAAAGACGCACTTGCTCTCCATATATGACTCGAATACTTAGTCGCAAGTCCCGATGGGCCACAATACTCGACAAAAAGGAAACACACCAAAGGGCAACTGCTT
The DNA here is from genome assembly GCF_048455015.1 of Haemaphysalis longicornis. Classification (NCBI taxonomy): domain Eukaryota; kingdom Metazoa; phylum Arthropoda; class Arachnida; order Ixodida; family Ixodidae; genus Haemaphysalis; species Haemaphysalis longicornis. Next base: position 35,225,301 of record NW_027526335.1, read on the forward strand.
AAAGTGCGGTAAACCATCCCCCCCACCTGGGCTTGCACTCACGTATGACCCAGGAACATTGGCGGATCCAACGGGGGGTGGGGGGGAGGGGGGTCCTGATGTCCTGGTCCCCTCTTAATTTTTGAACTTGTGCCCCCAAGAAGATGACCCCTCAGGCGATAGAAAAAGTCTAGTTGATATTTTTTTCTATTTCTTTTATTTCTGATTTCCCCAAATTTCGGCGAATAAAAAACGCTGCTGTCCTCTTCATTCTCCTCATCACCATCGCCATCATCATAACTGATAGACGTTGACCCCCCCCCCCCCATCAAAAAAAAAAAAAAAAAACGTGGATCGCCCCTGCTCAGGAATAACAAGACCACTCCAGAGACCTGGGAGGCGGCCCTGGCCTTTGGCTCACCCCTCTACGGCGAGCTCATGTTGGTCGGGAGGGCGAGGGTAGGGGCCACAGCCTCAGGAGCCCTAGACATGGATGGGCTCCTGCCCCCTACCCCGTCCTTCATCCGCCTAATAAAAGTTTATCCACCGCCACATCGCTTAGTTCAGCGAGACGACTTTCGATATTCGCGCTGCATAAAGGCACAGAGAATATAGTTGGACAAACAAAATACGGCTTCACCACGCGGAAAGATCCTGGGTTTTCGGGAAAGGCTGCAAATGCGTTAGCCTTCCCTTTTAGCAGTGTGACTCGTGCCTGCGCTGTTTCAAAGGCCGTTGAACCAAAGGCCGTTGAACCGTCGAGTTCCCCTTTGTAAATACAGAGGGCGCGGTTGCGGGCGAGAGTCCAATTGTCAACTGAAAGTTACCGTCAACTGAAATCTTCCCAACTGACGATTTTCGGATGCACGCGAATACAGGTAGGACTCACTGCCGAGCGCGCCTGAAACAAACAAGCAAAGGCTAAGCGGGTCACCGGGTCAGTGTGCAATCAATACCTGTTGCACTTCCTGCTTTCCGCTCGCCCACAGCTGCAGTCTTCCGCAGCAGCCTGCTGCTTTGCAGGCAGGCCGTCTGTAGGCGCATGCAGGGGCGGCAGTTTCCACTCACGGGCACAGCCTGAACAGGCGAGTTGATTCGACACAACAGCGGACGGGTCCCTTCGGGAGGCCGACCTGGTTTCGGCGAGGTTCTAAATCAGGCGGTTCCTTCACCGTTCACGCCGGACTCGCGCTCGTTTTGTGCAGAGTGCAATTTTACGCCTGAGCCCAGTATATCCAGTCCCATAGGAAGGGGGGGGGCACCTCCGGGATTTTCCGAAGAGGGGTCTGAGCACCCCCCCCCCCCCCCTACCCCCGGGCGATGCTGCCCGCCCCCCAACAACTTCTTGAAGTTCCATTGCCAGTTCAGGTTTCTTTTGTGTTGCCTCTACCTTTTCACTTAAAATTTTATTGTGGCTAAAAGCTTAGCGCATCATTGTTGGCGCAGACGTGCACGGCTTACTTTGATACTTTCCATTCATTACTTCAAATACTTACCACAGGATCACAAGCGCTCTAGAAGCACCAGCGGCAGGTGCGTCATACGTATCTCTATTCCATTTTTTAAACTTCTGAAAATATATTTAGATATATAGTATATACACGGAATAATTTATATTTTTAAAGAGAAGGACGGAGCCTACTAACCATCACTGTCTAATGTTAGGGATAGCCTATGCTCATGGAGTGAATGTGTTGATGTATGTTCACCTCGTGTTACATTGCCTTGCGTGTTTTTTTTTAGATGCAGAGCATCTGATTCACTCGCCTTGTCCCTCCGGCGTCGTCATCGTCGTCGGCGTTGTCCGCCCCTCCCCCATTCTCCTCGCCGCGCCAGCTGCGCTCTCCGCCGCTCACCCCCTCTCCTCTCCGATAGCGAACACTCTCTCGCGAGGGGCATTGGATTGGATTCGATTGGATTGTCTTGGATTGGCTTGGATTTGGATTGGATTAAAGTGGATTAAAGTGGATTGTGTCTGATTGTGTTGCGTCATAGCCGCGGCACATTGCGTCATAGCCGCGCCAGGCGCGCTGAAGCCGGCGCATGTGCAGTACTCTCTCTTCCGCGGTTTCCTCTCCTTCGGGCGCGCTGCGCATATAACCGGTGTGCCGTTCTCCAGCGAAGCAAGATCCACGCTTGGCTCAAACACCTAGAGTCCACGCCGCTTTACAAGTACGCCAACGTCGTCATCGACTGGGACCGGCTTACGCAGTCCCCTCAACGTTATGCGCGCTATAAAACGCGGTCCCTTCGCCTCTCCGCCTATGCGTCGCATCTACACAGGGGTTCCCGCGAGGGGAGGTGGGAGTTTTTTAGCATAAAAAACAGGCTGTAGTCTTTAGTTACCCATTCGGCAATCTTTATCAGCGGCTTGCCAAATGCACATGATTGTTCTCTGTCTCAGCTTTGCTACTCTTTCCAGTAGGCAATCCTGAGGACTTATAAAAAAAAGAAGCGCTTCTAATAATTTACATTTCTTATGGGCGAAGATATCGTCACTTGCAGGCAGAGGTAATAGATATATATAATTCATTCAGCACTGAAAATGAGGCCAAGCTGGATTCACTCAAAATCAGAATCAGATTCAGATTGTGGTGCACCCGCCGAATTCTGCACCCAGACTTGAGGCGCGCTGTAGTGGAGGGCTGTGGCGTAATTTTGACCATGTGGGGATTGTTAACGTACGCCGAAATCTCGACATACCATATTATATACACACGATGAAGATGATCATGATTATATATATACATATATAACTAGAAAAAGAACAAACTCACAAGGCGCGCAGAAATAGTACAAGTAAACAGTCGGATACACAGCAAGAGCAACAACAAAGAAGGTTTACTCACGTAGCGGCAATGGGACTTGCCTTCATCAGGGTACAGTTACATGATGTTGCTGTACGTAGTTGTTTCCCGGAGGGGGGTGCAGCCCCCCCCCCCTCCTGGAATATGAAAACTTTCTGTTTATGCCCAGTCCCCGCACTTGGGAGGCCCGAGAGCGAACACGAGGGGTGCACTACGTTCCGAGGAATGCACAGAGTAAAATGGGCCTTTACGGTCAGCTAAAGAGTTCAGACGGTGAAGTATGCTAACAGGCAAGAAGCACAGGCAGCAAATGTAGGGAACAAAATGAAATCGAAAACGCCGTTGGAGATTCACGCGGCAGATAAGTGATATGAGGAAGGAGTACACCTCTGAGGTAACTCCAGGCGCAGCGTCTCGCTTTTTGAGGATAAAGCGGGTCGCTTGAGAACGAAGAGCTTTGCGGGGAGTATACCCAGTGTGATGGGTCATGTGTGGTCGGCGGAAAGGAAACGATTCGGCACACTGTGTTCGGATGTGATTGCACCCATCGAAATCCAGGTGAAGGCGTCTTGCTGTGCCAGAGAGCGGGACGGAGTCCACGAGGCCCTGGGGTCCTACCTGGACGCCTCGGGACTCCACCCGGCTTGCCGCTTTCTTCCCAGCTAAACTGAACTGTAGCCGTGGGTTTTTTTTTTTTTTTGTGTGTCTGCGTGTATTTGTTATTTTTTCTTATTGTTCTTAGCGTTTAGTCTTGTATATATTGCACATATATGTCCTTATTAGTCCTGTCTATATGTATATTTGCATCCTCCCCTTCTCTCTCTCCTCCCTTTCCTGTCTGCCTGTGCTCCCCATGCCCCACACCTCCACACCAGCAGGCATTCCGGTGTCCACCCTTACGTGGGACAAACTAAGCCTGCTGGTGGTCTTTCCTTTCCATTTCGACAATAAATTCATTCATTCATTCGTCTTGCCGAAGCCCCAGGGTTTAGCTGTGCACAGCAAGCTTGTGGACGTGACTGAAAGACTGGAATGCCGCTGAAGGAAGAGCAAGATGGAGACAAGCGCTGTTGCCAGCAACATTTAAACGGGAACCTGCCGCTAATGCCATCGCTGAGACCGAAAGGGTAATGTAACACACATAAGTTAGCTTCTCGGTGAGGTAAAAGGTCACCAGCCCGCGATAACGGGCTACCGTAGACTATCTTCAATTCTCTTTTCACGCCTGCCTTATCCTAATAGCTCATTACCAGCTTTCGAGAAGGACGTTTCCGGTGAGCACAAAAGCACAACGGTCTTCACCAACGTGGATTTCGAGCGGTCAAACCATTCGTGGCGGCAGGTCACAAAAGCGATGCTCGCCGCAACTCAGAGAGGAGTCATGGACTGTTTGCGGGAGATTACGTCACGTGCTATTGCGTTAAAGGGACAGGCAACCAATTTCTGCGGAAAATATTCCCATCCCAACCCCAACCACCCCCTCATTGGCTATGGCCTTCCTTTCAAATAAAAGCTTCAACTAACTAACTATTGTCAGGAAGCCAAGCACGACGCAGGTTATTGTTTTGCTGTACGGCTCGCTGCTATGGTTGCCAGCATTCATTTTAAGAAATAAAGTTTACTGGAGCGAACTTGTGCTCAGTGAACAGAAATAAACACAAACGTCGAGGAAACAGTCAGCTGCGTGTCGTGCATAGATGAGCGCCGGCGAGACGAATACCGCGATGCTTGCCTTGCTAGCATTCATCTTTCGGCGTTAATAGGGAGTTATAGCTTTTCACCGTTTTTCACGCTCCGTTCCGCTCCGATAGCAAGCGGGAGCGCTACTGCGCATGCGTGGCGCGCTTGACCGCGAACGGCATTGGCTCCGGTTGCGCCGAGCGGGCCGCCGATACCGGAGCGGATCGCCGAAAACGGTCAGCTAAAACTCTCTAATGCTTCGAGAACCATGGAGCCAGATCTAAAACATCGGTGGTTTTAGACGGGCGTTCTGTTCTAGACGGGCATTCTGTCCGAGTGACGACAGGGCGATAGACTGTTCCTATCAAACAAGATAGCCTCCGCGGAATACAATACAGAGAGAAACGTGCGCGTCACTTCTTAGATAAGACAGCTGGGCGCGGCCAGGAGCTGTCGACAGCCCAAAGGTACACAGAACAGGGGGCGTGGTTTGCGCCAATACGTTCCTTATGCCAGATGAAAGGGCATCACTTAGAGCACCTTGTGCAACGTTTTGAAGCGGAATTTCTTGGTCGACCGCATGGCCTCCGCGATCGGCTGCCGGTGGCGCGCCGTCGGTCGAGGAGGCCGTGGTGTACGTACGGCGGTAGTGTCACGCTTATAGACTACATGGCGCCACCTTCGAGACTAGATAAAGTTTACAGCCAAATTAAATTTATTTACACCAATTCATGTGAAAATTTCTTGCGCGTACATCACTGTTTAAAACGCTGCCTTTCGTATGAGCTAGAGGGCATTCACGCCACGAGAATCGTTGTCTGCTTCTTGAAGCTTATTGGCCAGTCGAACCGTATACGTCAGGCCATTTCCAAGTCGTCGTCGGTGATTTGAGGTTCCTCGAGCCTTGCACTAGCCGCAAACAGCCGCAACGTTCCACGCTGTAGAGAAAAGGCTCCTTGCTGAAAGCATCGCTCGGGCTTTGAATGCGCAAGCATTCCCGGGACACTCTTTCCAAGCACGTGCTATGGTGCTGACTAGGCAGTACTGAAATTACAGTAATTAAATTGCTTTTTGCTGGAATGAGTAACGTAATGAATTTCTTCTGGGTGTTGGTAATTTAGTAATGTGATAATTACTTCAGGCCAGTAATTTCGTGAAAATTATTCATTACGTTCCCAATACTTTTGACTGCGATATAGCCTGTCGGCTTCTCTTACGGCATGAAAAGTTGACAAAAAAGTGGACCAAGTAGACTTCCAATGACATGGAGAGACTCTCTGTGCATTGGAACTCTACGAACGCGAAGGAAACAACGCTTCGATGAAAGCTCTGCCCGCTTTGTCGGGCCTCTTCGTTCCCTTTTTACTGCGTTCCGGGAATGCAATGGCGACAGTCAGTCGGGTTAAACAAAAACGTGCAAATTGTCTTCAAGGCTTTGTCACACTGGTCACTCGTGTAAGCCCTAGGAAGGCGCGTTTTTTCATCCGGCGGGAATAAGCACGGAAGAGCGCGAACCGTTTGCCTTCCGTTGCTGCAAAGCATTGTCCGAGTTCCTTGGAATGTTTTGAACTCGCGCGGTCCTGAGAAGCTGGACCATAGCATAAGTGACGAACAGAAATTTCTTGCAGTTCCACAAAGTTTTTTGCAGCTCACAGAAATGAGCGATTAATTTTTGTTATAGTAATTTTAAAGCAATTTCATTACTTTTGAAACGTAATAGCAATGTAATGTCATTACTTTCGGCCACCTGTAATTTCCAATGTAGTTAAATTACATTTTAGAAAATCCCAAGAAAGCAATGAGTGATGCAGTTTAATTACTTTTTAGAAGTAATTTCGCCATCCCTACTATGGAGCCACGAGGGGCGAGGCTTGTGTCCTGCTTCCCCTCGCGAAAGGACCAAGAAGCGAGTAGCGGAATGTGACGCGGTCTGTCCCAGCCTCTGAAGACGGAGGAGCTGCGCGGGCTCTGTGGCAGCTGTAAACATGTAGACCGCGTCTCTTTGTAAATATATCATCTCACCACCAACCCCGGATCGCCTGCCTGTTCTGCCGCCACGTAACAACATCCAAAGTGCCTCCTCGGAGGCAGTGTTCCCAGTGGCGTTTACGTCAATCACGTGTAGCCGTGGGTTCGACTCCCGTCCTTGCCCCGCTCCCTCTTGGTTGAATTCGTACAGCCCACGGATTCGTACAGCCATCCGACGTGGACTACGCCCACAATCGCTCACATGCTTCTATGCAGGGTATACGGTACGCAGCCCGCAGGTGCCTCTTGCAGCTCGCCACCCCAAGTGCACAAAGCAGCCGTCTCGCATCGCTGTGGTCCGCAATGCGCCCGCCCTCATGTTCTAGAAGCCCGTAGGCTGCTTGTATGACGACCCCAAAACAATCTAGAACCTCTGTTTCAGCCCCTCCGTGGCCTTCGATTCCCGGAGAGGAGTCGCTGCTGGCGCAAAAATCCACTGGCCCCGCCGGAGAGGAATGGGCGTGTAATTCAAATTCGTGCGCTCGGAACGCCATAGGGAACGTCCTCCTGTTAGGACTGAGCCGACAGTGGTGAGAACAGCGCCCGCCCTCCAGTGAGGACAGCGCAGAAGCCTCGAGGCTTTGCGGCGGGGGAGTAGAGGGCATACCGTGATGTTGGCGCCCGTGGCGGCAAAGTGACGCCCGCGTCGTCAGCCCGCAGCTGCGGGAAGTTGCCGGGAACCCTCGGCTCTGGAAACGACGCCGGAGAAAGCGGGCCCGCGGGAATGTTGGGGCCCGGAAGAATGCGGCGCCCTTTGTCCGGCCGCCGAATCTGGGTCCCGTCCCACTAACTGCGCCATCAGCTGCGCGCCTGACATCAGCGCCATCATCCCGCGCACCTTGACCTGGCCGCGCGGGAGAAAGGGAGCCGCGCAATGGCCACGTCCCGTTGGCGCCAAACGGGGTCAAGGGTCCGCCCGACGCGTGCCGCATCTAGAGCGCACCTGCGCCTCTCCCCCGCGCCCGGGCACGCGCCCTCCTCGGCGGCGGCAGCAACGGTCGCCCGGCGGCTCAACACGTACAACCGGGGCGCATTTCTTCGCGGCTCTGGCCCCCGGCACAAACCGGCTGCGTTCCGTTTTCCGTCCCAGGCTCAGACAGCAGCGTGAGCGTGCGCGCACGGAAGCACCCAAAGGTAACCGCCCCTTTTGCGGTCAGGGAAGGCGGAGTGGCCTGTTGCTGCGGGTTGCCTGCGCTGGCGGGACGTCCGGAAATCAAAAGCTGGGTCACGCTTCCCGCGCGTGCCTGCAGGAGCCATCCCCCCTCTCGCCGGCGTTCGAAAAGCTCCGGTTCTTTGTATGCATGGATTTCCAGATATTTGGAACGACGAGATCATTTTATGAGCACAACGGAGGGGCCTACTTCGTGTTACAGCACAGTACCCCAAGGAGCGGTTTTGAGTCCTCTGTTATTCAACATTACACTAATCAACCTAAAGCGTGTCCTTCCACCTGGCATCAAAGTCACAATTTACGCCGACATCTGCATTTGGAGTGCAGCAAGGTCACGTCTAAATACACAACAGAAGCTTCAGAAAGCTCTAGAAAATGTATCTGAATACCTTGCACCCAAGGGTCTCCGCCTCTCACCTGACAAAAGCGTGTCATGGCATTCACCCGCAAGCGGATGACTGATCCACCGCTCGAACGCCTTGATTTAACCGCGTTCAACCACGGCAAATTTATAACTAAACTGAGTGTAATCTCTATGTCGTGCTAACTAGCTTCGCTGGTCATCCATCTTTACGGAGTGAAGTAGCTCATAATTTTTTTTTTTTTTTTTGCGCTCGCTTTTGACTGGCAGGCAGCATACATGAGCAATGCTTTCCTGAGTGTTTCGGGGGAGGGGGTGGGGGGGACAAAAAATTGTTGCGGCTGAGTCGTGTGGAGTTCGGATCTTGGCTCTTGCTTATTTTAATCACTGTAACAAATATTTCCGACTTGTAAATGACCACATTGGAGTGTTTCCGTCATTGAATAGGCCGTATAAAACAGGCAAGAGTTCACAAAAGATGCTAGGCTTCCAACCACCAGCGCACCCTGATCCATGGATAGCATTTTCAAAAAAATTGGGCCCATCTCCCCGCGAGGGGGACTCGAGTAAATGCGTCGCATAGGGGGTGGGTGTATTGCGTTAACGTTTAGTGTTTGGGGAGTTGGTGGTAGTGAATGCGTTGTATCAGCAGCTTCTTCACGTAGTTTGAATGAGTCAAGGATATAAGGCGCGTTCGTAGCCTCCCATTCTGTGCCGGCTTTGTGGCGCAGTGGGTAGAGCACCATGTACATTGCGTTCCGCCCGCAGGGTCGAGGGATCGAAACCAGGCGCCGGATAGTATTTTTTTATATAGTGTAGGGGGAGGGGTGCGGACTACGACTACGGACGTCAACGCGGGTGACATCGTGAGTTACTGAAATGCTCTGCATTTAAAATATACGAGTAAGAAGGCAGCAAGAAAACACAGAGCCAAACTGTCCCCTGCACATTTTAGCCGTTTTGGCGCGCCTCTCGTGCCTCTTCTCGTGCATGAGCGCAAAGAAGTGTTCCATCACATCCTCACATCTTCCCGGTGTGCTCGTGCATGGGCAAAGCCGGAGCGAGTAGACGCCAAGAATAACTGTGGGCTTGTGAAGTTCTAAAATTTTAAGTAATAGACAGTTATCTCGTTGTTGCGCGTCCGCACACACACACAAAAAATAGTGCCCTCCTACTCTGTCAAAAAGGATGACCCGCGAAGCTGGACGCAGTCCACGGAGTGCTCGAAACAAAACACGTTTGTTTGTAATTTGCGATTGAGCATACTTCCTAGCCAATAGGTGACCGATAAAAAGCGCAAAACCTCCCGGGTACGTCGTCTGCTCCCGCCACTTCCAGTTAGAAAGCTCTCCTGGCCTCCCGTACGCCGGCGGCTTTCACGCGCGCGTGTGCATGTTGTTTACCTGCTTTCACCGAAACAAAAATGACCGTGCATCGCTCGCGCATTCAACGAATAACAACTTTTAATCCTACTAGGGGCTTCTCTGAAAGGTAAGCACTCTGTGACAAATAAACGACACGTACACACATGCGCGTGAAAGCCGCCGGCGTATACGGGAGGCCAGGAGAGCTCTCGAACCGGAAGTGGTGGCCCAGGCGGCACAGAAAGTGTGCCCCAAGACCGGCCCGTCTATGGCCGCTTTCTGGCATGTCCGGCCAGCATCCAGGTTCTGGCAGCCACTGATCATGCATTGAACGGCCAACATTCGGCAACCAGCGCTTCGGTATTTTTGCGTCCGCCCGTGTCCGGACGCACAACGGCAGCTAACCGGCTGCCGGATATTCAGTTCTCTTACGGCTGCCGATGTTGAGAACGAGAGCGGCCGAAGTACGGCCTTAGGGCATCCGTTTTTTCTTCGGGAAGCGGTAATCGGCCGAAGCACGGCAAGCGACCGGCCACAGAATATGCGTATTCTAGCGGCAGTTGGTGTTCGAAAGGAGTCCGGCCGGAGCGCGGCTGCCGTGCATTCGTTGTTTCAACGGTGAACCGCGCGTCCGGCGGTAGAATATTCGTTTTCTTCGGGCAACCAGTGTTATGAAGGATACCGGCCGACGTACGGCCCCAGAATATACGTTTTTCATTCGGTTAGCTGTCCTCGGCCGAATTACGGCAAGCGAATGGCCACAGAATATTTGGCAACCGGTGTTCAAGAGGAGACCGGCCTACGTAAGGTATCTGGTTATATGTCATTTTTTCGGCAAACGGCATACAGCCGAACAACGGCACGCGCCTGGGCGCCGAGAATTCATGCACAGACGTGTTTGGAAGGAGACCGACCGTTTTTTTCCTGGGGGGAGAAAAAGCCGTTAGGGAGCCGAACGACGGGGACGCGTGTTTCATCCGCTCCGTGTTTCTACGTTTTAAATGAACGAACATCGTTTGTCAAACAGTAATGAGTGTTCTCGGTGAGCGGGCAAGGTGCAAGGACTCACTGGACATTAGCAGGGAACCTTTTAGGCCATCGAAATGTCATTTATTGCCACAAGAAGACTGTGCCACACCGACGGGTGAGCTAAGCCTCGCCAGTCATCGCCGCTACCACGCCTCTGCCGCCGGCTTCGTCGACGCATCAGCTCGAGGCTATTCGTCTCCTCAAGAAATGGAGAGCATTGGAGACATCGACCCGGCAGAGATGTCCGATCCGAGATGGAGATGGTTCACCAAAATAACTGGCCTTCAAGGGCGTCGAGCAAGCGGCCACCACGCAGGAGCTAAACCGCCACCATGTGAAGGACTCCCCGCCAAAGAAAGGCAAGTGCGAGCAAAAGCGCAAGTTATTCTGCTTACAAATAACTGCGACAAGCGATGTTTCACTATGTTGTTGGTGATAAACGTAGAAGAGACTCACTCGTGCATTGGTAGGATCAACTTCATGCCCTGCACTATGTTACTTCATGGGATTTTACGACTGCCTATTTAGAAAAAAAAGTATTATAAATTTGCGATAACAACAGAGCCTTGTCACTGACGAAGCCTAGCTGTTAATTCAGTTCCGATGTTTGAAGGTGAGCTTAGCTACTCTTGGGATATGACTGCTTTGGTTGAACATAATCGCCAGCATCCTAGCATACGCGGATTTTGTCAGGATTTTCTTGCTCAACGCAGATTGTTGAGTTCACGCACGATTTCGCTCTTCCAATAGATAAGCTTAAAGTGGTTGACTCTATATTCTTGGACTCCAAAAAAGCAAATGATGGTGTTCCATATCACCTTCTGCGTAGTACATTTCATCCTATGAACTGAATGAATCGGTTTTTGCATTGTTATTACTATTGGCCCTATGGCTTTGTTAAAAAGTACTGTGTATTTTACCGGGCTATAGCGAATGAACGTGATTCCGTATACCTGCACAGCTTTATTCGAATTTAATAACATCCTGGTGTGCTGATTCAGAAACGTTTTTGGATCTTAAACAGTGTGTTAACGGCACCTTTACAAGAAAACCTTGATTCCAATTGAATACGTATATCGTAAATTATGCTGCTGTGACAACGGCCGAGGAATGTAAATACCTAGGAGTTTATTTAGGGAGTGGTTAGAGGTTAAATAGGCAGGTTCACACCATAAAAGTTACGGCTGCATATGTTTTTGGCTTTCTGAGACGAAATTTCAGTGAACCTCCATCTAACTGAAAAGAACAACCGTATTTCACTCATGTGCGCTCAATTTTGGAGTACGCATGTGTTTTCGTGGATCCGTACACCTAAGAGCTGGTTGATACGCTCGAAAACATACAGAATATGTCAGTGCGATTCGTATTATTTAATTGGCACGCTCAACTTAGCATGAGAGAAAGTAAAAGTAAACTTAAATGGCAGGACGTGGAAGATCACAGACGAAACCACAGGTTGAACTTTTTTCGTAATATCTATCATTCGAAAACTGGAGTAGAAGGGAAGAAGTATGTCCAAGCGCCATTCTACATATCGCAAAGTGGGACCATGCTTAAAGCAAATTATTAACTTTCCTTTAAAGGTGACGCCTTGCGCAATTCATTTTATTTTACATCAATACTGCAGTGTAATTATCTTCCACGTGTGATTGCATTAACTGTTTATATTGACGATTTTCAGCGCGCTTTGTAGAATTATTTTGTTATTTTGTCTCATATTTAATGCTTAGTGTTATGTATCTCCCTTCTATAATGCATGCAAAGGCAAGCAGGCATCAAATAAATAAATAAATGAATAAATAAACTTCCAGAGGCGCAAGTTTGCCTCTCAACCTTGAGCAATAAAATATTTATTGCCCTATTCGCTGCAGTATGCAAGGTTTCCTGTATGCATGCTACCATTGCTATTTTATTGGTTTGAAACAAATTATGTAACTCTAATTTTACGCCTTTCCTTGCGTGAACACAGAAGGATGCAACTGCAGCCACCTGAAGCAGGGCGTCATTCGCAACGCGTCTAGAATTTTTTTAACGTAGTATGACATTAGAAGAAAATTAAGTTCTTTTGGACTATTAAGTGGTGTGGGCGTATACTCATGAAAACAACATTAAAATAGATTGGAAATGAAAGTACCTGTTCGCTCCTTCTTAGGATCAGCCCTGCGCAAGATCATCAGAAAAGTTGATCGAGTAGAAAATGTCTTTGCAAGAAAAATGGGCAAAAACTGGACATACTTTTTTGTGAAGGAGTTGTATTAAATGCTCCTTAATGTTTTGTTGAGAACCAAAACGCATCGTAAAGACATTCACGCCGGTTTTATATACATCAAAATTGGTACAGCAACTGTTATAAAAATATTTTATGCAGTCATAGCATGAAAGTGTTCCGGAATATTGCCCTAAAAGAAATTGGCTAAAAGCGGCGCAATTTATCTCTCTCAAATTCAACCCACTAAAGTATGCGCCCTCTGCCACCCCCCCCCCTCCCCTCCTATTTCCCCGTTTATTACAGGTAAGCCGCCCCACAGAGGATATCAGGACCTGGACGATACATCTATTGAAGCTCTACAAAGAACTGAATATTTCTGTTTTCGGAAGTATAAGAGGCACAGCAATTAAAGGAACGACAATTTGTGAGCACTGTTTAATAAATGAATTTTGCTGTCAACTGAGGCTGGTAATTAACCTAGGCTGCGCTGAAAGCTTGACGGCTGGTGGTTGCGCGCGAGCTCACTTTGATGTGGCTGCATTGGACCCAAAATGCTGGGTTTGTGCTGCTTCTTCACTGCGCGAATGAGTCATCTGCTTGCGCGACATGCAGTGACCGGCCTCAGTACATTTAACGTACTGTGGCTGAACTCCAATGCCCGTAGCACGGCCGTATTTCCGGTAGCTTTAGTTCGGCTGGAGTCCGACGACCGCATCTCGGCTGTCATCCGGCGGCCGTACTTCGGCCGTACACGGGTGGCTTTGGAATGGCCGGAGCCCTACGGCTGGAATCTGGCCGTATGACCGTAAGCCGGTTGACTGGCCGACGGACACTGGCCGTTGGACAGCCATGGGAGTACGGCCGTATACGGCCAAAAGGCCCACATTTGGACATGGGCCGAACATGGCTGCCGGAAAACGGCCGGACAGAAAATCACCGGCCAAAGTACACCGGCCTGTTTTAGGCCGAACAGTCCTGTGCTGCCTGGGGGGAGCAGACGACGTACCCATGAGCATTTGCGCTCTTTACGGGTCACCCATTACCTGAACGAAACTTGACAGGACTAGCGCTGTATTGCAGCGGACAAACATGGGGCGGTCTGTATCCCTCCCGTGTCATAGGCATCTTACCGTCTGTGTAACACGCCAGCCCAATCCGCTCGACCACTGAGGGCACCGGACAGGTCGCACTGGGCCGTTTGACGTCCACGTTTAAACCTCCCGCAAGAACAACGGAAATGTCATCAGTGAGGGCATGAAACCTATAGCTTCAAGTGCACGCTCCCCACCCCTCCCCCCACTCTTCACCCGTACACGCATATACCGGCAACCGGTTATGTACGCGTGCTTAGGCGTGAAGGACACCGGCGAAAATGTCGCTCTCAAAGCCCTTCAAGCTGAGCAAGAAATATGGGCTCACATCGGCGTTCCGAGAGGGCAAGTTGCAGTTCTACCGGGAGGGACTTGCAGCTACTCGACGGGCTGGAACTGGGCTTCCGAGAGGGCGGAGGGCCACGGCTTTCCTGTCCCTACGTCGGAGCGGTCCACAACTACAATAGATCCCCATCCGGGGGGTGTCCCGACGTAGTTCCTCAGGACCTCAGTAAAAGGTCGGTGGCGCCAACGGCGGCGACAGCGGATTTCGATTGCTTTCGCTCCCCTTAGCGCTTCTTTTTGGGCAGCTCTTCTTCCTCTGAGCGAACAACATGCGTCCGTCCCATGGCGAGATAAAACCTGAAAGGACCTGAGCTGTATTCTAGCGGGCAAATATGTCGCTGTCCGTTTACTGTTCACATCGTGAGCATCTTACTGTATGTGTAACGCACCTACCGAAACCTCTCGACGACGGTGGACAGCTGACAAGCCAGCCCTCATTCACGCAGCCGTTTTTCACCCCGTCACGTCACCGTCACGTCACAGTCTTCCGTCATGGGCGACGGTTTTTCGGGCGATTTCTCGCCGAAAACGGTGCGACGGTGACGGGAGGCCGAGCTCTACGTTTCCGTCACGTCAACGCGACGGGACCATGCCTCACGGTAAACCAGCTAATCAGAAAACAAATTTTTAAGGCTAAATTTAGCGAAAAGAGAGCACAAGCCATTTTTCTTTACTTTGCGGATTAAACACGCTCAATTCTAGGCTAAACTGATCACTAGGCAGACGACCTTTTACTCTGTCGGAGAGCTCCAGTACGAACGCTAATCCGTTTACGTCTACGTCGCGGTTTCTTGACGTGACGGTGCCGTGACGGAGAAGGTGACGGCTGTGTGAATGAGGGCTCACACTGGCTTCCACGTCTAAATCCCCCACCAGCACGACGGTCATGTCATCGGAACCGGCATGACGCCTATAGCTGTGCGCGCACGCACTTCTCCTTCCACCCCAGACCCGCGCGCAAAAAACCGGCAACCAGTGATGGGTGCGTGCTTATACGTGAAATACACCGGCGGAAATGTTGCTCGGAAAGCTGCAGAAAAATTATGGGCCCACATCGTCATTCCGAACGGGCAAGTTGCCCTTTATCCGTGGGGGCTTCGCAGCCACTCTAGGAAGTGGAATTTCAGGCCGCAACGGCAGCGGCTACACGTTCGGCGGCAGCGACTTTCCGTCGCTGTTACGCCCATTCGCGTTTCTGTTGATACTCCGCAATCTGATCAGCCAATTGCGCAACTTGTAAAAGAGGCATCGGTGGTGGCGAGGGGTGTAAAACTTTGAAAGAGGCGTCGGCGGTGGCGAGCAAAGCAGCTTCGCAGGAAAGGGGGTAGCCATATACTCATTCGCAGCAAAATGTGCGCACAAAATACAGATGACAGTTCGCAACATCTTGCAGCGAGAAGTTCAGTTTCGCCCGGTAGCGTATCGGTCGTCCTCAAGTGCATCGGCGTTCCACGATTTGCTTGCAACAGAATGATGGCAAATGCCATCCAGCGTTAAATGCTGTTTCCTTTCAAAACAAAGAATCGCATTTATCCTTTGATCGCACTTTCTAAGCAACCGTAGCCTCCCGCCATCTCTTCCCTGCCTTTTCTCCACTCCAAAAGCTACGTCCGGGGAAGCTCCATGCCTGGGCTTTCTAGCTTCAGGAGACGAACTCTATCCCCCGCGTACCTCAATTTACGGCAAACGCTGAGCCGTCCATTCCTGATTGCAGGTGCAGTCTACTTTTACTCATCCGGGCAAGGCGATCATTTGTGTTCTGACTCGGTTTCCTCGAAACCCTACCCCTCTAAACTTGTGCTGTGCACCATGGCAGGTGGTGGTGCCGGTAAAGGTGCGGTGTGCGGTTATCCCGGTGTCTGGGTATACGTGCGCCCTTACAGAGGTCGTGCCTGCGGCTGGGTTGGCCTGCCCAACAACGGCGAACTAACCCTGGGCGTCCCGTTCTTGTGGCGGGGGACTTGAATGCTCCGCACTGTGACAGGGGATACACGTCCTCAAGTGTGCGTGATGGAGTGGTCTTGGAGCACTCCGCCGATGCCAGCCTTGCGCTTCTGAATGACATCACTAGTAGACACGCCGTTGTACCCACGTCCGGGTGCCCCCATCTTAACCTGACTTGTCGTGGTGGCTGGGTACACAAACGGTCTCCTGGCAATGCGAATCGGACTGCTGGGGCAGCGATCACCGCCCTATATTCGCCTCGGTCTCACTCCAGAGTCAACGGGTCGCCTTCGTCGCCGGTGCACAGAGGTGAACTGGGATGCTTCCTATCCACCTACAAAGCTTCCCTCTCAGCGACCACCCCGGACCCCACCGATCTGCTTCGGCGTATGCTCACGAACGGTTAGCATACGTGGGTGGAGGAGTGCCGCCCAAGGCCCGATCTCCGGCTCCTGCAGATCTGGGCCAAACATAAGTAGGCTGAAATAATTGCCACCCGAGATCCTTCGTCGGTATCCGCCAGGCTCCAGTATCGGCGCCTCACTGCTGCTGCCAGACGACACGAGAAAAGACTGACCAGGCAGCGCTGGCTTGACTGGTGCGCCCCTCCCGTTCCGTCATCTCGCGCACTTTTCACGCCCTGGAATCCGACAGTGGCTTGCCTCCGGAAGCAGCAGCCGGCACAATTCGTCCCCGACGTTTCCCGGGCCTTGTTTCCTGCCTCTGATGCCATGCCAGTGGCAAAGCCGTTTCCGTTCCCCCTGCCGAACGGGCTTACACCATCTCAAGAAGCTATTTTGGAAATCCATTCACTGTTCGCATAGGCTGAATTCTTGGCCGCGATCGATCAAGCTAAACAGCGGACTGCTCCGGCTCCCGACAACATTACTTACGAGGTGTACACAAATATCGACAACCCAGCTCTTACTATGCTTCTGGACTACGTAAATCAGGTGTGGCTCTCCGGTAAACTCCTTGAATCATGGCTTCGGGCGGCTATTATTCCGATCCCAAAGCCCGGAAAACCACCACATGAACTTCGAAATTTGCGCCCAATCGCCTTGACATCTACGATGTGCAGGCAGTTAGAGCGAATGTCTGCCACACGTCTTCAGTAGTGGCTTCACACTTTTCAATGGTACCACCCGGTTTTAGTTCCACCCGGTTTCAATGGCATCACCCGACGCTCCCTTCAGCACCTTTTTTCCATACGCATCAACGGTGACACTTTCGGCTCCTTTACACCAGTCCGCAGCGTAACACAAGGGTCTGTTCTGTCTCCACTACTTTTAACACCGTCTTGTTGCCGCTAGCCTGACACCTTGCCACTATCGAAGATATGTAGTTCCTCGTGTACGCGGATGACATTACTGTATGGACAGTCCATCCAGACCTGTCGCAACAAGCCGAGTGCCTCCAGAAGGCGTTAACAGATTGCGAGAAATTGTGTGAGTATGCGGGCCTCACCCCTCTCAAGAGAAGACTGCTAGGCTTCCAGTCGTCAACGCTTGGGGCCGCCGCTTCCTTGCATTATCTCCGATAACACTGCAGCTGAATGAGACCGCCATTCCCATTGTTGGACCCCTTCAGGTTCTGGGCTTAGAGATATCGGCCTCAGGGCCGGCAGCTCAGTGGCTACGATCTGCCAGACAGAAAACCGGACAAATGCTCCACCTTGTTCACCACATCTCTCAGAAGTCTGGAGAGGCCTGATGGACGATTTCCCGTCTCTTAGTGCGCTCAGTACTACAGCCAAGG
The DNA here is from genome assembly GCF_048455015.1 of Haemaphysalis longicornis. Classification (NCBI taxonomy): domain Eukaryota; kingdom Metazoa; phylum Arthropoda; class Arachnida; order Ixodida; family Ixodidae; genus Haemaphysalis; species Haemaphysalis longicornis. The sequence continues at coordinate 35,243,067 of NW_027526335.1, forward strand.
CTCGTGCACCAGGCGCACTTCCAGCACATGACGCAAGCGGACTGGCATCGGATTGAGACGATTAACAGGGCCGCCATGCGCACCTTTACTGATTTTCCCCGCCTAACGCTATTTCCACAACTACAAGCAGAAGTCCAGCTAAACACGCTTGATGAACTCATTCATCAGCGTCGTTCCGCACGCCTGCTGAAACGTGGACTAGTTTCAAAGGCAGGAGCTCTCGGCGCGTACATGGGCAAAGCCGCCTGATACGATGCCAGCCTACCGCTAGGCCGCCCTGGCTGTACTATCAAGTTACAAGGCTACAGTTCGAACCTCTAGCCTCCATAAGGCCCCGGACGCAGTCCTTCATGTCCCTGACTCGGCACTTGCGACGCAACCACTGGTTGTGCAGGTTTTCGTGGACGCTGGGGCACATGACTGCTTCATCACCACGGCCTTGACGTGTCCCTCTCACCCCGCCTTCAACCAAAGCTGCGCGTACGAGAGCCTCCGTGCTCTACCTAGCCTGTTGGCAGAACTTACTCGCTTTCGGAGTGGTCTGCATGCGCTTACATCAAAGTGACTAGTGGGCTGAAGCTGGAAATGTTCACTGACTCAACGGCAGCCATTTGTGACTCACGTCGCATTGCGCGGTGTACAAGGCTGGCTGCATGCATCCCACGGTTATGGACAGTTGCTCATGCCCTGTCCGTGTTTCGTGGATTCGCCGGGACATGCTTCCTGCCCACGCAGCGGTGGATCGCGCCGGCCACTGAAGAGACCTCCCACGGCCACTTCCCCTTCTCCCAGTATCCACCGTAGAAGACCTGCTGGTGGAAAAGGAGAACCTCCGCTTCGCCACGCATGCTCTACTTGCACCGCGTGGAATTGACCTCCCCAGTGGGCTCGCTCGCTGGGAGGAGGTCTTGCGGAGGAGGCTTCGAGTTGCGGTGGCGTTATCCCCAGCTTTTTACCCACGCCTGGCCTGCCCTCTATCACGCGCCGCTTGCAGACACCTGCCCTTTCAGTGTGCTTCCTGCGTCAGAAGCTGATGCTGAACACCTGTTGTGGACTTGCCCAGGTCTTAGAAATGCACGATTGAAACACATCCGAGGCACGGGGCTTCATCCTGGGAGACCCCCCCATCTGAGCGCTGGATTTGGGGCCCTGACACCGTGCTCTTATTGCATTTTTGTGTGAAATGGTGCAATTGAAAACTTTCTCTTGTATGTCTTTGAAAACTTTCTCTTGTTACGCCGTCGGGCAATCTCTCGCAGAAAAAAAAAAAAACTACTGTAGAACATATATAGTGTTTCGGGTAGGTGAACCCGTGCAGCACTTTCCGTTCCATTACGCGACACGTTCCTTGCCTCGAGATCCTCCTAAGCATGTTGCGCGAGCTCGGCCACCCCTGTTCTAAGCGTCGACTTCAAACCCCACGGCCAGCTCGACATGGGGGCCCCTTCTCGTGCCCGTTTTATGAGTGCGCACATAACCGTCACCGCATCGGTTGGCTCGGCATACGCGGCGTTGGCACGCTGGCCTACATTCTCGATGCCGCACCTGCCCCCGGTGTATACGTCGGCAGGGCATCGGGAGACGACGTCCTCCTCTGAGCGTCCACACCCAAGCCATACACCAAGGCAGCTTTCAATGCGACCCTGCTAGGGCTCGGGCTGTAGCCAGTTTGGGTGGCGTGAGCGAGCACAGCGAGTCACCATTTCGCCGTCCGTGATCGAGGTGTAACGCACCTGATCGCCCAACTTTGTTCAGGTGGAAGGTGTTAAAGCTCGGCCAGTTTTGAGCGCGCGGATCTCTAGCCACAAACAATATTCGGAATGCATTTTAGCAAGGGGATGCTATTACACGCCCCCTATTTCATTATATACACGCCAGCCTCAACTCCATTATTAAAGAAGTTAACGTTATTTCTTCAAGCTACTTCGTCATCCACCTGTATGTATACAGCATAAACGTGGCTGTGCCGCGCCTGCTCGCAGGAGGAACCTCGAGCGTTACCCTTCGTCAAGCCCAGACAAACACGCTTCTCACACCAGCTCTACTTCACCTGTACAGAAACCAAACCCACACACCCCTCCCGAAGTGTGCACGCTGTAAGGTACCGCAGGATCAAACCCACATCCTGTGGGTCTGCCCAGACACCAAGCCAATTAGGGCACATCACACTAGAGAGTGGCTGACTAGTGCAACCAAGTTGGAGGAGCAGAGGAGCCTGGCGGACTTCATCTTGAAGGCCACCAGAAGCTGCCTGGAACGAGGCGGCTCTTAGCCTCCCCGCCACCCTCATTTCCCCTTCCCTTTTGAAAGGAAATAAAGTATTATCTCTCTCTCTCTCTCGAGCGTGGATATTATTTCGGCCGCCCAGCAGCCGCTGCCGATTCTCCGCACGCCTTCGTGTTCTCAAGGAAGAAAAAAAAAGAGTTGGTGCCAAATACGTACGCACTGACCAAACCCCCTGTGCGACACCAAGAACGTTTCGTGTGGGCCTCACTGAAACGTAGTACCCGAATGTTAGGACTCATTTCGACACGGGGGAAAAGAAGGCCGGCGGGAAGTTGCGGCTGCTGCAGTGCCTGGCGGACGTGCAGCCCCTTGGCAGCGCAAGAGAGGGATGCGGCGCTAAACTCGTCGCCCGTGTCCACTGACCCACTACGTAGGTATTCTCGGGGCGCAGTTCAAGTGACGCAATCGACGAGAACAGAGAGTGGGGCATTCCTAGGCCGCTCCAGAGAAGGGCAAAAGCGGGCCGCCCGGCGGCGGCAGCCACCGCGCTGCAGCGGCGGCAGGGGCGGGAGAGGAGGAGGCCGAGCAGCCCGGGGTTGTTGGCCCCGCGGTTGCAGTGGCGGCACGAGGCCTAACTTTAGTCGAAGGTTGTCCGGCCAAGCACCCGCGGCCCACGCATAGCAACACTGTTGCAAGACGCCAGCACCTAGGAGCGCGGGGAGGGCGACTTCGCCGCCGACGTCAGGCGCATGCGCAGCAGCCGCGGGAAGTCGGGCGCTCCGCAGCCCCGCACCGAGCTTCCCCAGGCGCCCTTCGCTCCTAAGCCGCGACGCCGTGACGCCTCCGATGACGTCAGGGCACGCACAAGTGGAAGGGAGCTCACTCTCCGCGCAAACTTTGCGCGCATGCGCGCCTTGGCGGCAGACGAGAGGGAGGGAGCGCCTAGACGAGGCCCGGGTCCGAGCACCGGGTCAACGTTCGTCCTTGCCGAGCTCCCGGGGCTTCTCGGAAGGTGGGCCGATCCAGTGGGCGGCGAATTTGGGCCGCGATCGAAGCGTCCGCATGGCGAAATCACAGTCTCTTGACCCCGGCCCTGGCCGCCCTTGACTCGACACCGCAGGGAACCCCCTGCGTTGCTAGGTGCGGGCTCCGGCGGTACAGCGCGCTGCCAGCTCGCCCGCGCTACGGCGATGAGCAGCTGGCCATGGCTCTGTCCAGCTGTACGGAAGGGGCCGGTCGCGCACACAGACGCGAATTTCCGTCGCACAGTGTGCACCCTTCCGCACGTATCCGCCTAAGGCTCTCGAGGAGTTGCACTCCACCAGATCTCGCTCAGTGCACACTACACTGTATTGTTGGCCCGCAGGAAATGTTCCTCGGAGCGTCAGGACGCATCGAGACGGGCCCACCAAAACAAACAATACACCAGAGGCGCTCCTCGTGGGACAGGTCCTTGAACACCAGCCGCGTTCATCAGCTCCGCAATAACGTAGGGAGTGCGCTGAGCGGAAGCGGTTGGAATGAATGTCATCACGTTCTCCGCCCTTGGTAAGAGAAACTCGCTTTCCGGGCTTAGGATTGTCACAGAAGGGCTTTTGCCCCCGTAACAATCGTTATCTTTATTTCTAAAACTTGCGGTAGCACCCGGCGATGTCCGGGTGGACCACTATACTAATGACACTAATTGGTATAGCACGTGTTGAGTTATTCACTTGTCATAATTAGCTAGTTCACCGTGGGGTTGTACACACTTAAGAACTCCCGCTTGCAGTGGCGTCGGAACTGTTTTTTCCCAGTGGGAGCTAAAAATGCGCTTCCATACGCATAATCATCATCATCACCATTGTTGTTATTGAAATATTATCATGGTTATTTATTTTCTTTGTGTACTTCTGCAGGTGGCGCTACAACAACCAGTGTACATAAGTAATCGCAATCGACCCACCAACATAAAACCAAATCCAACCCAATCCAATATTCATTCAATATCACACATGCTGGGGAGCCCAATAAAAAAAAAAAAATCAGTCCCTTTCTTAAACGAGGCAGACGGTTAAAACGCGAAGCTTCCTCCAATTTTGCTTGAGTTAAAGCGAAAGTCCGAAGTCCAGACTGCTTCGACCGTGGCGTAATCGCATCGAGGGACTCAGGTTCGGTTACAAACACGGGAAGCGTTTCTATCTTGAGGTGCTTCCCCGGACTGGGGATGGTCGAGTCGGGTATGGGCGGGAGGACGGCGGGCGAGGCGGTGATGGGTTGTACGTGACCAGTCGGTCCCTGGCAGATCTGGCCCCGTGGTAGGGAACGTGATTGGCCCCTGCTCGGATCTAAGCCCTAGAGCCGCGTTGTGAGCCTCATGTCCCTCGAGACCAGCGTGTGCCGGAGTCCTAATATACTGGGGGATTGGGTGGATTCTGTTGCAGAATTTGGAAGGCCAGCGTCGATATTAGGCTGCTAGCGAAATTTCGAGTGGCCGTTCTAGAATCATAGATTATGATTGATGGGGTTGGCCCCGCAATGGCCGCCTCCTCTGCCGTGGCTGTGTGGATTTGCAGCGATGGCGTAGACATTGTGGTGCCTAAATTCGGCAGAATCCACATTTGCCACATATGGTCGGACCCGAAGACGTTTGTGTAGAGCTCGTACCCTTTGTTCTTTACGGCCCGTGTTTTGAATAGGATGCATGTTGCCAGAGGTTGTCCTGATGATGAGATAGGAGTGAATGTCGCTAGAGAGGGGAGAGTTCGCCTAAATATCGCCGATAATGGTTATTCTTAATTGGGAATGTGGGGCCCAGTGGGAGTTTTCGATAAGCGGACCACATGACTGAATAAAATGGCTTCGTTGAGCTCCTCTGCCATGTTATGTATCCGAAGTTCCTCGAGTCTGGCAGTAGATGTATTGAGAGGGAGGTGGAGTGCAGCTTTGTATGCTCGGAGGATGAGGCGACTGACTTCCTATAATTCACTTTTAGTAGGGTTCAAGTAGGGGAGGGAGTAAGTGATAACAAGTGCCTGGATCAGTGGAATCCTGTCCCCCTCCTTGAATCTCTTGACACGGCTAAAGATCCGCCCAATCAGCCCAGTAATTTGGGTGACACGCTGTTTCGATTTCGCTAAATTGTCGTCCCCAGTATTGTCTCTGGGATTGTCTCCGGGATCGTATTGTTGGCTAACTGAATTTTAATGTCCGGAGAAATTTCTTCCAGGGGGTAATAGGAGCAGTTGTGACGTATTAGGGGAGCAGGAAAGCCCTGAACGTGCAGCTTCTACTACGACCTGCCTGCAGAATCTCCTCTATGCGCGACTCACTGCTGCCCACCCGTGACCCACAAGGTGATGTCATCGGCGACTCAACCAGCGGTAGGGGATTTGTTCTAGTCGGTTGGGAATGTTTAGTATGGCCAGGTTGAATAGTAGAGGAGAGAGCACCGCCCCTTGTGGGGTTCCTTTGGATGGAAGTTCAACTGTGTCAGATGTAATGCCCCTTATTTGGATAATTGCAGTTCGACCGGACAGAAAGCTACGTAGGTAGTTATACGTGCAGGCTACCGGATTAGTAGAGCGCAGACCGTTCATTATGGCTTCGTGGGAGACGTTGTCAAGTGCCTTAGTTAGATCTAAAGCCAGAATAGCTGCCTTGTCCGGGTTATTTCGTGGCGATAAGCGCTAACCACATGGAGCGATTTTTCCAGCGACGCGACGAGCGACGCGACTATAGGATCCGCAGTCGCCGAACCGAAGTCGCTCGCCGAGGCAACCCCATGACAGCGACTGCTCGAGCGACTGAGGATGGCGATTTCAATGTTGCCGCACACACGCGCTTGGTACGCTGGTTGTTTGCAAACATTTTTTTTTTCATTTGTCATAAAAAGCATAAATAAAAAGTATTACGCCTTTCTACCTTGCTTTTTGCACTTCATTGCATCTCTAAAACTGGTTTGGGTTAGCGATAGCGCACGCTCTTCCTTCTGCGCCTCGTCTCTCGGCTCCAACATGAACGCCGTGAAGAATTCGCTTTCTTGACGTCGTTTTTCCCACACGGGTCTCGCTCAGTGTGTGCGGGAGCCTTCTTGCTCCTGCTTCAGCGCGTACACAAGCTTTGACACGCGAAGCTTTCTTTTCCGCTGCACCGCAAACGCCGTCTGCGTGGATTTGCAAAGGAGGCGATGCCCGTTCTCTTCCAAAACCGGAGGTTGCGTGCTTACGTAGGGGCTCTCCGGCTCTCCTATTGGCTAGTCGCTGAGGCCACTTCCGGGAGGCGAGCGACTGTTTCTGGCGACCCAGAACCGAGCGATTCGATGAGTGACTTGGTGCGCGGCGAAAAGTAGTTCGCCGCTAGTCGCGTCGCGCCCCAAGTCGCTCGCAAAATCGCTCCATGTGGTTGGGGCTTTATTATTTTTCGGGAAATTGGAGAACGTCTTGTGTTGGCCAGACGTGCACGGAACACTATCATGGAGTGCGGGAGAGACTGGGAGCCTCAAAGGTAGGAGACTGTCCGCGTGCGGGTAATCTGTTCAAAGAGCCTCCCCAAACAGGAGGTGAGGGAAATGGGTCCAAGATGAGTTTTAATGCCGATGGTTTTGAGGGTTTGGGGATAAATGCAATTTTAGCGTGTTTCCACGATTGCGATAGGGTGTCTTGTTGCCAATAGTGGTTAAAGGGACTCTGGAACACTCCCCACAAAACGCCTTCACTCTTTTCTTCGCGTCTGGAAGCGCTGCGAAAGCTATAGTTATCGCCAGCACGGAAAGGCACTGCGTGGTTTGCTCGCGCAGCATATATATTTACCGTTTCTGTTTCGCGTTTGTGGCTTTCTTTTTAAAATGGCTATCGAATGCGCTCACTGCTGCAACTGGAGGAAAGCCGGCCAATAGACGCAACACCGCTGTAATGACGTAATTCCAGCGGTCGAAGAACCCCAGGACCGGGAAAGAGAGAAAAACCTTTCGAGCGCGTTTCAAAGTTATCTGATTGGCACAGAGCAGTAATTTCTGGCTGAGGTACTCTGCGACCTCCTAATTGTAAGTACTGGATGTGTTGGCTGAGTGCGCTCTGCAAGCATTTAAGATTTCAAAAAAAGCTGAGAAAAGTGTTGCAGGGTCCCTTTAATTAAAGTATTCCATGAGAAAGGCTAACAGAACTGTCATCTAGGTTCCTGAGGATTTTATTGGTTACCTGGCCAGGCCTAGGGCGGACTGTGACCGAAGCTTCAGTTGGGCTCCTCTGACCTCGGCTTCGGATATTTCACCGCCCATAGTATACATATAGCGTTAGCTAACGCTCGGTATCTAAGAAGGGGAATGCAAGCGCCTTGGGGCAGGTAAATATCTTTGATTTTGTCAATAAGGTCGAAGTTCGAAGTTCGATGGTGCTTGTTAAGCGATGTACCTGTTCTGTTTTTGATTGGTTCGGGTTCAAAAGATACTTCAAAAGGTACAATGTACGTCTCATTTCCAGGTTACCATGCATCTGTTCGTAGATTTGGCCCCATTGATTCTGGTAAAGTCGGAGAGTGTGATTTTGAATTTTATTTTTTAGCTTTGCGAGCTTACGGCGTAGTTTGTGGTTTTGATTAGCTCTCCTCCATCGTTCTTGAAAGCTTTTTTATGCTTCCCACAGGTGTTGTAAATGCGGGTCCATGACCTCCGGAGGTATCTCTGGGTCTATTGTTTGGTTGCGAATTATTTGTCTGAAAGCTGCTGCTGAACCCAAGCCTCGAGATTTGATGGGGTTTGCTTATCCGATGTTTCATCATGCAATTCCCGGCAACTCCTGAACTCGTCCCAATTTATGAGACGCTGTTGTCGAGGGTGGGTTTTGATGAAGTGAGCGACGGTAATATCTGTTTGAATAATGAAGTGACCACTCCCAAGGAAGGTATCGGTGACTGTCAATTGGGTGTCGTTGACGTGAAGTGTACATGTGAGATCCGGGGTGGAGTCCTTTCGAACACTACTATACCGACCGTAGTGGGGGTTTGAGGGATTTTAGCGTGAGATGATGAATTTGCACCTGGTACCAGAGGTCCAGTCCCTTTCTTCTACAACTGGGGCAACCCCCCGCAGTGAGAGGTGCATTGAAATCCCCTACAACTGGTGCATGTGGGCCATCCTCTTTGCGAGCAAGATAGAATAAAAGGTATAATTTATGATTGCGTGCTTTGGGGTTACTGTATACATTTAGAATAAAAGGCTTGGAGGCACCTAGTTAATGGGGAATGCGCACGCTGCCGAATTGGGTCCTTTGTGCTGGGATGTTTCGCTGAATTAGCGCGGCTGTTTTGGGCTCAGTATCTCCCTGAAGGGTTTTGCATCCGAGAAGCTTAGCGGTCGTGCCCGTTTCTTGTAGGGCTGTGATATTCTGAATAAGAAACAACCGATCAAATGTGTAGCTGCACGTTGCTAAGTTTTTTTGTTTTTTTTTCGGAAGCCCCTGCAATTCCGCTACCAGACCAGGGTGGTCCTGGTACTTTTGCTCAAGGCTGCAAGATCATGGTGAGTATTAACTGAGGGGTTGTATCCCATTCGGTTATTGATGCGGCTAAGAACGTCTTATGCGGCTTATGTACGTGCGCATTCCGGTGCGGAGTTCCTCAATGCTGGATGTCAAGCTCGATTGAAGGGTGGCTGCATTTGCCTGTAGCGCTTCATAGAGCCCCGGGTATTCGTTCTTTTGTTCTAATAGAGTTTGTCTGTAGGATGCCGCTCTGCTCGAGGGTGGCGAAAAGCGGAGGAACTTTTGAGAAACACGGGAATATGAAAGAGTCGGGAATGAAAGAGCGAATCGAATTGGCAGAGACGTAAAAACTGATTAAAACGTCCGCGCCTATACAATGCGGCAAGGATTGAAGAAGCAGTGAACGGAGGAGCGAGCTTAAGGGCAACTAAGAAGCTTGCTACTGGCTGAGATAGAACGTGCGCAGTGAGAAACGACACTCGCATACCATGATGTTCCGAAAGTAGCAGAAAGGTTCCATACGCAGATTCGTACGACAGCAAGGTTGTCGTACGACAAACTAAAGGACTGTGGTGATGTGTACTGTTGGGCCAGTTGACAGGGCATGTTAAATGGTTACAGCCCGAAAAGGAGCAAAGACAAGACACATGAGCGGACAGCGCTTGTCCCGTCGTCTTTCTCGTCTTCGTGACGTAACTACTTAAGAAGGTGTCAACGGCGTTGTTCTAGGAAAGCTAGCAAAATTACTCTGAGAATCCTTCGACACACTGGGGGTACAACCTTATTGAAAAAAGTGCTGGCCTAATGCTAATCCACCCAAAAAACTTAATTACCGAATAATTAGCAGCCTATCTGCTGCACACAACTAGTTTGCCAAGGCAGTATAATAACCGCATTAATGGCACGCTACATTTCCAACGTTCTAGGGAACAGCACGCTCGATTTGAGAAAAACTTCTCAGCAATGGATCGCATTCATGCATGCAATACAGAAATATGCCGAGTTTAATCAAAACTCTTTAAGTGTCATTTAAGTGTACCGCGATTCAGCAGAGATCCCTGCAATGATAGAAGCACTTACAGAACAGGGGTGGAGGATACCTACGTAGCACTCCCGGAGGACATGTATACGAGAAATGCACGGTCACGGTGACGATTCATAAGAAGAGTACGAAGTTCTTTATCAGGAACCGCGTTATAAGAGGGCATCCAAATTGGCCGAAAATATTTGCGACGTATTATTTAGCAAGCTTGAGTGGGAGAAGTAAGGGACTGCAGTTCACTGGGCAAGCTGGGTAACGGTTCATATTGTGCAAACAGCGCAAACACCGCAGAATTAGAAAAATGGGGAGACGGGACGCGTGCTGAACGTGCACAATATGAAGCCAGGGATTGGAGTAAGTAAAGAATATTTGAGGCCACGCGATCTCTCCGGATGACATCGTCTTGTTCAGTAATTTGGGAAAAGAGGTGCAAAGGATGCTCCCTTAGGAACTGAAGGTTGGAAATAAATGTGAATAAGCTGAAAGTAACCTTAAAGGAGCACTGACACGAAAATTTCATGTTACACTTTTATTGCTTTTATCGATGCTTAATGGTCTGGCGAACCTGAAACAGCACTTCAAATACTTCAGCGCGCGATAGTTAATTACTTTGAACGGCCTGAAAATCGTTTGTTTCAAATTCCCGCGCTTTCATCCCGAACGGCGCATATGGCAGAGTCCCGGTTTGACCTCACCGCTTTGTGCGGACGTCACCGGCGCCCGCTTGAGAGGGTGTTGCGCCCGCTCGCCGCTCGTGGGGCCGCGCGCGTGAAGTGACGTCACGAGTTTTTGACGAGCGCTGTCGCGTCACTTCTTTTTCTTCTCCTGGAGTGATGTCACGCTGATGTCCATTTGCTGAGTGTCGCTCCGCGCGCTTCTCCGTCGGTGCGATAAATGAGATCCAATTGAACTATGTTCTTCGCGTCGCAGGCCGCTCATATTTCAGCCAGGGTATTCTGTTGAGTGAAGGAAGCGAATTGTGTAATAATATTAACACCGAAAATTGGTGTCAGTGCTCCTTTAAATAGACGAGGCAGAAAGCGGCCCTTCAGCCTAGGCAATTAAAAATCAGAGGTGGATGGACATGATTATCTTGGCCACGCTGCCAGCGCCGACCCAAGGAAATCAGGCGTGGAACTGCTGGAGGGAACTGGACAGACGTGATGAACAGTCGGGTACCGCTGCTGTTACTCGAAGAGAGGAAGAACACAGTGGATCCGTGCTCCGCAGGATTATTACGAGGCACAACCTTGGGGAGTCGACAAACACCTGGAAAGAAAACGAGCCACACGCAAAGGAGAACGTAATGCTTAGGGATAGGAAATCGAAATCATCGTCCTGGATCGTGAAGCGCACTTTCTTTGCATTTACACTTCTGCGTTTGATTTCACACGCCGCGCACAAAATCGCGGCCGACGCGAAGAAGAGGCGAGACAGCGGGGAGGGAAGATGCGGGAGGGGGCCCAACGGTCCCCGCTTTGACAAAGGAACGGGACCGGATCCGGCCAAAGCGGGTCGTCGGCTCCCGCAGCAGCCCCCGCCGCCGGCTGGTGACACCGGGCGCGTGCGCGACCGGGTTCCGTTTCCTGCCCCGACGCCACGACCCCGTCCCGCCGTGACCCCGACGGGGCATCCATTCATCCACGAGCAGTCCGCCGGCTGGAGAAAGTGCTGCCCCCTCCGGCCTCTTGCCAGGTCAGCTCGCTTTGGGCCACCTCGCCGGCTGAAGCGCGAGCCGCACGGAGCAGCACTCTCTGCACGCGCCGCGCACACGACTGTCTCCGCCGCTCTCGAAAAAGCATCCAGAGGCGCACAATTCCACATGCATATCGTCATTACCGCCGCTTATGAAAGCGGCAATCGATGGTGGTAAGCCTAGACATCTCGAGGACTCCGGAGAGGGAGTATTCCCACAGAGAGGGAATATTTTACGCAGACCTATTTCTTGAACCTACAGGGGCTCAATGCTATGTTCGGTCGATCCTGCCCTTCGGGGATAACTGCAAGCATGAGCTGGTGGTGTTCTATTTCATCGCGCGTGGGACTGCCTGGAAACTCCGGGCAGTCTCGTGCGCACGCTGATCCGCGAAGAGGCGGCAATGGCCTAAACTTTCGAAGCAAGCCCAGGCTCCTTAGGGCGCCCGGCCGGGCAGTAACGTAACCCTACGCAATTTCTAACCTCGGCCCTCCCAGGAACATTACGAACAGGTCTGCGTGCGAGCCCGTTTTGTGTTCCCGTTCGTCTATGTCAGTGCGCTGAAAGGGGGCACGAAGACACCAGGCTTTATTCAAGGCGGGACCTACCCAAAGAGATACGCCAGCCGCACGAAATGCTGCTGTGTGCGTGACTGACAAAATGGCCGCGTATGTATACCTGCCTGCTTAGCTGCACGGCAGATGCGGTCGATAAACGACAGCCGCGTAACAATCCTGCCTTCCCGTGATCCGTGCAATTCAGTTCAACTTTCCCGAACTGCACGTGCGCCATCTCTTGGGACTTCTTTCCCTGGAACATCTCCGTCTCGAGCTCTTTTGTTTGTTTAGCAGTTTGCTTGTTGTCTCGACCCTCTTCGCTACACCTGGACATTGCGGGCACGTATGACCCATGGCACCTCTTTCGGTAGTTCGGAACGGTCTTGCCTGTGTACACTTCGTTTTCGTCAAAGAAGCCAATGAGTCAAGGAGGAGGGGGCGGGCGATCCACACGACGGACTGAGTCCACGCTCCGATCGGTCACGTGATGCGACGTCACGGTCCGCCGCGGCCCGATCCATGGGGCGCAGAGCTCATCCACACGGCGGGCCGGCTCCCTGTTCTGTGGGCCGGCTGAGCCGACCACGAGTGACCGACCATCTGAACTCTCAAACAAGAAAGTTGAACACAGGCGCCGTTTGGCCGCGACAACATGTTGAAACGCACAAGCCTGCACGAAACGTTTCATCCCCACGATAACAGCCACTCGCATGCATACCGGACGGGCGCGCTCACGCAGCCGTCGGCGTCGTTCGCACGAAGGCGACAGGAGTGGCGACGACGGGGCGACCCGGGCTACAAATACGGTTCGTCGCCACTTGCCACCGCTTGCTGGAACAGAACCCTTCCCGTAAATAAAGTTCCACATACGTGAAACAATGTGATAATGATGGCTAGCATCGCACTAGTAAGAGTCATACGAGTTGCTAGTATAAGCAAGGATTAAGTATGCGTCGCGATCATGGAGGAAAGAAAAGGTCGCCAGCATGGCCTAGCCTGCTGCCTATAGTCCACCGGTGGTGATTGCAAGGCTCCTTCGAGCGCTTCTAAACAACCGCGCTGCCCGTGCCGTTCCTATTGGCGCAACTGGACCTGAGACAGTAAACATGCTTCAGCTTAGCAGGAGCCATTTCCTGCGTAATGTGTACCGGCCTGTGGGTGGCCCCTTACGAAGCCTTTGAAGGCAAAAGTCCTGAAATTGTTTGAAAGACGTGCGCTTATTTGGCTCGCACCTATTGAGCTAAATATAATTGTAGATCAGAATTCGTTTGAGGATATCAAGGTTACAACGAGACCTGATTAAGTCCGCGCAATCGTCGTACCTCAAGCCGCGGATGAAAAAAATGAAGGAAGCCCACAACACTAACGTGTAAGACTTGAAGGTAGCGAAGCTGTACGCAAGCACGTGCACGACCATCACGACGGTCTAAGTCCACGATTGAAGCCGATTTGCTTCCTCTTCGCTGCCGCAACGACCTTTACTCCATCATTGTTGCTTTAAGTGTGAGATTGTTTCATTTTCTGGAAATGATAATCATTGGACGTCACCTTGGAGGGGCGCACGCTATGACGTGTCTATCGTTTCGAGCAAGTGTTGCTATGATTACGGCGAACGATGGAGTTCGCCGTAACGATGGAGTTCGCCGTAAACATGCGCTGGGGACTCCGGGCGGTCGCCGTGAGGCACACGCTCACGTGCGCTCGGCGTTTTCTTGGTATTTTGAACTGCGGACACGATACACTAACGATCTGCTCAACCGCTTCGCTGTGAATAAAACTCAGCAGAGACCCCTAGCATCCCAATCGCATTGCAGAAAGCGTGGAGAAAGGTACGTCGATGCTGAACTGTACACTGACAGACAGCGTTGCTTGGCTTTTCATAACCACGGCGGCTCAGCTTGGCTGAATGCTGCCGACAATTGTTTACGGTGCCATGACAGACATTTGGGTGCGAGGGAGCAAAATTAGCGGCGGAGAAGGCATGCATGTGCAACAGATCTCGCGGTGTCAGCAGGTTTCCTCGGCGTTCGCGTGCCCCGGAGGCCGTTATCATTGAACGTAGGACGCGGCGGATGAGAAGAAAGGAAGAGGGCTCCACACGGCGGCGGCAGCTGCTTCACACAACGCGACGACGTCAGGGCCAACGTTAAGTCAGGGCCTTGTTTCCGGACCTTTTCTCCTCCATGCCTCAAGCGAACACGGTTACTACCCGAACTGCTCTGGATGGCAGCAAAGTGTACCGCTTTCTTTTTCCTTGTCGTCAGTACCGTTTTAATCTAGAGGTAATGCGACCCTGCACCCCCCCCCCCCTCGAAAAAAAAAAGGTAGAAAGAAAAAAAACTGACTCAGATTTCGAACTGGGATTGCCGGACGACGCTCACGAGTCCTTTTTTGTTGCAATATACCCCGAGAACAATCACATTTTCTTTGCTCTAGCGGTAATCGGTTGGCTGCTTCACGACAAATTCAACCAAGCTATTTCTGTTCGAAAGTCCTTACACTAAACAATTGCCATTCCTGCGGCCGTCTCATAATTCATTCGTGGCTAGCCTTTGCTTGGGTCGGTGACATCAGGCATGTACGTATACGGTCGCTTTCATCTGGTTAAATAAAGCCGATACGGATAGGTTGCTTCTATACGAGCAGTAGCAAAACGGAGCTCGTATGCGAGAAGGACGGTGCGTGAACAACAAAAAACACGGTATATTACTGAGAAGTTTTCTCAAATACGACAAAAACTAGGCGCACCAAGACGTACATGTTTACGACCTAGCTTTGCAAGCTTTATTTTTTGGAGCAGCATCTTTGCGGAAGCGGTCGTGGCGTAAGATATGCCTGCTTCAAGTTTAAAGGACGGTGATTTTTTATTACCCGGATAAAGCTTGATCAATACTTGTTTAAATTATACGGTTAATTATATTGGTCGAGAATCCGTCACGCAAAATGGCCGACGGATGGTCCACGCGAAGTAGCCGACATCTCAAATGCGGGCCTGTCTATGGGTACTCGGGATGACGCCACATTTCTCAGAACTTGTGTGAAAAACTGTGTCAATCTTGCTCTAAATGGAATCTGAACCGGGGTTCTCCGGATAATTAGGGAAGCACGGAATTCTCGGAACACGCCAGCCGGATGATTTGAGCTTACTGATGGTGAACCTAGAGAATGGGCTGTGGCCTTCGACCTAGAAACGCGTGTTGCAGACACGTACTCTGTTCTGAAGAAGGAATTTGAGCATGGTAGTTACACAAGCAGCAACAAGTGTTACTGTAAGTCCCAGTCACCGAATGAAAAGTAACAAGTCGCAGAGGGAAATCGGTGGTGATGATGACGATAGAACACATAACTCTGGACACGCATGCCACTGTAAGTAGCACGTCATTAGCGCGCACAGAGTGGCTGCACTGCCTTCCACGCGTCACTCGTTCTACAAAACATGGCCGCACACGCAATGCCAGCACAGTCTTTACACAAACCAACACTAACGCTCTGGCAGTCACTGCATGATACGGAGCGCGTAGTTGTCCCAGAGGTGGAGGAATTATTTTCTACCACGCAATGCCCCTTGCTGTTCTTTCCGCCCGTAAGTGACGCTGGATTCGAACCTCGGTAGCAAGCCAGCGCTGGGCTTAGCTGCTCATTAGGGTATTTCAGCATATCGTTACCGTGTTTACGTTACCGTCTACCGCGCTACCGGAAGCCGGACTTTCCGTTTACCGCTGAAAATGGTAGGACACGTTTTAGAACACCGGTTGCGGTTTCTGTATTCCGGTTTACCGGCAGCCATGCTGCAGGTAGCGACGACTGACGCATTCGTATCAAAACAAATTACGCAAAACTTTGTTGCTCAAAGCTATTCTCTTCGTTCGAAATAGCTTGAATCTGACTTTTCAGATTAAGCATTCACAAATACAACTTGTTGTTTAGAATATTGAAGTTGATTGATTGATTGATTGATTGATTGATTGATTGATTGATTGATTGATTGATTGATTGATTGATTGATTATGAAGTTGAACGCACCGGCGCTACACAGGCGATGAGGCGTGCCGTAGTGGAGGGCTCCGGATTAATTTTGACCACCTGGGGATCTTTAAAGGAGTAGTGACATCAAATTTGTGTATTTCTATTTTGGGTCCGATGTGTCCGTACTACCGCATAAAACATAACGCGCGAGTTAAGAGTGGCCAAAGTGCTGCCGATTATGAATAACGGCGCAATTCATGGCATCGGTTTCGGTTTCGGCCGCTGAGAGACCGGAGACCGGGATCAAGCGTGGGGGCTCTACGCGGCGGCCATGACGTCACATTTTCTGTTCAAGCCAGAAGGCAACCTTTTACGACGTCGCTTCCCCCTATCTCAATGAAAGATTAGTTCCGCCACATTGTTCCGATCTGGAACATTGTTCCGATCTGTAGAGTGTCAGAGTTAGATTACTTGAAAGTAAAATGTTATCAATCTCTGGTGAAAGTAGGAAACAACGGTAAATAGGTAACTTTTTCGTGCTTTAGTGCATTATCTTTCTGTGGAACCTGACATACGGTCTCAGATTAATTTTGCAATTCAATCCTCGATGTGCAGCGAGGTCAGAAATAGCCACTATTCACAAAGCTGCTTGCACGTAATGCCACAGTAAAAATAGTTTGTGATTGATTTCCGCCCGTGCCAGTTTGTCTCCTTCAAAAAGAGCGATATGATGGCCGAGGCACCGGCTAACCAGAGATGCGTTTCGACATCGTAAGAGCAAGTAACATCGTAAATCTGACCCGCTTTTTGTCGCAATGCCAAGGATTGCAACTCCGGGAGTTATTCTGATGCAAAATTAACTGCCGGGCGGTCTACTCCATCTCGGTTGTGCGTCTAACTCTATTCGCCCGGGAAAACGTTAGTGAGAGTTAGTTCTTCGGTAGAAATGGGAGTTCTCCGGCTAAGCGCCAGGCCCCATCTATACGTAGAAGTGGTCGGGCGAAACGTGCGCGACGGAACCTACGCTGTCAAGATGCGTGACTGGGCTGAGACTGCCGTAGCGTTCGGTCTTCGCATCGTCTTTGACAAAGAAGTCCGCTGCCCCCTTAGGCAGGTGAAAAATGTGTGCTTCTTTCAAATTTACTAAACAGTACTACTGATTTGCTATGAGATGGCGGCTCACGGAGCAGCACGGAACACATCGTCAAAGTTTTCCACCCCGCTCCCCCAGCACGGCACCACTTGGACCCTGCGGACGGCAGGACCGTTGCCAAGTAAGAGAGCAGAGTGAAGCTACGCGCCGCAACACCCCACGACCCAAGAACACCGCCAGCAGGACTTCCCAAGTCCTAGTACGCGAGATGAGTGCAGCGGCTGCTCTTACGGAAGACATGCTCACAAAGTGGCGGGGATACGTTCCCCGCCGTTCAATACACCAGAGAGAAACACCCGAGAACCATACGGAGACCTCATGTCACTCGCCGACAAGGCCCACAGCGCACCACATACTGTAGGAGTGCTCGGGACTCGAGGCCGAGAGCAGAGCCGAGAGCAGAGACCCTCCGGGAGTGGACATCGCCTCCTCCGCGCAGGGCGCTCCCAAAAAAGTATTTCATGTCCCTAGACTTTTGCAGGTACCATGGGGATACACCAGAGAATGTAGACGCCCTCGCCTACTTTGCCGCCTTCACCAGCCGTGAATAGACCTTGAGCCACCCCTTCTAAGTGAATACTACTACTGCTGCTACTACTACTACTACTACTACTGCTACTACTACTACTACTACTACTACTACTACTACTACTACTACTAATAATAATAATAATAATAATAATAATAATAATAATCCACCGTCACCATAGCTTCTTTACTAAGGTGTTTTAACGTGTATGGTTGCGATTTCAGACTTGCAGTGGTAGGCCAGCAACACTTGTAGGAGTTTTAAAGCGAAGGTGTCAGACTCTCACTGATACCGTGTGCAGTCCACCCAAAACGCACTACAGGAAAGCCAACTTTTCTCTGCCGGTGATGATGATCATGGGCAAAAAGAAGAAAAGTTAAAATGCTTCCCGTGGTCGCAATCGGATCTGGGTCCCTTGCGCTAAGAAGCCGACGCCTATCCAAATGCGCCATTCCGGCAGAGTCAAACAACATAGATTGTAGGCGGGACAGTTGGTACATAACTGAGTTACAAACAGCGCGCGCAAGAATAAGATGATAGGAGTATCACACAAACACGGCGCTGTGTTTTAATTTGCAGAGGGGTGCACGGACGTGCAAAATTAGACAGAAAACGCCCCCCTCCGTCTAATGAACGCTAGGGAAAGCCACGAAATGCCCGTACCAGTAAATTACCAGAAGGAACATTCGCGGTGCGGTAAACCGTCCCGACAAGAAATACCTTATGTGTGTGGTATACGCGGTGTGATGTGGGCACGCTCGCTTCTCGGTTGGTTCATTGGTGTTGGACTTGATTTTGGAAAGCTTCGCGTTCTCTCATCGTTGTAGTGTTCCGAAAGACGGGTAGTTGATTTTATTTTTTATTTAAGCTCAGACCTCTCCGACCAGCGAGACCTGGTACGAAGAGCAAGAGCAGCCAGCGAAAACCTGGGTTTTCCGGACTAAAGAAGACCCCCCACAGGGCAGGTGCCCCTAACATCAGCACCTAAAGCTCGTCTTAAATAAAGTTTATTCCATCCATCCAAAGAGGTCACGTCTACCTACGTGCGTGTGTAAGCATGCTTACAAAATCCGCCCTGATAAAGGAGTACTGACGCTGACTGTGTTTTTCCTTTTAGTTTTGCTTATTTCACAGCCTCTAATATATTGCGCACGAATCAATTAAGGCCGGCCGACGCGTTGCCGACTGTTAACTACAGCGACACGCAAGGCACCGCTTTCGGCCGCTGAGAGCCCGACAGCAGGCGCTGGGGGCTCCATGGGTCGTCACTTTCTTCCGCCCCGCGAGAGCTTTGAAAATCCCTGGCGCGAGCAAGGCGAGCGACTAAGGGACCAGCATGTAAATTGAGGTCAATGCGGAGTCGGCTGCACCCTGTAACAGCGAGCCCAGGTTGGCCGGAGCTTGCGTCCGCACCCGGAAGGTGTTTGCTGCCCACACGCTCCGAACCCGAAGCGGCCGCATTGTAGCGCGAAAAGGGTTGTCCTGCAACCGCTTTGCCAGCAGCCGTTCTTCGTGCGACACTTCCGGAAGTTGAGAGGGAGAGAGCCCTGCGCGCTTCCGATCTGCTGGCTCCGTCTGCGGCGGCGGCGGACGGGGAGGCGGCACATTCCGCGAACGACGCCTCCGGCGGCAGCGGCCACGAGGCCCGCGCCGCTTCCGAGAAAGCCCCGGAGGAAGCCGAGAGCGCAATGCGGTTGACCATGGAGCCGTGCAAAGCCTCCGACCGAGTTGAAGGTCGGCCACGGCGCGTGCGGATAAGGAGAATTAAACGAGGGTGAGCCGCGCGCGCCGCTGCCGCCACCTGTCGGGCTTCGAGAGAGGCGCAACGCCGCCGCCGCCGCGGCAGGTGTGCCCAGAGAACTATGGGTGCACCTGCCGCGGCGCGCCTCGGTAAGAGAAGGGCCCGGCACCAACAGTCTGAACCTGCAGCCGCTATGCCACTTGACCGTCCCGGTGCAGCAGCGTCTGCACACCAGCACAGCGCAGTGTGTGCTGCCATTCTATTTGAGAGGAAATAAAAACTCAGTGCTTCATGTCACGATGGCCGGGCAATCTCGGGCCGGGGATTCCGTGGCCGCTCGCTGCCCGGTCCGTGAGCCATTTCTGGCAAGCTGGATGCGAGTTGAGCAGAGTGGCCTCCCATTGCGCCGTGGGTCTGCTGTTTGGTGTTATGTTCGTCTTGGGATCTTGAGCAGTACCACATCGTGTGGCGCAAATATCGCGCCAGATCGCACTGCGGGCACTGTAGCGTTGGGTAGATGCCGGGTAATGCTTGTGTAAGGTTGCCGGAACTGGAAGTGTGTCGGTGTGTAGCTGTCAGAGTAACACCTCCTCCATTCTTGTGAACGAGCGGTGACGGGCCGGAAACCTTCTGCCAAGCCTGTATTTCCATGTACGTTGTGTGGGCTGTAGGATGGGGGCGAAGGCGATCGCCTGGCGCCCGTGCTATTTCAGGTTTCTCTGTCAGAAAGGGTATTCGAAAGACCGCGCCGTTTTTCGTTGGCCCATCAACCGAGTTTCTCGGGCGCGGCACACTCGGTGCAGACCTCAGGCACCGCAACCTCTGATCAACATTGCCGGCACAGCTCGTGGATTCAGAGAAGTCCTATCGGGGATGCGCGCCCGGATGCTTCGTCACCCACCGAGTCAGGGGCCCGCGTCACAACGGCGTCATTCATGCACACACATTGTTTTTGCACGGCTGTTTCAGGGCCAGGTCGACAATATTTGCGATATAAAACGTAACCACCAGGTCATAACTAACAAAAAATTTAATTCTGAAGCTTCTGTATTGACTTTACTAAATGGAAGAAGCTAGGCACCGAAACTCGCCCATTGAAAGTATCCCAATCTGAGTGTTAGAGATACGCGTTTCCAAAGTAGGCCACTAATTTCGTCAACATTCCATGTCCCACTGCGCGCCTTACGTCCGCTGTGAAACAAGCCGTAGAATAGGGCCAACTCAACCAACAGTTTATTACAGCGCCCGGGAATAGCAAACTGGCCATTGACTGGCGCACGAGTAAAGAAACAAACAAAGCTGCCGATATGCAGAAAACATGGACCAAACACCCCCGAAACGACAGAGAAACGCGTGACAGCAGGAGAAGTTAACGGTGGTAAAAATATCAACAGAACGGTCGAGCCGCTTCCTCGCGTGGGCAAGCCGCTTCCCCAGTCCAGGATGGCTTGGGCATGCGCAGCCAGGGAGAATAACGGTAACAACGAATCGGAAGACATCCCTCCGAGGGTCATATTTCCATAAATTCCTTCAACGGATCACCCCAAGATCTTAACCCAGCACTCACGGCTGAATATCTGAACTTTTCCCGCCACTTCAACCCACCTCCTCACACGGGACTGGCAAATAATGACTTAGATAAGGATTTTCAACTACACGAAATGGAAGAAGCTCTGTCCGAGCGCCATAAAAACAGCGCCCGGGGCCAGACCAAGCCACTTATCGGCTTCGTGCCAACCTGGATGGCGGCTCGATGGATCACCCCCTATACCACATCAATTCACACTGGAGCTCAGGTCACCAATTTTATTCCGCCTCGATCAAAAAGACTGGGGCCACGGCAATCACTCATATATTGCAGATTTTCTTACTCATCGGCAAGCTATATTATTCGTGTACCAGACGTTAAATCTCAGCCCATTACACTGGGGGATCAGGGCACATCTCAAGGTTCAGTTCTTTCTCCACTCCTTTTCAACCTCGCCCTCCTGGATTTAAACCAGCAATTCAACGTCATATCTACCATACATCAAGCACTTCACGAAGACGACATCACCATATGGAACAGACACCGACTCCATGGGAAACATCCAAGACCACCTTCAACAGGCTACACCGACGTCGTAAGACTTCAATGCTCTCCCCTCCCTCCCCCCTAAAAAAAAGAAAATCTGAACTCGTCATCATCCGTAAACATCCTCCAGCTCTGCAGAAAGCACCAGTTTGTATCCACCTCGATGGTCATATAATACGGCCCAGCTTGTCTCTTTAAGGTTTTAGGCCTCACCATCCAGGCTAACACACGCACAATGAAACGTTATCTAAACTTTCCAAGGCTTTTAACCAAGCATCCCGCATGTTTCGACACTTCTCTAACTGCCACCGTAGCATGAAGGAAAAAGACATGGTCCGACTGGTCCAAGCTCTCCTGATATCACGTGTCCCGTATGTCACACCCTTCATCATATACTCACCAAAAGTGACACGGACACCATTGACCCGTTTATACGCAAAGCATCCAAACAAGTACTGAATCTTCCCATGAACACCTCCACGGCCCATCTCTTACAACTGCACCTCCACAACACGGTGTCCGAACTTTTGAAGGACGTTGAGCAAGCCAACGTCTCCGTCTCACCCAACACCTCCTGAAATGTCTTCGCGTCTTATGCCAGTTTACTTACTCTCAGCCCCTCCCTGATCACTGGGGTTCACCCCTTGCCAGGAAACATGCACCTGACCTACACCCCGGCTGCCGAAAAGCGCGAAGCCAAGCGCACGAGGCCATCTATGGAAAGCGTACAGACGTCTCCTATACGGACGCTAGTATACCTACCTCAACGGATGGCATAAAGTAGCCGTAGTCACCACCAAGACCACCCTTGGCAGTTCTGCAACAGTCTCAAGGCTTCGTCGTCCTGAATTGCTGAAGAGTTTGCCATTGCATTAGCCTTCATTCATACGAAGAACCCCATCATCATCACAGATTCTCAGGCAGCCTGCAGAGGCTTCTTAGCCGGGAGGGTGGCCCTCTCAACTTTGATGCTACTGTGGCAGCATCAACACTGTCGGAAAGTTACCCTCATCTGGACCCCTGGCCATTCCTCACTGACGGGGTAAAACATTGGCTGACCACCAAGACTGCGCGCTGTCCCTCCACGCTACCGAGGAGACCGCATCGTCCATCCCTCTACTTACTTTGCAATATATTACACAATATTACCGGATCGAGTGACAGCACTTCCCTCCTCCACATCCTAAACTCTCAAAAGAAGAATCACTACTTTGCGACTGCAGAGTAATACACCTTCCCTCACCCAATCCGCCTCCATCCTATAAGTTCCCTGCGCAATCCCCTGTCGAATGTACGTTTTCTTTGCTACCCGGCACCCTGCCTCACATCATATTAGAGTGAAAGCACAATCCCTACATGCTCCCTCTTCCACCCCCCTTCCCATCCCTGAGGGAGAACCTCGTGACCAGCAGCGGTCTGGATGCCTAGACACTTTTGGCCTCTCCGCTCATCACATGGCTTCCTGGAATAGGTAAGGAACCACTCCCGCTTCACCGGCTCAATAAAACGTTTTTTTTTTTTTTTTTTCGGCGGCCGGAGTGGCTCCTCGGTTCAGGAGTGTCCGCGCCGTCTTTTTATCAAGCGCTCCACTAGAAGAGCGCGCCCAGCATGGTCTGGCTTGCACTGGCACTCCACGATGATGTGCCTGGTTGTCCACAAAATTTGCATACTGGGTGGGAAATAGCAGATTCCCTTCCGAAGGGGGGAGTTTGAAGCAATCTGACAGTGGCTTCGACGTTTTCGTCAGCTTTGGGGCTGGGACAGTCTTCCTGCCTTTGCACATTTCATGGCAGGTCGTATACGGTGGGCTCCGGTTCCCCTTGCGTGGCTTGGCATGGCCACGGCTCGGGCCATGAATGGGCAAACTCATTGCCTTGCATGACGGAGGGGGCCGGGGTGCGGACGATCTGGACCTTCCGGTTCGGCAATGTGATCCGCAGGATGGGAACTGCTGCCGATACTTGGGCAAGCATCTCGAAAGTCCGCCCTTGGGTAAGCCCTAGAGCTATGGCCAGCTCTTCGGTGTCGCGCGTTGAGGGTGCGTAGGCCCGTAAAGCCAACGGTCACGACCGCCACCATGGCTCTCCCGTTGTGCTCGGCTGCGTCAGTGTCCATTGTTATGGCGTTGCCACCGCACAATTTGTTTAACCTCGCCGTCCGTCTGTCTTTACGGTGCTCAGAACGCATGTTTCGTGTGACAGGGCGTATCCACATCCGCTTTTCCGCCACTATTCAGGGAGCTCCTTAGGTGGGCTTTTATTTTGCGCAGTCCACTCAGTCTCTCGAGGAGCCTTCGGCCGGCCGCGGACAGTTGATACCACAAGCGTTCCTCAACGAGCTCGTCCACGGCGTTGTGTAGTCCCATCTTGAGGAAATTTAATTATCGGCTGAGACGCTTCCTCAGGTACAATTTACGCGCCTTCAGCAAGCTGCCGCCATTTAGTGCATCACCCGGCATCACGTCAGTAGCCCTGGATGGACATTCGACCCATCCTGGCAATTCACTCTAGATATGAGGCCTGACCGTACAAGCCAGTGCTAAAAACGACCTGGCCATATTCGAATATTGCAGTGTGGCCGATCAGGCCGTGCGCATGATTAGAGGCCGGTCACTGGTACTGCCCTAACCAGATAAGACACAGAGACACTGAAACGGCTCATTCGCAAAGCCCTCCGACAAGCCCTCGTACTTGCCCCGAGTATTTCGGCAGCCAGTGAGCTCCTTCACATGGGTGTTCACGGCACCGTTGATGAACTTGTCCAGTCGACAGCCCCGTCACACACATACATAATCAGTCTTCCGGAAACATCGTCAACAGGCCGTGCCGAGCGAACTCAGCAGGCGCCTCTCCCAGACAAGAGTGGCACACACGTAATGAGTAAGACCCCAAACGAAGAATATAAACCCCAGCTAAGAGCCACCTGCAGCCAGACCCACGAACGCATGTACGCAACGAGCTTCGGAAGCAATCTGATCACCTCCCCTCGGGAACACCAAGAACTGGGCAATGCCCTCACCCCAGAAAAGTCATCGTTACGGGCCTTCAAACAGCCTGCCAAACTTTCCTGCCAAGGCCCCAACGACACTCCGGCTGCTTCAACGGTGACATACTACTAGACAACTTGGCATCGTGCGGACGCCTGCTTATTCTTCTCTAACGGGTGACAACTTTTCCCGTGAACAGATTCGCCAACTGAACCACCAAGCCCCGAGATCCCACACCACTTTTCACACACCAAGATATCACGCAATTTTACCGTGCCACTAGAAGCCATTCCCCGTGCACCGCCTCCCCCCTCCCCCTTCTGCGTCCTAATCTTGATTTCGATTAGGAAACAACACTCCGACAATTGCAATGAGGAACTAATTTTCCCCCGCACCGTCCAACGCAAACTTTACCATTCAATACATACTGGAATGCCTCTTTACAGCAGGCGAATGGAGGACCATGAACCTCCTAGTGACGCGCCAAGACTGCTCGGGCAACAAACACATGCACTTCCGTCGAGCTCAATCAAGTGTCCTCTCTCTCCATCACCCGCGACGCAGCGCCCGCCCATGGACGCTGCCTCGCGTGCGATTGCTGAATAACTTTGCTGCCCGTAGCCACCCAAGGCGACGAACGTCGAGACACCAGCAATGGCCCAACCTGTGGGCCACGTTCTTGCCTCGGCCAGCCACGACAGCACATATAGCGCAGCTGTTCGTGCCGAGTCGACTGGATGTGTGCGGTTTAAGTCGTCCGAACATGCAGGAATTGTCGCCGCTGTAAGAACACTGCAGCGTTCGTTAATGTACGAGTGTACTGCCTCAAATATGCCCGAGATCCGCGGCCACGGAAGGTGGCCTCAGTTCTGGGCCGTCGATGGCGCCGCTGCGTGCACCCGTCTCGGCGCTCTCTCCGTCTCCAGTCACGCCGTCGCAGCCGCTCGCTTGCGCCTGCTGCCGCGGGACGGAAGCAATCGCGGAACGGGGAAGAAATGACTGCCTCTGACATCATGATCCTATCTCCTCAGCATGTAAGCAATCACACAAACGATAAAAACCATCCCCTCCCTGCCCGCGCCGCGTATCACGTGACCGCACGTCACGCCTCTGTGCGTATACATAGCTTGCACTGACGTCACTGCAGCTGCCATGTTGGAGCCCTCACTGCTTGCACGGTGCAAAGGTGCGAACTTGTCTGCCGCTGTTATCTAGAGCAGCACTGGGAAAGCTGAGAGCAGTACTCCAGAAAGGGTGACGTCACGTGCAAGCAAAATCGGGCACGGCTTGCCCAAGTACTGCAAATGATCCGCGCTTTCTTCGGGGGGCCCTCAGCTGTTGGCGCATTGGTTCCTCACCGCCTGACAGCTCTGCGCCCTTTACTTTTGACGCGTCGCTCTTGTCTGAGTTGCTGCTGCTGACGGATGCGGTGAGTCCGCCGGGCCCAAGTTGCTGGCTGGCATGTGGTGGCTGCTGCCGAAGCGCCGAGTCTTCCACCGCTCATCACCGGAAGTGGGAAACGTAATCGAGTGTCTCAACAACGCACCCAGGGTGCCATCTTTGCGCAGGAAGCTAAAGCATTTCGCCAACGGCTCCGCCGAGGCCACCCCCGGTAGCGGCGCCACTCCCGAGATGACAAAATAAAGTGTTCTTGGCCGTGATGTCAGTGACGATAGCCGGCGTAAATATTCCGCAAAATTACTTAAAATTTTCACTGTTTATCACGTGAGAAACCACGTAAACTTTTTCGTTGTGTTTGCATTGTTCAAAATCGCAATCGGCGCCTCGCACAAGTCCACAAAAAAACGGAGTCGGGATGGCGACGGAACAATGGCGCTGATATCTTCACTGATTCACTGCGCATCGAATAGTAGCACCATTATCGTTTTGGGAAAATAAGAGCGTGGTACATATAACAGAGAAGGCTGAAGCGGGAACACAATCACAGGGCCGCAAGAAACCACCTGGGAGAGAATGGACGCCATGGAGCAAAACCCCACCAGGCGGCGCTGGCGCGTCGTTGAGAAAGAGCTTATTGTAGCGTGAGCTACACTGGCCGAGGTTGAGCAGTTTCGCGTGGCTCCTGGAGAGCCGTGCTGCGCATGCGCGAAGAGCAGTGACGTCATTCGGCGTACAGAACGTTGCTCGCTGCCCGGCGTCTCTCAGACACCCCACGCGCCCAGCGTCTACGCCGACCTCCGTTCCGCACGTGGCGGCCCGGTCCACTTGATGATCGTGCGAGGGGTGGCCAGGTGCGGAACCGATGGCTCGTCCGTCGCAGCAACACCGGCGTGCGCCTGTGGAACCAGCTTAGCTCCAAGGCGATTGGTGACGCTGCGCCGGAGCCGCTTGATAAATGTACATGTGTCACATAATGCGTATACCGTGTGTGTGTCATTGAAGCAGCAGCAAGCATGATAATCAAGCTGATCCTATAGACAACCAGGAAAGCTAAGAATAACCAGCTGAACCTTAGATCAGGCTACGTATATCCTGGATAGCCGAGCTGGCTGCATAGCCGAGCCACTGCTAATGTTTTAATGAACTTTTAACATTACTTATTATAATCTAAACGCTCGCGGTTACGGAAAAAATGCTTGTCCAGGGGTGAGACAGCTGAATCAGATTTGGGAGCAGTTTTTGGAGCAGCGAAAAATCGATTTTGGAACAGAAGAACCTTGATTTGGAGCAGAAGAACGACATTTATTATATCACCTTAGGAGCCAAAAAAATCAATTTTTTGGCAACTCACGGGTGAAAAGTGCACTTTTTAATTGGTTTTGAACGTACATAACACTGAAACAGCCTTTCAATAAAGTTTTTCTACCAGGGTATCACAAGGTACGAACTGCACTACCTTTTTACTAGCCATTTTTGAATTCTTAGGCTCTATGCATAGATAGCGTGGAGTTCCATTGATAATATCGAATTGAAAAACTAAGCGATCGTAAGGCATTTTTATTATCGCACAAGTGTAGAGCCACGGCCAAAGCGAGGTCACAGTCGTCGCACCCCACCAGCCCTCCCATTTCAATCCCCAAGGTGCATGTTCACTACGATCGTAATCTGAGAAACGTTGGTATGTTTATCCACCTCCCTTCTTTTGGCAATAAATTTCACTTCAGATAAATGAACAATTATTACTAGCGTGCAATAACAGCCCGCCCCGCTATCGAAGACTGCTTGAACATTTCGCGGCGATGTAGCCTGCGCCGCCACTTCTGCAGCGTCGATCGTCCCATTCCCGTCGCTCGCAAGTCCGCTGGGAAAGGCATCAATAACTCAGTGTTTTATAACACCGCAATGAGTCCGAAATTTCACTTCAAGCACGTACCGGCCTCACACTCAAGGCCGAAACACGGCGAATTCGCGGGCGCCATGTTGTTTTTGATGAGCTCCCGTCTTTTGAGTCGCGCCCCTTCCAGCAACCGATCAAACGACTAAATGTAAACCCAGCCACCCCCATAACTAAAACCAAGGTAGAAATTGGCGAAGAGCGCTCTGCCTGAACCACAAGGAATTGCTTCGCCCGGCGGCCATGTTTTCATATCTTCATCACACCAAGGTGGCGGTGCCCAGTAATGTCGTTCCGGAGATACGGCGCTCCAAAAATTGCAGTTTTTTCATTAACTTGCACAAGCGGTTTGACGCCTCAGTAAACCTAAGCATTTTTTCTACAGGACTTTGCAATGGTTTTCAATGGGAAAATTTTAAAAACGCACAGAATATAACATGTGCAACCCGACATTGAGACTTTCGAAAAAAAAAAAAAAAAAACTACCTCGAGGGACAATTTTAAGCAGGTTTTTTATGGAATGATCAATCAATTAAACCTTTACAAACAGCATCACCTTGGGGGTGCTGGAAAATTATGCCGTCAGTAAGCATTTTTCCGCACTGGAACTGACGGGAGCGTTAAAATCCTTGGCTCTCAGACTGTTTTGGAGCAGTTTGGCGCAATTTTTGCTATTTTCAAGCTTTTGGAGCAGCCTGGCGCAGGAAAACAAATTTGTATCAAATCTGCGCAATATGCGCAGCTGTCTCACCCCTGCTTGTCGCAACGGCTGCTGAAAATGGCTTCGAATAAAAGAGGCGACGCCACAAAATCGAAGCGAAAAATTCCTCGCGGCACTTGTGTCTGCATAACGCACTCGGCTCCTTTCTGGAGGCCTAGGCTCAGCTAGCACGCGAACTCACGTGTGCTTTTTTTTTTATTTCGAATGTGTTTTTATTTACTCATTAAGGCGGTGGACATTGCTCTCGCCGGACAATGGGGCACTTAAAAGCAAAACCTGCGGGGGTTCAATGATAATAATAATAATATTTTATTGAACCATCACATGTATACTTGACAATAGATACCCGGAGTAAACGCTGTTTTAAAGGGACCCTGCAACGCTTTCTTCAACTTTTTTTTTAAATCTTAAATACTTGCAGAACGTAGTCCCCCAGCACACCCAGTACTTAGATTGGGGAGTCATAAAGTATCTCAGCCAAAAATTACTGCTCTATGCCCATCAGATAACTTGTAAACCCGCTCAAAAGATTTTTCTGTCTTTCCCGGCCTTGGCGCTCTTCAACGGCTCGAACTACGTCACTAAGCCCATGTACCGGCTGTTGGCCGGTTTTCCTTCAGTTGCAGCAATGAACGCATTCGATAGCAACTTTAAAAATAAATCCACAAAAACAAAGCAGAAACGGAAGGAGTGTCTGCTGCGACGAGCAAATAACGCACTGCCGCCACGTGCTGGCGATAACAACACATTTCGCAGTGGTGCCAGACGCGAAGGAAAGAGTGAAAGCGTTTATCGAAAGCGTTGCAGGGTCCCTTAAAGACAGCCTGACTGGTTCACGCAACCGCAACATGTGGCTGCACGCACATGCCAAAATATACAGGAGCAAATGTGCAGGCATTGCAAATAACAGAGCAACAAAAACATTTTTTACAGGCCAATCTGAGAAAAGTCGGAGACGCGTAGACCTCTCATACGCTACATTCGGATTTTTTGAATGAGGCACTTTTGGTGGCTACTTGACTCCATTTTACTCGTGTAAACATCTGCTCTAAAGACCACGCTGACATGTTCGACTACAGCGCGGCGAAAATATGGACGAAAGTAAAGCTGTGCGTAAAGAAACGCGAGAAAAACGTAAGTAAAGAAACGAAAGTTTGTGTACCACGCGCGTTATATTGACGCCCGTGGTTTTCCCGCTCAGCGGCCGCGGTCTCAGCCTCGGGCAGAACGCGAAGCGTTCTTCGCACGGCAGCGGCGGCAAGCGGCGCGGACGACGATTTTCGCCCACATTATCAGCTAATTTCCCTCTTGCGCAACGTTTTTGGCGCCTTGAGTTTCATTTTGGAGACACGATACAACCGGTCGCTGGCGAGTTGGTTTTTTTCCAAGTCTACAGCTTGATTTCTTTCAAGATTACGAAGTGTAGGCCGCAGAATACAGAAACAGAGAACAGCCCGTGTCATATAACGTGTAGCAATAGTAGTAGTATCAACGTTCCTTTTCTCCCAGTGGGTAAAGGAGCGGGAGATGATGTTCTGCGTTGGTCTTGAGGTGATAACCCTCAAAAGGAAATTCAGATGATCTTGAAAAACGTTCTGTAGCCACCCGCGTCTCGCGACTGTTGCACATCATTCCGCAAGTACGCTTCGCAATCGAAAACCCGGAAGGATTGTGCGAAGTTTACGCCTTGCGATTGCGCCCGTGTGCTATCAATGTGAAGATGTTGGACGCAACAATGCCGGTGACAACAGCGGGCAGAAACTTGAGAAGGCGACAAACGGCTGCAGCTTATCTCTCGTTGGGAACCCCACAAGGATGGCTGCAGCGTTGCTGCAGCAGTCAAGAACAAGGGCAACTGGCGGCGTACATCAGGCAGCGGCTTGGAGACGAGAGGTTAATGGGAACACAAACAGGCCCCCGGACATATGCATAATAAAAAAATTCCCCGCATTTCCCCGAGGGGAAGAATGTGAAAGTGCGAATGCACGAGTTGAATTTGCGCGGTTCGGTAATGTTCGCGAAAGAGAGATCACACACACACACACATACACAACTACAAAGAAGAAAGATGCATTTATTCACAGACACCTATTTGTGTTTTCGTTGTACTTGATTGCTAGAGCGCATCTCAGCTTTGAAATTTCGTGTCAGTACTCCTTTAAGCGGGTGCATTAGCCCTTCTCACGCCCGATTCCTGGCCAATCCCCCACGTGGGTATGTGCCATGTCAGCAGGAACAACAACAAGAATGAGCCATGGGGACGCGGCCAGGCAGCGCGCGCCCATCTCCCCCCGTTGCTAGGGAAGACGAGGAGCGCGCGCACCCGCAGCTGTTGCTATGCGGACTACGGCGGCGGACGATTCAGGCTCGCTTAAAGGGGTCCTGAAATACCTTCCGCCGATGCATGGATCTACATGTAACCAAATAAGACAATGTATTAGCAATCTCCTCCCGCAAGAATTTTGTTAAAGCGATGAGTATTAGCTGAGAAATCGTAAATCAAAAACCGCGCATTATCGTCGCGCCGCGTTTCCTCCTCTTTTCAACTGTTGACGGCGCGCGAGCACTGCCTCCCATGATGCTGCGCTAGTCAGCGGTGACGTACTTCCGCATTACGCTCCTCCGACTGCCGTCTGCTACGTGCAAGTTTTGTTGACACCATGAATTCCGCACTCCGCTGAAGGATGGATAAACGAACGAAAAATCTGGCCGCATGTGTGCGGTGGCCTGGCCTTGCCCTTTCGCGGTGTGCGTTGCTGCAGTGCAGCACGTGACTTTTAATCGGCGGCGAACTCGCAGCCGCTGGGGAGGATCTTGCGCTCGGTCCCTTTCATGCACCGCGCACTGTTTATCCAAAAAGCGCCGTATCAGATGTGGCCCCGCTGGTGCCGGGTCTTATTTTGCGGTGGTGGTAATACCTGCCGGCGCCATGTGAAAAAGACATTTTAAGCCGATACAGAACCCGTGCACAAAACGCTTCAACCATGTGACCAGTTCAGCTTGGGGCGACGCGTGGTGGAGAGCGGCAACGTTGGCTAAACATGCTCCGGCGCGGCTCTGAGCTTTCTAGCGCTGGAGCGAGCGCCTTTCTTTGACGATCTCAAACATCGGTTGCCTTGGCAACAAGGCACAAACCACCCCAGAGGTCAGTTACGGTTGCGTGATCCCGGTTCAGCTTGGGGCCCCACCTCGCGGCATATGGGCACTGCAGGCATACTACTCACTCTCATTTGGAAGTGCGAGATGCGTTTGGCATTACAGGAGGCGATGGTGTGTGTGTTGTGGACGCCTTTGTTTCGCGATGAAATGCGACGTTGTGCTTCTACGGGTGGATAGTGCTTCCCATGGCCTGGATTATCTTTCTCGAGCGACGTACGACTCAACCTCGCATGGGGTATGTGCAGTGTGCGTGGCTAAAAGCCATCTCGGCTTGCGCGCCAGAGTTAAGTGACTTGCTGTTCGTCCCCGCAAACCGCGCGCGAGGTGAGTGCCGAATTTACGAGGGGCAGGAGGAGGCAGCCCATCGTCTGTCAATCGCGGTTCAGACTTGCAACGCATGTTGTGACGTTGTGTTCGTTCGAAACGCATCTCTGGATTGTTTTGAAGTGGAAAAAAATGTATCCGTCAAACCTGGGCATTCGGCTCAGGGCGTTCTCTGCGATTGCACGAAAGAAGTGCCACGGGGCTTCAACGCTTTCTTTATGGGGCGTACTCCGGTAAGAGAATATCCATGTCGTGTTATGGCCGTGTTGCATTCAATACGAACGGTTAAGCGTTTGTTTACACTTGTTTCGTTTGTCGTAAAATGTCCAAGCACTCCGGCACTACGCTGGCAGATCAGCCGGCGAGTCGACGCTGAGCAGACGACTCATCTCTTTGCCGGAAGTGCGTGAAAAAGCCGCCCAATAGCAGGATGTATAGCTCATGACGAACATCGGGAAATCGATGATGTAGACATGTGAAGATGGCGGCGTCCAAAAACACGAAGGAAAGGGTGAGAAAAAAGCGACAAACTTTGCAACAAAAGTGTGAGCTTTCCGCTGCGCGTAAAAGAGTAATACTTGGCCCAGATGACCTTGACGACCCAATCTAACGATTGCGCTACTTCATTTAGTGTGCTCAAAATGCCTTTCAGGGCCCCTTTAAGAAGTGCATTCGCACTTAAAATTGGCCGCGTATCTGCTCCTTTCGTTGCAAATGCAGTCAAAAGACGATAGTCTTTATCGGCTTTTGCGAAGTAAATGCCTCCCTTCGCTTTCCTGCTCACCTCTCATGTTGTTCCTCTTGCGTCAGGTAAAGACGCCAAAGGTTTGCTTAAATCATTTTACATTTCCCGCGTTCCACTGCACAGAACCGGGTGTCTCGATGCGAGCGCTGCCGTACGGCGAAGACGCGCGTTAATCGAGGCGCCCTACTTCAACGTTTATAGAACCGCGTTTACCTACTCCACGTGCGTTGCAAGCAGAACGTGGAACCTATCTAGTGTAACCTTGCGGAACTGTTGCCGGTTGATTTCTTAAAATGTCGCCAGAAGCTATAATGGCGCGGGTAATTCTAGCCACCTTAGCGCGGGCGACGGCGGAGTGAATTCTTTTTCTGCAGTTGATGAAGTATTTAATTTCCCAAAAGTCAAGCATGTTTGATTTTTTTATAAAGGAACACTGCAAATATCACTTCTGTATTGATTTGTTGTCTCATATTTGCGTAATGTCTTGTTCTTCTTCAAAAATGTTGACAAGTATGAACATTACACCGGACATAGACGGGTAGATTTAGCTGTGACTATATAAGACTATTGCGCAGGCATTGTTTCGCTTTGGCCGGGTGGCTGAATCGAGTCACAGACAGACAGACAGACAGACAGACAGACAGAACAACATTTCTGGGTTTAAGTAGCCCAAGAAAGACTATCGTCTTCAAAAAACCTTTCTCTCTATTTCTCCCCCTTTGGGACTTCGAAGCGCTCGTGATCCGTCCCGTAGTGCAGTTACGGGCCGGGTACTCGTGACGCCACGGCGTTGAACGGCTTCCGAGGCGCCACTAAATTGCTGAGCTTCTCGCGGGCCAACCTTCCCCAGCGGGAATGTGGCATCATGCGGTACACGATGCGAGAGCCATGTCAAAAAGGACAGGGCTCGATTCCAGTGTCTTTCCCGGATCTGCTGGGGGTCGTGAGCATGACGGTGCGTCTTATATCGCGTGCCTACACGCTGCAAGCCATCGCGTCTAGGCGGAACGAGCTAGAGCCCCCAAGAAGAGACGGCCGGTGCTCATGCAGCGAGCACGTCTGGCCTTGATGCTACGGCAGCTCCGCTGCCAGAACCCGGGAATAGTTGACCGGGTACCGGCGTTCAAGACTCTGCTCGATGGTCCGGCTTCAAGAGCGCTTCTTCCGATTACTGCGCTCGCAGCTCGTACCCGTGGATTGTGACGCGCGCTGCCGCAGGCCCAACTCGAGCACGCCCACCGGCAGCACTGCTGTAACGGCCGTTCAGCGCGGCGGGACGAGCAAGCGGGACGGAGATCACATTAGGGAACGCAGCCCATGTACCTAGTGGACGATGCTGCAAACTGTAAAAGAAAAAACTGGCCGGAACACAATCGCTCACACGGACAGCCATCACAGCAGCAAGCTGTGACAAACGGCTCACTCGAACGCTGCCCATCCACTGAACTGGGGTTACCCACATGGCAAGCGCCCCCAAGGAAACGCGGGCCTACTGGTCGACCCCGTCACCAGCACTGTGAGGAACACGCGAGAACAGCAATGAGGCTCCGTGCGACACTACAACCGCGGGAAAAGAATACGACGCTCAGTGAGGCGAAATCTTCAAGACCACACAATTTTGCATTAGCGGTCATTGGCACTGCATGGGCAGCCTATCATGAGGGCCCCCGTGCCGACATCAAGGCACCGGTGGGAAGGCCGCCGCTGGGAGCGGTGAACGCACAACCGTGGGTCAAGTGAGAAAATTGCTGTCTCGACCGAGGAAGCGGCAAGACACCGGGCAGCCGCGATGGAATTCGGCTCCGGCGCTCTGACGGCCTGGCGGGGACATGGCCGGCCTCGAGGAACCTCACTGACCCGACCGTCGTCCTGCAGAACCCAAGAGGGCCTACTCTCGCAAGCTCACGACCTCCCGGCTCGAATCGCGCAGTACCTGCAAGCCGCAGGTCGATGGGGGCAGCCGAGCCACGCTGTTCACGATGCCAAGAATGAACCGCGACCCTCAGCGCTTTCGCGAGCGTAGCACCGGCTGCTGTCCGCCGCCGCATCCAGGCCATGCATGTACGACACGAGACAGAAACGAAATGCGCACCAAGCCCGCTAGTTCAGGGGAACATCCCTCGGACAGGTTCTGCAATGGCAGTGATATGCGCGCCCACACAGGCATCGTGCAGGCCACCGTGCCCATCTCATAAACAAAATGGCTTCGAAAACGCGCGTCCGCCGATTGGAGTCGGACGCCGGGTCGCAACGGGTCCACTTTGTGGGCTCAACTCGTCCGGGCCGACGCCGGGGCCGACGACCGGCTCGGGCGCGTTCCCCTATAGGCACCTGGGGGGTACAATTAGGGGCCGGGACAGATGCGTCCGACCCGGAGCGTGGCGGGAGCGTGGCCCGCGACGACGTTCCGGACACTCAAAAGAGTCAATCAGTGCGCGACGGAAGAGCAGCAAACAGCGGGGCCCGCAGACACGACCAACCGCTCGAGAGCTTTGAAAAGGGAAACGGGAGGGGGCTGTTCCCGTTACAACGGGCCGCGGGGAAAGGCCCAAGGTCACGAACCCCTCCGGCTGCCGCCGCAGCCGGCGCGGAGGTCACTGGCACAGCCGGCCACCGCGGACATTCCTCCCCGCGAACGGCAGCTGAGCTGCTGCCGCCGCTGTCCGAGCCCCGGGTTCGACGCCCGCCGCCGTTACCTTTCGGGAGCGACCCGCCGGCGCGCCGACCGAGCGAAAGTACTGTTCCCGCTGGCGGAATCTGGGAGCTCGCGCACAACACGCGCCGCGACTAATGGCTACTCAAGGGTGACCGTCGAGGCAAAAGACGAGTCTGCGCAATTTGACAGCCTGCAGCGGTGATTAACTCTATTCCAGAACCGAGAGGTGTTTTATTTTTTCCTACAAAAAAGAAAACAAAAGCGAAACTTTCGAACTTTACGCTACATGATATCAGCTGCGACGTAAAAGGGAGAATACTAAGAACAGAACTTGTATGTGAACTACAGGTTTGTCAGGATGCAAGTGGCACGATAAAATGGAAAGGGAAACTAGATGCGCTACTGCAGACGCAGTTGTGTTTCTTGAGGGTATAAAATTTGGTGGCTGGCCGCCAATCCTCGTGACGTCATGCTGGCCAGAAAGTGGTACATCAGTAGCCACTGTTTCAGCGACATTTCCTAATATCTAGCTTAGTTGTTGAGAGATTGCGCTAATATCGGCATTATCGGTACTGAAACTAGGCAGCCTTTTGACAAAAATAAACACTTATTTTGTCTTCACGGCCCATTTAAGTAAGATTTAAACGGCAGTAACACCCGATTTCCCTCGGAATGGAACTTAGCACCGGCTTACTTCCCATGCGAAAAGCAGAATTCGAGGCGAAGCGCACATCGATAATTGTCTTTAAAAAGGCCACGAAGACAAAATACAACCTGGTTTAATTTGAAAGATCTAGGCTTCAGTACCTCACTCAGCCGCATTGCAGCCATGAAAGACATTTTTTTTAACCGAAAAAAACGCAATAAGTATTGTAACACTTCCAAATTTCGCGCTACAGTGACGTGTTATAGGCAACAGTGACGTCATATGCGCCAGTACTAAAACAAATTTAATACCCGCCCCACACGTACACGAGTGTTTAAGGCCTTAAGATACCGAATGACATAACTTTGGCAAGCATGTTGGTGATAATGACCAAAAAGAGAAATGCACTCATATTTTAGAAGTTTTTACGTAGAGAAAAACGCCTTATACAAGGGTTACAAATGTTTTTTGCGAAAGAAAACGTTATGAGAAATAGTGTTTTCTAAAAAAATGATGCGAGCCGTTTCTAAAAGTGGCTGCAGCAGCTGCCGTCACCTGCCAGCGATAGCCAAATCCGAAAAATTCAAAACAACCAGTAACAAGATGTTTTGCTTTTTGCCGCTGTTTTAATGAACTTCGTCTTCTTCAGAACTTAGCCACCAAAAGGGCACAAAAAAAGCCTTATTTCGAAGTTTAGCTACGTTTCCGCCTCAACACTCTGGTGCTGAGAGTTTCGTCGGTTTCATTTGGTGCTCATCGCGTTCGAGAGTAGGCAGATTTAAGGCGTTCGTGAAGGCGAATGAGTTGTGCGGAACTCATTAAACCAAAAATGACGTTAGAGCGAATGGTATTAGATTTTTGCGTGTAGCAGCGAATTAATGGCTCTAAAAATTAAGTCATTAATCCCCTATGTCATGTTTCGTGTTCGTGTGGCACGGGTATCAGTGCGTTAACTGCACGTTAGCATTGAAGTCAAACGAAACTCCCCCCTGCAATCGTTTGTTTAGTCATGCTTCTTAGCGATGGGTTAGTGCTGCGGCCGCCAATCGCACAAACAAGATTCGGTGACGGCACAGAAAAGTTGCCAGAAAGTGGCTAGGAGGTCGCCACGCATCGCAGGTTTTCTTTGTCTCCACTATTTGTCGGAGGTTTGCGATAAAATTGGCATCGTTGCTATCGGGGTGAAGGATCCGAACGTGCATTTTGTCTTCATGGCCCCTTTAAGTGCGGAGCACTTGGGAGGAGAGAAAGAATGAAGCTGACGAGGTGAGTGACCGCTGAAGATTTGGGCGCGTGTTGTAGACTGGTACATTCCAAGGCGATGCCATCGCACAGAGTTGCCAGTTGAACTCCTGTTGCCAGTGGCGTCCCGTGTGCGTTCAACGAAAGCAAGCAGGTTGCCCAGCTGAGTTGAGTAGTGACGGAAACCATTCATAAAAGAATAGATGCTCGAGGTTTACGGCAAAGGGAGTGGGGTCTCAAGCTATGTACAAAACAACCGCGATGCGGTGGCAACTGCCATAGATTCTGACCACAGCATAATAGACTGCTTGACTATTAAGAACACGAATGCCGAGGAAGCGGAGACCGGAGCAATAGCCCTTGCTTTCGCCCACGGTGAGAGGCAGCAGAAGAGCCTGCACATACTTACGGACTCCCAGCAAGCATGCTACGAACTCGTTAAAGGAAAAATACCACCAGTGGCAGCAAACATGCTGAACAAGATCAAGGGAAGACCACATGGGACGCACAGAATGACCTGGACTCCCGACCACGAGGGATTGCCCGAGAATCGACGAACCGGGCGGGTGGCAGCACGCCGCTTTTCACCCCACTTCCCAGCGGCTATGGGTAAAGACTGGAACCACTCGGGGCAACCAGGACATTCTTGCCGACCCCTCAAAAAAGGCTAAATGCAATGGAAGCCATTTCCCGGAGACGGATTCAAACAAATACTATCCAAACCTCCACAGGTATAGCCTCATGTAACCTGGTAAAATACCGCCCAGAATGTCTAACCTGCAGCAGCACTCCTACCATTTACCACATCAACTGGGGGTGCACAGCAATTGGCATGCAGACACAACACCAGAGAAAAAACTTGAGCTATGGGAGGCAGCCCTGGCCAGCTCGAGCCTGGAAGACCAGATTCAAGATTCATCTGGTCAACCTGGCCCGGGGGAAGGCGAGGCTCAGTGGAGCCCTGGACTAGGGACACCACCTATCAGCTACAGCAAAAGTCTTAATATAAGTTTGTTCTGCCTCCTCCTCCTCCTCAAGCTAAGAAGCAAAGTGATATTTGTAAAAAGGTACCATGTAGGCTAGTTTGTGGTAAGATACAAAGTTGGAAACAGCCAGCGCAAATTTTGACGAAGGACGGACAGAAACGCGCACCACAAGCGCTCACTATCAACTGATCGCTTCGTAGAAAGTTGCGAAAATAGACAGCACACTTACATAGATAGACACAACTACCGCGCGCAAAGTAGAGTGACGATGACTGCCTAACCTACCAAACAATTATGACGTTGCTGAAGTTATCGCCACATCCGTATTTCCCTGGCTTCCAAGAATTAGATTTCTTTTTGTGTGATCGTTATTGAAGGCTCACAACACAATTATCACAAGCTTTTTCTATCCTTGCAGCTTCAACGGGTTCCCTTGTGATTTGGCTTCTGCTCTTAAAGAATGTGGTTGTTTTATAAAACTTGGGGGGACAGCCGCCACAAAACAGACAGTATTGAGCAATATGAAATGGAACACAGGAACGCGTAGAAAACACCCTCAGACCCAGCTCAGAGTAATACGCAGCGGCCGCCGTCGGAACCAAACAACTGTTCCCATGCCCGCCGTGCATCTTATTGGCTTTCCGACGATACCATATTATCGGCGAAATGACGTAGGCTGCTGCTTTGTAGAAATGCCAGCGTGGTGGGAGTGCCAACAGTTAATGGAAGAGCGCCCTCCTTTCCCCCTTTATTTTTCACAGCGCCATCCGCGTATCGCTCCGAGTCTGTTTCGAGGCTGTTTGCCACGCGTTCCTGTGTTCCCTTTCATATTGCTCATAATAGTACAGCCCCACGTGGCCTTGTAATAGCCAACGGACGTTATCCCGTATTGAACGAACTTTTTCTTGTGCTTTCTGGTGCACTTGGTTTTCTTTGCGGACAGGATTGGTTTTTTTTTTTTTCTTAGCTGCATGGGACAATTTGTTTGGCGCCGAAAATACGACGTTACAGTCTACACGCTGACCAAACCTCAGGTTGTGGGAGAGCTTATGAAAGCGCGGAATCACCGCTATCTTTTTCCTGGGTAGAGTTGTCCCTGCAACACCTTCGTGGCGATCTGTGCAGCGTTTTAATGCGTAGCATTCTTTGCCGAGTACCCCCACAGCCAGGACAGTGTAACGCCCTGCATTTCGGCAAAAATGCAGATATCGCGTTTCACCTGTAATCGCTATAATGGCGCAAATAGAGAAAACTGGTCGCTCGAAATTTTGAAAAAAATAAAGAATCAGAAAAATACAAAAAAAAAACGAAAAATGGCGAAACGTGCAACGCCCTGCATTTCCACAATAACGCATATTCGAGAAAGTTGCACCGGTAGTCGTTATATTAGCGTAAATGGAGAGAATTGGTCGAACGAAATTTTGAAAAAATGATAAATAACAAAAATATGAAAAAAAAATACGGAAAATGGCAAACCGTATAATGACCTGCATTTCAATAATAACGCAGATATTGCTGAAGTTCCACCGATAATCTTTATATTAGCGTAAATTAGATAATTGCTACGCAGAAATTTTGAAACACAAAAAATAAGAAAAATAAAAAAAATGCACAAAATGGCTAACCGAAAGTTCCAAATGTAGTCGTTATAACAGCGTAGATGGAGATAATTGGTGGAACGAAATTTTGAAGAACTAAAAAACAAGAAAAATATTAAGCAATTACGGAATGGCAATCCGTATAACGGCCTGCATGTCCACAATTATGCAGATTTCGTGAATGTTCAACTTCTAATCGTTATAATAGCGTAAAAGGATGATGATGATGATGGTTAGAGTTTTTTGGCGCAAGGCCAGCCGGGGCAAAGAGCGCCAAACAGAAATAGCGTAAAAGGAGATAATTGTTCGGACAGGATTTAGAAGAACCAGAAACTTTGACTGTAAAAACTCACACTCATGACAACCGGCATAAGAATGCTACGCATTACTGATAATTCTCCAAATTTCTGCAGATTTATTTATTTATTTATTAAGTGCGAATGCACTTCTTAAGCGACCCTGAACCTGCGTCCACCGGCGATGTCCGCGCACGTGGAGATGGGCGCGCGCAGCCTGGCCGCTGACATGGCACATACCCACGTGGGGGATTGGCCAAGAATCGGGCGTGAGAAGGGCTAATGCACCCGCTTAAAGGAGTACTGACACGAAATTTCAAAGCTGAGATCCGCTCTAGCAATCAAGTACAACGACAACACAAATAGGTGTCTGTGAATAAATGCATCTTTCTTTCTTTGTAGTTGTGTGTGTGTGTGTGATCTCTCTTTCGCGAACATTACCGAACCGCGCAAATTCAACTCGTGCATTCGCACTTTCACATTCTTCCCCTCGGGGAAATGCGGGGAATTTTTTATTTTCGTTTTTCTAATCAGGCTTTCAGCCACGGACACGAGCGGAGGCCGGTGGTGCCCAGCGGTGCTGAGCCGGTCAATCTGCGAACGGAAACTTTCCTGGGTCGCTGTGCAGATGATTTCGCAAGTGCGTTCGTGAGACATGAGTGAGGTACGCTTGTTTTGACAAGTTTTGAGTGGGCTGAATGAAATGGTAACAAAGGCTTTCTTCCACGACGCTCACACAGCCAGCACACGCGACCCTTGTGGAAATGGATGCGCAGGTCTAAAAAAGCGGATGCTATCATTCTCCGGTCGCTAAAAAAGGTTCAACACAGGGTCGTTGTGGTCCAGTAAAATCACACATGATTAAAAAAATCATCAACAAATCTAAAAACCCAAAGAATATTTCAGCCTTTTCAGAGATCTGCCAGAATCTTGTCTCGAGCTGCCAGAGATAAATCGCTGAGGATTCACCGCAACAGAAATAAATCGCAACACGACTTTCTCTAACGCACCACATGAAGGCCGCAACTCCTACCTCGGAAACTGACAGCTCAGTGCAGTCGGCAGCATCAGCCAACAGATCAGAATAAGCTGGCGGAGGTCTGCTTATCGGTAGCCGCGCTGGCACGACTGCGAGCAGACTCTCTTCTCCGTTCCTGCGACGGCGAACCCCGTTTCCGCGTGCACGTCGACGTCGCGTAAACGGAAGGATTCGCTCGCAAGATAGCAGCGAAGAACGAACGAATGTGTGTGTCTCTGTGTGTGCGTGTGCGTGCGTGCGCGTGCGAGTTATGATGCGAGCTGGCTTTCTGGCTTTTCAACACAGAGCAGATCGACAGAAGGTCCAACACGGGCTTTCGCCTTCTCATTCTCAGAAAATTCTAAGCATCCGCCGTTATTTTTGTTTCACCGCGTCGTGTGAGACTAGCTTTTGGACGTGGGCAATTTCGCTTTGCACACAGTGGCGCTACTGACGTCAGCGCTCTCGGGCACTCGAGCAAATATTTGCAGTTCCACTTTTATCGACACTCAGCCGAGGACGCTGCCACCGCTCTTGCTGCCACAACGAACGGGGAATTCCTGACTGTCATCACTGACTCCCACACCGCCTGCAGGAACTTTCTGAATGGCCGCATCTCTCAACCCGCACTGAACTTTTTGCGACGAGCATACGATCTGATCAGCAGGCCACGAGTCCCTCGAAGGGAACGAGGCCGTGCTAGCTCATTCACACCGGGCAGCTTCCCAGCAGAAGGAGAACAACACCACGTCGTGGCCACCTCAAAGCCAGTACCACTCCACAAACACACCGAAATTCTAGCCCCCCACCCAAAATTGGCGCAGCTTGCACCAGCGGTGCAGGGCTGGAGAAACAGCAGAGCTGGCGGCCCCTCTCACTCCGTCCGTAGGGGACTCGGGTGTTGCACGTGGGTGCTGCACCCCCCATGGATTTCCGAACTTGCCGCTGAGAGATCTCCGTATCTTGCGTTTTAACAGAACAGCTGTTTAAGTTGGAAGTTCCGATGTTGAGCGTTACCAGAAAAAAAAAAACAAAAAAAAAACAACACCAAGATAAGAAACCGAGCGCGCGTGAGCGTGTGCCTCGTGAGGAGCGCCCGGCGTCGGCCAGCTCGACCTTCGAGAACACTCTGCCGAGCGCTCGGGCTCTTCTTCTCGCCAGTTCACGTGCGTTCGCGCCTGAAGTGGGGAGCAGAGACGGCGAGTTCGCGAAGCCGGTTGCCGCGGGCTCTAGCGCGTGCTGACGCGGCCCACTTTGGCAGAGATATGTGAAAACCTGCGGACAAGAGGATCCGGGCCGGCCAGTCATGGAGAATTTTCAGGGCAAGCTGGGAAATCCACGTGAGGTGCAAGAGCGGGGTCCCCGACGAAGGGAGACCAGCTCTGCTGCTTTCGATTCAAAAACGTCTCCCGTGGCTGGAATGGAGTTGAGCTAGGGGCCACCGAGGCTGGTTTCCTCCAAGGCCCCAAACAAGCCCACCTCTTCTGTATGGCACCTTCCGACGTACGACAAAATATTAAAAAAAAAAAAAACGCGGCAAGATAAATATAGCTGAAAACTGTGCCGCTTAATTCTTGAACCTAATTCTCAACCCCCGGCATATCCCCTGCATTTATTCTTAAGTAGGCAACCATGTTTTCTGTGCTCCAGCCAGCCTGCTCTTCTCCTGCATCACCAAATTCATTGTGAAGAAATTCGAGCCTTCACGGCTGCCGACGCAACTCGCTCCTGTGTGCGTCTGGCGGAAGTCGTCCTGCGAACTGCGGCTATGCACTCTGCCAAAAGTCGGCTTACCTGTCGCGAGCAGTGGAACAACAAAAAAGAAAAAAAAAGCGTTTGGGTAGCACTCTGTTTGTATGCTACCTTACACATTACACATTGCTTTTTAAAGCGAAACTTTATATGGCTAGGGTTACGCGCATGTCCCATATGCGCGAGTAAGTTCGAACTCCCGATGCACCAGGTGCTGCTGGTAGACGGACGTCCCGGTGAATGTTATTAATTGGCATTCTGTTCAAAACAGCGGTTTGGAACTCGGTTAACTTATTCGTCTCAGCACTGAGCACTTTCCACGCTCGCACTACTCCCCCTTTGTCGAGTCGCAATTAAGCGCTTACACGTCCAGTTTCCTCCGACTACTCGGGGCGGCGGTCCCGTCAATACAGATTTGGAATTCCGCTTCTGTCGTCATACAGCCTCACAAAGTAGAAGGCGCATGAATATGCAAGCAGGACCTCTCTGAATCACCCAAATTTTACTTTTAAGCGAACATTTGGTTCATCATACAGCTGAATTATGACTGCCTGCAGGCCACATTGCTAAATAAGCCCATGGAACTCCGAAAAGAACCCCCCATGTTTAACTGCAGGTGTCAGTTTACGCTTGGGTGCTTTAACTTCGCTGACATTCAGGAACACCATTGCAGCATTTGGAGGAATCGTATTTTTGCCCCAGCCGCACAACTGGAGCATGGGAACAAGCTAAACTTCGCCTCCTTCGATTTTTCACTTGTGGCTACCCATGGTGGGCTGCCGGAGGCATGAGCTAGCCACTCTCCTCCGGCAGCCTGAACGCTGCGACGCCTGAACTCCAGCAGTGTGGTCACGTGCAGGATACCTTTCATCTTCTTGAGGCCTCTGGCGCACAGCGGCCTCCTCGAACTGCCTGAGTGTTTCGGTTCGGCAGCCCAGCTGCTTTCACGGACGCCGCTTTCCCAACTGTTCTGATCACTTTTCTTATAACATTTTGATCACGCATATGTACCTTTCCTAACATCAAATGCAAAAAGTGTTCCCCACGTTTTTTTTTTTTTTTTTCCCGTCAACAGCGAGACGCTTACCTCAAACACAGCCTCAGAGAGACGAAATTTGAATTGCATAAGCCGCGCTTATAAGGGTTCTCGAACAATTTTCGGCGCCAACTAGGGCGTTCTAGCGCAAGAAACCTGAATTCGTGCTTTTAAATTAACGGAAAAGAAAAACCGTGTTCGAAGGTGTTGTTTCTAGGCCTGCGCTTCAAAGCGTCTGTTTTGAGCCACATCGCCGAGTACGTATGCGGACGCGCGAACTTCAGTCGTCCGCTACTTGCTGGGGCGAGTGGAAACGCACGCTTTTGGAACGCACCCTACGCAGCCCTACGTGCCTCGCCGCCCGCGCCATGCCCTCGGTCGCTTCTGCGCGTTGCGCAATCCAATCCAGAGCAGACGGAGCGCAGACCTCCGTGGCGCAGACGTTGGGCCAAGTGGCGCCTCGTGGCCCGGAGAGAAGGAATCAACACAAAAGTGCGAGTACGGTGGCGCCATCTCACCGCTGCGAACAACAGTGTCGCGGCGACGGCAGCGCCGCGATGCAATGCGGAAGCAAGAAGTGGGCCACGTGACGGCAGCCACTGTGGCGCCAGTGATGCGCTGCTGCGTCGGGCGAATTTCACGAGTCCTCCATGTCCAAGATGGTCGCGACACGTGGTTGTTGAGTCAGGAGCATCAGGAGCGTTGCGTGTTCTGCTCGTTCTATCAGCGGCTCAGTCCCGAGAGCAGCCA
Source organism: Haemaphysalis longicornis (assembly GCF_048455015.1). Lineage (NCBI taxonomy): Eukaryota > Metazoa > Arthropoda > Arachnida > Ixodida > Ixodidae > Haemaphysalis > Haemaphysalis longicornis. The sequence continues at coordinate 35,287,719 of NW_027526335.1, forward strand.
TGGCGCGCCGGTACCTGCCCAACATACTGATAACCGGAACCCCCGGCACGGGCAAGTCTACGCTGTCGTCCGAAGTTGCGCAGCGCACGGGCCTGGATTGGCTCAACGTGGGCGAGCTGGCCCGAGAGAACGACCTCTTCGACGGGTACGATGAAAAGTACGACTGTGCTGTGCTTGACGAAGACCGCGTGGTCGACGAGCTTGACGAAAAGCTTTCGCAGCAGGCCGGCGGCAACCTCGTCGAATACCACGGCTGCGACTTCTTCCCCAAGCGTTGGTTCGACGTTGTGTTCGTGCTGCGCACAGACAACACGCTCCTCTACGACAGACTGCGGGCCAGGGGCTACACGGGCAAGAAACTCGAGGAGAACGTCCAGTGCGAGATCTTCCAGACGATTCTGGACGAAGCGCGCGAGGCCTACGACAACAACGTCGTGTTCGAGCTGCCCAGCAACACGCCCGACGACATGGAAGACAACTTGGACAAAATCTGCGCCTGGATTGAACAGTGGCGCAACGCGAGCCGGTAGCCTCGGAAGAGCCAAGCTCTGACTGGGCGACAGAAATGAACTGGACTGAAAGCCGAGCCCTTCTCTCCTTCCTTCTGTGCTTATAAATGTTTTTTCACGGATCCCGTGTTGTTAACCCGCTGTGCGCGGAAGCTTGCCCCGGCTTGTGGCAAGCAGAAATGCCGACCTGTACCACCCAAGTTAAACGGGTTGCTTGGAGAATGGTAGAGTCTGCGTATTTCTGCCGAAAAAGTACGGCAGCGCACAAAAGTTAAGGTGAAATTAGGATTCCTAGCACAACTTTCTCTTGGCACGCTTGAAGGTCATGTTTTGTGTAAACTAGTGTCTGCATAAGCGCACACCGCGATGTTAACCGACTGGCAGCAGATGCCATCGTTACTGAGTTATGCAATTACTTTGGTGCATTACATTTGAGCTGCAGCCGAATAGGAATTGGCGGGTCTGCCATGAGCTTCTGACGGTAGCTGTCATTGATGCTGGCTAATCCACCCTAGTGGGTATGGTATTAACTTTGTGTAGCCTTAACACTTAATGTGCGGTTACCCCAACACTGAGCCCATCATAAGCTGATTGTACCTTGCAACATTTGCCAACCACCTGACTTGCATTCAGGACGCCTTGCGGTCAACTTGCAAATGTTCCGGATTGATTTCGCCAATTTTCTTTTGATCTCGGCTTACTTGTGTTTTCTGTGTGTTACCCACCATATTAGGAGCCACTTTGCAGCTAAAGACAACAGACAACTGCTTTCACACTAGGAGGTACAGCAGTTATATGCACTCCAGAAAATGTTCCCATTGGCCTGGGCCTGAGATACACAGCTCACTGCACTGAAGGTGTACAGATTAACCAGTTCAGGTCGCCTGGGAATCTGCGAGTTGTGCCATGCAAGGCTGGTTTTGTACTCGGCCTCCATGAGACTTGCAGCTACCAGGAATCGACCTCGTGCACAGTGCAAATGACTGGGCAGCTTGTCATCAACCTGCCGCAATGGTTTAAGTCTGCCTGACAACACTGCAGTTCAGAGTTGCACCAATAGTGCGTGCCAGTTTGTGCGCTTTCCGGGCCACCTCTTGGGCGTGGAGGCATCTCACTGCCACTGTGACAACTGTCACTCGTGCAGTGTTGCCCACAGATGTGTATTGGCCAAAGCGTTCCCAGGCATGTGCCACAACGTGTACAATGCTGCTGCCTTGAGTAGCTCTTGCTGCAAAGCACACAGAATGCTGATGCCATCCAAGCGTATTCACACAGTGAATGGGCCCCAAATTCTTGCTCATCAGAAAAGGAAATGATAGTTTCATGTTTTACATGCATACACACCCTGTTATATATACCCTGTTAGCTCGAAGTGGGAAAAAAAAAAAACTAAATTCAATTTGAGTGAAACTGACACTAAAAAATAGACTAGCGGCTGCGTATTTTGGAATGTATGCGACTCCTCTGGCACTTGCTGCAATAGTGACTATGCAGCTAGAGAGTTTATTTTGATTGATTTATTGATTGAATGTTAGATTGCAATATTGACATAGTTACCTGGCCTGCAAGAAAATTAGGAACAATTGCATGTAACGCAAAGATGGGAAGCTCAAAAAAGTATCTCTCTACCCGCCGTGGTGGCTCAGTGGCTAAGGCGTTGTGCTGCTGAGCACGAGGACGCAGGTTTGATTCCCGGCCGCAGTGGCCGTTTTTCTGATGGAGGCGAAAAGCGAAAACGCCCGAGTGTGCGAGATTTTGGCGCACGTTAAAGATACTCAGGTGGTCAAAATTAATCCGGAGCCCTCCACTACGGCACGCCTCGTCACCTCCATTGTGTCGGCGCTTTAAACCCTACAATCATCAAAAAAGTATCTCTCCTCTATTCCTTGTGTTGACAGCCCATACGATGCAGAGGAGGGACATGGACTTGAAGCACATTTCATTGATCTCTGGAGTTGCTGTACATACCGGCGGCGAGGCACATGCACAGGAATGCTGGAAATCTGTCACCGATTGATGCAGGATGCCTGGTCGTCAGCCGTACGCAAGGCAAACGCTTCTGCATTTCGTTTCATTATAACCGAGGCTTCTGTGCTGAAACATTAATTCTTAGTTATTGACCCTGCAGTCAGCGTCCTGGCCTTGTAAGCATTAAAAAGTCGTGCCACCTGAAATAATACATCGTGGCCCCTTGGCAGTTGAATCAGGAGGCTGTGGTTGCCTCTTCGAGTGTGTGCAGCATTGTTCGCGCCTGCGTGACGACTTCCCTGGCATAGCAATGACTGGATTAGCCCTCGATCCTCTTGCTAGATGTGCTGCGCTCTGCAGGGCAAAAGGCTGGAGACAGTTCCTCAGGACGACGATGGGGAGGGCCAAGGGTGCAAGGCCAGGATGGGTGTTTAATTTCTGAGCACCACTCGTGTGCTGCTAGTGAAAAATGTGGCTTCCTTAGATCCATGCAACCAAACGGTGCGGTCAGAAGCCATGGGCGAGATTATTCCTGGCAGGCAGTTCACCAGACTGCACTGTGCACGTGCTTGGCAGCTACATGACAAAAGTGTAGGTAGCCAACTGCTGTTTTTGGAGCACTTAACTTGCGCTACGACTAGCCCTGGAGTACAAGATGTGTAATGACAAGTCTAAGAAGAAACTGCTGAGCATGTCGCTTGAAACCGCTGCGATGCGGCACTGCCGGTGGCCATCCAATCAAGGAGGTCAGTGACAGCCCTCCAGCTGGGAGGAACTCTGGTGACTGAGCGGCAATGATGGACTCGGCCATGTGGCGGGTGCAGTGATGCTTTCTGTTCTTCTATCTGGTCGGAGCACTCGCAGTGCTGACCGGTTGCAAAGGGCATGATCACTAAATTGTCATCATGAGCCGCTGCCTTGCAGGCTATTCACTACATGGTGATTCGTTATGCCTAAGGCATGTAATTTGTAGCTGAGGTACACAAATTCATCAAGAGCAATCAAGAGTCCTGTGTTGTAGTTTTTCTCGTCCTTGTTTACCAGTCAAGTTTAAGCGCTTTCCATTCAAGCTATACATCAGCTAAATTGTGCTGGTGGCCTGTGGCGCCAGCGCTACTTTGTGTCGCTGGTTTGTATTCTTTCTCGGACGTGCGCAATCTGCTATCGTACTTCTTCCTGGCACAAACATGCCGTGGCTTAGTTTCAACTGAGTGAATGAACTGCGACGACCCGCTGGCGACCGGCCGACCAAACGCTGGTCCGACTGATTCTGTCCAAGGGTCAGCGAGCCATGCAGTAGCGCAATCAAGCCAAGCCATCTTGTTTTGATGCCATTTGAAACGTCAGAGGAAATCGGCAAGGAGGATGCAAAGAGGAGGACAGAATTTCCGAATTGATTTTTCTACTCGATAAAGTCGTGTAAATGCTGCGAGAGTGGTTGAAACTTGGCCTAGAGACTCCAGACTACAATTTGCGCTAGTAATCCCACAATGTTTACAAATCACTTCAGTGTCCTTTTGATGTGCATCAAAATCTGGTACATATGGGCACTTGCGAGTTTTTTAGTCTCTTTGTTAAAATATGGAAAGTTTAGAGGCAACAGTCAAATGAAAGCCAACGGAGCATAACTGACAAGCTTTAGGAAACGCCAACTCAAGAGCCGCTATAAGTGGCTCAAAAACTGCAAAACCACCAGATAATATTCTGTTGAATAAGTAATGTAAACGTTATTTGGTCATAAATCTTTAATCTTTTAGAATGCTTTTAAAGGGCAGAGAGAGAAATTCAATAAAACAGGTTGGTACAAATATGCATTGACATGCTCTAGGCGTGTTGTTATATTTGATGCTTGATCGATCATCCTAATGCATTTTTCTTACTGTCTGCATATGATTGATCGACAATCTCTGATCACATTTAGAGGAACACAGCTCTACAAAGGAAAAAAGATGCGACAAAAAATAAGAAAAGAAGAACTGCAGGAGTTCAGGAGAATATACATCCGAGGATTAAAAAAAAAGTACCACAAAATTGTAATCAGGCACCCCGACCCTTACAATTTGGTGCACTCTTCATATGGCAGCAGTGCACGGCCCAGTGTGTGTAAAATGGCGTCCATTGTGGAAGTGTGCAAAGGTATCCCTGTGCATGTCCCTTCTATTCACAGGAATTGCAAACGAGCTGAACTCGCCGGCTTCAATGGCTGTTGGACCCCAAGATCCGGGACAGCAGGGCACCAGATGTGCCCACTCCTTGGCCCACACCCTCAGCAGTTATTAGATGCTTTCAACAGTGATGAGAAACATGAGTGCACATTTTAAAAATGCGGCTGCCGTGCTTGAACTGCAGTCGCAACTGAAAGCCAGGGCTGCCCATTTGCGGTGCCTCCTGCTTACACATAATCAGGATAGGCATACACACCATGCGCACTTTTGCCGAGTGTGACAGAACACTAGAGCTGTGGGCCATGCTCTGGTCAGCACCACTGGGTGACCAGTCGAGAGAACAATGAGATGCCACCCAAGCTCATGCTGGTCATCGAGTGCACAAGGACTGTGGGAAGAAGGCGCTGAGGAATCGCAGCTCGCACGAAGTGCAAGCGGCAGGGCCAGTTGCAGTCAAGGCAGGAAGCCCCACTCGTCTGCGTTACCAGTCATCATCATTCCCAGCGGTGTGGTCGTCCCCTCTGCCAGTGGCACCACTGGACCGGCTAACAAGGACCATTTTAGAAGCTGTTTCCTTGGTTTCCTTGTCTGCAGCTAAGAAAAATCTGCGGGTAAAATTTTTTCTGGTTCAGACACAAAAGACACCAATTTTTTTAAATTCCGAAGGTAAACCTCTAAACACACACATAAGAGTCGACACCATGTGAGTGAGTTTCTTGCAGTAGACATGCAAAGCTCTTCACATATGTGCGTCTTGTGTGCCTACTAATTTCATTGGTCAAGGAGGCTTCTTATCAGAAATGAGCAGTTGATAAAATCATAGACTCCATATCCTTCTGGAGACTTTGCCTTGCTGTGTGCTTAGGCTATTACAATAACTCTCAGCACTCGCCTCCTCCCGATGAGAAGGGAAAATGCTGCCTCAAGCTCCCTAGCATGTTCCAATGGGGCCGATGCCCTTTCGGCGTTAGTACGGACATCCATGAATGCTTAAATGTTCATGGTTCTACCTAGCAGTTCCCCGTGGGAAAAAAATATGTGATCTCAAGAGCGCACAAGATCAGAATTGGGCTATAGCATGCACGCACACACCCCAAAAGTTCTGTGGGGCAAAACAGATGTTGAGTGTAGCAACCTGCCTTTTTGTATGCCGGGCAGTCTGGTGGGTGTATACTGAAGCTTGCGAGCCGTAAATAATTCTTCGTGAACAGCGCGTCCCTGAAACTTGGTATCACACCGCCATCATTGCTTTGCCAAGACACCCACCCTTGTCGGCCGGTTAAAAAATCGTGTGGGGAGGGTGCTAAAGGATGCACAAGTGATCTGGGCACTGGGGGTGAGATCTGTCAGCACAGCTGGAGAAGGTCCTCGCATGTTGAATGCTCTTCTTTACATACGTATGCTGTAACAGCGCGGTGCAAAAAATATGTACTAAAAGCCCGATATTTCTGTGTTAAAGAGATTTCAAGCAGTGCACTTTATCGCAGTGCAAAGCAAACTTGTCCCCACAGCCTACGATCTGCAGGATGTTCCCAAACCAAAGACATGCAGTAGGCCATTGCCAACCATCCTAAACAATTGCCTCTCAGTGCTCTATGTTATATTCCTGCTTTCCATTGTACAGTAAACCTCATTACAAGTCCCCGGAGTAAATTTTTAACTACTGCATTTACTCGTGTAATAAACCCACTCGTGTAATGACCCCCCCCCCCTCCCTTTATTCTTGAGAATTCACTTTTTGTGCTACCTTGTATAAAAACTGCGGCTTGAACAGAAAAGGTACTGTTCAATATTTTTATCGCAGTGTGATTGCTTTGCTGAAGCCGTCGACGATCAAAGTAACTGAATAGTATCACACCACAGTACCGGCAAAAACACTGAAAAAGCATTATAACAAAAAAATTATGAACACTAGCCGGTGACGCGAGCACAGATGCCACAAAGTGCGCGCTAGTGGAACGCCATCTTCCGAACACAAAACAAATCTTTAATATAGCACCATAGAAGTGCAGCGGCATGCGAACAAAGCAACAAATGCACTCTGCATTCCACATTTCTTCCCTGCTGTGTGCTGTCTTGAGACTTTGTCATTTCTGTACACATTTTTGTTCAACTGTGCTCGGACATTATTTTGTCCTCTTTAACGTACAATGGGCCGGTACACGAGCTGCAGGGCCGGCTTTAAACTGAAGGTGGTGCAGAATGCATTGATGCATATGCACCTCGTGGCTCGGTGGCACCCAGTGCATGTATGGTGACTGGGGGCTCAGCTTCTGCCATCGCTGCTTGTTGTCGTATCGTCGTGGACAGGCCATCTTGAGGGGTGTGTCTGCAGCCAAATGCAGCAGATGTGCACTGACACCGGTGTGATCTCAGGTGGCCTGACCTCCGCGTTGCAGCCGCTCGACATCTTGATCAACAAGCCCTTCAAGGACAATGTGCAGTGGCTGTACACAGAGTGGATGGCTGAGGGCAATTACGACCCAACCCCAGCTGGGGAAACAAGGAGACTGTCCATCGACATGCTCTGCCGATAGATACTGGAGACATGGAGCGGGATTCCCTTTGACCTCATCGTCCGCAGCTTCATTCAAAAAGACAGAAATATCCAACGGCCTTGACAGCACGGAAGATGATGCGCTGTGGGCCGACAATAACCAGGAAGCCGCAAGCGACTTCAGCGAGGAAGACAGCTGTGATGGGAAGTAGGGGGACAAACCGACACGCCAGTAGCACATTGCGGATAAAAAAGCAGTTCGGTTACATAATTCCGTCAGTGTTTTTAGTGAACAGGGAAGATTTTGATAGTGGTTCTCTTACCATCTAAGTTGTATGAAGTGAAGTGCTTCACCTCCAGCAGTTGGAAAGGTGGCCTATACAGTCTGCAAATGCCAAAACTACTATTTATGGCTTCTCTCTCCCATACCAGGTGATTTCCTGTAGACATGTTAGAGACGCTGGTGGTCTGACTACTCCTTGACGCTTTTGGAATGCTTGGTAGCAAGAGACATGCACCCCAGGCCCCTTGAGTCTCTCTCGTAATGAGGGTGGCTGGCCCAGGGCTGCAGTGGCCCCTTTTCTCCTCCTCCTGTTCCTAGGAGCAAGCTCTGGGGAGCTCTGACCAGGCAACCCAAGGAGCCGTCACAGCCAGAGCCCAGGACGTCCCACCTACCCCGAACCCAATCTTAAATGAAGTGGCACTACCACCACCACTACTATGTACTACTACTACTCTCAGCGGCTCGCGGGCTGCCACAGCAAGCACTCACGTGGGCTGAGCTGGGTCAAGCTGACCACGTCCGCCGTGCTGTCTGGAAGGTGGCTGGTGGCACTGGAACTGGGCCGCTCAACCTTGACGCACGTGCCGGGCTCTATCTTCACTGTCACCTGCAACACAGCAGAGGCAACAGGGGCTAAGAACGACGCCCTCCCAGGGGCAAGCAACATCAGGGAAGGGGGGGGGGGTAAACAAGGAGCCCCAGCCAGTACTCGTGGGGATTGTCAGTAAAGCGGGAGTAATTCCAGTGCAATTTGGAGTAATTCCAGTGAACTGAAGTGGAATTACTTCAGTGAGTAATTCCACTGAAGTAATTCCAGTGCAATTTGGCAGAGTGGCACTCTTAGGCTTCCACACAGCTTGCTGCAACTCGGTGTGAGAAATTGGGCTGCAAATTGGCACAGTGGGCGTGACAATGAAAAGCCCATGCTGTGCATGAAGCAGCTCGGAGCCAGTGTGCACC